>NC_137273.1:8953116-9602283 GCF_053477335.1 Acartia tonsa | reverse complement strand
TCTATAATAAGTCTGTCTGTTTGTCCGTCCATATTTTTTCCTGCTTTGCTTTTAAATAAGCACATTGTAAGAATACTAAAACACCATGAAGAATATTATTGATATTTTCTGCAACAGTTTCATAAACATAACTCCGTAGTTATGAAAATAATAACCTTTTAATAACCTAAATTTTTAACACACGTAATAGTTATTTCTCGTATTGTATTATAAACGGCTTTCCGCGGATATAGAATGTACAATTATAAGATTAAAACTAGTTTTTTTAGCCCCGTGGTGCCGAAGGCACCGGCTAAAAAAACTAGTTTTAATCTTGTGATTGTACATTTCTATATTCGTAGAAAACTGGATATAATACGATGCTAGACATAGTTTTTTCGTATGGATGAGAACCGGTTCCTATCCACCGGATTCGAATGAATACGAGAAAACGAGTTTTCTCACAATTTCTATCTAAATAAAAATGAAAAAAATAATCTTTCTTGCAATCCAGTTTTCTATTTTTAAAAGCTAAGCTTTTCTATGATTAGGGCCGGTCCGTCTGCCCGAAAACGGTTGGTTCTTTCCATTAATTTAGGCATGTAAAAATTGTCCTATCGATTTCAAGCTTTGCAGGATGCTTCATGTAACAGTTAGGTATGATTTAGAAAGCGTAGCAACTCTATAATCGTTGTCAGAATGTCCGAATCTCCGTTACAAACATGTAGATTTTTAACCTTTTAAAGTTAAACAACCATTTTCATATTCATCTAATTTTTGGAATATTGATTCCTATTACAACAAGTTATAATGGTATGAGCGAAGCATCTCTATAATCAAGTCATAAAAATATAGGTAAATTGTTTAAACTTTATTATCTTTGTTACTTTTGAATGTTTTCATCCTTGTTATGTTAATATTGGGTAAGCTCATACAATTTTGTATTTGACTGTCTGTTTTCCTTTTAAATTACTAGAAATGTGTTCTTAAAAACCTAATGAAAATGTCTATCTCGCTTTGTTTCTCTTTTTCTTATCCTTTTTAGTAGCGAAGCTACTCTATAATTAACTTTGTCTGTCCATCCGTCAGTCAGTCAGTCAGTCAGTAACGCTATGGGGGAAACGTGATTTTCACGGCTCCTATTCAAGATAGACAGCTGAAATTTTTAGTGAAGATAACCATTATATATGCCCATTTAATATATACATTGTTTTGACCATATGTCTGTTATTTGGGGGTTAGATCCATTCCTAGATTTTTACGTTCTCGTGATTTTCTCAACTCCTTTTTAAGATAGAGGGCTGAAGTTTTCAGGGATTAATTAACTTTACATTCTACATATTTTAACCAAGTTTTATTACGATTTTTCTATTATTAGGGATGCTAGATCGATGCCTAGATTTTTAGGTTTTCTATTGTTTTCTCGATTTTTATTCAGGATTTGCGGCTGAAATTATCAGGGATTGAATATGCTCATATTCTACATTTTTTCATAAAGTTTCATTAAGATTTGTCTATAAATTGCGGTGCTAGATCGATTCCTAGATTTTTAAATTTTCATGATTTTTAAGGTTTTCTGATTTTCTATTTTATCAAGTTTAATGTTTATTATATGACACTGTTTTAGAGTAAAAATTTTCCTGATATCCCTTCAGCATTTTTCAGCTTCGCTACTTATGGATGTTGTCATCCTTGTTTAATCTCCTTCTCTCCTCTTTTATTTCTCTCTTTAACCTTATAATAAAGTAACAGGGTGTCATTGAGTTTGTCTAAATGTCTGTTAGTACCAATTAGAATCTTGATGACTGCTGAACCGATATGATTCTCCTTTACAATGTAGTTTCTAACTATTTTTTCACTTTAAAACTAAAATCAAAATGGGATGGGGATGTCAACTCCAAGCTCTAAGGGCGTAGTTTTTAGTGTTTATATAAGACCCTCTTAACATACTAACAAGGATGACAACATCCATAAAAGCGAAGCTCTGAAACGGTAGGACAAACGGACATTAACACTTGTATAATGTCAGAACTGAATAATCAGAATGTAAATGTATAAGAGTCAAAGCAAAATTGTAAGCAAATTTGTTGAAAATTTGCTTGATACAGGATAATGTTTATGGACATACTTACATTTTTAGGACTTGATTATAGAGTTGCTTCGCTTATAATATTGTACTTTGTTGTCCCAGGAATCAGTATACCAAAAATCAGACCACTCGGATAATTGGGTCACATACAAATTTGTTGTTAAAATTGTAAAAAAAATCAACATATTTTAAATGGACGTACGGACATTCTGTTAATGATTATAGAGTTGCTACGCTTTATAACTCGTACCTAACTTCTAAAGGAATCACCATGCAAAGTTTAAAATTGATAGGACAATTCTAACATGCCTAAATTAACGAAAAAAGCTATCCGTTACGGACGGACGGACGGACAGACCCTAGTTATAGAAAAGCTTCGCTTTTAAAAATAATTACAGATAGCCTTGATGAACAATCCCTTAATTCTACCGATAGTATCACAGTGTAGGGCGAATCTGACCTCATTATTGACTAGAAATTGTACACAGCTTGGCATGAACGGATAGAAGTTTTCCATTTTATGTACATGATTAGTCAGCCACAAATAGATGAATTTCTAGGATAAAACTTCAGCTAGAATTTTATTTTTTCCAAGGATTAAAATTAAGGAGGGGGTAATGGTTCAAAAAAAGGTTTTAGTAAAAACATTCCATATACATTAAAAAGTTTATGATAATTGAAACACTCTATTGTATATGTTAGGCCTAGACGCTGTAGGCAGGCGAGCCTAGCTGTATCACTAGGTCAACCAACTTGCAAAAATGCACATTCAAATATGGCGAGCTTCAAAATTTCAGTCAGGCCAAATATGTTACACACGTACATACACTGGCAAACACACACACATTCATATGTGTTTGTATATTGTGTAGTACATTTATTTCAAATTAATTAAGAAGGAAGTCAAGAAATAAGTTGACGCACTAAATGCATAATGAGATCAAGGGCTTCAAAGCTTTTTCATTTGGAGGGAGATTTAAAATTAAAAATTTAAATTTTGGGGGTGCCTAATCATATGGCACCCCTTAATCTATTTAAAATTTAATTTAAATTAACTTTAAATTCATTGGGGGGGGGGGGGGGTATCACCCTTTTACCCCTTCGCTGGACATCCTTAAATGTGGTTCTAAACCTGCAAGCCATAACAATGCCAAATGAATATAAAAAAAATGTAAATAAAAAATTAAAAAAACAACTACTAGATTTATGTCTTGGTAAATATAAAGTTTTTTTTGTTCATATCTTTTAAAGTTGTATTTGATAATGTGGTTGTCTGCGAAAAAAACAAAAATATTTTAGTCATTTTGATGGGAGTATTAGTTTGCTATCATTACATTTTTTAAAAGTAACTTTTTCAGCTCATATCCTTAGGCACATTTTATTTTTACAAAAAAATTTCTATGCAATATTTGCAAACATATTATATATTATCATATTTATATCATTTTGTAAATTCCTCCTATGGTGTCATTCAAGGTGCTATATGAGTTTGTAAGTTTTGAAGAATTAATACAGAGAAGGATTAACCTTATTACATAGAATATGTTTGGTCCAGATTGATTTCATAAAAGTAAAGCTTTTCTATAATTTAGCTCAGTCCGTTTGTTTGTACAGTTGGCTTAATTCATTAATTTAGACATTTTTAAAATTAATATCAATTTCTTCTCTCAACCTAAGGGAAAGAGCGCCTAGAAAAAAATTCCTATATAAAATTGTTCTATTCTGTTTTGAACAAAGGTTCTGTTAGTTAAAAAAAAGATTACTAGCTGATAAATAAAGCCTATTGTTGACGACTTCATTTTAAAAACTTTGCAGTAAACCTACTCTTGCATATAAAGCTGCGTGCTAAACCTTCAGACTAAGAAGTCTGCAATTATCTTAGGAATGTTTTTGGTCTGTGAACAGTTTTAAAAAATATGTTAAATCATAATAAGTCACATGTATAAGTTGTTTTGATTACTTAATAAGTAATATTGAAACTTTGAAACTGCTGAATAGTTGGGTCAATTGATTTTTTGGAATTTTGTAAAGAAAATATGAAGATAACAAGCAAATTTACAAAATGATTTCCTTGATTGCCCCTCAAACTCTGTTTTAAACTAAAATGTTTCTCTTTGTGTAACTAAACAATTACTGGGGGGTGGTGAGGTAACTTTCTTGCCCCTAAAAATAGGTAAAAAGCTACTCGTGTAAAACAAGCTGATTATAATGTTTTAAAACCTGTCGATGAAATATTTCTTGATTATTGCAAAGTAATGTTTGTATGAATACAAATGAAAGTGTGTGTGCTGAACTCAAAGACAAAGTACAATTATTATTGAAAATAGATTAAATATAAAGAAGATTTAATTTTGATGTTTTGTTCTGAATGAGAATCTACCAGAGTAATCATTGAAGGTCTAGATAATCAACCATTGATAGGACTAATACTAAAAAGGCGTTGAAGCAATCTGAAAACATTAATGGTTATAAAAAGTTAATTTAAAAGGGATAATTTTATTTTAAATTTTAATTCATATGATAAGTCATTTAAAGACAATTGCCTAAAAAAAGCTGCCAATAATCATCTAGAAGAGGAGAAATTTCATCAGATTGATAAAAATGAATGGCTATCCATTTATAAAAATCTGCAGCATACGAGATCACTTATAGTGTGTGAGTATTTTTAAAAATTTATGTGCATAGCATTCCCTGTCCATGCGAGGTTGTGTTGTGCATGTGAGCATGCAAAATATCAGACGCGCGTGAGTGTGAGAGAGAGAGTGCGCGCATATGAAATATGATGACATACTTTTTAGGTGACTTTGTAATTACACTTCACAAGAATCATTTTTTCAGGATATAATAATTTTAAGAATGCAAAGAAAGTTTTATATTTTAGGGTTCGCCAATATGAATTATTCTAGAAATGCGCTTTGACAATTTAAATTAACTAGTAAGTTTAGATACGAATTTAACTTCGCAAAAAAGTTAAGGGCTAGGTTTTCCAAAAAAAAAATGCTCAGTCTAAGAGTCAAACAGAAAGTAAATTCTTTTTTTGTAACAGGGGGGGGGGGGGTATATCAAACCTTACTAAAGAGATCTCACGGTTAGCAGGATCAGTACATAGCCTGCCTTGAAAGGACAGAATACATCACGAGCTCTTATTTTTTAATTGTTGTGCATAATTATAAAGTTACACCAACTTTAGACAATGCACCCTTTGATTGCACGACCTTTGTCTGAGTCCTAACTGTGCATGGTTATGAGATGGATGCATGGCCAAGGCATTTCCCCTTCTCTATTCATGTCGCACACCCGACATAGCAGTAGTAGGCACCACTATAAACGTCTTTGGTGACGTGGCCGAGATTCGAACCTTTCACCTTCCCGTTAACGAGTGGTTTCGATAAGTATTACGTAACAGTCGTATAAAGAAGAGTATAAAAATCACTTGATGACAATTATGCACTAAAAGATTCTGAAATTAATAAGGTAAATGTTATTTACATTAGACTATAAAAGTTTTAAAGATTTTTAATCAATATAATAGATTTGAAATCTGCATAAAATTTTAAGGATTTTTTATAAAATTAGTTTTTTATATAATTCTTTATTTAAAGGCGCAAATACAAATCAAGTTAAATAATTTTGAGATCTGTGATTAATGGATTGAAAACTATCTGCGCTCTGATTGGAGAAGCTTAAGTGACGTACATCATTCAACCAATTAGAGCGTAGGTAGTTTCCAATCCAGCTATCCTATTGGTCAAAATTTATTAACTTAAATCGTATTTGCGCCTTTAAATAAAGAATTATATAAAAAACGAATTTTATAAAAAATCCTTAAAATTTTATGCAGATTTCAAATCTATTATATTGATTAAAAATCTTTAAAACTTTTATAGTCTAATTTACATAGCTGTTGCCAGGGAAAAATATTGCATGTCTGTCAATTGCTCTTTTATATTTATGAGATTAGGTTTCACGGATGTCGACATCCTTGTTTGTAATCGGCTTTGATATCCTTTATAAAAAACTAGCGGCTTCGCCCCTAGCCTCTAGGGGCTTTGCCCCAAGAGATGGTAAAAAAAGTGTGGAAACCTTCCACAAAGGTAACAAAAAAAAAAAACAAAAAAAATGCAGCCTGCGGCAGAGCAAAATAAAAAATAAGGGGTGGGGGATTTTTTTGTTTTGTGGGGAGTTGGGGGTTTCCCACCCCCCAAGAAAATATTTTAAAACCACCACAGGACCAGTAGGTATATTCCCTGAAGAGAAGAGCCCATTCGGTTCAGCGGTTACCGAGATCTTAAGCTTCAGACGGACAGACAGACGGACAGACATCGTTCTACTTTGTATTATAGATAGGAATTTTTCAACAATCATATCGATTGATAATTTTTTTAAAATACGATTTTGCCCCTTTTTTCATCTTTTTCACTATATAATAGCGGCTACGCCCCCAGAAGCCTCCAACACATTTTTATTTAAAAACAAACAAAAAAAATTTAGGGAAAAATTTTTGCTCTAAAAACGATATCTCTTTGAAAGGTGGTATTGACGTACCCCAAAATAGATACATTTAGGGCCTTCACTGTAATAGATAACCAGAGCAGTTCAGCGGTTAACGAGATCCTTCGGTGAACACATCAGTCAAACAGACAGACACTAGATTCATAGACATCTTATTATTTTTATATAAAGATTTTAAATTATTGGTTTTTATAAGGCTAACCTGTGCAGAAATAGCCACCTAACCCCTCATCTATGTGTATCTATGCATTTTGTTAAACACAAAAGATTTAAAACAAAGAACAATTCTCCCAAAGTGCAGTTTTTTGGTGTTTTATAATTGTAACCGACTTAAATTTTGGTTGTTAAATCTCCCCCTAATCTAATTTTTTTTGATTATCAAAGTGGTGTCCACCAACCCCCCTCTTATCCCTCCAAGGATCCTCAAACCTGTCTAGTATCACTACTAGTCTTTTGTGAATCTATTCCAGGCTATTCTAGATTATTTTTGGGCCCATTTTGCCAGTTCTAATGATTTCGGAACGTAGTCTGCGCAAATTACCTACCCTTGCGCATATCCTACTCAAGCCTGTAAATATAAAAGTTACAGAATGTCTGTCTGTATGTTTGTACTGATGGATCTCGCTAACCACTGAAACGTTATGGTTCTCCTTTGAAATTAAGCTTCTCTAGTTCCTGGGAACCATGTTGGTACTGGTCCTGGGTAGGATCGATCAACATTCCAAGAGAAATCGCCCCTTAAAAAATTACCCCCATCCTTTCACTTTTCCTTATTAAACCTAAAATTGAAAATAGGGAGGGAGGGTTGTCGACACCCCCATCCCAAACCACCACCCCTAGACGCCTCTATCTAGCAGCGAAGCCGTTACTAGTTAATCATATAGGAAATTGTTTGTTTGTGTGTGAGTAAGTGGGTATTTGAGGAGTCATGTAACTTCTCAAATACACTATTATTAAATTCACGGATGAAAAATTCTACAGGCAGCTGTGCTAATACAAATGGAAAAGTGTGTAATTTTACATTTTTCAACGAACATTCTGTTTTAGTGTAATTTCATTCAAATAATTTTAAATTTTACATCTTCACGTTTTTTTGTCCAATTTTCCTTACGCTGCGCGATATCATAAACACAGGGATATGACATTGGAAAATAATTTAACCAATTTTTTATTTTGCTTAAAGTAGAGGGTAATAAATTGTTTTTGTTTGTAACTAAAGATACTTATAACAGTAACCAATGAACCGATTGAGTTCTCCAATTTATAGAGGCATAACATAGATTCTAAGATTATTTTTAGATATGGTTATTGAGTTGGTTTTCTGCTATTTTTCTATCTTTCCCTTCGAAATTTTTTTCTTGGATACATCCCGGCAGCTCTAGCAGCCATTCAAAATCCAATTATTGTATACAGGTATATTTTTAAAGGTCTCAATATAAATTACATAATCACATTCTTGATGACTTTTTTTGCTATCATCTTCGAATACAGAGCCCCTAGAAGCTATAATCGTGTCCGTTAGTACCTTAAATGACAATAAAACTTAACTTATGAATGTAAATGTCCTTGTTACACCTTTTAAAGAATTGCCATAAAAATATTTGTAACGTATATAAATGGAAAATATACAATTTATGGGATTACTAGATTTGGTTCTCATATTTATACACTAGCGGCTTCGCCCCTAGCCTCTAGGGGCTTTGGCCCAAGAGGTGATCAAAAAAAATTTAAGCGAACAGACAGACAGATAGACATCAAGCTACTTTGTATTAAAGATTATATATAAGCCCTTTTTATTCAAGAATAACGACCTTGTCAACAAAGTTTTAAATAGAATTATTATAACACAGTAAGGAATTGAACATTTTCCTTATCAAAGACAAAATTTTGCGTTTAAAAACAAGGATGAACAAACAGATAGAATAACTCATAGAGTAACTGTTTAGTGGTCTTAAAAAAGGAGAGGTATAGAAAAATACTATAAAAGCACTACACTTTTACATATCAACATAGTAAAGTCTTTTGTAGCCTGACTAACAGACTGACGAACCAAGTAAGTTGACTACCAGATGCTTGTCTTTGGTAAGGGGTATCTTCACACACAAAAAAACAGAAATTTATCTTGAGTAGCCGCCGAGTAAATCACGCTTCTCCTGTACAGTTAATGGACTGACAGACTGACGATTGGGTCGACGGACAGACAAAGTGAATTATAGAGAAGTTTGATACTTAAAATAGTAAAATTACACAATAATAAGACAGTACACAAGAATGCTGTACAAATATAAGAATTGGGATTTTTTGTTTCCATTGCTAAACAACAATTTATCTTTCTGGAAAGAAAGTCATTAATTTTAATTTCATGCAAACGCATAAAATTGCTGTGCAAAACGTAGCTACTCTAAGAATTAATAATCAACATATGTCATAAAGTACATCACAAATAAAAATTATTTATTTTTACTTTACAAGTGCACTAACCCTGCCAAAAGAACCTCCCTTCCAAAAAAGTATATATTTCTTATCATACAGTTTTATTTCAACATTATGGCTCCGAATCCAATCATTTTTTCTACTGGATCAAAACCATTCCTAGGTCATACTGAAAAATCATGTATCGTACCGTATAATATGGATAATTTTCCCCAGAAAAAAAATAATCAAAAGTTATAAAATTAATCACTGTTTTGATAAGTTCAAGGGCTAACAAAACTGTCTATAAAACGATAAAATTAATAACTATTCCAGTTAAGGATAGAATATTTTCATTCTTGTTGAGTTTAAAGAAAAGAAATACGAAGTTGGCACTTTGAATTTGGAAATTAAGATTTATTTCAAATGCAGAATAAAGAATTTTATTAATTTTAACGGGATATATTTACGACATATTTAGAAACAAGGAGGACAACAAATATCCATAAGTAGCGAAGCACCAATAAATATAATATGTTTTTTTTTAACTATGACCGACACACAGACAGACCAAGTAAGTTAAATACTGGATGCTATTTGGTATGGGATATCTTCACCAGAAAAATCAGCCGTCTATCTTAAATGCAGTCAAGAAAATTACATCTTCCTCAGCCACTCATTCATATTGCTCAAATTTATATAATTGCTGTATGTGACCTTACCCTAAGAATGTAGTGGCTTTGCCTGTATACGATTAATATTGCCAGAAAAAAACTTTCTTTGTGGATCATTTACATTAGTCTTGTTACCTTAAACAAGGATGACAACATCCATAAAAGCGAAGCACTGAAACGGTAGGACAAACGGACATTAACACTTGTATAGTGTCAGAACTGAATAATAAGAATATAAATGTATAAGAGTCGAAGCAAAATTGTAAGTAAATTTGTAGAAAAACTTGATACAGGAAAATGTTTATGGACATACTTACATTTTTAGGACTTGATTATAAAGATGCTTCGCTTATAACATTAATCTTTGTTGTCCCAGGAATCAACATACCAAAAATCAGATCAATCTGATGATTAGATCACATAAAAATTTGTTGTTAAAAAAGTAAAAATCAACATGTTTAAAATGGACGTACGGACATTTTTGTAATGATTATAGAGTTGCTACGCTTTCTAAATCGTACCTAACTAATAAAGGAATCACCATGCAAAGTTTGAAATCGATAGGACAGTTCTAACATGCCTAAATTAACGTAAAAAGCTATCCGTGTGTGACGGACGTACGGACGGACCGACCCTAATTATGAAAAAGCTTCGCTTTTAAAAATAGAAAAAGAAGAATTGTGTTTCAATCACACCTTCACCCAATTCTTTCTTCGTGCTATTGTGGTAGACGGCATCATACGGACAAGCCTTTCCTAGAGTATACCACGCTCTGGGATTCCCGGCAAATGCAGATGTTAAAACTCCACCCATCAACTTTAGATATGCTATAAAAAGACGGTCATTTTGATAAGCAGTCACCCAACCCATTGTTATGGAATACAATGGCCACCTGGGCATGGGGAGGGGATTACCCCCCTCCCCCTTTCCGCAGCCTTCCCTTTTCTCTGCCATCACCTGCCTACCCCAAGGAGGCAGCCTTCCCTCCTACCCTTGCGCCTGTGGACACAGCCCCAGCTCAAAGGAACCCCTCACCAGCTACCCCTCATAATCTATTATTATACTTCTATTTGCTATATAAACCTGTATATCTATTGTAATGAATCAGTTCAAAATATATCCTTTAATCAGTAACTACTTGTAGTTATTTATTGGTAGAATCTTTAAGGCTAGGGGCTCGTTTGAATCGAACTCGCGATTGTAGGGTTGAAACGCTTCACCCTACCACACTATCAATTTCACAGATATTTTTTAATGATGATTATTTCTTCCATTGTTTATCCCTTTGTCTCTTTGTAATATGCAGAATATTACAGGAAACCAATGAGGGGACTTTGAACTGGTGCTCAAATAAAACACGTTTTCCCAATCGTTGGCTTAAAAACTTTAGATAAACTAGGGTTTTAATCATTAATCATTTTAATCTACGAAAGGTTATTGTTTTATTTTCATCAATTCATCTTCCATTGTCTTATCCCTTTAGATCCACGCTCGGAGAATAAAGGATATGCTCAATTTATCCTCTAATGTTCTATGCCTGTACCCCTGAGAATGTGTTTGCACTCATCAAACATACACATTCAATATTTATAGCCATCATTATTTATCCTCCAATGTTCTATTCCTGTAAACCTGAGAATGTGTTTGCACTCAGACATACACATTCAATATTTATAGCCATCATTATTTATCCTCCAATGTCCTATCTCTGTACCCCTGAGAATGTTCATTTGCACTCAGACATACACATTCAATATTTCTAGCCATCATTATTTATCCTCCAATGTCCTATCTCTGTACCCCTGAGAATGTGTTTGCACTCATCAAACATACACATTCAATATTTATAGCCATCATTATTTATCCTCCAATGTTCTATTCCTGTAAACCTGAGAATGTGTTTGCACTCAGACATACACATTCAATATTTATAGCCATCATTATTTATCCTCCAATGTTCTATCTCTGTACCCCTGAGAATGTGTTTGCACTCAGACATACACATTCAATATTTATAGCCATCATTATTTATCCTCCAATGTTCTATCTCTGTACCCCTGAGAATGTGTTTGCACTCATCAGACATAAACATTCAATATTTATAGCCATCATTATTTATCCTCTAATGTCCTATCTCTGTACCCCTGAGAATGTGTTTGCACTCAGACATACACATTCAATATCTATAGCCATCATTATTTATCCTCCAATGTCCTATCTCTGTACCCCTGAGAATGTTCATTTGCACTCAGACATACACATTCAATATCTATAGCCATCATTATTTATCCTCCAATGTCCTATCTCTGTACCCCTGAGAATGTTCATTTGCACTCAGACATACACATTCAATATTTATAGCCATCATTATTTATACCCATACTTTTCAACCCCTGTCTCTTTCTCTTTTATCTCTCTCTCTCTCTCTTTTTAAATCTATCTCTCTTTTATTCTTCTCATTTTTTATCTTCTTTTATCAGTTTTTGCAAATCTCATACTTTTCACCCTCTCTCTCTCTCGTTCTTTCTTTCTCTCTCTTTCAATGTTTTATTTTTCTCATTTTTAAAAGCGAAGCTTTTCTATAATTAGGGTTGTTCCGTCCGTACGTCCGTCCGTCCGTAACGGATAGCTTTTTTGCTAATTTAGGCATGTTAGAATTGTCCTATTGGTTTCAAACTTTGCATGGTGATTCCTGTAGTAGTTAGGTACGATTTAGAAAGCGTAGCAACTCTATAATCATTACCAGAATGTCCATACGTCCATTTTAAACATGTTGATTTTTTTACTTTTTTAACAACAAATTTTTATGTGATCTAATAATCCGAATGATCTGATTTTTGGTATACTGATTCCTGGGACAACAAAGTACAATATTATAAGCGAAGCAACTCTAAAATCAAGTCCTAAAAATGTAAGTATGTCCATAAACATTATTCTGTATCAAGCAGTTTTTTAACAATTTTACTTAAATTTTGCTTAATTACATTTATACATTTGTATTCTGATTATTCAGTTCTGACACTATACAAGTGTTAGTGTCCGTTTGTCTTACCGTTTCAGTGCTTTGCTTTTATGGATGTTGTCATCCTTGTTTATATGCTTTTGTCTATTTTTTGCAAACCTCATTCTTTCCTTCATATCTTTCTCATTTTCATACCTCTCTCTCTCTCTCTCTCTCTCTCTCTCTCTCTCTCTCTCTCTCTCTCTCTCTCTCTCTCTCTCTCTCTCTCTCTCTCTCTCTCTCTCTCTCTCTCTCTCTCTCTCTCTCTCTCTCTCTCTCTCTCTCTCTCTCTCTCTCTCTCTCTCTCTCTCTCTCTCTCTCTCTCTCTCTCTCTCTCTCTCTCTCTCTTTTATCTCTTTATCTCTCAATACAGATTACTCTATTTTTTTCTTTTATATCTCTATCTAATTCTTTCATTTCTCTCTCTCTTTTCTTTCTCTCCTTTTCATTCTTCCCCTCCCCTTTTCTTCTTTTTATCTATTTTTTATTTTATGTTTAGTGGACAATTGAAACTTTTATTTTATTCACCTTATTTTAATCATATTTTTTTCATTCTTTTCATTTCTTTGTTTTCCTTTTTAATTTGTTTGACATTTTTTCAAAAATATATCATATAAAACATTTTTTCCAATTACATTATCCTCGAGACTCTTTATCTGAATAGGCATAGTTACCTATATATTGAATAGACTTTAGGCTATTCCTAAAGTGCCTTTGAAACGAAATATTACAGCAAATTTGCAGTACTCTTTACTCTATTGAATCTTATAAATAACAATTGCCTAAGAAACAAACCCAATACACATACTGACATTTAAAAGGCCTATTCTAGAAATATGCACTTGTAGACAAAAAAAAATAGGGGACCTTAAATTTTTTTTATAGTTTCCGGCTTTTAGTTCAACGAACCCGTATCTTTAGCTTAAATGGTTCGATTCTGGACAGCATTGCGTCATGCTAAAGACTTTAAATATGGTACTAACTGCTTCTTTACATGGCAGACAACACTAATAGCAAGAGGAAGGGAAATATTTTGGCTTGTGAACAGGCGTAACTTACCTTTCACAGCAAGGACTTCCAGAAAAAGGTCGTGTAATAAAAGGGTTGGTTGTCTAATGTTGTTTTAGTAGACATTATTATACTGTGTCTTTACAAGTGGATTATTCATTAAGGTCTAATAAAAAGTTTACATTATTTAAAAGACTAAACTTTAAAATTTATGGCATTCGCTTAATATCTATAAAAACAAATAAAAATTAGGCAAATCTGCTGTTAAGATAGGTTTACCTCTTAATAATTCTAATAACAATGACCTATTCCATATATTTGCCTAACAAAGTACCAAAACCTGCCTACTGTATAAAACAGCAAAATACAAAAAAAAATCCTTATTGCAGAAATGATTTTTTGTTTTGTTTTCTTAAAATGTAATTATTTAATTGTTTGTGAATTTTCTTGACCCACTTTCCCATAATTATTTGCAACAAAATAAAATAAACTGTAAAGATTTCTTAAAAAGGGAATCTGCTCTAAAAATTATGGGTGTCTGTCTGTTGGTTTAACATACAACTTTATAAGGTGAAAAATGAGGTAAACACCCCCATTCGGCACGCTTATGTATGGGATTAAAAATTGTTAGGAAAAAAGCCTTAGATAGGTGAGGCTATTTATTTGAATTGTTTACTCTTTATTGTGATTAGGTTAGGTAGTTTATTTTTGCTTATATGTTATTCTCCCAAAGGGGTCAGGCTCCCTTTAGATGCTAGGGACTTGGATAATTAGTAATGTTATGTTAAAACTATCAATAATTTTTATTTTTAAAGTAGTATTTTCCTTCAGAAATTAGATGAAAATATTGTTAAAATAAGGCAAAACAACAACAAATACAGCTTTTGATAAAAAAAAGTGTGTCACCCTTTAAAAACTTCTCTTTTCCTGAACCCTTTCTCTTTAGCCAGACAGGCGTGTGTGTGTGTGTGTAAAGGGTGTGTGAATAAATTGTGGGCCAACTTGCACAAAATAATCTGTGCACATAACTTTCCATTCAAGTAGTGTGCGTGCATCACAACCAAAAAATCCAATATTACAATTAATGATTAATGTCTATTTTACTTTTTTTTTAAAGAAATTATAAGGGTAAAACTAAAAGCCAAGAAGAATGAGATCAAGATTTTATTTTTATTTTTGTGGAAATTTTGATAAAACTCCTGTTTTTTTTTAATTTGATTCAGAACTGGTTTTATCCTGTGTAAAATGATTGAAAAGAGACCCTTAACAAATCACTTGAATGGCTATATGTTTTCTTTGTAATCTATTTCTGATATGATAAACTGTGCACATACCAAAAACCATTACTATCAAGCATTAGAATTCTTCTCAAAAATCCAACAAATTACCCTTACATACCCCCTTTTTTATTTAAACATACTTTAGATACTTTTAACAGTTATAAATCTATCTCAACCATAACATTTATAAATTAGTAACTACTGCTGCTTCATAACGAAATATATTTCAAAGAAAAAAATCTTCATTATCAATTGCATCTGTAACAGAAAACAACAACATAAATAAATGAAAAAAAGCATTAAGAATTATACAAAAACAGTCAATATGTTAAAATATATCATAAAAAATAAAATTTTAAATTCACAGCTACTGTTTAGATTTTTACTTGAACACAACCAAACAACAAATAAAGGAGAAGCGGTCAAACTGGCTGTGTTATGAGAGAGAGAAAGGGAAGGGTATATAGTTTGAAAAAAATATTTTTTAAAAACAATTGCAACTGCATTTTGAATCAAGTTCTACGATTTAGATACTTTAGATAGATTATAGTAAGTATTTGCTGATTCATAAAATTTGTTGTAGTATTTAAAAACCCATTCAATTCAAGCACCCACCAATATTTTAAATTTTAGTTTGAAGCCGGCAGACAAACATACACACACTGAAAAACACACACAAAACATTAGAGTTTGCATGTACAAATTGTCAATAATTTTATTCTTCTTTAAGATTATTTATTATAGTTAAGCATAAGAAATTTAATTTTTTTTTATTTCCAGACAACAGGAACATTACTATTCATCTTCCAGATTTTTTTTTCAGACAAACAGTCAAGCTTTTACTAAGTTTGCATAACAACAAGTTCAATGTTATTTGCACTGCACATTGGGGCAAATCAACCAAAAAGGGGATTTAATTATTTAGTACCCTTAAAATTCATCTCACAAAAATTTCATTTTATACTTTTTTGTAGGTAATTTAACAACAAACAAATTTGCTTTTATGTTTTTTTTCTGTCATTTGAATGGAACATGGAGATAAAGGTCATTTTATGAAGGTAGATAGAAAATTACCAGATTAACCCCTCCCGAAAATAGCCCCCCCTTACCCTATCCATCTATCTACCCATCAATCTATCCATCTATCTATCCATATATCTATCCATCTGTCTATCCATCTATCTATCCATCTATCTATCCATCTATCTATCCATCTATCTATCCATCTATCTATCCATCTATCTATCCATCTATCTATCCATCTATCTATCCATCTATCTATCCATCTGTCTATCCATCTATCTATCCATCTATCTATCCATCTATCTATCCATCTATCTATCCATCTATCTATCCATCTATCTATCCATCTATCTATCCATCTATCTTTCCATCTATCTATCCATCTATCTATCCATCTATCTTTCCATCTATCTATCCATCTATCTATCCATCTCTCTATCCATCTATATATCGATCCATCTATCTATCCATCAACTATTTATCTATTTATCCATCAACTATCAATTTATCCATCCATTAATCTATCCCTCTATCTATCCATCCATCTATCCATCTGTCTATCCATTTACTTATCCATCTATCTATCCATATATCTATTCATCTACCTATCCATCTATCTATCCATCTATCTATCCATCTATCTATCCATTAACTATCTTGAATTTCGTGTTTAAAATGTCTAATTAGGGGTTTTGGTTTTCAGAGCAATATGAGAATTTTTTAGTAGCGCAGCTACCCTATCCCTATCTTTTTGGGCCCTTTAAAGTGTAACTAGGTTAATTGTAGTCCGATTTTAGTGTTCAAAGTGTCAAATTTGGGGTCATGGAATTCATTTCAGTAGGAGGGGAGTGGATGGTGTAAATGGGGGTGGATGGGGATCCTTATTTTAGCAAGCTACAAATTTCACTTTATTTTTATGTTTAATAAATCCGTTATAAATGTGGGCATGATTAACATAAATTTTTATTAACTAATATCTATATTTATAATGATATTATGATTCTTGTTTACTGTTTATATGTACACTAGCGGCTTTGCCCCTAGCCTCTAGGGGATTTGCCCCAAGAGGTAATTAAACAAGGATGACAACATCCATGAAAGAAGCAAAGCTCTGAAATTGAAGGACAAACGAACATTAACACTTTTGAAGTGTCAGAACTGAAAATTAATGCATGTCTATACAAAATTGTAATTAAAACTGATTAAATACATGTTACTGTTTAAGGACATACTGACGTTTTTAGGACTTGATTATAGAGATGCTTCGCTTATAACAATAGATATTATTGAAATAGGAATCAGTATTCAAAAAATCAGATGAATAGGATATTTTTAACATTCAAAACCATTATTTGTTGTCAAAGTAAAAATCAACTTGTTATAAATGGATGTACGGACTTTCTGGTAACGATTATAGAGTTGCTGTGCTTTCTTAGTCGTACCTAACTGTTGTAGAAATCAGCATGAAAAGTTTGAGATCGATAGGACAATTATAGCCTGTTTAAGTTAAGTAAAAGAGCTAACTGTACCAAAAGTACCGACCCTAATTATAGAAATATGAAAAAATTGAGGGGGATTTTTATTTTTGAAAAAGATCTTTAAACAACCACAGGACCAGTAGATATATTCCCTGAAGAGTAGAATTCAATCGGTTTAGTGGTTAGCGAGATCTTAAGGGATGGGCAGACAGACAAACAGACATCAAGCTACTTTGTATTATATATTAACACCTAGGGATCTAAGGAACAAAACAATAACCGATTAATATGTACATCCCCAATATTGATACATATTTAATAAATTATATTACAAAATTATTTGTCTGTAGATGACAATTAGTGGTTGAAAAGTTTTGACACTCATCTTGATGAACCAACCAATAAAAAATCAATTAAATTTCCTGAAGTTCTTATGCTAACGAATATAAAAACGTTATTATAAAACTTTGAAGTTTGGGGACTAGTGTAATTAACAGTCCCCTCCCTTTCTAAATAAAACTGCTGACTTTAAACATGAATACCCTGTAACTACATAATTTAAAAACAAAGCATTACCAATAGACAGACACAAGACTACTTGCTAATTCCAATTTAGAATGATTATAAGAACCTCACGTTATTTGCATATTAACTTTACCTTTCCGCAGTGAGGTAGAGGACATTGGGCTGTTTATAACACTAGTCCCCAAAGTTTTACAGATGTGTGTTCAAACGTTTTAACTACTAACTTTAATCTACACAAGGGGTAATTTTGTGTATTATCATTGGGGATGTACAACAATTTATTGACCTTTGTCTTATCCCTTTAGATCCCTGACATTTGTAATAATCCATAGAAACGATTATTTAGTTACATTAAAACATCAAACATAAAGAGGTTTAGGTTTAGGTTTAGCCCCCCCCCCCCCTCTCCTCTCCATCATTTAGTGCAATAGAACTTGAAAATATTTATTATTAACTTTAATTCTAAGTTAGAATAAATATTTCCCAATATGTCTATGTTTTTGTGTCTTTTATTTATTTGAATTATATCTTAAGTTTTGACTTTAAAAGCGCATTTAAACGCCTTTTCTTACAAGCTTTTTGTGCACCCACGTTCAGAAAACGGGCTAAAAACCCCTACGGGGGCGCGGGGGGGTAAATGAAACCAGTACTGGCGATTAAAATATGTCTTTGGGTAATCAAATATCTTTTTTTTAGCCGGCGACACCCGGCGAAAACATGTTTCCTCTTACTATCTTCTTAAATGTTGATTAAAAAACAAACAAATAAAAACTAAAATCTTGACTTCAACTAGAATTATTTAGAACTAATTTCTTCAATTTGTGTTTTTTTCTTTTATACTGTCAAAATATATGTAATGCATGACTCATCAGAAGTTATTTTGTCTAATTACGTTAATTCTAAGAGATTTTATAATACTTTTAAAATTGTTGGTGAAACACAAAAAGTATGCCTTTTTCTGTAAGAAAATTTTTGCATTTCTTGACTTCCATGCATTAGAATGCTTACTTAAAAAGCGTATTTTTACGATTCCTTTGAAATCTGATGTACATTGGGTATGATAATACTCATAGAATGTTTAAAACTTGATTTGGGGGTGGTGAATTGTTGCCCCTTGTTGCCCCTATGTGCACTGGTTTAAAGAATAAACATGATGAATTGATAGGACACCAAGATTTAAGATTAGTAGAAAACCACCTGGGTTACATGAATGTTTTAATATTTATAGTTTTTTAAAGTTTGTGATATTGAAGATTCTTGACCTACTCTACACATGGTAAGCTGGTTATTAGTTTGAATCAGAGGCTTGCAAAAGGGGTGTGTGTAAACCCTTGCTTCTAAATTAAGGAGGGCTTACATTCCCCTAAATCAACCTGAACAAGATTAGTCTATATCTATTTTATCTTTTAAGCTTGCAAAAACACACAAACACAAAAATGTGTATAGGCCCAGACACCTGCATGATATTTTGCCTAAGTATTTGCTGGTATTGTAACACTTTGTACTTGACATTTATATTATTAAGAACACTGTTTAATTAAATATCTTCTATTTCAACTAACATGTTTCTGTATTTAGTGTGCAAACTAATTAAACATAAAACCTTGATAAATTGTGTTTAAGAATGAAAGTTTTACATTTAATTTGCATCAAATATCCCAAATGTAAATGATTAAGCTTCTATACAATTTTACAATCAGGGAACAATTTTTTAGTGCGTATTTTTCTTCAAACTATTCTGGCAGCTATAGGAACTCTCTAAATTCTGGGTTTGGTAGTTACACATTTTAAAATCATATCAGTTTAATTCTGGTGTAATGCACACATTTAAAGAGGTATTCTTTACCATGATTTATGTGATTGTGTCACCAATGCAACTATGTAGAACTCAGAAGCTCCCCCCTTAACACCAAGCTCATAGAATTTATGACTAGGATGAAAAAACCTTTAATTATGAACTTATAAGTTTTGCGTATATTGCTTGACCTATGTTTTCTGACCAACAAAAGTTTCTGACATGAGTCATTTATAGAAATTAAAGATATTATTATTCTATTTTTCTGTTTTATTTTTTTTTATCATCTCATAATTATAATTGATTCATAATTTTCATATTATTAAATTGTTAATGAGGAATATGTAACCACACCCTTCCACTCATGTTTTGTTAGATTGTTAGAGTGCAAAATTGGTTATACAGCAAGGTAAACTGGTTGTTTATTGAGAAAAAGTTGTAATATAGCAACAATGTATGTTTAGCAACTTTTATCTTTATTTTGTTTCTCCCCTACCTAAATGATGGAATATATGATTGGGTCTTACTTTTTCACCAACTAATGCTAGTAATAGGCATGATTACATTACCAAACCTTTTAATTGCAGGACCTCCATTTGAATGTCCTAAATGTGCATTTACTTAGGACAAGGCATTTTTCTTACTTTGACAATTTAAGACATAGATCTGATTTTAACATATTTTAACATCTATAGCTATGGTATGTTGTTACGCCAAGTTTCTAACCAATTACCTACTGAATAACAATTGTATGCTCTACATGTTATGCATAGATTGGCCTTTCCCTAGCCTTTACATCACCTCCCTTAAATTTTTAAAAGATTAAATCTACCTTTTTTGCAGTGACAAACCCACACTAGCAATATATTAACAAATCGTACTTTTCTCTAATGTGGTACCTTGAAAATATGAAATAATAGAATCACACTAAAGTTGTAGTTTAGTTTAATAAATATTTTGGTGTGATTATTGAAATTGTGACCTTTTGAGGACCAGCTTTATGTCGGCCTTTTTACCAATCCATACTGCAAAGAGGTTCATTGACATTTAGATGACCGTTTTATAGACTCTTTAACCTACAGAGATGAGCTTGGAAGATAATAAAATCTAGCAACGAGATGAAAAAATTAATACAGTTTTGAGCGTTTTGATAATATCACCATAATAAGTCGTTAATGATAAAGTCTACTATATGTCAGCCATGGCCAAATAGTCGATATAAAATAGCTTTAGAATAACGACATGACATATAGATAATAAGTCAACCAATTCCACTTTTCTTTAATGACAAAAGTCGCCATAAACAATTTGTTGCTTTCAATTGAACTAACCCCCTCCCCCCCTTTAGTAAAATAAGGGGATGATAATTTTTTATGAATCATACTTGTGAGGTGCCTTAACCATGTGGGGATAACCTGTTCCAAACCTAACCTAAGCTAACCTGACTTAAAGTAAACACAAACACTTAAAAAATTACCACATATTACCACTGTTAACTTTCTGCTAAAAGTTTATTTCTAGAAAACAAAATTAAAAACAAAAAATAGGTTCTTAAATCCATCGTAGAGATCTTTATAGACAAGCAAAAAAAAGAAATGTCAATAGTTAAAATATGGTTTGGAACATAGAATTGTACTTTTAATACTAGTGTAACCAACAACTGAAATGGTTCTTTCACACAAAGTACTTCTTGAGCACTGGTAACCCCCCTTTCCTTACTGTGAAATATATTAAAAATAAGAGAAAGGGGGGGCGGATTTGTTTTCTCATATGCATATCTTCTGAGAATCATCTACCAACAGTGCCCTAACAGTGCCTCAACAGTGAAACAGAGGCTTCCCAGTACCAATTGGGGGAGTGGGTTGGAGGAGGTCCAGCACTCAACGAGATATTCAGCTACAGAGTGACACAAACAAAGACAGTCAGCTATCCTGTTACTTTTCTTTATGGATTGCAATGACCATATACCTACATTTCCTGATATAATAAAATCAATTCCCGAAGTTAGTGCACTTAAGTTGGCAAGTAGAATTTAATTTCATGTGCGAATACTAACCAGCCAAATTTATACTTAATCTGAAAATAATCTGCAGGCAGCCACTTGCACGACCTTTATCTGGAAGTCCTAACTAAGCATCGTTAGGAGTTTATCTTACTCGAACTAACTATAAATGCGCGCATCTAACAGAGCAGCAATAAGTACAATTTAAATCTATTTTGTGTTTTGAACGGTTTTGTTTGAATTTATCAAATTTACGAGAGGAAGGGCGACACAACTTGAATTTAAGAATTAAAACTTTTGCCTCAAAAATACACTAATTATGTACCTCCTTGTAAAACTACACTAGCCTATTATTGGATGTCATTTTTTAAAAAAAAAAGCGACACGTGATTAGTTTTATTTTAGCGCGCGCGCCTAATTCAAAAATTTACATCAGTTTTACGCTTTTTTTAACATATGTATATGTAAATATGCTTCCTATGTAGTTTGATAATATAATTTCATTCGCATGGCATAAATTGGAACTTTCTTATTACATTTAACTTAAATTGTAAAATAGTAGTGCTACGGAGAAAAGATTTATCCTAGCGTTTTCGAATGGACTCCAAATTTAATCAGCAATAAAATGATGTTTTGTCTTTTTTAACATCAAACTTATATATTCCACATTAGTGCAAAGGGTCAATGGACTTAACAATATAGGATAGATTTATTATTATAGATGAACAATCACAATAATCTGTCAGAAGGTAACAGATAAACTTACACAGTGAGTTATTGGGTTACCAGGATATTTACAGAAATATTCAGCTTACAGCTATTCATCTTTTATAACAGCTAAGAAATTATCATTCTTTAATCATTTAATGTTATCTGATGCCCTTCAGACAATTTCAGATGGACCAAAGAAGCAATAAAATTACAGATTTTTTGGTCAAAGGAAAGTAAAATATTTACAGAAAATTCAGCCTTATATCATTAAAAAAAATGAGAATCTTTTTTTCTATTGAATTGAAATATGTTTTGGAACATACCGACACTAAGTGTAATTTTAACACCTGTTTTCAGACATATATATATGATAACAGACAAAGTTATAGATTCGTTATCAAAAATCCATGAAAGAATCCCGAACCACAAGCTGCAAAACTGGGGAATGGACAGAATGGGTTTTGAACGATGCTCTCAGGTTAAGGAAATATCCATTTGTATTTCCGTAGTCCATTTTTGTACATTAGCCATTCATTTGTCATGTGATTCTATTCTATAAAGCAAAAAATGTACATATACAGATTGACCCACGAAAAAGTTTAGTTTAGCATCTGCAGCCCATATCTCTCAATGAAGTATTAAAAAATGTATATGTCCTTGTTCTTTATAGATTTCCACATAAGTAAATAAAAAAATATTCTTTTTTAATTCAATTAACAGCTGAGATTTTTAGAGCTAAAGTTTTGAAAAAGTGGCTGAGGAAAAAGTAACATTTCAAGAAAATGCTTTTTAAAAGTAAAATGACGTGTTTTCTTCACAATTTCAATACTTTTTATAAAACTAGTCTTATATAAAGATGTTTCCAAGAAATTTATTTCATGCTGAAAGCACTTTTTTCACTTATTCTAAAAGGCATTTTTAGAAATGTGTATTTTGCAAAAACACCCTTACACAAAGAAATCCTATAAAAACATAGTAGCAGATTAAAAGTTTATATAAACAGAAATCAAACACTTTTTATTTTATTAAATAAGTTAAAAAACAAAAAAGTTACAGCTACAAACTTTTATTAAACATTTAACAATTTTGATGATTTTTATGTGTCTTTAAGTAATTTGTATCAGTGAAAGTGAATTTATTGAGCAAGGTTGCGCTAATCCTATCGGTCATAAGCATAAATTGGGGTGGTTGGGGTTCATTTAAGGTCATATTAAGAAGTAGGGGATATTATAAGGTTTGTGGGTAAATGGTATAAGAAAAATGCATTCAATAAAATTTTTAAAAATAATTTTTCATATGTAAAACTAACATTTTTTATTGCAATAAAAAAGATATCTTTTGTAAACTTGGTCTTCTTTCTAATTTTGTTTTTTAATTGGTTGAAAAAATGTATTATACTAACAAAAAACTAAGAAACATTTAGAAACATGTTGCAGTTTCTCGAGCACTTTTTCCAAACTTTGGCTTTTAAAATCTCTGCTGTTAAAAAAATATCTTTATATCATCTGATGTGGAAATGTATATAGAACAAGGACATATGCATCTTTTAATAATTCATTAAAAAATATGGGCTGCAGATGCTAAAAAATACTTTATCATAGGTAGAATTATTATAAAGAAAAAATTTAACCTGTTTTATTTTGTTTTACAATTGAATACATGTTTTATTATTAAAAGTGAAGCTTTTCTATATTTACCTCTTATCCGTTTGTCCACATTTCCGGTTTTTAGTCTGTACGGCTGGAAAGATTGTTCTCTAATCGTAAATTTGATTTTATCTCCTACTATTGATTTAGTTACAAATTTACTTTTGCAATAATTCAAATTACCAATAAAAGCATTACGACTATTTACTTAATGATAATTTGCACTATTTTAGATTCCTTGCAGATTCGCTTTTTCTGCATATGTTATGATCCTTGTTTATGCAAAATTTAAATGCAATACTACTATTAAATGCATATGTTAAAACTAATTTCTTTTAAAAAGCAACACTACCCTTCACAAAACCCTTGTCCCCCCCCCCCCCCACCCTCATCCCCCTTCCCCACTTGTAATGTTATTTTTATATCTTTATACTAAATCATAATTATGTCCTTTGACCCCTTTTCTTCTCCCCTTTAATTTTTCCCCTTATTGCAATTTTCTTTATCGCCATTTTTCCCCATACCTTCCTCTTTACTCTTTTTCTCCTTTATGTATTCTTTTTCCCCCTTAATTTTAGCGGTGCATTTACTTTCGAATATTGTTATTTGTTATTCGCAAAAAGATACAATCCATAAACATATAAAAGTAACAGGATCTGTGTCTGTTTGTCTGTGTTTACTGAAGAGTCTCTGTAACCGCTGAACCGACAAGGTTCCCTTCAAGTGTAGCTTTTTATAGGATTTGATAAGATTTTTGAATATTTGGGGGAGGGTAACACCACCCCCGAAAGAGAAATTACCCCGTGAGAAAAGTATGTGTCGAACTTTCCCCCCAAACCCCCCCCCCCTCAAGTGCCCCTAGAGGCCTTTTGAGGCGTAACCACTAGTATCAAATATGCTACTTATGTTGTTGTAATAATATGCAGTTCTTTTACATATACTTAATATCATATTAATTTTACGGAAGTGTATGCACACTTCAATTTTCATTTGATTTGTCTACCCTTTCTCTACGTGTTTCCCTTCCCCTCCTTCCCTGTTATTCAAGTGGTGCAAGGAGGGTGTTTAAAATGCATATATGTAAGTGTGCATGTCTTCAGAGAAGTAGGGAGGGGACAATGGACTGTAAACTAAACAGGTACCCAAAGTTTTCTACATGCTTTATCATTCATTGGTAACAAAATTTTGATTTGTTGGTACAAACTATTTAGCAGTGTCCAACCGTAAAACCAATAATATTTTTCTATAGAAAGTGCAATTGATTGTAATTGAAGGTCCATTTATTAATTTATTGTCCATTGTCTTATCCCTTAAGATCCCTGGCATGTTTCTATGTATGGGATTTATGGATACTTCTTCGAAACCAATATCATTTTTCACATACTAGTTGATTAACTCCCTTTGAACCTATTTTCTTAATGAAAAAATCAAATTTTTTTATGGGGGTGTGAGAAAATTAATGAAACTAAAATTCCTTTACCCCTGAGAAATATACAATATACTATGCATTAAAAATATAATAATGCTCCTTATTTTTACCAGATTATAACCCCTTCAAACCATGGATACAGGGATGGGACATTGGATATAAGATATAATAATACTCCTTATTTTTACCAGATTATCACCCCTTCAAACCATGGATACAGGGATGGGACATAGGATATAAGATATAATAATACTCCTTATTTTTACCAGATTATCACCCCTTCAAACCATGGATACAGGGATGGGACATTGGATATAAGATATAATAATACTCCTCATTTTTACCAGATTATCACCCCTTCAAACCATGGATACAGGGATGGGACATTGGATATAAGATATAATAATACTCCTTATTTTTACCAGATTATCACCCCTTCAAACCATGGATACAGGGATGGGACATTGGATATAAGATATAATAATACTCCTCATTTTTACCAGATTATCACCCCTTCAAACCAGGGATACAGGGGGGGGGGTAATGGATATAAAATATAATAATACTCCCTATTTTTACCAGATTATCACCCCTTCAAACCAGGAATACTGGGATGGGACAATAGATATAAAATATAATAATACTCTTTATTTTTACCAGATTATCACCCCTTCAAACCAGGAATACTGGGATGTGACAATGGATCTAAAATATAATAATACTCCCTATCTTTACCAGATTATCACCTCTTGAAACCAGGGATACAGGGATGGGACAATGGATATAAAATATAATAATACTCCCTATCTTTACCAGATTATCACCTCTTGAAACCAGGAATACTGGGATGGGACAATGGATCTAAAATATAATAATACTCCCTATCTTTACCAGATTATCACCCCTTCAAACCAGGGATACAGGGATGGGACAATGGATATAAAATATAATAATACTCCCTATTTTTACCAGATTATCACCTCTTGAAACCAGGGATACAGGGATGGGACAATGGATATAAAATATAATAATACTCCTTATTTTTACCAGATTATCACCCCTTCAAACCAGGGATGCAGGGATGGGACAATGGATATAAAATATAATAATACTCCTTATTTTTACCAGATTATCATCCCTTCAAACCAGGGATGCAGGGATGGGACAATGAATATAAAATATAATAATACTCCTCATTTTTACCAGATTATCACCCCTTTAAACCAGGGATACAGTGATGGGATAATGGATATAAAATATAATAATTCTCCTCATTTTTACCAGATTATCACCCCTTCAAACCAGGGATACAGGGATGGGACAATGGATATAAAATATAATAATTCTCCCTATTTTTACCAGATTATCACCACTTCAAACCAGGGATACAGGGATGATACAATGGATATAAAATATAATAATACTCCTCATTTTTACCAGATTATCACCCCTTCAAACCAGGGATACAGGGATGGTACAATGTCATTTTTACCAGATTATCATCCCTTCAAACCAGGAATATAGGGATGGGACAACAGATCTAACATATGGATCTAATGGATCTAAAATATAATAATGCTCCTTATTTTTACCAGATTAGATTATCCCCCCTTCAAACCAGAGATAGAGGGATGTGTCAATGGATATAAAATATAATAATTCTCCTTATTTTTACCATATTATCTCCCCTTCAAACCAGGGATACATGGATGGGACAATGGATATAAAATATAATAATACTTCTCATTTTTACCAGATTATCACCCCTTTAAACCAAGGATACAGGATGGGATAATGGATATAAAATATAATAATTCTCCACATTTTTACCAGATTATCACCCCTTTAAACCAAGGATACAGGGATGGGATAATGGATATAAAATATAATAATGCTCCTTATTTTTACCAGATTAGATTATCCCCCCTTCAAACCAGAGATAGAGGGACGTGTCAATGGATATAAAATATAATGATTCTCCTTATTTTTACCAGATTATCACCCCTTCAAACCCTTTCCTCAGAGACAGACACCCATTAGACTGATAATTTACACAATTTTTAAAAATACAAGGGCTGGGCAATTTATCAATATCATTAGGAATCTTAATGGACAAATGAATGATAAATTGATATACACCCGCAATGATGATAAACAAAATTACCCCTTCCGTAGATTTAAATTATTAGTTGAAACCTAGTTTGAAACCAACCAATCACAAGTCAATTCAAGTAATCAAAGTCTTTTAAGCCAACGAATAAGATGCTGCGCTACTTATGGAAATATAAGTTCATGTTGAGAAATATCAATAAACTTTAACATAGTAACAATCATAAAAAAAATCTTCAGACAGAAAATTGCAAAATTGCAACGTGTATTTTTAGATCCTAATAACAAAGGGTGTGCAGGAAGGGGCTGAAATAACAAACCCGGCCCCCCCCCCCCCCTCATCCAAAAAATAGTCGGGAAGGGATTGCTTACCAAACCTTTTAACTTTGGACCATAAATTAAAACGGTACCCAAAGTTTTAAAACCACATTTTCTTATTCATTGACATTTGGGTACTTTAAGTTAATTTCCATTGGTTAGTTCCATACTATCCATGTCCAAACTTTTCAATCAATAATTTTAATCTAGAGAGGTGGTGATTTTGTTTATTATCATTTACACCCCCTAAGTTTAACGCTTCTCCTTCTACAAACTTCTTAAGTCAGTAAAGAAACCACCTAGATTTATGCCGCCCTTCTCTTTTTTTTCTATGCACGCCCCTACAAGTGAAATAAAGACTGGAGGATTTATTGCCTTGTTGTATTATGTTTTAACTACCTTTAACTAGACCATTACTCTTACTGTAAAAGGACTAAAGTAATTCTTACCCTATTTACTAGTAGCAAAGCCACTCTATATTTGCAAATATCCGTCAGTCCATCCATATTTACTTTAGAAATGGATTAAAAGTCTCCAAAGTTTAAATCTAACACAGGGAACATGTATTAATAAAACTTTACCAGTATTTAATATATATTTTTTACCTAATTTTTATGGGATCTATATAGGAGATAGGCTTCTTAGCCTTATGTAAAGATGACTTCATCCCATGGGAATCTACTATATTATGCTTGTCCGTCCTTCCAGGCTATTTTATGATCTTTATATTTTTGGGCTCCGCTAGTTATGGATGTGATCTTTGAAAGTCCTAATTTTATGACAAATATTTAGTAAGATTCATTAGATTAACTCTATAATCCAAAAGGGATAGATGGTGAGGAGGTGGAGGGTGGTTAAAAAAGACGCACCCCTTGCCACCATTTCCGTTTTTTATAATTGAATAATTTTATTTCATATATATTAACATCTTTACCAAAAATATATATAATTAATCAACTGCTAAACCCTAAAAAAGAATTACATACATAAACTTAAAGAATACCTTTCCAAAAATAGACTTACTTTTTGGAAAGTAATAGAATCTATTTTAAATTTGTTAAAATGTTATTTGTAATTTTACTGAAATAAATTAGGCTAATAATAATAATAAGAGAATCTATTTTAGGACTTAGGTATACTTGTTCCAGGTAATTTCAGAACAGTTTTTTTTCGGGTTTTATGGAGATCTTTAGCTTTTTTTCTAAAAATAAGATTTTCTTAGTGGCTTGGGGATACTACCATATATAACAACTTACAAAGTAGAATAACCTCAAAGATCAATTAGGCATACCTATTTTTATAAGTTATAGAAAATAAGATATGATTAGTTTATTGCTTGTTACTTCAGGTAAGGTTAGGTTTGGTTATATTGAGTATCCCCGCAGGGTTAGCGACCTTCGCAGGAGTTAGACATAGGGAAACCACCCCTAGGTGGGGTTAGTTTTCAGTGCTCAAAAAACACTTAGAATGAAAGCCCCTCCATTTTCAATTAGAATTGTATTTTTGCTAAACATTGGATTAAGTAAAGTACTCTTTCATAAGTTATCCTTGGCAAATTAGTCATTATCCTATGCAATGCAGTTTACAGGGTTCACCTCGAGCATTAATGATTACAGATGCCCAGTAGGCCGAGAATATACGCAAGTTTAAAAAGTACAAAGGCAAATAAAACCTAAAAAACTGCTTTTTGGAATTGATATTTTGTTTACTATTTGTTTTTCATTTCAATAGATAAACCTTTTAAGAATATCAACTAGAATTTATAACTTTTTCTTATTCTTTGGTTTAACAACTTTTGAAACTTTTATTGAATTTCGATTTGTTAGTTTATCAAGCTGAGTGTCTAAACGTTTTAACCACTAATTGTAAACTACTGAAGAGATAATTTGTGTATCATCATTAGGGATGTACCTCAATTAATCTATTAGTTGTAGGTATACATGGATAAAGGAATGTAAACATGAATGGATTTGGCCCTAGAAACATAGCTGGAAACATATTAAGAAATATATTGTATTATCCCTTTATATCCCTGAGAATTTGTGTACTAAATTGTGACCTGAATTACCTTATCATTGCATTACTCATAGAACTAACTAACTTTACACTTCTTCTACACCCCCCCCCCCCCCCATTCTTTCTAGGGCTATTGCAGAATAGTTGTTTGTACACAGGGATAAGGAATGAAAACAAGAGCGAATTTGGCCATAGATACATAGCTTTAAACCCCCCCTCCCCTACCTTTAAAGGATTCCCCAATTATTTATACTCCCATTGAAGTATACATAGATAAAGGAATAATAAATGTATTAAGTATAGATAATTGCCTGGATGCAGTGTTGGAGACCCTTTTTGTCTGCTATCAAATTGCTTTCTGATCTTATGTTGCGACTTGGCTGTGTTAATATTTCCAACATTATGGGTTGATATTCAAAGACCCTATTAAAAGTCGGCATGGGTCCTTGGGTCGGGGGACATACAGTTATTTAACCATTTCCCCCCGCTATTTTTTTACTTTAAGGAATGAAAACATGAAAGCAATTGGTCATAGAGGTATAGCTGCAAACTTACAAATGAATGTAAATTTTAATAAACTTATCTAAAACTCTTTTTATACGACTTTTGCATATATCTTTTCCAATATCTCTTACATAAATAAACAACTTAAATCGCAAATTGCAAGATATAAAAATCATTAAAATCAACGATTACTTAGTAAATTTGACCAATCACAAAAAAGCATCTGAAAATTGCTGAAAATATTCCTCTTTTCCGGATTGGTACCCCGGCATTATTCTATAGTACATAGAGACGCTATGTGCATGCACACATACACACACACACACACACACACACACTGTTTGCAAAATGGTGCACTTAATTCATTGCAAATTTTTAAACCCAATGCATTCAATGCCCTCTTTAGTTCTCCTTCTGTCTCTCCTCATTGCATTGTATCTCATCATTGCATTCTCTCTCTCTCTCTCTCTCTCTCTCTGTTATAGTGCACCAGCACTACCACAATTCTTAGAATCACAAAGGGGTGTGACAACATTATAGTTGTGGTTTTTACATTAGTTTGCATTGCTCAAATAACTGACAGTTTAAGTAACCAAATATAAATTAGTAAATAATATTCTTCACTTATTTACCGATATTTAAGCCACCTTACCCACTTTGCTAAAATTCTTGAAAGTCGCTTATATAGTGTATTGTGTTACATATCAAATGTTAATTAGTACATTGCACATTTTACAAATATGACACCACCTCACCTACTTTGTGAAAGCCTGAAAAGTCATCTTTTATTCTCCAGTTATTTTGTTGGTGTATTGTGTTACATATCAAATGTTAATTAGTAAATTGTACTAATATGCTTTGCCTATTCACAAATATTGATTATAACATAGACATCCAAGCTTTTTTTTGGGGGGGGGGGTAAAAAATTTGAAGGGGGGGGGGGGTAATTCGTATTTGGGGGGGGTAAAATGGTGCGCGAAGCGCTGAAATTTTATTTTTACCCCAGGGGTAAAATTTGCTTGAGGGGGGTAAATTTAGTTCCCCCCCCCCCAAAATTTACCCCCGGGGTAAAATTTTTGGGGGGGTTAATTTAAATTTTATTTAATATTTAGTATTCAAAATGTGCGCGAAGGGTGCAGAAAAATTTTTTATTAGAGATTTTTTATTTTGGGGGGGGGGTAAATACCCCCTCCTTAATGGTTGGGGGTGCCTACGGCACCCCCAGGGTAGGGGTAAATTTTAAATTGAACGTCTATGCCCTATAAGTTTAACTGCTTTACTAAAAGCCTTAAATGTTGTCTTTTATTCTTCAGTTATTTTGTTGGTCTATTGTGTTACATATCAAATGTTACACAATACACATCAGGTTTTACAAATGTTTGTATAATCAAGTTTACCCAATTTACTAAAAGCCTTAATAGTCGTCTTTTATTGTGTTACATATCAAATGTTAATTAGTAAATTGTACTAATACCCTTCGTGTGTTGTGCAAATTTAAAGAGTCTCTAGGATGAAAATGTTGGAAATGGTGCAAGCGAAAATATCCCCGAAAATTTTGGTGATCCAAAAGAAATCCCCACAAACCATAAACCATAAAAGACACTCGTCGAGTGATTGAAATTGATAATTATATTGGGATTAATGTAATTGAAACGTACTAGACCAACAGTCAAAGAAATAAATATGTAGACAATCAACATAATTAATTACACGAGAAAAAAAATAAACAAATTTAGATTTAATATTTAATATTTTAATTTAAATATTTAATAATTCAACTTTGTAAGTTTTAATCCTTAGCTTCAATAACAACTAAACCAAACGAGTTCTCTATCTTAGAGAAGATTGGATGTTCCTGGGAGGGTTTTGAGCTATTCATTTTTTATTTTAGTTTTCCATTTCCTTCGAATGCTTTGAGCACAGCTGCTAGTATTATATAATTTATTATGAAATTATAAAAAAGGTAACAAATCATATTGCTAAATTTAAAGACACAAATGTAACATGTAACTTTCTTAAACAGAGCTAGGGAAACAAAGTTTTAAAACACAATAAAAAATAGCAACATTTTGTTGAACAATACAGAAATGAATAATTTAATTTTGCAGTTTTGTCCAAAAAAAATCACTAATATGTGCAAAGTGGCCATTGAAATTAGACATAAAAGAGGGGGTAGATGTGTGGTCCATTTAAAAATTGTGGGATGTTTCCATGCAAGCGTTGCATAGTTGCATATACTCCACTTGCAAAAGAATCATTTTCCGTCCATTAAGCTCTCTCTCTCTCTCTCTCTCTCTCTCTCTCTCTCTCTGTTTATTTTTTCTCTCTTTTTCCCCTCTCTTTTTCTCTCTTTCATTGTCTTTTTAACATTTTTTCCTTTCTTTCTCTCTCTCTCTCTTTATCTTCATTTTTTATCTTTTCTTTTTTTTCTTCTTTTACTTTGCAATCTTTCAGTCACTGCATTATCTCCTTTTTCTTTCTCTCTTTCTCTCTCTTTCTCCTTCTCTCTCTCTCTCTCTCTCTCTCTCTCTCTCTCTCTCTCTCTCTCTCTCTCTCTTTCTCTTTCTCTTTCTCTTTCTCTTTCCCTCTCTCCTCTATCTTTTCCTTTCTTTTCTGTTTTATGCGCGTTTTTATTTCTAGATTTTTATTTGTTTTCATGTCTTGTCTGTCGAATTTTTTCACAAATTTCTTGTTCATTTCGTTTCTTAAAGTTTACTTTTATATTTCTAACACTTTTTGTCCAATTCTACATACATACTACTTTCATTATTTTATTAAAGGAAAATAAGAAACAAGAATAAAATAATTCATAATTAGTGCAGCACAAAATACCAATTGATAAAGTGAGTTATAGAACACAGATTCAGTTGTCAAAGGAAGAAAGAGAGAGAAAGTCTGGGAGAAGGTGATAATCAATAGAAACCACGAAACATTTTATACAATTATTTTTTTAGCACAGCAGACAGAAGAACGGACCATGTAATAAATTACCTGATGCTTCACACACCAAAAAACATCAGATGTTTAAGAAGCTGTGAAAATTAAATTTCCCCCAAATTTTTTAGACAATCACGCAGACATTCCGAATTTCAGAGTAGCTCTATTATGAAATTAATTTTCTACTAAAAAAGAGGACAGACATTTCGAGGGACTCCTTCTTATCCCGGTACGCTTATATAGCCCCACTCCCATGCTCCTATCAGCTATCACATATCTCAAAAATTATAAATCTCCCTAAAAGAAGCAAATCTAATAAAAAGAAAGATTTTAATTCATATTAATTCATCTAATTCATAACCACCACCATGGCTTCTCTGTTTATCGTTGAAAACGGCGATAACAGGAATTAACCAACAAAAGTAAAATGGTGCATAGAGAGTTTGATGAAAAGCTGTGTTTAGCGAAGGATTATAAAACCGCTGAATCGACATGGTTATCCTTTACAGTAAATTTTCATGGAGGTCCATTAAAAGTTTATAACTATTTTGAGAAAGGCTCCTCTTTCTTTAGAGAAATCGCCCAAAAAAAGATACCTAAAATTTTATTTTATTTCTCCTCTATCTCGACTTTTATTGTTTGCCTTAAAATATAGTTTTTATCTTAAACATCTCCGCTAACTTTCAACCCTGTTTTTATTTACTTGTGTCTATATAGCCTCTGTGAGAAGAGCTCTAACACTCAGAGGCTAACACAGCTCGTCGTTTGGGAGTCAGTAAGTTCCAATAACGGTCCAACCGCGTTTTAATACGTTAAAAGTTGTACCTGATCTTGCTATGTCAGATACCAGAAGAGGAGGAATGCCTTGGTCTAAGACAGGCGCAACTCATTATCATAAACAGACAGAAATTCCAAACGAAGGTCGTGCAATCAGAAAGTTGGTTGTCTGCAATAGTTGTTATTGGCTTTGGACCTACGTGGGTGTATGAACCTTCCTCAAAAGGTATTTTTCAGGTAAGCACTACGTATTTATAGCCACGTGGGAATATAACTTAACCAAAAACAAGTTTACAAATGCATTATTAAGTTTCCAAACCCTCCAAACCTCCGGGAGACCAAAACTTGCGGGACCAAATTCTGAGGTACCTTAACATTGCAGGGCTACCGAGTACCCAATATTACCTAACCTGGTCTAAAGTAACAAACAAAAAATCTAAATATACTCCCCCACACACACTCACTTACGATTTATTAAAAATATTTTTAAAAATTTAATTGGGGTATTTAGTGTTCGACAAGGCACTTAGAGGTAAATTGCCAATATATCTTCTTCTTTTCTTCAATATACAACTTGCAATTTCTATTGTCTAACAACTGAAGGGCTGGGGGTAAAAGGAGGGGAAGGAATAGAAAATATAGGCCTAACAGGAAGGCCTTTTTATGATAAGATGTCTGGGGAGGGGGGGGGTGAGGTTACATGGATGATTTGCTTTATTCAGGCCTTTTTAAGGCCTAATGCATCTTACAATATGTTTTTACAATACAGATAAATGGTAAAATAGCACAAATAATTTTTTTATACTATATTCTAAGGCTTTGCCCGTATCATATAAGAGCTCTGAATTCTAATGGGGAGTAATTGTAATTTTAAAAAAAGCTTTAAACAGTGATAAACAGTGTGTAAACGTAAATACTAAATACTAAAACCATCCCCTAACTCATGTAAAGCTTCCCTAAAATAGACAAATCTATTGATATTCTTCCAAACTAAAAGTATAAATAAAAAGAACTAATTAGCTTTCAACAATTTGATCTCAATATAAATTTAAATTTCTAAAATTATGAATTTATTTTCGTTATTTTGTTTAAACACTTTATTGTTTGGTTGATTTGGTCTGATGAGTTGAAAAAACTTTACGTTGGGTTTGTTTAAATTTTTTTATCCATAATTACATGACAGTAACATAGCATTAAATCAGTTAAAGTGCTGTGTTATATCAGTCATTTCAATCTTCAAAATCCGCCAAAAATAAGTAAGAAAAGGGGGAAGATGAATATAGGTTATAGGGTAGACTTTTTATATAGTGTTATTACAAAGCAACGAAAGTTTTACATTCTATTAAACAGCCAAAATAAAGTAAGCTATGACTTTTTTTGAATTTCCTTATTGCTTGATAAGTGATAATACAAATAAAGAAAACTGTTTAAGAAAAAATATCATCTAACTAGAGAAAAAATGGCGTATAATTGTGGTAAAATTGTTATTCTTCAGATGAATTATTCCTTTTCCTGGCTTTGATACCTTAAATACTGAGACTCGAACTTATATCCTCCTTGAAAAGTAACGGAAGCCATAATTGCATCTTATCATTATATACAGTATGACCCTCGAAAAAGTATTTTTTAGCATCTGCAGCCCTTATTTCTCAATGAATTATTTAAAAATGTATATGTCCTTGTTCTCTATGGATTTCCACATAAGTAGATATAAAAATTTTAATTTTACCTCCATTAACTCCAGATATTTTTAGAGCTAAAGTTTTGAAAAAGTGACTGAGAAAAAGAATTTTTTTGTTTCTTATAATTTTTGGATGGTTATATTATGTTTTTTCTGGCAACTGAATAATAATACACAAAGAAAAACAAGTTAACTAATTATTTCTTTTTTTATTCCACCAAAAAATATCAATTTTATATGGCAAAAAATACTACTGAATGAATTGATTATTTACAAATTCTAGGTTATTTATTTACCTTTATTTATGAAATAGATTAATTATGACAGTTGCTCCGCCCCCTTTTCTGACATCTCAATCATTTAATAGGGGGTTAATTAAGTTTTTTAGACTAAAAAATCATTATGTTCTAATTTTATTTTCTTTATAACTTTTTTGTTATTAAAGTTAGGATTATGAAACAAAAACAATTTTCCTGCCATATTTATAAAGATTTATTTGTTTTTTTAATCTAAACCAAATTTGCCTAATAAGTAAGTTTTTCAAAATATCATTAAACTAAAAAGACTCAAAAAAATGCTTTTTACTCAAAGCCAAAATTTTTTATTTCATTTTTGTATAAAGTTTCTTCTAGTAACAACAATAAAAGGACTTCTACCTTAATTTTGCTAAAAAAGTCGTTTCATGTTAAAAGTTACTTTTTCCTCAGTCACTTTTTCAAAACTTTAGCTCTAAAAATCTCCGGTGTTAATGGAGGTAAAAAAAAATATTTTTATATCTACTTATGTGGAAATCTATAGAGAATAAGAACATATACATTTTTAAATAATTCATTGAGAAATAAGGGCTGCAGATGCTAAAAAATACTTTTTCGAGGGTCATACTCTATAAGTAAAAGGATGTCTGTTTTTCTCTGTGTGTGGCGAAGTATTTCGCTAACCTCTGAAATCGAAAGTTAAGGGCTGAACTCTCGCCATTCCCATTGAGTTCCCCTTAATGCATCTAGGGGTGTAGCTGCTAGTGTTCAAAATAGAAATATGTACTTTTGAAGCCTACTGTAGGTTAGGCTAGGTAAAGTGAAGGTAAATAAAGCCCTATTATGAAATTACTCCTTGGGTTAGTCTAGAAGTTTGGGTTTGCTTTAGCCTTAATAAGTATCTGTCTATAGTGCCTAGCAAAATGGGGATAGATGTCACTGCTTTTGGCCTACCTATTCTATTGACGTCAGGAAATACCCTATACAACATCTCTTTTCTTTTCCCCTTCCCTTTCTCTTTCCCTCTATATGACGTAAATAGAATAGGTGACATATTTCCCCATTTTCCTAGGGCACCAAACACAGCTATGCAATCTTGTGAGGAATACATTTGAGAAATCACCAAAAACCTTATCATACACTAGCGGCTTCGCCCCTAGCCTCTAGGGGCTTTGCCCCAAGAGGTTTGATCAACCTAATTTTTCGTATTTTAGATTTAAAAAAGAAAAAGTAAAAAAAAAATTTTTTGGGGGGGGGGGTATTTTTCATTTTTTTGGGGGGTTGGGGGTGTCCCACCCCCCAAGAAAATAGCCTAAAACCATCACAGGACCAGTAGGTATATTCCCTGAAGAGTAGAGCCCAATCGGTTCAGTGGTTACTGAGATCTTAAGCTTCAGACGGACAGACAGACGGACAGACGGACAGACAGACGCACAGACATCGTTCTACTTTGTATTATAGATAGGGGCTTTAAAAACGGAAAATTTGTATTGTTTAAATGGATATAGAAAACGTTGAGGGAAAAATTTGCCGTCAACTTATGTTTTGATATTAATCTCATTTATTGATCAGTTCGTTCCTTCTAGTAAAAGGGGGCAGGATAGGGTAGAGGGAGTAACTATTTAATTAGCCAGCTGCGAGCATCACTTTATTAGAGTACATACAAATCTGGTGCAACATCATAATACACCTCTTATTGTATAGAAGCTCCGCTGGTAGAATACTTGTGTCAATGTAGAAACATTTATTGTACAGTCTAACTTTAAACCGGCATATGCAATTCTTGCGGTGACTGAGCGAAATTTTATGACTAGCCAATTGTGTGTTAATGATCATGGTTGTCAGGGTAAAGTTTTTGAGAAAGATAATTAAAATAGTACTTAGAATGTCTTTGTTGAAATCGACCCTAATCAGTGGTGAGCACAGGTTTTTTGCCAACAATATCAAATAAGTGTTCTTTGATTGGTAATTTGATTGATAATTTGTTGCCTGAAGTGAGCAAAGATTTCACCAGGGTGTGACGTTTTTAACTTGACACTGAACCCTCCCCCCCCCCCTTTGGCTGTTTTAGAAAGGTGTCTAGGAGGTTGTTGAGAGGTGTAGGGGGATATACACCCCTGTTCTTCTCTAAACCAATCATGCTCCTTTACAGACCTTATTACTCCTTATCTTCTCCACCCACCCCCCAAAAAAAAAATAATGTGTATAAAAAATAGCCACAGGGCTTAAAACATGTTATATATGTACTTACTGCTGCTAGTAACCTCACCCCTAGGAGAATGTATGTGTGTTTGTCTGTGTGTACTGAAAGATCTAGGTAACCGCTAAATTGATATGTTTTTGCGCAGTGTAAGTTTATTACTATTTTAGGGGAGGGTACGGTTCACCATCCTTGCAAGATAAATTGCCCCTTGAAAATAAGCCACACCCCCACCAAAAAAAAAATAAAAAAGAATAGGTATTGTTTTTGACTTTTTTTAAATCAAAAGGGAGGGTCGCCACCGCAGAAACAAAGCTTGGTATCCATGCTTATGTACTGTTTACATGGCATTTGTTACATGTCTTGCGATGTGATTTTTAACCAGAATTTATGCGCATGTACTGTCAATATTCATTGTTCCCCAAATACAATGGGAAATATTGACAGCTCTAAAAGGCAGAATATTACATATTAGCCTTATATCCAAATTGAAGCACACACAAATCTTGGAGAAGACAAAGGGACAAATTGAGTTATAGAGCAAGTGTTCAGTTGTCATAACAAAGAAATGAAAAAGAGAGAGTATGCAAAAACTGAAAGAAAATAAAGAAACCTTTTAAAAAATAAGGTTTCTGTCTTTTGAAGCATGATCAACAGACAGACGGACAAAACAATGTATATACAGCAGATGAGCATCTGACTTCATGTAATATTCAACTGTCTATCTCCAATTGCAGCCTAGAAAATCACATTTCCCCCATAGCTTTACGGACTGACTGACAGACATACAGACAAAGTAGTTTATAGAGTTTCTTCGTCAATTAAGACGTAAATCTAAGAATAAATAGCCGCAATCTATACAGGGACCTGTAATGCTTCCTTGTGAATGAAACCAGTTTACTAGTAATTTAAATCTAGAATAACAGTTGCAGAGAACTTAATTAGCAGAACATTTATTTGTAAGTGGTTTCAAAGCTGTACATAAATTTGTTGCAAAATTGGTTAAATACAGGATACTGTAGATGGACATACTTTCATTTTTTTGGATTTGATTATATTTTTCATACTAGCTTATATTGTTCTTCTAGGAATATTTAAAAAAATCGGTGAATAGTACAATTATATCATAAAAAAAGTTGTTGGCATTGTTAATGATAAGTAACGAATATAGAGATGCTATTCTTCCTGAAATCGTACCGAACTATTATTGGAATCGATCGGACAATTCTATGAAAAGACATATCCAAAATGAAAAGAGCTATCCATTACGGACGGACAAACTTACGAGTCGACCGTAATTATAGAAAAGTATTGCTTTAAAAACGTTGCTAGTACTTCCAGTAATTTGACATATATCCATAGATTAAGACTCACAAAGACATTTCTCAACTTATGACCAAAGTTTCTAGATCAACTCCCCTTACCCACCAACCCCCGCTCCCATCCATCTCCTAAAATAGTTTTCTTTCCCCCCCCCCCCCTCTCCTTTTAGAGAAAGGAGAAGTCCATTCACCTTCTTAATTTCTTTTATTGACTTCCACTTAATCTTACCTCTCCCCCCCCCCCCCTAAATCACCCCTTTTTGGATATATTTCACCCTCTTCATTCTCTCCATATTTTAAGGGATAAATTGTTAGGTAAAATATCCCATATATAGTTTTCTGCAGATAAAAATTTAATTGGAGTAGATCTCGTTTTGTTAGCCCCGAGTGGTCTAAGACTGAGCCGACAAAACAGGGATTATTTTAAGATTTTCATCTTAACTATTGTAAAATATTCTTTATGATACATGTTTAACATGAGTAATAATTAAAAAACAAGGATGACAACATCCATAAAAGCGAAGCACTGAAACGGTAAAACAAACAGACATTAACACTTGTATAGTGTCAGAACTGAACAAACAGAATATAAATGCAAAATTGTAAGTAAATTTGTTGAAAAATTGCTTGAAACAGAATAATGTTTATGGACATACTTACATGTTTAGGACTTGTTATAGAGTTGCTTCGCTTATAGTTTTGTACTTTGTTGTCCAAGGAATCAGATCAATCGGATAATTAGATCACTTACATTTGTTGTTAAAAAAGTATAAAAATCAACATGTTTAAAATGGACGTACGGACATTCTAATAATGATTATAGAGTTGCTACGCTTTCTTAATTGTACCTAACTACTACAGGAATCACAATGCAAAGTTTGAAATCGATAGGACAATTCTAACATGCATAAATTAACGGAAAAAAGCTATCCGTTACGGATGTTCGGACGGACCGACCCTAATTATAGAAAAGCTTCGCTTTTTACAATAGCATCCCTTACGTAGGTACAGACGGACGGACGGACGGACGGACTGACTGACCCTAATTATAGTAAAGCTTCGCTTTTAAAAAGCATCCCTTATTTTGATTTGCTATAAAATTTGCACTATTAGTTTAGAACAACCAATCAAGAATAAGATTTAAAATCCCATTTTTTTTAAATGAGCCAACGAATAAGAGACATATATATCTATGAAACTTTTAGCAAAATTTACAGTTCAATGTCACCTTCCTCTCTGGTTCAATAAGATTTGCTTTTATTCGACGTAATTGTTCTTTTTTAAAGCAAATTTGTCAATCTCTTAACCCTATGAATCATAGTGACTATTTGCGCATGCAAAATTTTACAAAGTCCTCTCCATAGTATCTTACAAGTCATAAGTTGACCATCCATAACACCCCCGGCCTCCCCCCTCCAACACCCCTCTTTAAGCCCTTATAGATTTTAACAATTTTTAAAAGAAGAACAATTGGATAATGAATTTATTAAAATTCTTTGGGGACTTCCCCTTCATAAAAATTGCCAAAAACTTGACTAAAAGCAAATTCTAAAATGTTAGACAACTCGTTATAATTCTAGCTACGATAGATAGGAGAGTTAGGTCAGGTTAGATACAGTTCAGGTTGGCCCTGAAGGGTTAGTATTCCAAGGGGCTTAATTAAAAGGGGTATGTGGGAATGGTAAGTCTTAAAGTCGATTAATGGGATTCTGCCCTCTATTCTCATTTCTTCATTTTGCATTAACGTTTGCATCATATAAGAATACTGAGCAGAATCTATCTTTTACCCCTTTAGTAGATTACAAGTATTGGTCAAAAAGTTCAGACACTTATTTTTTTGTTAGGCAAGGGCATTTAATTATTATGCTTAACCATGTGGGGCTACACAGTGACCATAATAACCTAACTTAACCTGAATAAAAGTAATAAACAAACTAACGAAAACTGCCCCCCCCCCGCCCCCCCCCCCCTCCACACAATTTTAATCATTTTTTATTTGGGTATGTTAGAACTATCCTACGATTTTCTTACTCTATTTTTGTCTTTCTGATTTATTGAGCTTTGAATTATGTCTTTTGTTGTTTTATCAACATTATTAAGCAGTTAGGGAGTTGAATCCATTTTTATAGAAGCAGAAATATAATCTATGATTATGGTTTGGACCCTCTAAAACTGTAATCTACCCTTCCACTTTCCCCTCTCTTGGTGAAGATATCTTCAACGCCGATGCGATTTTTGAAATGTAAGATTCTACATTCCCTTCTCTTGGTGAAGATATCTTCAACGCCGATACGATTTTTGAAATGTAAGATTCCACTTTCCCCTCTCTTGGTGAAGATATCTTCAACGCCGATACGATTTTTGAAATTTAAGATTCCACTATTGCCTCTCTTGGTGAAGATATCTTCAACAAGAGAGACAAAAGTGGAATCTTATATTTCAAAAATCGTATCGGCGTTGAAGATATCATCACCAAGAGAGGGGAAAGTGGAAGGGTAGATTACAGTTTTAGAGGGTCCAAACCATAATCATAGATTATATTTCTGCTTCTATAAAAATGGATTTAACTCCCTAACTGTTAAGGTAGTTTGGTAAAGTTAAAATCACGAAAACGGTACATGTTACGCACACAAATATCAAATAAGAATATAAAACGGGGAGACGAGAATACTACTATACGTTTGTGTAGGGGGGGGGGGGGGGTAAGTTGAAGGGAGGGGGGGGGGTAGAGATATCACCACATTCCTTCATTTTCATAACTGCAATTCTTGCAAACTATTCTGCAAAATTGCATTCTCTATCTTACCATATTTTTCTCTCTTTTTCTTCCTCTCCTTCCTTTCCTTCCCTTACTTTGCTGTATTTTTAAGATGCATAGCATCTCTATAAATGTCTTACACAAACAAAAAACGCTTTCTCGTCCCTCCAATTTTTAGTTTAATCAATTTTAAGAATGTTGTTGATGTTTAGACTCTTAAATTTCTTATGATTTTTGGTGTTTTGTTAAAGTAGCGAAGCTACTCTGTAATTTCAAATGTCCGTCAGTCTCTCCGTTTTTCTATCTCTCTTTTCCTGATTTTCCCTCTTTTTTTGATGATAATATACAATCTGCTCTTTAACTTACTTTGTCCGTTTGATAATATTTGATTTTTTTGTGCCTCGCCACCAATGGCTGTTGTCATCCTTGTTTATCTCCGTGTATCTCTTAGCTCTTTCTAGAGTAAGTAGTTTAACCCTTTCTCTCTCATTTCTCTGTTTTAACTGTTACCCCACAAAACAACAAATAAATTCCTTAGCTTAATGAGCGTAGAACGATTCTATCTTTAAACCCAAACATATATGTATGTACATAGGAAAATCATTATTAAAATGGATTTTCATATCTAAAAAAGAACCCTCCCTCCAACCCCACTTAGTTATATATACATGTTACTCCATTTGCTGCTTTACCAAATTTGGTTGCTAATATTAAATCTTGATTGGTTGGTTTAAACCAGAAGTGTTTAAACTTTTTAACAAATAATTTCAACTTAAAGAAGAGCTAATTTTGTTCGTCATCATTGGTGATGTACATAAGCTTATAATCAATTGTATTATCCTATATTATCCCATGGTTTACTGTAGGTCTTTTCAAAAATTCTGGCTAAAACACCAATTAGACAGTAATGTGTGTATACAATACATACCCCAATTATAATCTACAGAATGGGTAAAATTGTTTATCATCTTTGGAGATGCACATGAGCTTATCATCCTTTGTAATTTGTATTATCCTTTAATATCCCTTAGGTTACTACAGTTCTTTTCTATAACACTGGCTAAAACACCAATTATACAGTAATGTGTGTAAACATACCCTAATTATAATCTACAGAATGGGTAAAATTGTTTATCATCATTGGGGATTTACATTCATTTATAGTCCTTTGTATTATCCTCTAAAGTTGGCTAAAATACCATTTATACAATAATGTGTAAACATACCACAATGAAATGCAATAATATTGCAAAGAGTGCAAGAGAACTGGGAAGTTAGTAGGGGGGGGGGGGGGGAGAATATGAAGGGGTTGATACCAATAACAAAGTTTGGCTAGAGTTGACTATATATGCAAAGTTTAGAGTTTTATTATATAATTTGAAAATAATGAATTGTATAAAACAAGAAGCATGCATAATAATAATTTAAAGAAGGTGTATCAACTTTTTTTATACTTAGCCGGTTCTTTTAGTAAGTAGTAGATGTAAAATTTTTCATAGAATTCAGATATGCAATCGGTTTTTTTGTAGACCTCTTATTTTTTAAGTAATTTAAGTTTAAAAAAAAAAAAAATTAAGTCGATTTTAAGGTACTAAAATGCAACAAAAAAAAAGAAAGAAAATGGCCATTATGAACAAAAATAGTAAGATCTTTAATTTGACACCTTACTTTTTCAATTCTGTCAGGTAATTATTGAAAAAATCGATTTTTTTAAACCCACGAGAATAAAAACTTTGAACTTAATTTTATTATTTCACAGATAAAAAAATATGGGTTCATATATACCTTTAGAATCAGAAAAATATTACGAATTCATTGTAAGCAAAATTGAAAAAAAAAGTTTACAATATAGTATATAAACTACAATAAAAGGAATTATATGAAAATATCATATTATATTGTACAGGCAACGTCTTAATTCTTGAATTGAGTATAAAAATGGGAAGGGGGTAAAGAGGGGGTAAAGAGGGGGTAAAAAAGGGAAGACGATAGTGTTGCCTGAACAAAAAATACAATTGGACATTTGTTTAATTTTTTATTTTTTTACTTTTTTTCAATTTTGCTTACAATGGATTCGTAATATTTTTCTGATTCTAAAGGTATATATGAACCCATGTTTTTTATGTCTGTTTGAGAAAATATTTAGGTCTAAAGTTTTTATTAAACTGAGGTTAAAAAAATAGATTTTTTCAATAATTACTCAACAGAATTTTAAAAGTAAGGTGTCAAATTAAAGATCTTACTATTTTTGTTCTTACTGGCCATTTTCTTCTTTTATTTTGTTGCGTTTTAGTACCTTAAAACCGACTTAATTATTTTTTTAAAAAACTTAAATTACTTAAAAAATAAGAGGTCTACAAAAAAACCGATTGCATATCTGAATTCTATGAAAAATTTTACATCTACTACTTACTAAAAGAACCGGCTAGCTATAAAAAAAAAAGTTGATACACCTTCTTTTAAGCAATATTATAATTATGTGCTGACAAAACATTGTTTTAATTTGCTGTATATTGGTCTATCATAATAATAAAGTAACAGAATGTCTGTTTGTCTATTAGTCTATTTGTCTGAACTGAAGGATCTTGCTAACCTCTGAACCAATCGGGTTCTCCTTCGCAGGGTAGCTTCTCATATGTCCCAGGAAGGTTTTTGGGGGAGAGTACCACCACCCTCCCAAGAGAAATCGACCTTGGAAAAAATTACCTTCCCTCCCCCCAAAAAAAATCAAATTATTTTTTTTTAAACTAAAATAAAAAATGGGGTTCAAAATTCAAATAAAAATAATAGGTTATGGGATTCAACTCCCCCCTCCTCAAGTGTCCCTAGAGGTCTCAAGGGGGCGTACCCGCTAGTATGTTATATAATAATATTAAGTGGTTACTTTATGTGTCTGTATCTTAAGATATCAATAATTAATAGGCTTTTCCAATTTTGGAATTTTTCCCATAGGTCTCAGAATGGTTTTGGGCTATTTTATTTTTAGATTCAAGTATTGAAAGAAATTTTGCTATTTTCTGCTGTAGAGGCTAGGACATCAGCCACTGGTGAGGAAAAAAATAATATTAAACTATTCTACTGTATGATAATAGTAAATCTTTGAACATATTGAATAAATTTATTTATTGAAATTTAAACAACAAAATATCCTGTTAATGTAATTTTCTAATAAGATTTTTTATATATCAATGACCTTCTCAGAAAAGTGGTGTTATGACCGTTTGACCGCTCCCTGACCGACTTTATGACCGATTTTTGTCCGGCTTTTACTACAGACATATATCATGAATATCATGGCTTCTATTACAGCTAGAGACCTATAAATTTTTTTGGTAAATCCTTGAGCAATAATAAACAGATAAAAATATTAATTTGCGCCGCCAACCGACGTTTTACTGCCGTAACTGCCGAAAATGGCGGTTTCAGTTATTTGCTGTTTTTCGGCGATGATCAGAAAAAGTAATTTAGCGGCTGGCCGCTAAAAAGCGGCTATGGAGCGGTCTGACCACTATGACTAGAAAAAATAATTTTCTATAAAAATAAACATGAACCACCAGAAAAAAATTTACGTCTTTATCCAGTAGCCGAGAAATAGAAGGGGGCTCTTGGAGCCCCCCCCCCCCCATACATGGATTCCAGGGAGTGGTGAAAAATTTGCTGTAGGTGTCTAGTATTTAGCAAATTTACGTTTATAAATTTATATATGCTTTTAATAAACAAATAGTAACTTTGACATAATTAACTTTCATGATTGATGGATGAACATACATCTAAAATAGAAAGATTTATGATTTGCCAATTAAAATCTTGCTGACCAATGAACTAATTAAGTTCTCCATTTTAGTAAAGCTTCAAATAGGTAATTGGTATTACTTTTTTTTATTCTATTCTTTTTCTTAAATTAAGACTTGGGTTGGCTTTCTCTGCCTCCTCATTTTCCCGTAAAAAAAATAGCTCCTAGATGCTAGTGGCGCATAATAGCCTATAATACACTATTTATAGAGTAGCTTTGTTACTTATAATGACATGGAAAGGGGGTAAATTTCTCCGCACATTAATCAACGACAAACCGTTTGGGTAAAATTAATTGACGAACATTAGCTGGATAATTTGATATGTCATGTCCCCTCTTTACTACAGTTTATCTTAATCACAGAAAAAAGCGAGGAGATGGAACATAAGTTTAAAAGACGTTATTTGGTAATAAAATTACAGCACAATATAGGGTTAAAGAAGGCTTGAATTATACTGTGATGTTATCAAAAATGATATTCTAGAATCCATATCTAAAGAATGCAAAGAGAGGTGAACTGAAATTAGTTTCCGAATGTGAACACATTTTCCTAGGTGTTATATTTGCTACTAGCTAAAAAACCTTCAAACTTCAAAAAAAAATCAAAATTTGAATATATTAACGATTTATACATTATACATTCAAAGTTTTAATTTTTCAAATTTTGATTTTTTTTTTGTTGGAAGTTTGAAGGTTTTTTAGCTAGTAGCAAATATTGAGATAGGATTGGGAAACACCTAGGAAAATGTGTTCACATTCGGAAACTAATTTCAGTTCACCCAAAGAGAGTATAGAATGGGTGCATAAAAGCAAAGAAGAAAAAGACCAATTTTAAACACAAAAATTTATTTGTATGACCCACTTAATATGGACAGAAATCGATTATTAACTTAAATAATCAAAATAGCCTATTAGATCACATATTTATTAGAAGAGAAACTGATAAATTAGATACCGGATGATCTCATTGGTATAACTTACAGAAGTTATTGAGTACAGGCTAAAATTATAACTAAGATTAGATTTTTAAAATGATCATTAAATTAGTATAGCAATTGGTCATCGAAGAGATAGAGAAATAAAAGATGAGAGAGAGAGAAAGAGTAAAATTAGAGAGAAAGAGAGAAAGAAAGAGATAGGGGGGAGAATACAGAAAAATGTTTATTTTCAGAAATGCACGGATTTATGCCATTTTCAATGATGCACATTTTTATTTTATTCTTTGTGTGCAACCCACGGTGATGCAGGGATGCAGCAATGGAGGATAAATTAATCTTCCCCCTAATATTGTAAAATACTGTCTTTGGAAGCCTTAGATTTTGGGAAACAAAGTTGTGGTTAAAATAATAATTCTAAGGAGGAAGGGGACATTGGACTGAAAATTATACTGGTGTCTAAAGTATTTCTTTTATTCGTTGGCTGTAACAACATTAAGTACTTTTATCAAATCTTGATTGGTTGGTTCAAACTTGCATCTAATATCAATCTACAGGAGAGGCAATTTTGTTTATCATCATTGGGAATCTGTATCAATTTATCGTCCATTGTCTAATCCATTAAGATTCCTATATCAATTTAAAAGAGTAAAATATATTCACAATTATCTTATCCCTGTATCCCTGCCCTGCAATGCACTCATGTGTCCAACATTGCAGAGGAGGGAAGGGGGGGGGGGATAAATTCATGAAGGGGTTAGATTACCCCCTACTCCCCCCCCCCCCGTCCTTAAAAATTTAACAAGGGTGCAAAAGATGCAATTGCAATACAGAGGGGGGGGAGGGTTACTACCCATGTCAAATACGAATGCAAAATTTAAGTGGAAATGGAGTATGGGAGGAGGGGGTGGTAAAATTTTGCAAATTTAAGTCGAGGGGTGCAAAGGGGAGTTTAATGCACCCATGAGCCTTATTGCATAAAATTACAACAAAGAGTATAATGAAGGGAGGGGATTTAAAGGGGGGGTGGTAGAAAATAATGCACTTAACCCTATATAGTATATACATATGTATATAATAAAAGTATATTTTGGTTGGCTATCATTAACGCAAAAATTAATAGATTATTAAACCAATAGATTTATTACCCTTGATGATAACTAATTATTCGGGCAATTTAAAAAAACTTATTGCAGACGAAGATTTTTTTATTAATGGAATTTTTGGACAGTATTATTTCTCAAAGCAAAGGTTTCTCCTAAGAAATTAAACTGATCATAGGTAATAAAATGAAGAAGAACCACCCTTTTGTTACTTGTACCAAGATATGTACACTATCTAACCAACCAAACATAAATATAGTTGGATTGTAATTGTGTTGATTAAAAGGGGTTTTATATATTAAATATACATATTTATTATAAATTACCTTTTACTTTCACTTTTAGAAGAATTACATTAGGTATAAGCGTGCCTTTGTATTTTTTTCAGTGTCGCGGAGCCGGAGCCGGGAGCCGTGGAGCCACCATATTTTGCTGGAGCCGGAGCCGGAGCTGGAGCAATAATTTTCGTTAATGCTCCGGCTCCGGACTAGATAAATAAAGAGATTTTTTATAAATTATAATTTGGTAACTTTATTTTGTCATGTGCAAAGGCCCCTTTTTAAGTTTTTCAAGTCAATTTTTATCAAAAATTGAACTTTTAAAACCTTCAAAAGTCAAAAATAGACGTGGGAAAAAAATATATTTTTCTTGAGCCGGAGCCGCACCAAAATCAAACGGCTCCGCAACGCTGATTTTTCTCCAACATTTTTTTTATAATTCGCTACTCTGGAAGCGATATCATGATGATAAACAAAATTACTTTTTCTGTAAATTAAAATTATTGTTTGAAAAGTTAAGACATTGCTATTTGGACCAAGATTTGATAAGATTTAACAACAAATAGGAGAACGTGTTCAGTTCAAAAAACTTTGGGGACCAGTGTAAAAGATTAGTGTATTTTGACATAATACTTATTTCCATTCCAAGTGTTTGAATCGGGAATGTCAATCGACCCTTTTTTTCATTCTCTAATGGTTTCATGCACATCCTCTTAGTGAATCGCTGTGTACGCCACTGCACTGGTTTGAATAGTTTGATAAGTTAAATAGGATAATGGGGAAAAATCCATATAATAAAGTATTGTGGACCCCCCCCCCCCCCCCCGAAGACGAAGAAAGTCCCTCAATGACGTCATAAATATGAGGGATGAGGAGGAGAGGAGCGGGAAAGAAAACCCCTAAAAAAGAGATGGATAATACCTCGTTTTGATGACGTAACATGCGGATTTTTTGATGAACTTTCTTTGTCCTCCCTCCCCTCTTTCTTCCATCCTAAAAAAAATATTTTTTTCACGGAGCAAGGACTATAAATTATACTGCTACGCATAATTGTATAAACACATTCTCTCATTTGTTGGTTTAAGATATTAGGGCTATTCATCAAATCTTGATTGGTTAGCACAAAACAGAAGTGACAAAACTAGATTGGGGTAATCTATTGATGGATATCCGAAAAAATAAACAATAGAGCAGTTTAATAAAAAAAAAACATTAAACTAAAAAATCACGAAACCTTGTAAGATTTAAAGTGTGAAAATCTAGGAAACGATCTTGCACCTCAACTAATAAGCAAATCATAATGAAACTTTGTGGGGATATGTATACTAATAACTTATTCAATCCCTGAAAATTTCGTTCATCTCGAATAGGAGTAAAGAAAATCATGAAAACTAAAAAATCTAGGAATCGAACTAGCACCACAACCAATAAGCGAAGCTCGATAAAACTTTATAGAAGTATGCAGAATATAAAAGTATTCAATCCCTGAAAATTTCAGCCATCTATCTTGAATAGGAGTTGAGAAAATCATGAAAACTTAAAAATGTAGGAATAGATCCAGCACCCCAACCAATTAACTAATCTTAATGAAACTTAGTGAAAATATAAAGAATATTAATATGATTAAACCCTGAAAATTTCAGCTCTCTATCTTTTATAGGAGCCAAGAAAATCACGTTCTTCCTTTCTGTCTCAGACGGACGGACAGACGGGCGGACATTTCGAATTATAGAGTAGCTTCACTACTAAAAGCACAAAAATTGCAATTAATACGGGGGGCTGTTGTGAATCTTACCTGACCTAACCTAAAAGAAACATAAAGAGAATAAAAAGAGTCATCTAAGTATATTGAGAAATCAAGCGATAGAGAGAGAGGGAGAGAGAGAGAGAGAGGGAGGACGGGAGGGAGGGAAAGAGAGAGAGGGATGAAGGGAGGGAGGGAGAGAGATTGGCAACAAAATTGAAATAATATGTACATTGTTAGGGGTTTATATAGAGAAGGAATGGAGGACATTCACACTCTAACAGTAGCTTCGCTACAAAAATTACAGTTAGGGGGGTTTAAGTGAAAATCCGCTGGCAGTTATATGGAAAGTTCCCGATAATGCAAAATTCAATATTACAATAAAATTTAAAGAATTGCAAAAAATTTCAACATTCTTAATTAAGTAAGAAAAATGCATTTTTAGGCATTTTTGCCAAAATTTGCTCCAGTTTTATTTAAAAGGGTTAAGATATTAATTTAAAATCTACTATGCAACTACCAATTATGACTTTAAAAGTTAAAATATTCATTCTAAAAGTCCCCAAAAATAACAAATATTGATATTTAATTACTAAATCACTGTATAATTATATCAGACTTATTGGTTCAATAGTTTGGACACTACTAGTGGGGGGAAAAAACAAGCAATCTAAATTCAATTAAAGTACTCAAAGTATTTGAGTAACGAATAAGATAACGTGTATATAAAAATTTGGGTACCACTGTAATTTACAATCCAGTGTTCCCTTCCTCCCTGTGAAACGATTAATATTCAAATTGAAATAGAAATAATTTAAATACACAAATTAAAACAATAGTAAAGGCAAATTGGATATTTTGCTAAATCACAACTAGTTAAAAATCACATTACAAATATTTAAGGATCTAACTCTGACAAATTACAAATATTTAAGGATAAAACTCTGACAAATTACAAATATTTAAGGATCAAACTCTGACAAATTACAAATATTTAAGGATCAAACTCTGACAAATTAAAAATATTTAAAACTCCAAATGTGACAAATTTGAAATATTTAAGTATCGAATTGCCAAATTACAAATATTTAAAGCTCCAAATCTGACAAATTTGAACTATTTAAGGATCGAACTGCTAAATCACAAATATTTAAGTATCGAACTCTGCAGAGAAAAATTACAGGGTTGATTAAACTGATGAAACAGTGCAAAACTTATGGCCAGGCCTAAAGTCTTTAAATCAACATTGTATTACACCACAAAAGTAGGATGTCCGTATATCTATGTATAACTTGCGCATTTGCTTTTTTTTGGAACTTTCGGCTACGACTTACTATTAAATTTAAATCTCTTTGTAGGTTTGAAGCATTCTCCTCCAAAATAGTAAAAATCTTCCCTAGACATTGAAAGTTTAATTGGCTGTATCTTCTATACAGTGTAGTTAGTGATTGGACTGTTTATAAAGGAACCAAATTATGTATAGGCAATTAATTTATGTACACCCCTACTGATGTTACACAAAATTATTATTAAGATTTAAATTATTAGTGGAAAGGAAACGTTTAGACACTGATAACTTTATCCAAACAAAAGTATTCAATTTTTTGAGCCAACAAATAAAAAAACGTGTTTACAAAACATTGGGTACCAGTGTTATTCACAGCCCAATGTCCCCTTCTTCCCTGGCTGTGATAGTTAGATATTAATATTCCCAGGAACCATCTTGATTTTGAATTGAGGTTAAGGAGAATGCAGTAATAAATATGATCATGTGTCAGATAGATAAATAGATAGATAGATAGATAGATAGATAGTAAGGTAGATAGATAGATAGGTTTTTAGTATCTCCAATAAGATCACCAAAATCGCAAAACCGATTGATTCCTTCCTAATGGGATAGTTGTAGGCTATGTTGCCCCTACTATTTCGAATACAAAACCTATATAAATGTTAAGGACGACACCTTTATTAGGATTAAAAATCTTAAATTAGTCTTAACTTGAACTTAATATACAGTCGTACTAACAAAGATAACCTATTATAAAATAGTTACGCTTTTAATAATTTGTGTAATTAAGCCCAATGTAACTGAATCCGCATATATTATTAATTAATTAACATATAAAATTAAAATACAGTGCAAAGATGAAAATATAATTTCAAATAGGATGTATATTGTAATAGGGATGCCAAAATATTCACTTTTACTCAAAAAAAGACTAAATCCACCTTAACACTTCTATCTAAAAGTAAAATAGCAAAACACAATCCCGGGTAAAGCTTCCCTGAAGTGGCTAGCGAGATCTAAACTAACAAAAAAATATTGCAATATACTACTTATAGACATTTCAAACTCAAAAATAGTTTATAACTTTGTGGATCCCTGTTGAAATTTACTCAAATTAGAATAAGGATGACAATATCCATAAATGCGGAGATAATACACTAGACGGCCAGACAAACGAACCGAATATTAACAAATGTAGAGTAAAATTTTTAGTAGCCTGAACAAAAATTCTGTATAAATATTAAATATATTCTAAATGTACAGCATACTTGATATAGACATTTTAAGACTTTATTACAGAGAAGCTGCGTAAATACAATATGCCCAATGGCCCTAGGAATCATCATGCAAAGTTTGAAATCGTTTTTATGTAATTTTTCCATATTTTAGCAGCATTAAATATAAAAATATGCACAAATATATAACACAATGATATTAATTAGTGTATTACATATACTGCATTTCAAACTGACATTGCAAAAAAGTTGCAGTAGTATATGCCACTTAAGTATAGCATAGCTACGTTAAGGGCACTTAAGGGGGGAAGGGTAAGTTAATTTAGATAAACTATTGTTTTATTTTAGATTTTAAAAGAAAAAAAATGGGAGGGACGTTTTCTAGGGACGGTTTCTCTTGAAAGGGTTGTGGTTACCTCACGAGAAAAAGTTATAAACCTTTCCAGGAACTATAAGAAGCAAATTATATAGAAGAACCATATCAGTAGAAAGATCATTCGGTACAAACAGACAGACTTTGTTTACAGAACACTAAGGCCGTGAAACAAAATCTTTTATGAATTAGCGTGCACAGAGTTTTCCTTAGGGGTGAAAAAATATTTAGAGCTAACTTACTCTCTTTGACACTCCCCCCCCCCTTCAAAAAAAATGAAGGGAGAATAAACTTTAGGGGTGTAATTTGAGTTCTTTTAACTTGATACCCCCTTGGCTGTTTGGTGAAATGATGGGTATTAGGGAGCGTATCCACCCACCCTATTTTTGCAAGGGGGTTGGAAACGCCATTGTTCACCACGCTTCTTGCTGTAAAACATACAATTATCACGGACTGACATACTTGGTCTAACTGTAGAAATGCTTCAACTTGGGTAAGGTAGTTGTCAATTTTCAAAAGTGGTTTAAAATATTTTTATTTAACAGGGAATTATATAGAGAAATATGAAATTAAATGTCGTCTTGCCAGAAAAAAAAATTTAAAAAGTGTCTCTCCTCTGAATCCTAAAGTTTTGCTGTAAGGAGTGTAAGATTTCGACAACTGCTTAATTTTCAGGAAAGCACATAATTGGTCCTTGACAGGTTTTAAACCATTTTCAGTACATCAGGGAGGGGCATATAACCATTAATAAATATAAATAACATAAAATTAACCATTGACCAACCAGTTTGGTCGCTCTTGAAAGTGGAAAGGGTTTTATAAAAATCAAATCATCATACAGTTAGAAAAAAAACAAGGATAACAACATCTATAAGTAGTATAAGAATGTTAAATCAATGAATTACATGAGCATAAAGTGATTTATAAAGCATAGGATCAGTCAGTAGTTATAAATTAAGAATGTATCACGAAAAATCATGAAACTTTTCACTTATGTTTCTTGTATAGGTTTTAGTATTTATATTTGTAGTATGAAAGACGGTTAAACGGAGCAAGTTAATTATACACTGGATCATTATTGGTATAAGTAGTCTTCAAACAAACATCTATCTCGAATAGCAGATAAAAAATTTCACATTGCTTTACAGGCTGATTGACAGCCTGACGGACGGACAAACAAACAAAGTCAACTATAGAATATTTTCAGAAAATAAAATAACAAATCTTGACCTGACATTTAAGATTATAAAGAAGTGAAAAGTTAAGGTAAACGGACAGAAAACATTATAGCTAAATAGTATTTTCGTTTCAGTAAAACACATTTTTTGTACAATAATGTATTTAAACAAATTCAAATTCCATCTATCAAACAGCTATGTAATGTATTTCTTGTTTAGGTAATACAGAAGGGCTTAATTCTCCCCTGGCAACTTGGCTCTTCACAAAATACATCCAATCAACCTAGAAAAAAAAGAACAGTTATGTCAACAAAAAACGTAATTAAAAAAAAGTGTCATGTATAAAAACTCCATTTTACTGATAAATTGACACACCTTTTTGGCTGTTTTAGGTTTGGAAAGGGGGGACACCTAGGGGGGAGTATATACCTCCTTAATTTTACCATGGGGGTGGATACACCCCCATATACCCCTCTTCTACATGCCTCTGATAGCTATCCTTATAAATTGTGGCTTTTTAATTTAAAAATAACTTACTTTATGTGATATAACTTTTAGGTCATAGCCACCTTTTTTGTAAACCTATGCGAAAAAAAGTAAAAACCTCTTTGTTAAAGAATTTAGATAATAAAAATCTTAGCAGACAAACGGACATACACACAATTATTAATACTGTATATAAAACTAGCGGCTACGCCCCTAAAGGACACCCCCCCCCCCGTCAATTTTAATTTTAGTTAAAAAATTATTTTTTTTTGGGGGGGGGGTGGGGATGTCCCACCCCCCAAGAAAATAGTTATAAACCTTCCCGGTACCTATGAGAAGCTACCCTGTTAAGGAGAACCCGATCGGTTCAGCGGTTAGCGAGATCCTTAAGTACAGACACACAGATACACAAACATCCTGTTACTTTAGTATAAGGATAAGGTTTTTCTCCGTTAACCGATAACGTTTTAAGTTCTCCATTTTTGAAGTCTTAACTAAGGTCCATAGATGGTTTTGGTCTATTTTTCTGCCCTCCCTCGGATAGTATTTATAACGAAATTTTTAAGGTTTTTACAATTTTCCTCGCTCATATGCTGTTCTGGATCACCCTTGTGTCCGCACGAAATTGGCAACATACCACAGCCATTGTAATGAACTATCTAAAATAAAATATATCAAAAAGTTGTGTCGTTGTAATATTCAACGCTAGCGGCTACGCCCCCTAGATGCCTCTAGGGGCACTTGAGGAAGGAGGAGTTGAATCCCAAAACCTATCTTTTTTAATTTAGATTTTTTTAAGTTAAAAATAGTTTTCTATTAGTTTTAAAAAAATTTAATTTAACTTTTTTTTTGTGGGGGGGGTAATTTTTTTCTATGGAGGATTTCTCTTGAGGGGGGGGTGGTACCCTCCCCAAAAATAGTTATGAACCTTCCTGGGACCTATGAGAAGCTACCCTATTAACCCGATGGGTTCAGCGGTTAGTGAGATCCTTCGGTACAGACAAACAGACACACAGACAAACAGACACAAAGACAAACAGACATCCTGTTACCTTATTATTAGTATGTAATTATTATGTCATTGGATTGTCGATATTTCTATATAATGTCAGCCATGTTGTCGACAAAAATAATTCAGAAAATGCTTGTCAATATTAAGTCACCTATAAAAGCTATAAAAACAGACAGGCGGTATTACTAATTGATTAGCTTTGCTTCTAAAAACTAGAATCATAATGTCCAAGAAAGAAAAGTTTGAATATTGATAGCATTTTGACATAATAATAACATTTGATTTAAAATGGTTTTGATCCTTATTGGAATTTTACGGAGGGAGCAGGCAATGAAGATTAAAATAATCTACAGACCTTTCTCCCCCCCAAAAAAATATGTAATTAAGCAAGTTAACCTTACCTTAAGTTTTTGATAAATACTGCAGAAATGGAAATCATCGAACAAATTTTTCAACTCAGCTCTCATATACTGAAATTAAAGCAAGAAGAGTTTGAGAGACAGCGCAAAGTGCATCCAAAAAATTGACGCCATACAATAAAAATGACCAACGAAAGGCATTTTATCATTGATCAATTACAGTGTATACTGGCCTATTATTGGTCAATTTTTTATGACGTCATATTTTTGGTGGCTTTTTACGCTGTCTCAGAGTGTTACCCAAAAGTAGCTAACCTTTTAAACAAGCATGACAACATCTATAAGTTTTAAAGTATTAAAAATCATTGAAGAACAACCGTATATAATGAGTTAAAGTGCAGATAATCAAAGAAAAGGGTGAAAAAGAAAAAGAAATGTAAAAGAAAATCACGAAACCGAACACAGTAATAGTGTTTGACTGATTATGACGTAACAAAAAAAATTAGCCAATGAGAGGCCGTTATTGACCAGTGGTAAAATTTATAGTGGCCTCTCATTGGCTAATTTTTTTTGTTACGTCATAATCAGTCAGGCACTATTACTGTGTTCCAAGAAACCTATGCAAAAAATCAACAGAAAAATTTGCATTTATTTTCTGAGTTATTGACTAAAGAGTGGATGGACATACAAGATAAATTTAGAATAGCCTAGATACTAAAAAATGTGATGTACAAAAATTTTAAAAATACAGGTATAAAACTATTCAAGAAATCTCCAAAATCGAAACTACTTTTCTTTTAGGATACTATCAATCCGTAGCTCTGATCAATTCTTGTAACTTTTTTTGTACATTTATCAGTTCTTTTGGCTGTCTTATTTCAATATCAATTTAAAAGGTCATACCGATTCTTTACTATGAAAATAGAGCTACGGATACAAAAATTCAAGAGCAGCTGTGCCTCTAAAATATAAATACCTCTAAACTTGTTTGAGCATTAAATTCGCATGGCAGAACGTAAAATAAATCAGGATGAATAAAATCTAAAAATAAAAAAAATCTTTGAAAATTTTAAATAACAGTTATTTCTCGCATCGTATTATAAACAGCTTTCCGCGGATATAGAATGTACAATTATAAGATTAGAACCAGTTTTTTTAGCCCCGAAGTGCCGAAGGCTAGAAAGCTGGATATAATACGATTCTAGACATAGTTTTTTGTATGAATGAGAAACCGGTGCTTATCCACCGGATTCGAATGAATACGAGAATAGTTATTTCTCGTATCGTATTATAAACGGCTTTCCGCGGATTTAGAGTGTACAATTATATGATTAAAACTAGTTTTTTTAGCTCCGAGGTGCCGGAGGCACCGGCTAAAAAAACTGGTTTTAATCTTATGATTGTACATTTCTATATTCATAGAAAACTGGATATAATACGATGCTAGAAATAGTTTTTTTGTATGAATGAGAAACCGGTTCTTATCCACCGGATTCGAATGAATACGAGAATAGTTATTTCTCGCATTGTATTATAAACGGCTTTCCGCGGATATAGAATGTACAATTATGAGATTAAAACTAGTTTTTTTAGCCCCGAGGTGACAAAGTTGCTCTGGGGGAGAAAGTCTCATCCCTAACTTCCTACAATTTTCTACATTATTATTATGGTAAAAATTTGTCCCTACTCTTTGCCTATTGTTAACATGAAAAGCAGAATATGAACAAAGGATTGATTGCTGAATGAACTTAAGGATTTACACAGATGAACTTTAATTTTGTGTACATTATTTCAATAGTGTATTCCATTCCTGGAATTGTTGATAGGACTGTTCAAGGCTTAGTATTCGGTAAGAAATGTCCAGGTCTTTACCTTGAAATATTTTTTGTTTAAATCAAATCATAATGAATCAAAGATTGTGGCTCTATGCAAAAAAAAAGAAAAAAAATCGTAGTTGGTGAATGTTCAAGTTACTTTTTAGATAAAATTCTGTAAGCATGTATCACAAGAGTATCATTGTCAAGATTCAATGTTTCAAAGACTTTGTAATAGAATATGATCATATGCTTTGTTTTATTTATTACTAGCTGCTGCACCCCTAGAACACCTTAGGGACAATTAAAAATAGTCAAAAACCTTCTTTGGACCTAAAAGAAGCTTCATTGTAAAAGAGAACCAAATTATCTATTATACAAAGTAAAACGATATCTGTCTGTCCGTCTGAAGCTTAAGATCTCAGTAACCATCTATAATACAAAGTAGAATGATGTCTGTCCGTCTGTCCGTCCGTCCGTCCGTCTGAAGCTTAAGATCTCGGTAACCAATGAACCGATTGGATTCTACTCTTCAGGGTATATACCTATCGGTCCTGTGGTGGTTTTAAGCTATTTTCTTGGGGGATGAGACACCCCCAACCCCCCCAAAAATGAAAATTTTACCCCCCCCCCCCCCCCGAAAAAAAATAATTTTCTTGAGAACACATTAGACTATGAGCAGCACCAGTAGTAATTTTCTTGAGAACACATTAGACTATCTTAATTTTTTTTTTTTTTTTTGCAGAAGATTTCCTTGGTCCTTTATATTTTTTTGGAGAAGATTTCCTTGGTCCTTTTTTTGCAGAAGATTTCCTTGGTCCTTTTACGAATTTTACCTTAATTTTTTTTATCACCTCTTGGGGCAAAGCCCCTAGAGGCTAGGGGTGAAGCCGCTAGTATAATATAAAGCATTAAGCTTTTTTGTCTGTAACGAAGGAAATCGTTAACTGCTTAACCGATATGGTTCATAACTTCATACAGCAAAGCTTCTTATGGGTTCAGGGATGGTTTATATCTATTTCGGGCATGGCTACCTCCACTTTTCCTAGAGAAATCGCCATAGGAAAAAATTAACCCCCTAACCCTCACAAAAAAAAATCCTTTCTTACAAAATAAAAGTTCATCTCTATTTACTCAAGCGTTCCTAGAGGCGTAGCCGCTAGTTTCTTTATTTGATCGGAATAAAATTGTATGTAAAAATACAAAGATTACTAAAATTCTAAAACTTCCATTTTAAAAACTTCCAATTCTTAAACGAGAGCTTAAGAATAACTATTAAGTACATGTTAGTAAGTTTAACAAATGATGACCAAACTGCAAAGTATAGGCTATACTAGTGTTTATGCATATCTAAAGATCAAAAGCTATGTTAATTAACAGAGAGGAAAGATTGGCCATTCGACTGTAAATTACACTGGTACCCAAAGTTTTACAAATATTATTCGTTGGCTCACAGCTTTTGGATATTTCAATTAAACAAACTATTCAATAATCTAGAGAGGGGTTAATTTGTATATTATCATTGAGGAAAAAATACATGTAAATTTATTTTATTGTCTTATCCCTGGTTAACTAACCAACCAAGGCCAAATTCATCCACACTCACAAGTATACAAAATTAAAAATGGAGTTATTATAATTTAGATCCTTCACAAGATTATCATGTATTCTTATAAAGTGAAATTTGTAGCTGGCAAAAATAGCTAAAACACCCCTTGCCCTTGAATGTAAGTGGGAGGAAAATATAACCAAACACCCCTAAAATACTAACCCTCTTTTTGTCGTTACTACACCTCTCCCACACCTACATCACGGGATGTTAAAATTTCAAAGCCCATTGCACGCCTCTGGTTAAACATTTTACAGTTGTCTATAGAATATTGGAGTTTAAATAGAATGTAGAATTTATGTTATTGTGCACTCTAAGAAAATTTTATTATAAAATGTCTGCATATTTTTTTTAAATTGTTCGCAAATAGAACCCACAATCCTCTTTCTTTTTAAAAGCGAAGCTTTTCTATAATTAGGGTCGGTCCGTCCGTACGTCCGTCCGTAACGGATAGCTTTTTTCGTTACTTTTGGCATGTTAGAATTGTCCTATCGATTTCAAATTTTGCATGGTGATTCCTTTAGTAGTTAGGTACGATTTAGAAAGCGAAAGCGTAGCAATTCTATAATCATTACCAAAATGTCCGTACGTTCATTTTAAACATGTTTATTATTTTCCTTTTTTAACAACACATTTTTATGTGATCTAATCATCAGATTGATCTGATTTTTGGTATATTGATTCCTGGGACAACAAAGTATAATGTAATAAGCGACGTAACTCTATAATCAAGTCGTGAAAATGTAAGTATGTCCATAAACATTATCCTGTATCAAGCAGTTTTTCAACAAATTTACTTACAATTTTACTTTGACTCTTATAGATTTATATTATGATTATTCAGTTGTGACACCGTTTCAGTGCTTCGCTTATGGATGTTGTCATCCTTTTTTTCATTTTCGATTCAATACCTGTTTTAGAACTGGTTTTAATTCAGCAGAAATGGCTCAATTTTTAGGCTGAAAATGGAGTAACGATCAGTCAAGCCGGTGACACGATTTTTCCGAAAATGCACATAACCTTTCATTTTATATAATAGGATTCCTTAAAATCTTAGCATAAAGTTTCAACTAATTGATATGTTTTTCAGAGTGTCGGTAAAGTAATGCAGCATTTAAAGTGTGTATTGTTCTTATTCTTTTATTTACAAAGCTGCTATACTGCAAGCTAGTGGCGTGCGCAAACAAGATGTAGAGATTGTCAACACCTTCCTAAAACAAGATTCATGAATTATATCTAGTACATAAGATTTTTTATATTTAAAAAAATCTTGGGATTCCTAAAAAAACATAAATTATGTATTCTTCACTTATACTATATTAAATGTTGGATGTACACAGTAATGGCCTTCCTCGTACTACCTAATACAAAACTTTACTAACAAAAATTGGTAAGTTTTTATTGTTTCTTTTTTGTTGTTGTTAAAAATGAATGATAGTTATCGAAAGAGTAAATTAACTAGATACTAGCTGCATAGCTGCTAGTTGTTTGTATATTAGCTACGCTACTTAATATGAGAAGGGGGAGGGGGGGTACTTTTGTCCACTTTCAACATCAAGGATACTATATAAGATGTAAGATAGTTTAGAAATAAGAAAAGGTAACCGATAAACTCTTTCTCATTGTCAGACAGAATAGGCTGGTTGCTTTTTTTGCCAAAAAAAAAATTTAAGGAACAATGCAAAATAACAAAATTCTAAAAAGTAAAAATAAAATAAAGAGGACAATATGTAGCACAAATTTTAAGCATGCTCACAATATTTTAATGCAGGACATGAGATGCAAATTTGAAAGATGCGGTAGTCTTAACGGCTGTTGCTTTACGAAATTGACTGAGGGGTTAGCTGTATTAATCCATGTTTGGCCACGTTTTGCGTTTTAGAAAAGTCTAATAGACGCATAACGATTCAATTTTAGAGTAATAACTCTAGGATTTAACATGAAAAATATGTTAACATAAGCAAGGTTGACAACTTTCAGAAGAATCAAGGCACTAATCTTAATTATTGTTGGACGGATAAATGATTAAATAGCAGATGTGTAGTGATCATAATTTAAGTACATTTCAAATAAAATAACCCCAAAACCCTTTAAATATCTTTCACACAAAACTAGTATTCTTAAATATCTATCTTAAATAGCAAGCGAGAAAATGACATTTTCCCACTAGAGTTACGGACATCCGGGCAATTAAAGCAAATTATAGAGTAGCTTAGCTACTAGAAATATGTGAGCCATCCTAGTGTTTAACGGTTAATGTGTAGCAAAAGCATCCATCATGTGTTCTATCTTTCTGTAAATGTTATATTATGTTATGAACAGTATGGCATGCCGTGATCTCTGCATTAGATGTTAGAGTAAAACAATAGAGGGAGAAAGGGTTAAAAACTGTATAACTCTCCAACGCAGTGTCCTTGTGCCGACTCTTAATCGGGTCATTGAAAATCATTAAAAATAAAGAATGGAATGATAACCTATTTTAAAACTTCAGAAATGCTAATGATTATAAAAATCAAATCCTACATATATATCTTTATCTATATGATGAATGTCTATTTGGTCTATCTCCATAGATGAAAATAGATAAAGAATAAGGTAGCTTACTGTGATTCAAGACACAAGACCAAAGAATGTAAAAGTATCCACATGGCTAGAGAAAATGCGCAATTATCCGATATTATTTAATAAATAATAATAAATTAAACAAGTATTGTCTATTCCATGTGCGCTTAACAATTAAACAAGGATGGTCTTAAACAGAGCTAAATAATTATACTTTTTAAATTGAACATACTGACTTCAGTGTAATAATTATAGTGTTGCTACACTTTCCAAATTGTACCAAACAGTTACAAGAATCATCATGCAAAGTTTGAAATCGATAGGACTATCAAAACAGGCCTAATATAATAACAAAGGCTTTCCATTACAAACGGACTCAACTCCCAAAACAAAGAAAAGCTTTACTTTCAAAATCACAAGATTACATCTTTTCATATTTTGAATATTTTCCATCGGTACCTTTTCCGCCAATTGTAAGTATTCTATATTATTATTCCATGGTTTAGTCCGCATTGTATATAGAAGTATTTTAACCCATTAACATCCTCTCATTGTATTATCCCATTGTCTAATGGCCTTTAGTCAACCAAAATATTAAACTTTATTCAATTACTAAAGGTATTGATAATCCAAATAATTTTCAAAATGAAAAATATGCTCATAAAAGATATACAAACATAAACTTTTTTGCAAAAAATTTTGTGACTTTGAACTTTTACAAGACTGATTATCTTTACAAGAGAGTAAATTCTTTTATCTATATTTTATTCTGCAGTTTTTGTTTTTTTGATAATGTGCAGGAACTTTTTACAAAAACTTCTCCATTAAATATCGCTTAATTAGTAATCTATCAATTAAACATTTATCTATTAGTAATCTGCCTTGTTATGGGACATATTTAGATTTCTATACAAGAAATGGGAAGATATACATCTTTTTTTTTTGTGATGATTCCTAATAAAATGAAATATACTATGAGGAGCTGCTATTATGAAAATATATGTCTGTTTTTCTAATTTGAAAGTCACTCCAATTATCTTCACGCTTGAATCCACTTTTTTCTAATTTATGAGCTTTGCTATTTGTGTATATTATTATCCTTGTTTATCTAAAACTGAGTAAAATAAAATGCATTTAGTTCAAGAGGCTTTACTGCCTTCATATCATCTCAGGGCTGAAAGAAAAGTTTCGCTTCTACATTAATCTTACTTTACTATAAATTTCATCATAAATTTATACCAAAAAGATATTACTCCAATTTTGATTGACAGTTTAGTGTAATTATCGCTCGCGCTTCAAGGCATAAGACACAGCTAAAATGGTCATCCCTTAGGCAATTTTAATGCACTTTTAGGCCCATTATTATCAATATACTTCCATATATGAGTAATACTGGCCTATCTATGGTAATCTATATGTGATTAACTAATGTTATATGTTTTTATTGAACTTTGTATCTATTGATAAAATAACCATGTAACAATTATGTAAACTAAGTATACCTAAAGCCACTGCTACATTTAGGTCATAAGCTTAACATACAGACACTGTCATGAACAGACAGAACATTAAATCCGGGTAATAAGTTGTCTTTATAGCTTGTACCTTCTAAAATCAGTCAGTTATTTACTAACTCTTGAACTAAAAAGTTCTCCTCTTCTCTCCTGGCTTAAAGGTAATGAACTTAGTTAATTTAGCATGCATTGTAGTTTAAATTTAGGTTCCTTAGTACTTAGCATGAATTGTGCATAGGTCTTATGTTAGAGGCCTAACACTATGCACAATTAGATGCTTTGGACTTAAGGCAATCTCCTGTCCTACACTACTTATGTTTATTATCTCCTATCCTGTATCGTTCATACTTTATTGATTTACTTGAAATGTAAATACACTTTATTAAGCCATCTTCCTTAATTTATACTTGATATACTTATATTATATAGATCGAACATTATAACCAGCCATTTATTCTTAGTTTAAAGCAATATAATACCGTGCGTGGGTATTTGTTGGACTGCCACGGGTTCAACCAAATTCTTAAAATACTTGTGGGAATAAAAGAAAAAGCATTCTTCACTGACAAGCTGACTTTGAGAATGTCTATGTGTATTGCAGTAAAAGTAGGATTTAAGTAGTACTCATAGAAGAGAGATCTCCATATCCCAGATTTTGGACAAGCGCCCCATTCGCACTACCACACTGAAACGGTAGGACAAACGGACATTAACACTTGTATAGTGTCTGAACTGAATAATCAGAATATAGAAGTATAAGCAAAATTGTGAGTAAATTTGATGAAAAACTGCTTGATACGGGATAATGTTTATGGACATACTTAAATTTTTAGGACTGGATTATAGAGTTGCTTGGCTTATAATATTGTTCTTTGTTGTTCCAGGAATCAATATACCAAAAATCAGATCAAACGGATAATTAGATCACATTAAAATTTGTTGTTAAATAAGAAGAAAAATTAACATGTTTAAAATGGACGTACGGACATTCTGGTAATAATTATAGAGTTGCTACGCTTTCTACATTGTACCTAACTACAACAGGAATAATCATGCAAAGTTTGAAATCGATAGGACAATTCTAACATGCCTAAATTAACGAATAAAAGCTATCTATCTCGGACGGACGGACGGACAGACCGACCTTAATTATAGAAAAGCTTCCCTTTTAAAAATATACATATAACTACAGTATAGGTTCTCTAACATTCAGTAAGCAAAGTTTGTTGATGGTTTGTCATGATTCTCTAATTTAACAAGGATGACAACATCCATAAAAGCAGAGCTCTGAAACGGCAGGACAAACGAACATTAATTTTTGTAGAGTGTCACAACTGAATAATAAGAAAATAAATGTATAGAAGTAGAAACAAAATTGTAAGTAAATTTGTTGAAAAGCTGCTTAAATACAAGATAATGTTTAGGGACATACTTACATTTTACAACTTAATTATAGAGATCCTTCTTTTATAGCATTGTACTTTGTTGTCCTAGGAATCATTATTAAAAAAATCAGATAAATCGGATAACTATATCACATACAAATTTGTTGTAAATTTGTAAAATTAGAAAATCTTCCAAAAAAGGGTCTCCGGTAGAGAAATGGAAATAAAGAAAATAATTTGTTTAGAGGCTCCGGGAGAAAAATGGAACTTTAATATGGGTCTCCGGGAGTAAAATTGAAATTTTGCTTTTCTTCCCTTTCCCTTTCCCTATCCCTATATCCTTGGTACAACTTCTTTGGTGCACTGGGTTCGATATCCCTAGAGAATTTAAAGGTGGACAGAAGGTTCTCTTTGATATTAGTAGTAGTGCAGCTACTATATAGCAAGACTTTGGGTGGGTCTGTTAGTTTATCATGTAAAGAAGTATTTACAAAATAGATCAAGGTAACGTCTCGTCCTTTAAAATAATATTCAGCATGCCTGTCTGTTTGTATAAAAAGATCTTGCTAACTGCTAGACCAATATGACAATGAAAGTTTTTTCAAAACTTCTTTTTGGGGAGGTTATTGGGGAGGCCCTACAACTAAAAATATCTAAAATTAGGCATTGACGTGAAAACCAATAACTTACATATAACAATTCATTTAAAATAACACAACATTTATTTAACTTTATCATCGTTGAACAGTAAGGAGGTTGACACCATTTTCATAAAATCATTTTTTAATTGAAAAAAACTAGTACATACCTTACAAATATGTCAATTTAAATATGGATATCAATGTTTATGAATATGCTGGTATGTAAACATAAATGTACATTCCAGTTTCGTCTCAATAGAAAGTGGAATGGTGCACTACAAAAAGCATATCGGCCATGATGTTATTATCACCAAGGGAGGGGAAAATGGAATAATACTTTACCTTTTTTTATAGGTTCAAAACCGTAATAATAGTTTATATTTCTGTTTTTATAAAAATGATTTTATCCTCCTAACTGTATAATAATAATTTTTTTTAGAATAAAGAAATAATCATAATAACAGTATAGCAGCTATCATTTACAATTGGTGTGAGTAAAATGCACTTTGTGCAAAGATTTCAAAGGTTGGGAGAATTAGAATTTACTTAAGTATAACATGATAAACTATCTATTTTTTAATTAATGTGTGTTCGTGTGTCTGTCACCTCGTAAGGAAACTTTAATAACTTAACCAAGCCTTCTTTTAATTTCTCTAACAGTTCAATAATGCAAAGAATAAAGATTTTTGCCTATTTAGATATCTCCACCTATTGATTTTCAGGAAAGCTTCACATTGTTCCTCATATAGTTTTAAGCTAGTTTTTGTAAATTATATCCTTTTAAGGCTATTATCTACAATTTTAATAGGGAGTTTGAGAATCTGGATAATGAAATAGCATAAACCCTAACACCCAAAACCTCATCCCCCAAGAAAAAATATATGAAAAAGAAAAGTTCAAGTAGGAATATAATATAAAGATATTCCAATTTAAAGTTGAAATTTTGCACAGATATATGTTACTAGCGGCCTCGCCCCTAGCCTCTAGAGGCAACCTGTTTTTTGTTATTTAAATCTAATAAAGAAAAATAAAAAAAATATTTTTTGGGGGGGGGATGTCCCACCCCCTAAGAAAATAGCTTAAAACCATCACAGGACCAGTATGTATATTCCCTGAAGAGTAGAGCCCAATCGGTTCAGTGGTTACTGAGATCTTAAGCTTCAAACAGACTGACAGACGGACAGACAGACAGACAAAAAGACAGACAGACATCGTACTACTTTGTATTAAGGATAGAGGAACAAAGTGGCTGCTTATTTTTGCTGTGCATGCTGACAAACTAATATGAAGAAAATATTCTGTTCGGCTGCGGCTTTTTTAAACCGTAAATTTTGCGGCTATGAAACAAATTATGTTAGATGCAGGCTGGCGACTGTAAATCAGAGGTGTATTCTTTAACAAAAGAGGAATTTTATTTAAATTTTTTGTTGTTTACTTTAATTCTTCGTTTTATACTTAACAACATGAAGAATAAAATCTGTATAAACAAGGATGACAACATCCATAAAAGCGAAGCTCTGAAATGGAAGGACAAACGAACATTAACACTAGTATAGTGTCAGAACTAAATAAACTGAATATTAAACATAAATGAATATAAACTGACGTTTTAGGATTTGATTATCGCTTATCACATTCGCTTATAACATTGTACCTTATTTTAATAGGAATCAGTATTCAAAGAATCAGATGAATAAGATAATTTTAACATAGAAAAATTTGTTGTCAAAAAAGTAATTTTAACATACAAAAATTTGTTGTCAAAAAAGTAAAAAATCAGCTTGTTTTAAATGGACGTACGGAATTTCTGGTAGGAATTATAGAGTTGCTTCGCTTTTTAAGTCGTACCTAACTTTTTTAAATAACGAAAAGAGCTAACTGTAACGGACGGACGGACGTAAGGACCAACCCCAATTATAGAAAAGCTTCGCTTTTAAAAAGAACAAGGATGTGTAACTGTACGTTTTTTTGTACCGAAAGAATTCACTAACCGCTGATATGGAACTCCAACATAGTGAAGCTTTCAGGGAAGGTTTCTAACTATCTTCTCGAACTTTTAGGAAAATATATCTCCAAAAACTATTTTATATTAATGTTAATAAAAATATATAACCAAAAATTACGGAATGACGGATGTACGTACGGATCGATCCAATTATAGAAAAGCATCGATTAAAAAAATTAAAGAAAAACTCCTTAAGAAGCACGACCTAATCGGTTTAGCTGTAACCGAGATCTTAATCTACATACGGATAAACGAACAGACAAACAGACATTGTCTAACTTTCTATAATATAGAGCCTAACTAAAATACTAAATAATTGTTATGAAAATTAAATAAAATTATAGTTATTTATCGTATTATAGACAGCTTTCAATAGATATTAAAAACCAGTTGTTTAGCCCCAAAGGGCCGACCTACGTAAACTGGTATTAATCTATGATTTTTATTTTAATATTTGTGGAAAATTGTTTGTAATACGATGCTAAACATGATTTTTCAGTATGGCTGATAATTGGTTCTAATCTAGTGGATATTAATCGGTTTCGAAGCCATACTGTAAAATATTGAAAGTCATTTTAAAGACTCGAGTTCACTATGACAGCCTTTAATGACTAATTCCCAGGGCCGGGTAGGGGTAAAACTCAACAAAAATATTCCTGCATTAAAAAAAATAACTAAATTAAAGAAAAGGAATCTAATTTTTGTTTGTCTTTTAAATTCTCGCGAACCGCTAACCAGATTGAGTTTCTTATTTTAGGGAAGCTTCAAAAAGATCCTGGGCTGGTTTTAGGCTATTTCATCTTTACATTTGTGTCTTGGGGGAAAAACAGGTTTTAAGCTATTTTTCACGTCCATATCTTCTTCCCCAAACATAAAAAAATTCTTGAGGAAAACTAAATTGTACATTAAATATTTTTTTAAAAGCCATTTTTTGCCAAAATGGCGCCACACCTACACTTAGTCTTAGTGAAAGTTAGGATCATATGATTCAACCTTTTTTGGGACTGGCTTAGTTTTCTAAAATCTTTATAGACATATCCTCTCCATTTAAATCAGTGAATATTCTTATATAAAAGTAACAGGATATCAATCTGCGCGCGTGTGTGTGTGTGTGAATGTGAAGCTTAAGATCTCGTTAACCGCTGGACCGATATGGTTCTCCGTTGCAGTGAAGATTTTCTTAGGTTCAGGGAAGATTTACAACTATCTTTTTTTTTTAAAATTAAAAATTAAGTGAAAGACTTTGTGATTTGTTTTTTGTTTAATAAATCTTTGTTTATTTCAATACAACATATGTTTTGGTTTATGTTTTGGATGTTATTACACAACTTTGTAAAAATTGTTTTTTTTTGTCTTTCTCCCTTTTTTGCCCTTCTTCCTAATCTTTCTCTTTCTCTCTCTCCCTCTCTCTCTCTCTCTCTCTCTCTCTCTCTCTCTCTCTCTCTCTCTCTCTCCCCCTCTTTTCTTTCTCTCTCTCTCTCTCTCTCTCTCTCTCTCTCTCTCTCTCTCTCTCTCTCTCTCTCTCTCTCTCTCTCTATCTATCTATCTGTCTATCTATCTATATCTATCTCTCCTTCTCTCTCTCTCTTTCTCTCTCTCTCTCTCTCTCTCTCCCCCTCTTTTCTCCCTCTCTCTCTTCTCTAACTCTGTCTCTTCTCTCTCTCTCTCTCTCCCTCTCTTTCTTTCTTTTTCCATCATCTTTTTTTCTCTCCCAATTTCTCTTTGTCCTTATCTCTCTCTCACACACACAAACACTCAATCTCTCTCTTTCTCCCTCTCATACTCAAACTCTCTTTTCTCTCTCTCTCTCTCTCTCTCTCTCTCTCTCTCTCTCTCTCTCTCTCTCTCTCCTCCTTTCTCTCACTTTATTATAATATTTTAAGCAAAGCATCTCTAAAATCATGTCATGAAATGTTAAGTAAGTTGTTAATCAAAATCCTGTATATATACCATTTTGCAACAAGCTTTTATTCAATTTTGTTGATACTAAATTAATCATTATTAATTTATTATTGTGCTTAATAAATACAATAGAAATAGAAGAATAGAAGCATATTCTGAACTCCTTTTTCGTCAAATCTAAGAAGGAACATTTCTAGCAGACAAAAGTATTGTTTACTTTCGACTCAAGCTGATGTGGATTCTTAAAAAAATATAGACTCGCTACTCGATAGTGAGGCAAAATTATTGTTGTGAAAAATCATCCAAAATCACATTAAAAATCTACAAAAATTAAACAAAATCATATGTTAATAACCCTTTAGTATTTTATTTAATTTTTGTAAATTTTTTTTACGATTTTGGAGGATTTTTCACAAAAATAATTTTGCCTCACCAGCGAGAATCCACCTCGTTTCGAAGCTTTCAAATTTAAACGAAATTTTTGGGCAATTAATTCTGATTCCGCAAAGCTTTCTACTAAGAAAATATACTGTTTACAGCTGACTTTTAACTATGTATAAAATGAAAAAAACATGCATTCGTGACAAGATGTGTACAAAATTTCAACCAATGAAATTAAATGTATGTACCGATGCGATTCTCCTATTGGCTCAATCAGACAATCCCTCTCTTTCTTAGTACCTTTATTATAAATACGCACCTTAAAACATACATAATTGCGATGTAAAGCGTCCATTCGCCCTATAGATTATCAACCCTTTGATTACACGACCTGATTCTCAGAAGTCCTAACTTTGCAATGTAATGAGTTGCGCCTTTTTTAATTATTTGTGTTTTTATTCAATGTTTTCAAAAACATTTAGAAGAAAAAAATCTTTGAACTGAAAAACATTTAGAGAAAAAAATCTTCCGAAGAAATATCCAATTATATTTGTAAATTTTGTTGGTATGTAGGTATGAATTTTTTAACTTGCTTTTCATGTATGTTGTCATCCTTGCTTTCTTTTTAAAAGCGAAGCTTTTCTATTATTAGGGTCGGTTCGTACGTCCATCCGTTCGTAACGGTTAGCTTTTTCGTTAATTTAAGCATGATAGATTTGTACTATCGAATTCAAACTTTGCATGATGATTCCTGTAGTAGTTAAGTACGATTTTAAAAGCGTATCAGCTCTTTAATCGTTACCAGAATCTTCGTACGTTCATTTTAAACATGTTGATTTTAACTTTTTTAACAAATTTTTTATGTATTTTTAAATATCCGATTGATCTGACTGACACTCTGACACTCTACAAGTGTTAATGTTCGTTTGTTCCCACCGTTTCAGAGCTTCGCTTTATTAATTTTGTCATCCTTGTTGTTTTCTTTTTCAGAAAAATAATATGAATATGTCACAATATAATAATTTAAATTTATATGTGAGTAAATATTTACGGCGAATAAGTCGGCAGCAATTGAAAACATTCGTTGCAATATTAATTTTTGGAAGTTTGGGTTTTCTATCCGTTGAATACACAAAAAAAGGTAAGAATTATTCCAGTGTGGCTGCGAAACCGACCGATATCCGATAGATTAGCACCAGTTCTCAGCCATACTGAGAAATAATGCAAAGCATCGTATTACAGACAAATTTCCATTAATTCTAAATTAAAAATCTATAATTTAGAAAAATAGTTTTATTGGTCCTGGTCCACGGGGCTAAGAAAATTGGTTTCAATTTTATAATTTTTAATTTTAATGTCCGCGGAAAGCTGTCTATAACACGATGCAATAAATATAATCATCATATTTACTTAATAAATGTTAAATTTTATGAAAATATGATTTAAACAAAACATCTCTATAGTTTATTCTTATTATCAATGTTGGTATTTATAACCAGGGAGGGAGGAGAAATTGGAATATGATTACACTAGTCCCCAAAGTCTTATGATGACATTTTCTTATTTGTTTGCTTGACAACTTTTGGACTTTTATTGAATTTTAAATAGATGGTTTATTTAGTAAAGTGTCCAGATGTTTCAACCACTTATTGTAATCTTAAAGGGGTAATTTTGTTAATCATCCATGGGGATGTGCATAAATTTATCGGTCATTGTCTTATTCCCTTAGATTCCTGATTCCTAACATTAAATATGAATCTGAAGCTGAATCTTAGTTTCCCATTTTGTATGTATAACTCTCATCCTATCTCAATATTTACTACTAGCTAAAAAAGCTTCAAACCTTAAAAAAATATCAAAATTTGAAAAATTTAAATTTTGAATGTGTAAATCGCTTTGTTTTCACACATTAAGATATTTTTACGTTTATGTTTTACGGGGTTGCTGAAAATAGCGTTTGCAATAGTTGGGTTATCTGTCGCACAACTTCGGAAATTAGGGAAAAAATCAATTGTATGTTTATCTCAAATATGGTTTATAATCAGATTCTTACTATTTATCTTTTCAGACTTAAATACAGTAGCTGATAATTTTGGTATTGACTGTAGTGAGGTTCAAAGACTTAAAAAGGTAAGTGTTCCTCTCATTATTAGTAGCCAAGATACTCTATAATTCACTTTGTCCGTTCGTCCATTTGTCACTCTGGGATGTTATGGAGAAAATGTGATTTTAAGCATAGAAATGACTAAAAACAACCTCTAAAAGTTGGCCAATTCTCGAAAAAAAACCTAAATATGGCGAATTGTAGTCATTTCTAAGGCTAGGAACGCAGTGAGTAAGGGAGGGGACAATAATTAACTCAATTTAAGAGTTTTCGCCGAAAGGGCAGCATAAAAACCATATTTATCCGGAAAATTTGAAGAAAATTTAAAAGGGTGTGTTAATCAAATTTTTAAACTATAAAATAAGAAAAATGTTCTAAGAAAAAAAACATTCATTTGAAAATTAGATTACCAGTATATCAGACTGACATAACCATTCTGTATTAATTAATAAAAATTGTCCCTGAAACTTGTTCACCCCATATTTCAAAATTTTAAAATGCCACTATATACAAGAATTAAATTAGATTGCTTATTACACAAATATCACTATAAAGTTTTTATCTATGAAATGATATTTTTGCAATTACCCAAAGTCTGAGACTCCTAAAATTGAATATTCGATCCATTGTCCCCTCCCTTACTCCCTGCTAGGAACGAGATATTATGAAATGAATAACAGTTCCCGATTTTACTCCTCAAGGCTTTTTTAGGAAGCACCATGAAGAACAGTTCTGATTCAATACATTTTTTACTCCCATTCACAAATAACTATACAATTAAATGTGTGGTAGCAAACAGTTTTTAGACTAAAGATAAATTTTATATCATCCAGAGATGTATTATACTTATAAAAAAACATTTGCAAGTTCCCGCTAAGGTTTCAGATAAAAATGTTTAAAATCAACCCAACTGATCACGAGATAACGCAATTTTATTCTTTTTAGGCAGGACTTTATGAAGAAAGCAGACGAAGGTTTTCAGATCTCATTGTTCATTATAAAATTAATAATTTACTGGATGAAGAACAAAGTAGCATAGATTTGAGGTATGTAACAATAGAATTGTCCTATTACATTAAAATTTATCTCATTTGCAGCTCAGAAACTCTATAGTTATGTATGTACGTCAGGAACTTTTTAGGGGAAATAATTTTCTCAGCTATCATTTTTGATAGAATGCTCAAATTCCTTATAAAGTTTTCATACCAACGAGCATTATCTGATGAAAAAAATACCCCTTCTGTAAATTAAAGACTATTGATGAAAAAGTTTAAATTTAATTTAATTTAATGGAAGATAAATTAATGTACTTCCCCAATGATGATACACAAAAATACCACTTCTGTAAATTATAATCAGTAGTTGAAACATTAAATGAACCAACCATTCAAAATCCAATAAATAAATAAGAAAATGTTTCTATGAGACTTTGGGGACTAGTGTGATAAACAATTTTCATCATATAGCAAGAAGAAAATTCATAATATTAATACTAGTTTTGTTAGCCCAGGCCACATTGGCTAACAAAACTGGTTTTAATCTTAATAATTTAAAGCTGTCTATAATACGATGCGATAAATAACTATTTTTTATTTTTCTTGTATGTTTGTTTATTATATTTTTTCAAATTTAAAAAGGTGTACGTTTTTATGAAAGCTAATCTGGTTAATAATATATATGTATATATTTATTTTAGGCCCTTCTTAAATTGTCTGGATGCAGATGATCCTTATTTAGCTCGTAAGTTGATTTTAAGGGATAAGACATTGGACTATTGTTGTACTTCCCCAATGATGGTAAACAAAATTACCCATTCTTTATCCGTTAAAGAAAGTTGATATATTTACATAGACAAAAATCTTCTAAAATAATTACTTCAAAATTTTCTTATAAGATTTTGTATCTTTCATTTGGAAGTTTATTTAATGAAACTTTAAAGGAATTATAGTAAAGTATAATTTCTCATAATTATTTTTCTACAAGTTATATATCATATATTTTTTTAAGTTAGGTAAATTTTTGTCATATTAGGTACAATTTAGCCCTGCAGAGTTAAAAATATCCACAGGGGTTAGACATGAAACAAATAAACTTATAACAATAGATAATGTACTATTAAATATAAAAAATATTACATATTATTTACTGTAATAATTAATGAATTTGATGTCCTAGCCCTAGTTGAATGTACAGACTGACGGACAATGAACGATTGAGTAGATTCAAGCTTATACCAACAACGAAATTAATTCAGAAAAAAAATCATGAAACCTATACATGATTTTCAGTTCTCGTTGGTAGAAGTGGCAACCTTTTGATATGCCCCCCAAATATTATTTTATAAATATTTCGCTTGTTGGTTATAACTAAGTTGATGCTGTTGAGTCATTGGAATCATCACACAAAAAATTAGTCATTTGTCTCTTTAACTTGCAGATTAATTTAAATTATCTTACAGAACAGATGGACAGAAGGACGGTTGCTTAGACTGACAGATGGATAGATGGATAGACGGATAGACAGACAAACTGTTTATAAAATCTATATTTAGATGTGATAGAAAATGAAATGTTGTTGTCACCTGCCCCAAATAATTCTGAATATAATCTTGTAAATCCTGGAAGAAAAGGTAAATATATAAATATGTCTGTCTGTCTTTTATATGTTTGTAAATCTATTTATCTATAATACATAGTAGATTTATGTCTGTCTGTCTGTCCGTCCGTCTCTCTGTCTGTCTGTCTGTCTGTCCGTCCGTTCGTCCGTCTGTCCGTCTGTTCGACTGTCCGTCTGTCCTTCCATCTGTCTGTCTGTCCGTCGGTCTGTCTGTCCGTCCGTCCGTCTATCCCTTAAGATCTCGGTAACCACTGAACCGATCGGATTCTACTCTTCAGGGAATATACCTTTTTTAGGGCGTGGGACACCCCCAACCAACCTAAAATTTCAAAATCCCCCCTCAATTTTTTTTAAGTACTTCCTCGTAGACTTTTCCTGTTTATGTTGTGGATTTTTCGTCAATATCCCATTAAACGGTCAGTAGTAGGCTGCCAAATCCTTTTAATTTTACTAAGATAGATAAAAAGCGGTTAAAAAAACAGTTTGCAATGGACAACCTTTATTTATCTATCTATTTAGAAATGGTAAATAACAACCAAGCCTTGGATATTATGGAGATGGTCTTTAAAAACAAGCTCAAGGTAACAAAATAATGACAACATCTATAACATGAGAAGCGATTACTGAGATCTTAAGCTTCAGACAAACCGATGAACAGACGGACGGACAGACATGATTTTTGTATTATATGAATAACAAAAGGTTATAAGTAATGCATTGTGTTTGATAATGATACAATAACATTTTGATACTGACAATAAAATAAAAAATCCAAAGTTTCACAGATTTTTAGATGAAAAAAATTTCATGACATAATATAAATTAAAATATTTTTGAAAAAAAATATGTTAGGGTGGGTTGATTTTGGACATTTTTATCTGATACCTAAGCGAGAACTTCTTGCACTCAATTTATATAAGTATAATACACCTCTAGATGTTATAAAATGTATCTTTAGTCTAAAAACCATTTACGTTCACACATACAATTGTATAGCTATTTGTGAATGGGAGTCAAAAAATGTATTGAATCAGAACTATAAGCTTCATGGTGCTCCCTGAAAAGGCCTTGAGAGGAGTAGAATCAGGAACTTTTGTCCGTTTCAAAATATCTTGTTCCTAGTCCTAGAAATGGGGTTTATTGAGAATTGTCCAATTTGGAGAGGTTTTTTTTTGAGATTTTCTCCCATTTACAAATAGCTATATGTGTGGTCGGGTCGCCAACGGTTTTTAGACTTAAGATATAAATTTTAAAGCAATCAGAGTTGTATTATATTTATATAAATCGAGTTCAACTTCCCACTTAGGTCTCAGATGAAAATGTCCAAAATCAACCCACCCTAATGTATGATAATCTAGAATGGCTTCTTCGTGGAGGCTGGAGCCGCAGATTGTGAATTTTCTGTCTCTCTACCACTCGAGGCTAATTATGGATGGACAGGCATTCTTGTAGAGGCAGTGCCAGGATTTTTCAAACATTGTAAAAAGGTACATAGATTAAAAGATAGATAGAAAGAAAGATAGTTAGAAAGAAAGATAGATAGAAAGAAAGATAGATAGATAGAAAGAAAGAAAGATAGATAGAAAGAAAGATAGATAGATAGGCAAATAGAAAAATAGATAATGCATAATTTTTCGAAAATTACTATTAATGCTATACTACTATTTAATATGTCATGTGCCTAACATAGCATCAGTAGGAACCATTTTAATATCTTTAGTATGAGGCAGGTTGCTGACCAATGCCTCAGGGTTCCAATCAGGTGCTACAGAAATCATTATGTCAAGTTTTAAAGTTGATAGGATAATTCTAACAGGCCTAATTCAGGTGAATAGAAGATCCTACCTGATCAATACCTGTCTGGGGACAGATACACATCCAAGCTTCATGGAGTTTAATATGCACAGGTACTCAGATAGATATTTGTAGCGACTTTCCTCCGGGAATATTTTTAAAGTATTCTTTTTCTCTTTGGAGGGTGGAAAAAGTTATAGACATTCTTAGGGCCTATGAGAAGCTACCCTGTAAAGGAGAACCATATCGGTTCGGCGAGACAGACAAACATCCTAATACTTTATTATAAGGATTATTTTTATGTTTTTTTAGTTCTGGTATTGCAGATGAGAAGACAAAGACAAAGTAAGTAAAGTTATTTCTCGCATCTCGGCACCTCGAGGCTAAAAAACTGATTTAATCTTATGATTGTACATTCTATATCCGCGGAAAGCTGGTTATAATACAATGCTAGACATAGTTTTTTCCTATCCACCGGATTCAAGTGAATACGAGAAAAATTTTTCCAATGTGACTTTGAAACAGATTAATATCTGCTGGATTTGAACCGGTTCTCAGCCATACCAAAAAATCATGTATAGCATCAGGTTAGAGACAATTTTTCATGATTTAAAAAAAGAAAATATTAATACCAGTTTTGTGAGCCTTTCCGCTATATTTCAATATTAGCAAAAAGCTGTACATAATAGGATGTGATAAATGACTACTATTTTCTTCATTATGTAATCACAGGCAGGATTGGATCATTGCCAGGGAGAAGCGAATGGAACAAAGGGCAATTAATTAGATTTAGAGTTTTCGCTAAAAGGCCATGAAAACCATGCTGCAGAATAGAAATATCTCAAAATATGTGAGAAAGGTTTCGTGATTCTTGATCTTAACAAATTACCTTTTGATCTCCTTGTCCGTATTCACAGCTATGATTTGTTGTGCTTCGCTACTTACGAATGTTGTCATCCTTGTTTATTTCAGGGCTATGGCCGGTTTCAGCTCTAATTCCAAATCTAAGAAGGATGTTTTTACGGTAATAGTTATTTCTCGCATCGTATTATAAACAGCTTTCCGCGGATATAAGATGTACAATTATAAGATTAAAACCAGTCTTTTAAACTCCGAAATGCCGAAAGCACGAGCTAAAAAACTGGTTTTAATCATAATTGTACATTTTTATATTCGTAATAAATATAATACGATGCTAGACATAGTTTTTTCGCATGGATGACTAACGGTTCTAATCCACCGTATATTAATCAGTTTCGAATGAATAGGAGAATTATTTTTGATAGTAAAGCTTATCTACATATAGGATGTCTGTCCGTCTGTCCGCCTGGATAGATATAGCAATAATTGTGAAAGTCCATAAATATTTACAGTTAACTAACAAGGATGGCAACATCCATAAAAGCTAAGGTAAACAAATCAGAATGTCAGACAAACTAATATTAACATATATAAACTTACAGAAGCATTACAAATGTCTTTGTATGAAGTAATAAAAATTTCTCCTCTAATCCCTCATTTTTATGACGTCACATAACTGATTTTTTTTAAACACTTCATCTTTTGAGCTTTAAACTTACAACGCATTAAATTGTAAAAAATATTATTAAAAAAACATTGTTAAAAATTGTTAAAAATTGATGTACAGACTTTCTGGTATTGATTATATGGTAATACAAATGTCTAAAATATATCTTTTTAGGTGGGGGGATATCCGGCTGATTTATAATATCGGATATCCGGTATCCGGCCGAATTCCTGGCCATCGCCAGATATCAAGCAAATTACCGGAAATCCGGATATCCGGCATTGTAAATCAGCCAGTTATCCTGTATCCAGATAGTGTCAATATCCGGTATCCGGCCAAATATTAAAAATGGCCGGATATCCGGCCTAACCCTAGAAATAACGTTTCAGATTCAATGTTTCCCCCTGGAGTCTATACTGTCAGCACTCTACAATCCTGTTGTCAACCTTTTTGTTCTGGATGTCGAGGGATTCGAGTTTGCCATTCTCAGGGCCATTGACTGGACTAAAGTTAATATAGAGGTAGCTGAATGGATAGATAGATAGATAGATAGATAGATAGATAGAGATATAAATAAAGATAGATAGAGATATAAATAAAGATAGATAGATAGATAGATAGATAGATAGATAGATAGATAGATAGATAGATAGATAGATAGATAGATAGATAGATAGATAGATAGATAGATAGATAGATAGATAGATAGATAGATAGATAGATAGATAGATAGACTTTAGATTCATAGATAGATAGACTTTAGATAGATTCATAGATAAATTCATTGATAGATAAATTGATAGATAGATAGATAGGTAGAATTAATCAAATGAATTAATACTTACATACAACATCTTATTATATACAGCTTTCCACAGATATTAAAATGAAAAATTTTAAGATTTTAAGATAAAACCAGTTAGGTATTATTTTTTTATTTTTTGTTATAATGTTTGTGGAAAATTTTCTGTAATGCGATGCTATATATGTTTTTCATCCTACTGTTCTACTGAAAATTTCTTCTTTTTTTAGGTTTTGTCCGTCGAAGTTGATTTAGCGGGAGTAATGATGAAAGGTGACTATCAGGAATCTAAAGGGATAAGACAATTGCCGATAAATTGATGTACATTCCCAATTATGATGCACAAAATTACCCCTTCTGTACATTACAATTATTGGTTGAAACGATTAAACACTCAACCAATAAAAATTCAATAAAAGTCCCAAAGGTTGTTAAGCCAGCAACGTATAAAAAAATGTTATTATTAGACTTTGGGGATTAGTGTAATAAACTGCCCAATGGTACCTCCCTCCCTGGGTGATTATGATTTTTACACGATTTTTTTAGGGGTGGAGAGGGGGGGGGAGTGGGAACCCGCTTTTGAGGTGAAGTGTTATATTTCTTTTATTGGAAGAAAAGCAATTATTTTGATTGGGGAGTGTCCTCACATAATCACTTAGGCAGTTTGCGAGATATATACGCAAAAATCTACATAAATAAGGGCTTTATTATGAGAAAAAATGTTAAAAACAATTTTCATTTTTAAAAATATTTTTCAGTCAGATTTTTTAAAATCGAAGCTTTTCTATAATTAGGGTCGTTCTGTACGTCTTTAGGTAACGGATAGCTTTTTTCGTTATTTGGGCATGATAGAATTGTCCTATCGAATTCAAACTTTGCATGATGGTTCCTGTAGTAGTTAGGTACGATTTAGATAGCGTAGCAATTTTATAATCGTTACCAGAATACACTTACATCCATGAAAACATTTAATTTTTAACTTTTTAAACAACATTTTTTTATTTAAGAAGTTTTGCAACAAATTTACGTATAATTTTGTCAAAACTAATATATTTATATTTTGTATATTCAGTTCTGACACTCTACAGGGGTTAATGTTTGTCTGTCATACCGTTTCAGAGCTTCGCTTTTATGGATGTTGTCATCCTTGTTATATTTAGATTCATCTGTAGAAATAATAAGAGATTTTATGAAGAGTAAAGGATATGAGAGGTAATATTTATATCTCTATATATCAATCTATCTATCTATCAATATATCTATCTATCAATCTATCTATCTATCAATCCATCTATCTAACTATCGATCTATCTAACTATCAATCTATCTATATATCTATCTATCCATCTATCTATCTATCAACCTATCTACTTATCTATCTATCTATCTATTTATCTATATATCTATATATCTATCTATCTTTCCATCCATCTATCTATCTATCTATCTATATATCTATCTATCAATCCATCAATCTATCTATCTATCAATTTATCTATGTATCAATTTATCTATCTATCTATCTATCTATCTATCTATCTATCTATCTATCTATCTATCTATCTATCTATCTATCTATCTATCTATCTATCTATCTATCTATCTATCTATCTATCTATCTATCTATCTATCTATCTATCTATCTATCTATCTATCTATCTATATATATATCTATCTATCTATCTATCTATCTATCTATCTATCTATCTATCTATCTATCTATCTAACTATCTATCTATCTATCTATCTATCTATCTATCTATCTATCTATCTATAAATATATCTCTCTATCAATCTAATCATTAATCTATCTATCTATCTATCTATCAATAAATCTATCTATCTATCTATTAATCTATCTATCAATCTATCTATCAATCTATCTATCAATCTATCTATCTATCTATCAATCTATCAATCTATCTATCAATCTATCTATCAATCTATATATCAATCTATATATCAATCTAAATATCTATCAATCTATCTATCAATCTATCTATCTTTCTATCTATCAATCTTTCTATCAATATATCTATCAATCTATCTATCAATCTATCTATCAATCTATCTATCAATCTATCTTTCAATCTATCTATCAATCTATCTATCAATCTATCTATCAATCTATCTATCAATCTATCTATCAATCAATCTATCTATCAATCTATCTATCAATCTATCTATCAATCTATCTATCAATCTATCTATCAATCTATCTATCAATCTATCTACCAATCTATCTATCAATCTATCTATCAATCTATCTATCAATCTATCTATCAATCTATCTATCAATCTATCTATCAATCTATCTATCAATCTATCTATCAATCTATCTATCAATCTATCTATCAATCTATCTATCAATCTATCTATCAATCTATCAATCTATCTATCAATCTATCTATCAATCTATCTATCAATCTATCTATCAATTTATCTATCAATCTATCTATCAATCTATTTCAGATTTACCCACAGAAACGACTTGAATCCAACGACTGGAAAGAATCAAAATGATTTGTATGTCCGACATGATATTGTCCAAAAGTACAATGTTGTACAGCTACCAGAGAAATCCACAGTAGTGGACAGTTTTATGGATATTTCTAATTATGATTTAGTTTAATCCTTATAATAAAGTAGCAGGATGTGTGTTTGTCTGTCTGTTTGTGCCGAATGATAACCGCCGAACCGATCGGGGTCTTCTTAACAGGGTAGTTTCTCATAGGTCTTGGGAAGGTTTATAACTATTTTGGGGGAGGGTACCACCACTACCCTCCAAAAAGAAATCACAAAAAAATCAATTTTTTTTTATGAAGAGAGTTTTCAACGCAACATAGCTAGGTATTGTAGAGATTTAAAAGTAACATAGATAGGTGACGAAGAGACTTGAATAAAAAAACAAAACATTTAAAGTGCCACTAGTGGCCTCTAGGGGCGTAGCCGCTAGTTGTCATTATAAAGTAGTGATATATTAAGTGGCATGGGGGAGAAGATATTGGGCTAAAGTCTTTATTTGTTGGCACAAACAGATGGTTCCTTTTTGAAATTTCATTTGGTTTAAAACTGTTAGTGTCCACATTTTTCAACCAATATTTCAAATCCACAAAAGATGTATTTTTATTTGTAGAGATATCAATTTATCGTCCATTGTCTTGATTACTAAATATATCACATGTTAAAGGCTAAAAGTTATGATTATACATCATAAACTTATGTACACATTTTCCTACTAATTTAAATATAACATAGAATAATGGATTAATTTCTTCTTAGTTCATTTTAATATTAAACTAAAGAAATTCTTAATGTATATACAACCAGAGAGTAAGGGAGGGGACAATGACCAATTAATTTATTTTAAGAGTTTTTGCTTAAAAGCCATGAAATCCAGATTTATTCAGAAAATTGTAAAGAGTGTGTTAATCAAATTTAAAAAACTATAATAGTTATTTCTTTCATTGTATTATAAACAGCTTTCCGCGGATATAGAATGTATTATTATCAGATTAAAACCAGTTTTTTTTAGACATAGTTTTTTCGTATAGATGAGAACCGGTTCCTATCCACCGGATTTGAATGAATACGAGAAAATAATAAAAAGTTCTAAAAAAACATTTATTTACAAATTATACTACAAATACAGGTATACCGACAAACGTCCTAATACGACAAACGTCCTAATGCGACAAACCTCCTAAACGACAAACATCCTAAACGACAAACATCCTAAACGACAAACGTCCTAATGCGACATCTCTTAAGTAAAACGTCCAAATTTTTTTTCAAAAATTCAATCTTCCAAATTTAATTTATAAATGTTCTAAAATAGAAGGAAATAGATATATATTTTTTTAATTTAGAAAATTAAAGGTTTATTTTTGTAATGCACGGTTGTATTGGGTTCGAAACCATTCCGTTTGTGATAGCCAACACTTTGACTTTGTGGGAAAACTGTCAGACAGATTTGTAAAATTTAGCCTATGGTTAAAGTTATTCGATTTAAAAAGTATTTTTTCCTGTGTTTTATCGCCATTTTGAATTTGATATTGTTAAATATTTTTATAATTAGAGGATTTTGCCCTTAAATTTTGAAGATTTTTTTATTTCATAATTTTTGAAAATTTTTAGGACGTTTTACTAAAGAGATGTCGCATTAGGACGTTTGTCCCTTTAGGACGTTTGTCGTTTAGGAGGTTTGTCACATTAGGACGTTTGTCGCGGTAGGACGTTTGTCGGTGTACCCAAATACATCAGACTGATTTAACCATTCTGTAATTTATTACTAGAATAATCGTCCCTGGAACCTGTTTACCCCATATTCCTAAATTGGAAAATGCAACTATATACAAGAATTAAATTTAAGGGTTCTTAGATTGTTTATTACATAAATATCACAATCAAGTTTTATATCAATGAAATGATATTTTTTGGAGAGAAAAAAACTGTTAAAACCAGCCATCTGCTAGAAATTAAGTTTATTGATACTTGTCTGCTATATTCAAAACTAACTTAGCGAGTTAGCGGCAATGATGCTCTAGTACTCAAAGTCAGCCAGAACCTGCTAAATTCTTGCACATTCCCTTGAAGTCAGTACCCAAAGTCTGAGATTCCTAAAAATTTAATAATCGATCCATTGTCCACTCCCTTACTCCCTGATATACAACATTTCCAATTTTACCGTCAAAAGAGTATGAGTGAAATATTCTACAAATCGTTCTTGTTATGTGGTAATGATTTGGGTGGTGAAATAGGGTAAAGGAATAAATTATAGAAACAAGGATGACAACATCCATAAAAGCGAAGCACTGAAACGGTAGGACAAACGGACATTAACACTTGTATAGTGTCTGAACTGAATAATCAGAATATAAAAGTATAATAGTCGAAGCAAAATTGTAAGTAAATTTGTTGAAAAACAGCTTGATACAGGAAAATGTTTATGGACATACTTACATTCTTAAGACTTGGTTATAGAGTTGCTTCGCTTATAACATTGTTCTTTGTTGTCCCAGGAATCAATATACCAAAAATCAGATCAAACGTATATTTAGATCACATAAAAATTAGTTGTTAAAAAAGTAGAAAAAATCAACATGTTTAAAATGGACGTACGGACATTCTGGTAATGATTATAGAGTTGCTACGCTTTCTAAATCGTACCTAACTACTAAAGGAATTATCATGCAAAGTTTGAAATCGATAGGACAATTCTAACATGCCTAAATAACCGAATAAAAGCTATCTATCTCGGACGGACGGACCGACCCTAGTTGTAGAAAAGCTTCGCTTTTAAAATATGTTAAACAATCAACCATAATCTAATATAAAATTTATGTATATTCTTGCTTTGTTAATAAATATTTACAATATTAGAGTTTACTATTGTTTATTGTTAATTAATATGTACAGGATGTATTAATGACACATTAAAGGGAGTGTGAACGTAAAAATTTCTCATCTGATTATCAAATCTTAACATTTACTAAGCACATTTCACTACACTGATCAACTAAAAATGTCCTATTCACAAAAATATCCAGAAATAATGCCTTGATTTTATGGTATTTTGAGAGGGAAAAAGGAAAAAACAGGGAAAATCTGAACGTTTTTGTTTCTTATAATGTTTGTAGGGATATTTAACTTGTCATATATAGTTGAAACAATTTACTTACTGTTAAGGATTTATTTTATGCTATAAAATTGCCAATTCGTTTTTTTATAACGTAGTAATTAGGTAATAAAGACATATTTTAAATTCGTATTATTGACAAAAAAAAACCTCACTGTCTACAAAGGGTTGAATCTCATAGGTTATATAAAATAATAATATCCTTTTTTATTGTGTTGAACAATAAATAACCCACTTTGGAGAATTAGTTTACACTTTTATCAGACTGTTTATAAAGAAATATTGCGTCTTTATTATTGACAAATTTGTAATTAAAGGTGGGCGAGAGATGGGTCATTTAAAGTTAATAGGATACTAATAAAAAACCTGTTTCTGGCTTTGTTATTGTATTTGGTTTTCAATAAAAAAATATTGCTTATTTTATCAATTTCTAAGTAACTATACATTGGATTAAAGCAAGGATTATGTTAAAAGTCAGCTTAACTGTTAGGAAAAATCTAGAACTATGTGAAAAAGTTTAATTTTAGCTGTAATGGGAGAAAAAAGCAATTTAATGCACATTTTATATAATACGGAATAGTTATTTCTCGCATCGTATTATAAACGGCTTTCCGCGGATATAGAAAGTACAATTATAAGATTAAAACTAGTTGTTTTAGCCCCGAGGTGCCGAAGGCACTGGCTAAAAAAACTGGTTTTAATCTTATGATTGTACATTTTTATATTCGTAGAAAGCTGGATATAATACGATGCTAGACATAGTTTTTTCGTATGGATGAGAACCGGTTCCTATCCACCGGATTCGAATGAATACGAGAAAATTTCTTCCTTTCCCCGTACCTTATAAAAATCGTCGGAAAAGCCGTTTTTTAAGCAAACAAAAGCGCGTTTTGCTCTATCTGTGAGATATTATGAATGAGATAATGTTAAGATTTGATATTAAGATGAGAAAAATTTACGTTCACAGTCCCTTTAAAAAGTTTAGAGCATCTATAAGTAATAGGTTCGAATCTTGGCCTAATACTGCGTTATAACTAAAAACGTCAAAAATGGTTCCTACCGCTGCTGTGTCAGATGGACACAATTAAAACTGTCCCGAATTTGTATTAATTTTAAGGAACACGACTCCAGTGACGTCATATTTTTCTTTCCCGAAAAAGGGAAGGGGGGAAGAAAATCTCTTCAAAAGAGATGGGGAAATCCCCCTTTCCTCCCATCTCTTTTTTCTTCCCCCCTTCCCTTTTTTTCTTTCCCCCTTCCCTTTTTCGGGAAAGAAAAATATGACGTAACTGGAGTCGTGTTCCTCAAAATTAATACAAATTCGGGACAGTTTTAATGGTGTCTGTCAGATGTGCAACATAGATAGTTAAAGTAGTGGGAATGCCTTGCAACCAAAATAGGTGCAACTCATTCAAAGTGACAAGCGCGAGCAGCGGACATAAATCAGTTGAACGGTAGAGAAGATTTACTTCTTAAGAAGAAAGTCCCTCAATGACGTCATAAAAATGAGAGATGAGGAGAGGAGGTGTTGGAAAGAAACCACCTAAAAAAGACATGATAATCCCTCGTTTTTATGACGTAACATGCTGATTTTTTTTTAGAGACTTTCTTCGTCTTCCCCAACCGCACAGATGTTTTATATACAAGTTTATTTATACACAAGTATGACAGTACTAAATTCAATATCTACATAAGTAGGCTGTGTTACATAAGATAATAATAGATTCCCTTTACATAATTTATGGAGAAAGTCGCTTAAAAAATCAGCCATGTGACGCCATAAAAATGAGTGATTATCCATCTCTTTTTTAGGGTTTTCTTTTCCACTTCCAGTTACGTAGATTTTACTAGTTGAAACGTTTGGAGGGACCCAGAAATACATGTACAAATCTCTCTATTTCTAAAAAAATGTTTACCTCACTTTAATCGGTTTAAGTATTGTTTTAGATCATTTTATTCCTCCTCCCTTCAACATCAAATACGTAGTCCCTAGATGCCAGGGGCTCTTCTAGTAGTTAATCTTTATAATAAAGTAACAGGATGTCTATATGTTTGTCTGTACCGAAGGATCTCGCTAACCGCTGAACCGATTGGGTTCTCCTTAACAGGGTAGCTTCTCATAGGTCCTTGAAAGGTTTATAACTATTTATTTTTATTCCTTATAATAAAGTAACATGATCTTTGTCTGTCTGTTTGTCTGTACCGAAGGATCTCGCTAACCGCTGAACCGATTGGGTTCTCCTTAACAGGGTAGCTTTTCATAGGTCCCGGGCAGGTTTATAACTATTTTGGCGAGAGAAATCACAATAGAGTTCAACGCAACATATACTTCAACGCAACGTAGACATATTTGAAATTTAAAAAAACATTTAAAGTGCCACTAGAGGCCTCTAGGGGCGTAGCCGCTAGTTAAATCATACTTTAATAATACAATTTATGTGGTTTGGATAATTATATAGAGCTTATCTTTTTTTAAAGCGAAGCTTTTCTTTTTATTACGGTCCGTACGTAGTATGACTGTACGTAAAAGTAAGCTATTTTCGTTTATTTAGGCATGTTATAAATAATTGTCCTATCTATTTCAAATTTTTAAAGATTTTTCATATAAAAGTAAGGTAGGATTTAGAAAGAGTTCGACCCCCTACAAGTATTATGTTCGTATGTTTTACCATTTGCATAGATTTTTTTTTTGGGGGGGAGGGATATTGTGATCCTTTTTTAAAAGCGAATCTTTTCTATATTTAGGGTTGGTCCGTTCGTCACTACGTCTGAGATGGATAGATTTTTTCGTTAATTTAGGCATGTTAGAATTGTCCTATCAATTTCAAAATTTGCATAATGATTCCTGTAGTAGTTAGGTACGATTTATAAAAAGTAGCAACTCTATAATCATTACCAGAATGTTCGTATGTCCATTTTGAACATGTTGATTTTCTTCTTTTTTAAAAACAATTTTTTATGTGATAAAATCATCCGATTGATCTGATTTTTTTATTACTGATTCCTATTACAATAAGGTACAATATTATGAGCGAAGCATCTCTATAATCAAGTATTAAAATATCAGTATGTCCTTAAACAGTATTCCGTATTTTAAAAGTTTTGCAACAAATTTACGTATAATATTGTAAAAAGTTATATATTTATATTTTTATATTCAGTTCTGACAATCTACAAGAGTTAATGTTTAACCGTCATACCATTTCAAAGCTTCGTTTTTATGGATGTTGTCATCCTTGTTTAAATTACAAAGGGAGTTATGCTTTTTTATCAGTAAATCATAAGAGGTGTTGAAAAGGCTATTCCATAGTACTATGTGTTTGAACGTCCGCCTGTCTGTCTGTGATCATCAGTCGATCAAAGAAATAGTTATTATTTAAAATGATTTTTAAAAAACGTCAAAAGCTGATGTTTTAATACTTGAAATATTAAGCTTTGACAGACAGACTTTTATTAACTTGTACAGTGGCTATATTACTAAATCAAGAATTAAAAGACAGATATCAAGAATCATCAAGGTCCATACAAAGTTTTATATAAGAAATCAATATTAAAAAATCAGATAATATGATAATTACATCACATGCTGTCAATAAGGTTAAAAATCAACATGTTTTACATACGGATATTCTGGTAAAGATTATATATAAAAGCGAAGCACTGAAACGGTAGGACAAACGGACATTAACACTTGTATAGTATCTGAACTGAATAATCAGAATTTAAAAGTATAAGAGTCGAAGCAAAATTGTAAGTAAATTTGTTGAAAAACTGCTTGAAGCAGGATAATGTTTATGGACATACTCTCATTTTTGGAATTGATTATAGAGTTGCTTAACATTAACATAGAGTTGCTTCGCTTATAATATTGTTCTTTGTTGTCCCAGGAATCAATATACCAAAAATCAGATCAAACGGATAATTAGAACACTTGAAAATTTGTTGTTAAAAAAGTAGAAAAATCAACATGTTTAAAATGGACGTACGGACATTCTGGTAATGATTATAGAGTTGCTACGCTTTCTAAATCGTACCCAACAGGAATCATCATGCAAAGTTTGAAATCGATAGGACAATTCTAACATGCCCAAATTAACGAATAAAAGCTATTTATCTCGGACGGACGTACGGACGGACCGACCCTTCGCTTCGCTTTTAAACCCCGAACAAACATATTATGCAAATCTGAATTTTCAAAATAGCAGCTTTATTATTCATTTAGGCTGATTTTACAATAAATATGAAATGTAGATGCCTCTTTTGGTTACAAAATTCCACTGTTATTTTTTAATTAATCAGCACCAATATAGCACAAGATCTCAAAAACAGCATTTGGGGGTAATACTGGTGAACAAATATATTATGCAAATCCAAAACAAAGCAACAAAAAAAAAGGTTTTTTGGCACTTTTCTCCTCTTTTAAAGATTGATTATGATAAAATAATATTTTTTTAAGGGATTTATGCATTAATTATTATGAAATATAGTATAAGGTAGAAATTAATGATTTTTCTAAATAAGAAATGATTGAAAAAAATAAATTCGATCCCAATCACTTTAGAGGACAGCTGCTGACCCCCAGTCTTATGGATGAACCTAAATACATGTTAAAGATAGAAATTACCCTGAAAATTATACAAAAATGTTTTTTGGTGTGTTGAAAAAATCTATTTTAAAATCTTGATTTTGAGGATGATGACCTTTAAGATGCCCCTATTGGTGGTGATAATGAGCCAAATGTTATCAAAGTGCATGTCCATGATGACAACTTATATATTAAACTATGATCCAATTTTTGTAGTTATAGCATCCTCCAGCCCAGCATTATTAAAAAAGAAAAGAATTACAATTTTATTTACTTCAATTCATAAGGTGAATATTGTAGTATTTAGAAGATGGTTATATTTCTTGTCGGAAGGCTCCGTTGGAGGCTGCTATGACTACAAAAAATGGTACATAGGTTAATAGACAAGTTGTTGTAATGGGCATGTACTTAGATAACATTTGGCTCACCATCACCACCAACAGGAGCATCTGAAAGGTCATCATCCTTAAAATCAAGATTTTAAAATGAATTTTTTTAACACATAAAAAAACATTTTTGTATACTTTTCAGGGTAATTTTTATCTTTAACACGTATTTAGGTGCATCCATAAGACTAGGGGTCAGCAGCTGTCCTCTAAAGTGATAGGGATCGAATTTATTTTTTTCAATCATTTCTTATTTAGAAAAATCATTAATTTCTACCTTATACTATATTTCATAATAATTAATGCATAAATCCCTTAAAAAAATATTATTTTATCCTAATCAATCTTTAAAAGAGGAGAAAAGTGCCAAAAAACCTTTTTTTTGTTGCTTTGTTTTGGATTTGCATAATATATTTGTTCACCAGTATTACCCCCAAATGCTGTTTTTGAGATCTTGTGCTTTATTGGTGCTGATTAATTAAAAAATAACAGTGGAATTTTGTAACCAAAAGAGGCATCTACATTTCATATTTATTGTAAAATCATCCTATATAAATAATAAAGCTGCTATTTTGAAAATTCAGATTTGCATAATATGTTTGTTCGGGGTTTAAAAACAGTTTACGTAGTTGACATCTTATCAATTTATCGTCTATTGTGTTATCCCTTAAAATTCCTGACTTTTCTTTGAAAAAAAAATTTTTTAGATAAAGAATGAAAAAATTTAAGCTAAAGAAAATAAAACTTGGAAGATTGGGAAACAGAAAAAGGAAATCTACAATAGAAGCTTCTAAGAAAATGTAAGATTTTAAATATCATTAGAGTACAAAAAAAGGATAACAATTCAACTTTTTATGGTAGGTATTGCCATTTAATCAATGAACAATACATTATAGATAAAAAAATGTTAAGCAATTTATTTACTCAATAATTAGGGCATTCCTTGGGTTTTATATATAGAACTGATAAAATACTTTCTAGCATTCGAAACCAATAATATCCGGTGGATTAGAACCGGTCCTCATTCATACGAACAAATTATGCCCATATCATATCATATCCAGTTTTCTATGAATAAATAAATGTACAATCATAATATTTAGGCATGGGCTAAAAAACTGGTTTTCATCTTAAAATTGTACATTTTATGTCCGCGGAAAGCTGTTTATAATATGATGCGAGAAATATCTATAATTATTTAAGAATTAAAAGACTCCTAAAATAGATGAGAGATATGTTATGAATTGTTGACATTGCATACTATCTATATGATGTTCTTATTCACCAAAAAATGAGAATAATTGGGTATAATCCCTCTTCAGGGGCGTTTCGTGGTGTTTTCACAGTAGGTTAGGTTAAGTAAGGTAAGGTGATTGCCCCGCAGGGTTAGGCAATTGGCCCTGCAGGGTTAGAGCAACCCGCTGGCACTAGGAATAGGGGAAAAGCTACTATGAAAATATAACGAAACGCTCCTTAAGAGGAGTTGCTAAGAAATTTAGGCGTTAACCTCATAGAAATTTTTTCAATTTTATACCCCCCCCCCCTTGACTAAATGACTGGGTTAGGTTAGGCTAGGTTAGGCTATATGGCTAGGGGGCCGAGCGCCCGCGGCTAGGCAGGCCAGGGGGCCGTTTTTCTTGGGGAGGGGGGGGGGGGTATAAAAATTGTCAAATTTTGAGAAAAATTTCCTAAGAGGATAATACCGAAATTTACTATACCCGAATAATTTTCTTTTTATTAGAAAGTTAGAGATTCGAATATTAATGTTGAACATCGATGAGAAGATGAAGAAATCTACCTTTAATAATAATAATAATTTACAGGTAAGCATTTTTCAGTATTGCTTTAGAACCGATTATTAATATCCATTGAATTAGAAATGGTTCTCAGCCATTGTAAAAAATCATGTATCGTATTGTAATATATCATGTTTTCTCAGTTTTGTTGGCCCTACCTTCCGCATTCGGGGCTATCAAAACTGGTTTTAATTTTATAATTGTTTATTTTTATATCTGCGAAAAGCTGTTTATCATAATGCGATAAATAACTATTATTTTATTTTATATTGTTATTCGACAGTTAAGAAATTCCAGATAAAATTCTTGCAATAAAAGGCGTTTTACCTCATAACGCCTAGTCAAGGACATAAAATAAGGGGAAGGGGTAGCTTTTTCTTTTGTTTTGTTTTTTTCTTTATGCCATATGATGTTTGGATACAATTGGTTCTGGGTGCCCTCCAGGGTTAGGGGAAAGCAGTTATAGTCCCCCTAGAGGTTAGGCATAACTCAGCTAAGCTACAAAAAAAATAGGTTTCATAATTTTTTAGCAGAATTTATGGATCTATTTCAGGATTTTGAAATGGTTGTAGGAGTAATCAAGATAAAATTCTACACAACAAGTAATCTATGTTTATTTAAGATTTTATTATTTTGGTTCTTGTAATGCTTATTTTCATGAGTCAATCTATGTTCAATTAAGATTTAAAAATACTCTTTTGTTTGTGTAATGATTATTTTTGTAAGGTAAGTATATAGTTTTAAAACTTTTAAGTTTTGGTTCTCAGTTCTTGGGTGGGTTTGTGCGACTTTTCCAACCCTCTTAAAATACCTTTTTTACAAATCAAAATATATGTATATATTTTTTTCTTTGGGGGGGGGGGTAGACTTAGAACTAAATCATTACAACTAAAATTAAAGCTACTAGTAAAATATAAGCTATATTAAATGTTTAGGTCATATACAATGTGTTTTTTTTATGAGAACTTTTTTGAAAGCAATTTTACCCCACTTATAGTTATCAGAATTTAATGATTAATGGCTTATTTTCTTCGTTTTTTATTGCAATTAATAGAACAACAAAAAATATTTAAGTTTTATTAAAAAGAAAACAGTAAAATCTAAAATTCAAAACTTAATGTGTCAACATCTAAAAATGGTTTTAGCGCATTTTCCTTATGCTCAAATATTCAACCTTTTGCAAGAATGGCTGCAAAACACTTCAAAGTTTAGATATAGAGCTAAAAATGTTTACAGATACTATTAAGGACATGTACTAGAACATATTAAAGTTTAAAGGTCATATCTCATCCAGGGAGGGAGTACTGGGCCCCCAAAGTCGACTACAGAAAATCTAATTTTTTCTTAGAAGATTTAGGTATAAGAAAAATGCGCTTAAACCATTTTTAGATGTTGACACCTAAGTTTTAAATTTTAGATTTTACTGTACTTTTTAAATGAAAACTGAAATATTTGTTTGGTGTTCTATTAATTGCATTAAAAAACGAAGAAAATAAGCCATTAATTATTAACTTCTGATAACTATAAGTGGGGTAAAATTGCTTTCAAAAAAGTTCTCATAAAAAAAAACACACTGTAGTATGTGAACTATCTGTATATGTATAGGTAGTAAAGTGATATCAGTGCAGTACGTAAACTACCTGGCACCAGACTGGATCATTTTCACATGTCAAAATTCAAAGGCAAAGGGATAATTTTAAAAAAATCTTCCAATCGGAATTTGGTTATTAGGCATTAAAAATATGCGCATTTTTTATAACTTTTCCTTTTTTCAAAATTCATTGGACTATTCGTATTCCCCTGAAGTGCCTAGTTGACCCCTTCCCCCTCCGCCATGCATTATTGAAATAATAATAATTTATAAAAATGTGGAGGGAGGGTAATTTATTTGTTTAATACTTTAAGTGAGGTTAGGTGTGGATGGCTCTTCCCAGTTTCATAAATAACCTTCAAATATAGAGATTTTCTTTTTAGTAGCGAAGCTACTCTATAATTTTTAGTAGCGAAGCTACTCTATAATTTGAAATGTCCGTCTGTCCGTCTGTCCGTCTTAGTTTGGGGGAAACGTAAATTTCTCGGCTCCTATAAAAGATAAAAGGCTAAAAATTTTTGACAACATTCCTATTATTAAGGAGCACAATTAACTATAAAACATCAATGGCGGTCGGACCGCTTTTTAGCAGGTTTTAGGCTATTTTTTTATTTTTCATATTTTTCTCCATATCTTTGGTGTTTATGGTCCGATTTCCAAATTTTTTTCAGTCAAAGATATCAAAATTTAATTTCCTGTCGATTTAAGAAAACAACTATGACGGTCAGACTGTCTTTAAGCAGGTTTTAGGCTATTTTTGTATTTTTCACATTTTCTTCCGTACTTTTGGTGTTTATGGTCCGATTTCCAAAATTTTTTCAGTTAAAGATATCAAAATTGAATTTCCTGTCGATTTAAGAAAACAACTGTGACGATCAGACTGTCTTTGGAAAGGTTTTAAGCTATTTTTGAATTTTTCACATTTTATTCCATACCTTTGGTGTTTATGGTCCGATTTTCAAAATTTTTTCAGTTATAGATATCAAAATTAAATTTTCTATCGTTTAAAGAAAACAACTATGACGGTCAGAATTGCCTTTTTTCAAGTTTTTGGGCTATTTTTATATTTTTTACATTTTTCCTCATTTCTTTGGACCTTAATGTTTATGGTCCGTTTTTTTTTAATTTTTGTAGTTAAACATATCAAAATTAAATTTCCCGTTGTTTTGAGCATCCACTATGCAATTTACTTTAACCATCAGTCAGTATATATGTCAAATATAAATATTAAGAAATTAAAAAAAATTTTGAAAAGGTTTCGTGATTTTTTCCTAATATACATGCTTTTGACAACTAATATCTAAATTCTTATTTAATTGTTTGTGCTTCGCTACTTATGGATGTTGTCATCCTTGTTATACTTTTATACCCTTTTCCAATAAACAGGGAAACCTTTCAGTTGACTGTCTTCTAGAACTATTGATTTTAGGTAAGCTTATTTTTAGTACTTTATACTTTTACTAGCGGCTACGCCCCCCTAGAAGCCTCTAGGGGCACTTAAGGTAGGAGGGAGAAAAGTCAACTTCATCCCATTTTAAATTTAAGTTTCAAAGAGTAAAAAATATTTTTTGGGGGGAGGGGGGTGAAGACACCCTCCTTAAAAATAGTTTAAAACCTTCCCAGGACCTATAAGAAGCTTCACTGTAAAGGAGAACAATATCGGTTCAGCGGTTAGCGAGATCCTTTACGACAGACAAAAAATACTACTTTGTATAATAGGATAATGTCTGCCTTTCAATATGTATGTCCGAACGCCAATCCGTCACAACATGAAGTATTTTGATAGGTTTTGTTTTTGTCATTCAAGCTTTTGTCTAATTCAAATGATGCTCTACTTTCTTGGAAGGGTTAAGGTACCCTACCCCAAAATAGGTATAAACCTTTTCTTGACCAATAAGAGTCTTTATTGTAAAGGAGAACCATATCGGTTACTATTATAAAGGATGACAGTTGAAAAATATATCTGAATTTCAGAGCAGTGTATAATTGGATCTAATTACAAATCTTTGATTCTGTGTCTACAGGTAAAGATATATTTACGTAGCTTACACCAATGCTTTTCTTCTTTAGAAGGGGTAATTTTTATTCGCAAAATTGTGGATTTTTCTCATCCCCTAAGATCCTAGGGAAAAAAACACCACCACCCCCCCCCCCCACCCCCCTCAAACTTTAAACACAATATTTTTTTGTAGCATAATCTAAAAACTTCAATAATTTTAACCAAAGAAGTATTTCTGTTTAACATAATTTGGGGTGTACAACAATTTATCGTCTATTATGTTATACCTTTAGATCCCGAGCAGAATCTTTAGAATAATATGTTATCGCAATATTCAGCCTTAAGTAGCTTAAATGTTGACAAAAAACATTTACCCAACTTTCTACGAAGAAGGAATTTTATTTATTTTATTTGTTCTACTTGTGTGTGTAAGGTGTAAATCATTTATTACAAATAAATTTAATATAGGATAACCTATCAGACTCAGTGATTGAGAAAGAAAAAGATTGTTGTGAGTTAGCTGAAAATGTTTCGGATGGTAAAAGGAAAATATTTCTGTAAAATTATATTCTTTTAGTAGTACAGCTAATTTTTATCTCAAATATAACTATGTTGACTGTCAGCCCTTACTTACAAAGAAAACTCAGCCCTAGATTCTTTTGTTTATATACATTTTTTTAGAATAACATGATTACTCCAACATCCAAGTTGAATTAGATAAAATCACAGAAATCTTTGCTATTAGAGAAATAGAAACAGCATTAGAGGAGAAAAATGAAATATCTGAGGAATATAATTATAATACTAACAGCAAACTAATAAATTTAGTTAAATATCTGTGAGGAATCAAAAAATTTAGGGAGGGTTGGGATTTTGGTCTATTATTTTTTCTACAGAAGTAATAGTTTTGTGTATCATTATTGGGAATAGAAATAAATTTTTGTCCATCCTATTATTATATAAAGTAGTAATATTTTTTGGATCTAGCTAACCGCTGAACCGATATAGTTCTCCATTTTTTGGAAGCTTATTATAGGTCTTTGTATGGTTTTAAGCTATTTAATTTATGTATCTAAGTTTGATATTAGGTTATTTTTTTGTTACTTTCCTTCCTCCTTCGAGCACAGTGCTTCAATATGGTAGGAGCGCAGCGCTAGTTTTTATTATCCCATAAGGTCCCGAATTAATAAGATCCCGACTATTACTGGATAGAGAACCTAATAGACACCATTGTTAGTAATTTATTAACATTGAGATGGTTGGTTCTGACGAAGAAACTGAAATAGAGAATGAATCAGGAACAGGGTTAAGGATTCTTAGATTTATGATGAATGCTATATGAAACATGGTCGCACATTATAACTGATTTAAAGTAACTAAGGATATGGACAAGACATGAAAATATTGAAATAATTCAATTTTGGAGTTCTAGCTCATTTGTCAAAACCAGATTTGTCGAGAAAAATTGCTATGGAAGTTTAGATAATCAAAGATTTAAATTTCAAAAATATAAGAAAAGGTTTAGGAAGTAGTAACGACGCTGAGTTTTGTAAGGTTTGAACTTTTTTTGCTACTGTTTTTGTTAATTATTTTCAGCTTAGTCTACTTAAAGAGTAAATACTCAGCAGAATTCTAGTACCCAATCTTTTAAAAAGAAGAATATAAATCCTTATTTCTGTAAATTAACAGATCTGGAAAGTGATACTGAAGAAAATATCTCAGAAACAGATGAGAAAGAAGTAGAAACTATGACTCATCAAATACTTATTCATGACATTGAACAAGGTATCAACACACCCTATAGTGACCCTAGAGGCTTTTATGGGTACTTTAGTGATTAGGGTTGAGGGTCAACCTACTGCCATCAATTTGGTTTAACAAAGAAAGAGAAATAATCATCTAAATTGAGTTTATGGTTGACACATTGATATACGTGGATTTATTAACAGGGAAAATTGTCGTCAATTTAGCTTGCTAATATGAATCTTATTTATTTGTCAGTTCATTCTCCTAGTCCTAGGGGATGGAATTGGGTAAAGGGCGTAGATATGGGGGATATCTTTATTTAGCCGGCGGCGGGACGAATAACTTAAAATTTAATACCAGTTTTGTTAGCCCGGGCCTTCGGCCCCTCTTGACTAACAAAACAGGTTTTAACCATAAATATCCGCGGAAAGCTGTTTATAATGTGATACGATAAATAATTATTCTAGGTATGAATGGTGAAAGTCAAAACTTAGAAGAAATAAATGAAAACAATATAATCACAGACACCCAAATCGAAGAGGCCAATAAAATCAGTAGAAAAGGTAATAAAAATCAGGGGGGAAAAGTATAGGACAAATGATGATAATTATAAATATTCCTCCATTCTCATTATGATTTTAAAATTTAGAGGACATCCAAGTTATCTGATTTGTTAGCTCAAAAACTTTGGGTATATATGTCAACTAATAAACATATGTCAACAAAATGGTTAACTATTTTTATTAATTTTTCGTCCGTTGTCTCATAGTTTAAGAACCCTGATAATTATGTCACAATGGGAAAATTGACAGATGGACATTTAAAATTACTATTTAAAACAAAAAATAACATTTGATCATTCTTGACTGGCGTAAAAGTTGAAGGCTTAATATATGTGATATTTTTTTTTCATCAATGCAATTTTCAAACATTTAGAAGAAATTGTTGTTGATGAAAAAAAGGAATCAGATGAATATGCTAGAGAAACTATACAACAGATTTTAGAAGATTTTTCAACGATACAACTAAGGTATAATTTAACAAGGATGACAACATCCAAAAATAAACAAAGCTCTTAAATCAGACGATAGGACAAAGAAACATGCAAACTGTCAAACCTTGATAAGCAAAATATTGTTACAAATTGCTTGATAAATAAACAGTTTTGTTAGCCCCGAGGGGCTGAAGTCCCAGGCTAACACATTTGATATTCTAATATTCATGAAAAATTTTCTGTAATACGATGCTATATGTACATGATATTTTTGTTTGGCCGAGAACAGGTTCTAATCCAGCAGATATTAATCGGTTGCGAAGCTATACTTTAAAAGTTTTTATTCATATTTTTTTTTATTTTTAGGTGTGAAACAGTAAAAGTTATTTCATCATTAAAAGCTTTATGTATTTCTATTGAAAAAATTGTTTAATCTAATTGTTTTTATTATAACAAGGATGACAACATCCATAAAAGCGAAGCTCTGAAACGGTAGGACAAACGGACATTAACACTTGTATAATGTCAGAACTTAATAATCAGAATGCGAATGTATAAGAGTCAAAGCAAAATTGTAAGTAAATTTGTTGAAAAACTGCTTGATACAGGATAATAATTATGGACATACTTACATTTTTAGGACTTGATTATAGAGTTGCTTCGCTTATAACATTGTACTTTGTTGTCTAAGGAATCAGTATACCAAAAATCAGACTAATCGGATAATTAGGTCACTTACAAATTTGTTGTTAAAAATGAAAAAAAAATCAACATGTTTAAAATGGACGTACGGACATTCTGGTAATGATTATAGAGTTGCTACGCTTTCTAACTCGTACCTAACTAATACAGGAATCACCATGCAAAATTTGAAATCGATAGGACAATTCTAACATGCCTAAATTAACGAAAAAAGCTATTTAAAAAAGTAAAAAAAATCAACATGTTTAAAATGGACGTACGGACATTTTGGTGATGATTATAGAGTTGCTACGCTTTCTAAATCGTACCTAACTATTAAAGGAATCACCATGCAAAATTTGAAATCGATAGGACAATTCTAACATGCCTAAATCAACGAAAAAAGCTATCCGTTACGGACGTACGGACGTACGGACGTACGGACGGACGGACGGACCGACCCTAATTATAGAAAAGCTTCGCTTTTAATAATATAACTATTAAAATTCAAAAAAGATAAAGTGATATAAATATCCAATGATTATAAACAAATTTACTCCTTTATAGATCAACACCATTGGTTGAAATGTTTGGACACCACTTGTTTGGAACCAACCAATCAAAATACAATAAAATACCCAAAGTCTTAAACCCAATGAATAAGATAACGATAACAAAACTCAGGGTACCAGTGTAATTAACAGTCCAATGTCCCTACCTGAATGTAAGTCCAGTTAGTAAATATAATAAATATACAGATTGGTTCTGGGCAGGTTTTAAGCTTCTTACGGAGGAGGGGGTGGGGGGATAAAAAATTAAGATCCTTATCACTGAGAAAATTAGCTAAAGATTTTTCCCATTGAATGCCTAAACCTCAAGGAGAGGGATATTATACCAGAAGAAAATCTATGAGTTGTTTGCAAAAAATAAAATTATTTTTTTTCAAGGATCAGTGAAATATAATGCACTAATAATTAAAAATTTTTAAGCTTAGAATATTGGTAACTGTAATAGTTATCTATCGCATTTTATTATAGACAGCTTTCCATGGACATTAAAATTTAACTGGTAAAAACTTTATGATTTTTATTCAAGAAAAATTGTCTATAATATGATATTAAGCAGGATTTTTCAATATGTCTGAGAACCGTTTCTTATGCATACTGGAAATAACGTTGTATAAGTTTGGGATTCTCTCTTAAAATTAAAATGTTATTTTTAACTGGTAGAAAGGTTAGTGGCAAAACAGTTTTTTCTGGAGGTATGTATATGTCCCCTGAGATGGGTTTTTTCGACATTTTTTAGACATTGATTGATTGAACGAAGACGATATCGTTATTCAGAGTATACAACTTAAGAATTCAAAATTTGAAAATTATTATTTTAGCCATTTGTATAATTCGCTTTTGTTGGTACGGCCTTCATAGAAGAAAAACAAATTATCTTCAATCCATTTTTGCTGTATATTAATTAATGCAACTTTTTAGAGCTGTATTAGACATTGTACAAATGGCTAAAATAATAATTTTAAAATTTTGAATTCTTAAGTTGTATACTCTGTAAAACGATATCGTCTTCGTTCAATCAATCAATGTCGAAAAAATGTCGAAAAAAAGCGGCATTCTTTTTTAAGAACCCATCTCTGTCCCTGTATAACCTTGCCATGAGGGTCCTGCAAAACTTCCTGTACTGTGCATCCACAACTTTTTTTAAGTGAAGCTTTTTCTACAAGTAAAGTATGTTCATCCGTCTGTCAGTCTGTAACGCATAGCTCTAATAGAAGAGTTATATTTGTTCTATCATTTTGTATAAAAAACTCGATTATCATTATCGTATCAAAAACTCATTCTGAATATTAAGATTTTTTTATAAACCTAGCTTTAATTTAAATAATGATTCCCAGGACAATTAGGATTAGTCTTTTAAGCAACGCAACTCTTTAAGAACATATAAAGTTGTAAGTAAGTTCTAATTAACCAACCAGCATTTAAAGGACATATAAACATAGACTTCTAAATAATATTTATTTCTTTATCTATATTTGCTAATGTGCGTTTGTTCTAAAGTCCAAATTTTTTGGCCTCGCTTTTATATATTTGTTGTTATCCGTGTTCTCTAGTGCGAACCCGGTATTAGTGTCGGACTGATTATGACGTAACAAAAAAAATTAGCCAATGAGAGGCTACTATGAATTTTACCATTGGTCAATAATGTCCTCTCATTGGCTAATTTTTTTTGTTACGTCATAATCAGTCCGACACTAATACCGGGTTCCTCTAGTGCACTAGGACTGGGAAAGATTTCAAAAAAAATTGAATTAAGTGGTATTTTGGCGTTTGATAATTTGACGTTTGACGAATGAAAATAAGGAGGTTTTTGTTTAGTTTGTCTGTTTATTAAAAGGTTAGGTTGGGTTAGATTGGATGCTGGGCAACCACGCAGGTATATGCCCTGAAGGGTAAGGCTTATTATCAAATTATGGGGGGGGGGGGGGGGGTCGAGGTTTAGTGCTCGATAGGAACTTTGTGGAAAACCACCGATAATATTTCTTGTTTATTAACAGATTCTAACAAATATATTACTTACATCACTTGTCATTGATTAAAACATTAACCCTTACAAACAGATAATTTATTTTAACAATATTAAAGCATTAATTTATTTAAGATATTTAAAGCTGTCAGCTTTTTATTGCTGCGCTGCATATAGACATAATTGTTCTTGTGGTTCCTTAAACATATCCCTCCAACCCTACTTGGAACTTTTTCTGTATTGCATTTTGGAAAATGGCATTAGGACATATTTTAGAACAACACACCCACACATACTTAAATACACACACATATACACTCACACACACACATATATATACACACATACACATGCACATACACATTACACATCCACACATATACACTCACACACACACACACACACATCCACACAACCAAACACACACACACACAATTACTTTAAATTTTAGGTAATGATCCTCATGCGTTTTATAAGTAGCAAAGCTACTCTTTATAAGAAGAATGCCTTTACATCTCAACGTTTGATAGTCACTTTCTTTTTGACACATTTGAAAGTTGTAAAACATAAATTGGTTAAAAGTAAATAATTAATTGTGATTCTCTACTTTATTGTTATTTTCTCCCTCAAATCCTCATACCTTGTTATTGCAGTGTTACTTATTTGATTTCTTACTTTATTTAAAATATCATAAAAACTGAAAAGTAACAAATTTAATGAGTTTCTTATGTTTTATTCTACTTCTAAAAGTTCAATTGAAGTTTGGAAAGATTGATTAATACATCTGTTAATAAAACATATAGTCAGAAAAACATATAGTCACAAATATTCTGTTACTTTATACTTATAATCAGGGATCTTAAGGGATAAAACAATGGACAATAAATTGATACCCGTACCAAATTATTTAAAATTATTCCTTTCGTAGATGAAAATTATTGGTTGAAAAATTTAATTTAACCGTTTAAAATTTGATTAAAAGTTAAAGAACTCAATAAATAAGTGAATTTGTATATTGATCTTTGGATACCAGTGAAATAAATGCAGTCCAATGTCCCCTCCCTTCCTGATATATATAGTAGAATCGAATTGTTAAAGTTACTCTCTGTACCCTGAAATATATTGAAATTGACGGCAAGCAATCTGAATTTTGATTCTTCTATGAATATTATGCAGGAATCAAGGGTATATATATTATTAATCAATGGGAGCATAATTACACCCCCCCCCCCCCTCCCCCCACCTTAATGGAATGTCGTTAATGAGTTAGTTACAACCAATTTTTTAATGTCATAAATGGTGGAAATTTAATATAATTTTGTAAAATGATTGGGGGCTCACACTAAATACAAATCTTATCCCTTGAGATTGCTGAAGATTTGTCCACTATGGGCACTTTGATATATTTAATGTTATATAGCTTAGTCGATAGAAACCATACCCGAAGTTTTGAAAATTTGACTAAGATGTCGACTTAACGACATAAAGGTTCTTTAGTGTTTTGAAATGCATAGCATTACATATACAGTGAGGGGGGGGGGGAGGTTATTAGTCAAATAAAGATATTAGGGAAAATCTATAAATCCGCGTTTCAAATGTTAAAACTTTCATACATATTTATTATCCTTCGTTGGGGAAAAGGCTTCGGAAAATACAACTTTTTTGTGATTTTTTAGTTTATACGCTAGTGGCTTCGCCCCTCATTTTATTTTCAGTATCAGCCCATGTATTGGAAGGGGGTTGATTGGACATACTAAAAATATCACAAGACTTAATTTTATTTTCACTGCAAGAGAGAGCCATATCGATTCAGTAGTTCGCGAGATAATTCACTAAAAACTTTAAGACAGACAGGCATCCTGTTACTTTTATAAAAAGGATTCAGTTCAACTTTGTATAAATATATGGTAATTATTATCCGTTGAAATTATATTTGAAAATTTAATCTCTGTCAATGCCTCTACATATTTTAGTTGAATTTAAAGTTAAGTGTACAGAAAATTGGTTCTCCATCAATCGCTTTGTTGAAGTCTACCTGTATGTAAATAAGTAAATTTGATAGTTGTTTAATATTTTTTTACATCGTATTATAGACAGCTTTCCGCGGATATTATAATGAATAATTGATAAACCAGTTTTGTTAGCCCCTGCAAGGGGCTGAATGCCTAGGCTAAGTCGTTGAAAATTGTCTGTAATACTATGTTTTCAGAATCGGTTCCAATGCAGCAGATATTAATCGGTCGGAAGCCATAATGGAAAATGAATTGGGTAATAAAAGCAAAATAAATTACACCTCTTTTGTTACTTTAATTTAATTATTATTGAGATTTTAATGTACCAGTTATCTGTTTATTTATCCAAATATTAAAATGTTCTTTAAAAATAAACAAAAAAGGCTTCTATAATCAAAATATGTACATACAGCCTTCTGGCCAATTATTATCCGCTGGATTGGAACCAATTTTCAGCCATAATGAAAAATCCTGTATAGAATTTTATCTAAGACAAATTTCCACGAATATTAAAATACAATGATAAAATCTAAACCGTTTTTTTTATTTTAATATCTTCGGAAATCTTCCTTTAATACGAGGCGATAAATAACTAAATTTTCATTTTTAAAGCTCCGCTTCTTTTCGCTTGCACTTCCCTTGTTATAATGCAAAAAATGCCTTTGAAAATCCTGTTCAGGCATAATTAGTTCTTGTTCTTTATAAGATTTTACATTGATGAAGTTAGTAAAGTTTCTCAGGGATGAAAAGACGGTATGACGGGTCGAAAAAGATATTTCAAAGCTGCTCGAAAATCATCATTTTATAAAAGTTTGAAGGGGGGTGTTTGCATTCTCCCCCCAACCCCCCCAAAAAAACTTTAATTGGTAACTAGAGACTAGCAGATAAGACAAATCGACTTTATATAATACAACCGGCTGTGCCCCTAGCATCTGAGGGAAGAAAAAAGCATAAAAAAGCCCAAACAATACTAAGACTAAAATAAAACTAAATTGGCATCCAGCCATCTCGGGACATATGTGAAGCTTCTCCAAAATGGAAGCCTCAGGCGTTTCAGTTGTTATTAAAATCTTAAGCTACAGAAAAAATTAACTTAAAATCAACCATTCCTTTAGCCCAAAAAAATGACAAATTGGCCTGAGTAAAAGTTTTTATTTTATGTAAGAATCTTTTTATATGCTATGTATGCACTTTTTAAAAAGTGTCCGGAATATGGATTATTTGTGTTCCTAATTGTTTCTTGCATTTAAACTTAACTTTAACCACATAATGAATATTGTAATTACGTTGTGGATGTGATAGGATTGAATCTCAGCTCACATCTAAAGACGTTAAAATTCATACTTACTTCTGCTATGTCAGATGCAAATCATACCAAGTAGTAAGAGTAGGGAGAATGTCTTGTGCATAAACAGTGCGTTAATTTGGACAAACTTATCCTCGTAAAAAAGTCAGTGTCCATGAAATTTAAATTTAAAAATTTTTATTTTCTCTCTCTCTCCCTCTCTCTCTCTCTCTCTCTTTTATCTGTGCACAAAAGCTAGTTCTAATCATTGAGTTGCACAAAAAAAAACTTTGTTAACAAACCTATCTTGGATGGCTGGACTCTAGAGGGGTGTTTGACTAATCAAACCCCTTCTCTTTTCTTCATGTATTTTAAGACAAATATTTTTATGAAAACTCTTCTTGTTTATAAATTAAATACTTTCTAAAAGCATAGCAAAAAGTTTGCGCTCTACCTGGATGACCCTACAAGGTTTGCTTGCATTCTGTGCCCGCCCGGCTGTATATAATAAAAAATCAAGTGTATGTATAATTACCAAATTTAAAAAGTTAGTTAGTTATAGGCTATATTATAATAGTCAATTTGATTAAATTGGTTAAATTATTAAATAATGTCACAATTGAAGGGACATGACAATGGAAAATAATTAATATCTACAATCACGCCATAAAAATCATATTTCTATCACGGCTTTTAAACCGTTTGATAAACTAATTTTATCTTTCACCCTTCTTTGACTGTTAAATTATTATTGGGAATTAAAATGATTTATTCAAAATTTACAACTAGTTGCTTAGTCCATAGCAAAGAATGTGGAGAACTCAAGCAGATCTTAACTGAAAAATAAAAATACTGTAAAATTTACATTTATAGAAAGGATATAATAATAAAACAATTTTGATAATATGCAAGTAAAATATTTATTTTAACAAGAACTTTAATCATTATAACATTTTAACAAATAATTAAATCTAAATGTATATACAACAACAAATTTATAACACCCTGTTAACTATAAGTCATCCATTAAAAGTAGCAATGATTGACTTAATATTTGCATGCCGAAATGGTTATTTATTGCATCGCATTAAAGACAGTCTTCTGCAGAATGTTAGATAAAAAGATGTATAATTAATTCCTTCTTTGTATGCCCCGAAGGACCTAAATACCATACCAATTAAAAGAATATTTTTTTGAATACTCTATAATACGATAAAGGAATTTTCAGTATTGCTTAGAATCGTTATTAACACAGCTAAAATGAAACGGGAGCCATACTGTAAAAGATATCATTAAAATTATTTACATCAACTAATTGACAATTGAAGGAAAGTGGTAGTGGCCAGCCATACAATATTCTAATGGCATTATGACTACATACGTCTTGTTTTGATATATGACAGGGCATTTTATTTTAATTTGACTAGCAATGCCTAAGGTGACTGTATCATCATCATAACAAGGACAATTTTGTCCATAAGTAGCGCAGCATTATAAATTATCAATAACAACAGTATAGAGTAGTCGCGCTACTAATAATTGAACTAATAATTTTCAGTAAAACCTGAAAATTAATAATAAAAATAAGTTTATGTAGACAAAATAGATCTAATAAAAAATTATGTCAATAGAAGATAAAACTTTAATTTAAGGCATTTACAAAAAGTTTTAAGTTTAAACAGCATTAAATAACTTTCTCCAACAAGACAAAACTTTCGTGTTTACTTTAATTACAGAAGACATTAATTCTAAACAAAAACAGTAATCAGAATTCATTGAAAGTTGCACCTTTCAGCCGCCATTGGAGGCTGCAAATCAGCTGTTCTAGCATACTTTTAACAATTGTACGGCTTCTGAGCTTTGCTGAAAGCTTAAATATCTTGAGAAATATTGGTATCTTTAACAATTTCGTCCGAGCTTATTTCAATACTTTTTAATGATTTGGTTCTGGATTTCTTGTTGTATAATCGGACACATGTTTCCCATAAGTCAGATCTGAAATAATAAGATTAGTTTGGTGGTTTCCCTTAAAGTGCCTAGTCGAGCACAGAAAACAACCTGCCTCTTTTAAAATAAAGTGAAAATAAGGAGGTATTTGTTGGTTATTACCCCAAGTCAAGTAAGGTTAAGCTATATTGGATACAGAGGGCCCCGTAGGGTCACAGCCCCTAGTAAGGGTTCGCTTAAAGAAAAAACTTAAATTATTTTTAAAACAAGGAGAAGGGTGTTTCTCTGCTTGCTAGAAACTTTTTGTACAAGTAGCATTAGTTTTTTTTAAAGCCTTTGTAAAATAGTAAAAACAAATTTAGTATTAAAGCAGTTCTTTTTATTATATTTTTTGGGGTGGAGAATTATTTATCGTCTATTGAACTATCCCTCAAATTCTACAATTTACCTGAAAATTAAGACGGCAATCGGTGAAAGAAGTTGGTAGCTGGTACCAAGGAGATACTTCAACATTATAAACAGGAACATATCTGATTTTATTACATCTAAACAAAGATAGAATAGTTGGTAGCTGGTTCCAAGGAGATATTTTAAAATTGTAAACAGAAACATATCTAATTTTATTACATCTAAACAAAGATAAAATAGTTGGTGGCTGATTCCAAGGAGATATTTTAAAATTGTAAACAGAAACATATCTAATTTTAATACATCTAAACATAGATAGAATAGTTAGTAGCTGGTTTCAAGGAGATACTTCAACATTATAAACAGGAACATATCTAATTTTATTACATCTAAATAAAGATAAAATAGTTTGTGGCTGGTTCAAGGGCGTCAAAGCTTTTTTATTTGGGGGGGGGGGGTAAAATTTTGAAAATAAAAATTTTTGGGGTACCGTAGGCTCATTTTTTTTTGGGGGGGGGGGTAATCTTTATTTTATAGCGACATTTTTTTTATTTGGGGGGGGGGGTAAAAATTGAAAATCCAAATTCATTTGTGGGGGGGTAATCACCCCTTTACCCCCTCCCCTGGACGTCTATGGGCTGGTTCCAAGGAGATATTTAACATTAGAAATAGGAATACATCTGATTTTGTTACATCTAAACATAAATAAAATAGTTAGTGGATGATTCCAAGAAGATTTTTCAACATTGTAAACAGAAACACATCTGATTTTATTACATCTAGATAAAATATTTGGTAGCTGGTTTCAACTCAACATGGTTAAGGTTTATCAATCATAAGCCTCGTATTTAATAAGTTCATTTTAAAATAGAGGGGGCGGAGGATTCTGTGCTCACTAGGCACTTTCAGGAAAATCACCCAAAATACTCCATAGTGAACTGTCATAATATGAATTTCTGAACTAGAGCAATCAACCCGTCGAACTTTTAGCTTTGCAAGTAAAAACTAGAAAGTCTAGGCCAAGTCTCATTTATATATGTAAAAAGTTAATTACTTCAGGTGGAACATTTAAATGTAAAGCTTTTCTACATTTAGGATTTTCAGTATCATGTTGTTTTATTATGCCTATTATTATTATCCTTTAAAACTTCGCATGAGAATTCCTGTAACAAATAATTAAAATTTTAAAATTAGCATCTTCGTAGTAATAAAAAATCAATTTTTAAAATTACAGAGATTTTTCCTAGAACAAATAATATAATTTATTATTTAAAGTAAAGCATTTCTTTAATCAACTCTATATGCTATACCAGCTAGGGGCACTTGAGGATGGGGGAGTCAAATTTGATTACCCAATTTCTTAATTTAGATTTTAAAAGAAAAATGTTTAAAATATTTTTGGGGGGTGGAAAAAAATTTTTTTGGGGGGGTTGCCCCCCCCCTCCTATCATTTTTAATTTTAGTTAAAAAATAAAAACAAAATTAATTTTTTTTTTTTTGGGGGGGGGGGGATATTTTTAAATTTTGGGAGGGTTGGGGGTGTCCCACCCCCAAAGAAAATAGTTATAAACCTTCCCGGGACCTATGAGAAGCTACCCTGTTAAGGAGAACCCGATCGGTTCAGTGGTTAGCGAGATCCTTCGGGACACACAGACAAAAAACAGACAAACAGACAGACAAACATCCTGTTACTTTAGTATAAGGATTTATTTTAAAACAACACAAAATTTTAAAGGGTTGTAACCAATGCGTTGGGACTCGAAAGGTTATAGCCCTCAGCAGTAGATAGAATTAAAAATTTAGTATATTGTGTCAAAACTTTTCAAGCAATGATTTTAATCTACATTATGTGTAATTGTGTTTTATGTTCATCAACATTGGGGATGTACAAAAATATACCGTCTATTGTCGTATCCTAAAAGATCCATAGAGGGAGAGACTTTTCGGTATTAATAACTGCCTAACCGGCCTTATCTAAACTGTCTCATTCAATGAAGTATTAAGGTATTTTGTTTTTTGTCTGAGTTAATCTTTACAGGGAAGGTTAACAAAGGTCACAGTATGGTTTTTGCCTATTCTAATTTATATTAAAGCCTTGGGATGGTCTTTAGCTATTTTCCTGGCCCCTTTGAAGAAAGAGTACTAAAAATTTACCTATTTCTGAGATAATCATATTGGCAAAGTAGGACATTGAGTAGATAAGCGCCAGACAGAGCAGTATTGGACAACTAGGGATTCTGTCCCATTGGGGGTTGAATGTCCCCAACTCTACAGACCTAAATAATTCAAAATTATAACAGGGTAGGAAAAGAACTATTATGGTTTCATAGACCCAACTGTATTAATCTAAATATTTCATAGAACAGAGAAGAAGAAAAAAGCAATAAGTTTTATTTGAAACTCACAGTACGGTTTCATGGGCCCTACTATACAGACCTAAATAATTAATTGATAAAACAGAGTAAATATGGAGGGGTAGTTTTTCAAGTGGCAAAATCTGTTGGTAGGGTGGGGCCTTCTTAAAATCAGTTTTAAACCTTCCCTTGGACCTATAAGGAGCTTTACTTCTAAGAAGAGCCTTGCTGGTCCAACAGTTAGCGAGATACTAAGCTAGAGACAAAATACAAATCAATTAAGATAGCTGAATTTATGTTACCCTATCCCTCTTGATAAATAAATTATATGGGTTGGGTCTAAATCAGAAAAAACATGTTTCAATTATCTCCTAGCAGTTAGAACAATAAATAAGAAGTCTAGAAGAACAATTCTAGAAAATTAAACCTCTGTTCCTTCTTACAATACAAACAATACTAGCTTGACTTAAACAAAGAATAGTTATTTATCGTATCGTATTATAGACAGCTCTCTGCAGATATTAAAATGAAAAATTAAAAGATTAAATCAGTTTTGTTAGACCAGAGGGGCCAAAGGCCCTGGTTATTACAACTGGAATTAATTGTATTTTTTTCATTTTAATATTTGTGGAAAATTGTCTGTAAGATGATGCTATATATAAGTTTCATTGTGGTTGAGAACCGGTTCTAATCCAGCGGATATTAATCTGTTTCGAAGCCATACTGGAAAGTGCAATCCAATCTTACCTTTTACACCTAACACAATAGAACCAAATTTGAGCTCCAATCATTGTAACAGGACCAAGTAAAAAAGGCAGAATTATCATTATCTAAAATAAATGAATATAATTTTTTATTAATGCAAGATCTTTTTTACAATTAGGATTTGTATTCTGAGTACTTTTTGTTATTCGTTGAATTAATAAATTTGGGTAAATTTATAAAAACTTTTTGGTTCGTAGCAATTTACACCCTTTTCAACCTATAATTGTATCTTGCCGAATTTTGTTTCATCATTGGGACTGTACATCAATTTATCGCCTAATGTCTTATCCCTTAAGATCCCTGAGATTAACTGCCCTTGTTCGTTTTCCAATAAATGGTAAAAAATCAGGGAAATAAGGATATATGACAACGGACTATAGTTTTTCCCTTAATTTCGTATGTAAGATTCTGCCATTAGCAGCTCAAAAATAATAAGGAGACGAAAAAGTGTATTTAAAGTTTCAATAAACTGCTATTGTCCTCTCTCTCCTTGAAAATTAATGGAAATAAACAAATTAAACTTTCATTAGAGCAAAATTATCATTACTACAAAAAAAATTGCCCCATTTTTCAAAAAAAAACTAATGATGTATTTAAAGCTGTACATATACTGAATAGGTCATTAGATTAATACTTAATCTCTCTCGCTCCAGCCGTTTACTATATCTTATCGGTCATACAGACTGCCTTAACATACTTGTTATTACATAGAATACTTACAACTATAGAAACAATATTGAGATGTTGAGTAAAATCATTGTCTATGGAGCTATAATATACTTGTTATTACATAGAATACTTACTACTATAGAAACAATATTGAGATGTTGAGTAAAATCATTATCTATGGAGCTATAATATACTTGTTATTACATAGAATACTTACAACTATAGAAATAATATTGAGATGTTGAGTAAAATCATTGTCTATGGAGCTATAATTTACTTGTTATTACATAGAATACTTACTACTATAGAAATAATATTGAGATGTTGAGTAAAATCATTGTCTATGGAGCTATAATGTACTTGTTATTACATAGAATACTTACAACTATAGAAACAATATTGAGATGTTGAGTAAAATCATTGTCTATGGAGCTATATTGTACTTGTTATTACATAGAATACTTACAACTATAGAAACAATATTGAGATGTTGAGTAAAATCATTGTCTATGGAGCTATAATGTACTTGTTATTACATAGAATACTTACTACTATAGAAACAATATTGAGATGTTGAGTAAAATCATTGTCTATGGAGCTATAATGTACTTGTTATTACATAGAATACTTACAACTATACAAACAATATTGAGATGTTGAGTAAAATCATTGTCTATGGAGCTATAATGTACTTGTTATTACATAGAATACTTACTACTATAGAAACAATATTGAGATGTTGAGTAAAATCATTATCTATGGAGCTATAATGTACTTGTTATTACATAGAATACTTACAACTATAGAAACAATATTGAGATGTTGAGTAAAATCATTGTCTATGGAGCTATAATGTACTTGTTATTACATAGAATACTTACTACTATAGAAACAATATTGAGATGTTGAGTAAAATCATTGTCTATGGAGCTATAATATACTTGTTATTACATAGAATACTTACTACTATAGAAACAATATTGAGATGTTGAGTAAAATCATTGTCTATAGAGCAGACAATATCCTTGTCCTTGTTGAGAATAATATCGCTCAAATGGCTGTTCACCACTGAAAAATAAGATATTATTTATTTCAATTGATTCATATAAATATTCATAAATTTTTTTATATTTTCATTTCAAAAATTTTGTTCCTACTGCTGCTCTTACTGGTGTCTACTATTTGTAAGAATATTGAGGAATGCCTTTGCTCATAAACAGGCGAGACTCGTTAGCATGAATAGTTAGAACTTCCAAACAAAAGTTGTGCTATCACTGGGTTGTGGCTGTTGTAGAGGTAATTGCCAGAATAGCTCAAGGTAGGGAGGGGACATCGGACTAAAATTACACTGGTACCCATAGTTGGATTGAAAAGTTTAGGTACTTTTGGTTTGTTTAAACTTTTTAACCAATAATTTTTATCATTAGAAGGTGTAAATTTGTTTATTATATTTGGTACATCAATTAATCGTGTGTTGTCTTATCCCTGAGAAAAACAATAATAAACTTACATCCAGAAATCCACAGGAACCCGAGGACAGATTTATCCTTCATCTTTAATTTATACGTCGGGGCATCTTCATCATCGTCATACGTTCTAAAAAAGATTTACATAACAATAACATAAGTTCTATCTTTCTGTCTGTTTGCGTGTCTGTATGCTTCTTAAAGGTCCAGCAGAGGGTACTTTAATCTTTCCAAGAGAAATCGACCTCTGAAAAAAATACCCCCCCCCCCCTCCCTCACAAAAATAGTTTATCGTTAAAAACTATGGTTGAAATTACCTCTAAGGTCATTGCTGCTGATTATATATAAGTATTTCCCTCAAATTGCCTGTTGAGCACTGAAAACCCCTTTCCACAAGTAATCCAGAGATGGTTTTATGCTATTTAGAGATGTGAGCGTTATCCTCTTAGAAAATTTGGGTAGGCAGGCAATGGGGCCGAGCGCTGCGGCTAGGCAGGCTAGGGAGTCGAGCGCTGCGGCCAGAGTTCATAGTTCGCTGTAGGGGGAGGTACTCAAATTTTCAAAATTGAAAAAAAAATTCTAAGAGGATATTACCGATATATGATATAATACAACCCCTCCCCCCCCCCCCCCCCCAATAGGTTAAATAGTTATATAAAATTCTTACTTGAAATCATTGCTACTAGATCTGAAAGAGTAGGGTGGTTGACTTGAAATTGTTCCTTCAGGATCTAAAAAGATTTTATGTGACCATACCTTCAAAAGTTAATCCATCTCCACCCCTTTACAAATTGAAAGTGATTATTTTAAAAAAGGGAGAAGGTCATAGAGGGCTGTAAACTGGAACAACTACTTTGTGCCAAAACTAATAAACTTGTATTTAAACTATCGTAGAGGTGACGGGTTCCAATCTCGGCCAGAACTCATCTACACTAATGACTTTTAAAGTTGTACGTCCTACCGTTATGTCATAAGTCCAAAATTAAAACTAAAACAAGGTGAATACCTAGCCCAAAACGGGCGCAACTCATTATAAAACACAGATAGTACTTCAAGATAAAATTAATGGAATCAAACTCAAAGGATAGACACGGATAAAGTTAGTGTAATCAAACTCAAAGGATAGTTGTCTGCAATAGTTAGAATGTTATTGCCTTCCTTTAGGATCTTACATAAAAATCTGACCAAAAGTCCCCAGATCTATCAATCAGATTTTCTACCTAAACGAACCAATTTAATCCTGTTTTCTACAACTTAGATTTGATAAAATATTAAAAATATTGCATTATATTTCTAAGTCAATAAACATGATTTACCTAATGAAAGACTGCAGTCTTCTTTGTCGCTTCTCTGAAAATAAAGTCATTTGTTACTATTTATTTATACCATATAGATGTTTATACCTCCCTTCCTTTTTCAAAGACCTCTTTCGTCTGCTTCTAAATTATTTTCTGCTACTTGGCTGTGGTAATATAAGCGACACCATTGGTTGATTTTCAATGACCCAATAGAAAGGTTGCACAAGGCGGTTACGATGAGGTGATACAGTTATTTAACCCTTTCTCCCTCTAGTGTTTTACTCTAATATTTATACAAAAAGGATGACAACAAAATATATTTTTGATATCAAGAAAACTTAATACAGCCATTTTAAGTTTTTAAGTAACAATGGACTTAAAGCAATTGGGTTAAAGAAGCGAAATGTGACTTTGATTGTGGTATAGAAGGGGATTTTTATCAAACACGGGAATTAAGAAGCTTCACATAAGAAATAAATTATCAATATTGAACAGCAACATAGTAATTAACATTTCCTCCATAGCGTTACGGTAAGATGGACAGACATTAGGAGTCAAAAAGTATCTTCTAATACAAATTATTCCAGTAATAAATAAACCTTTCCAATATATATTCAATTTAAACTCGAAAGAAAATTTGTTGAAATGTAAGAAAATCTTCTCTGATTTTTGTATTAGTGCCCAGAATATATAACCAGCCTTTAGTGACCAATCACTAGCAAAATAGTTTTGTACTTTTTATTCGTTTATGTACTTTTTTGAATATTGAATATTTTTTAGATCATTTAGTTAATCTTAAGAAACGAATATTCATTATCAGTTCTTTTGAGGGCATTGTGGATTTCTGTCCGAGACCATTTAACCATAAGGGGGGGTTGAGATAATTGAATCACACCTGTAAATAGCGTAGATCCTTCCCTGGATAACTTGTGGGAATGGGGGGGGGGGGCGGTCAACCATCCATTTTGCAGTTTAGATTCTATCTTTTATAGGGATTTTCTTTGTGGAGGTGGGAGCATTTTTCCAGAGGAATTTCTCTTATAACCTACCCTTTTAGACCTATAAGAAGCTGCACTGAGAAGGGGAACCATACCGGCCCAGCGGGTATCCAGAGAAATCTTAAGACACAGACCCAATGAAATACAGGCAGACATCCGCCAGAGAGTACATATTGTACAAAATTATGATTGTGCTTGTTGGTCACCTCCGTCATAAAAGTATGCGATGTGAATTCTAAGTATACGCTGATTGTATACTTAGCCTATTTTTGTCATTCTGTTGCATGGAGTAAAGGGACATCTGACTCTAAAGTACTCTGGTACCCAAAGTTTTATAACCAGTAAGATCAAAATCTTTGGGTACTTTTATTGAGTTTAATTTTTTGAATCCGAAATCAACTTTTCTACCCATAATATTAAATTACAGAAAGGTTAATTTTGTTTATCATCATTGGAGATGTATATCAATGTATTGCATAGTTCATTGTCTTATCCTTAAGATCCCTGTAACCTAGAGACAGTTGAGAGGACAATATTTACATTCTTCTCTTCAATGTAGCTTGATAACTTTCTCAATTGTAGTGCAAATAGCAAAATTCGTTTACAGGAATATTTTAGTGGATTTTTTTATGACCTTTTTAATGTTTTTAGTTTTAAGAAACTCAACTAAAAAATTTTCTGTAAATTGAAAAAAGATCTTTTTGTGTTTAGTATATTACATGAAATATTTGTCGGACAGAATGAGAAACTAAAGTTCGGTTCTATAAATTATTGTAGGGCTCGTGCCCCGTCAGGGATAAGAGCTCACAGGAACATAGCTAACAATAACAATCCTCTTTTATTTAATTCAATCATAGATGATTTTCAATTGATATCTACGTGCTTCCAACAACAACTTCCTTTTTTTTTCCTTAGCACATAAATTTCTAAGCCTTGCTAAACCTGTTTAATAGCGCAGCTACTCAATAATTAAAGAATGACCTTTCGTCAACTTTCAATACTGAGATATTTATGGATATAATTGTCATTATTTTTCTCCGCTAGCTTGATCCATTTCGTTATTGTATACTAAAAGGATATATGGACAACCTTTTAAGAAATATACACACACAAAATTTTGTCAAAATTTATCATACTAGACGTTTTGTTCTTACATCAAGATAAAAGTCTCTAAAACTAAAGGATATATTATTACTTGGATATTACACCAGATTTTCATGTTCTCTAATAAAGTGAAACTTGCAGCGGGCTAAAATAAAAATTAATCTCCTTTTACCCAATTTACCCCATTTTCTCCCCTCCTACTGAATGAACAAACTGACCAATAAACGAGTTACATATTAACAAGCTAAATTGACGAAATTTTTCCCTATCATAATATCCACGTAATTTCGACATCCATTCTAAACCTCAGGAATTTTTAGTGATAAGACAATGGAAGAAAATTTGATGTTAACCAAAATTGTCGAAGGAAAGATTGTGCAACACAATCAAGATTTAGTAAAAGTAACAAAAGAGTTAGAGACAAGCTTTAAAAATTTTGGGTACTAACTTGATTAACAGTCAGATGTCACCTCCCTCCCAGCATAAACTTGATTCACTACTCAAGAAGTGTACTTTTGTGACAAAGACCAAAGTGTGTTAAAAATCACCCATGTGACGTCATAAAAATGAGGGAGATGAGAGGTGGGAAAGAAACCCCCTTAAAAAAAGATATGTATGTATCGTATAATCACCTATTTTTATTTTTAACACACTTTGGTCTTTGTCTACTTTTGTAGATGAAGATTTTAGGTAGGATAAATCTAATTTTAAGAATTTTTAAATAAGAATATACCTTAATTATAGAATAGCCTTATAGACTAACAGACATGTATGTTATGCAGTGTTAAAGAGAAGCTTCGCTACCAAAATTTACCTTAATAAAATTGTATATGTACATAATTCTAAGCCAGGACAGGAGCACTACCGACCATGGCAGGATAGCCCAGGTGGCTCGGAAACTGCAAAATTACACACACACAGATGTTTACCTTATTGTCGAAAACAATCGAATTTTACAGAGCTGGATCTTTAAATCATTTTAGTGGTGAGCCAAATCGGGGTGAGCCGAATTTTAGCCAATCACAGCCCGACATTTCATGAAATGCTGTCCTCTCATTGGTGGAAAGTTGGCTCACCCCGATCTGGCTCACCACTAAAATGATTTAAAGATCCAGCTCAGATTTTGTAAGCCTTTTTTTAAGGAATCTAAATCCTATCATCATATAGTATTTAGGTCATAAACAAACTATTTTTTTAGGTTAGGTTAGTTGAAGTAAAGGTTAGAAGATGTCAGAAATGTATATTTTTAAAGAATATTTCACCCCATCCCCACCAAAAAATTAACCCCTAAGAGTTTTTGAGGCGTTGATCGCTATACCCCCCACCCCCTCCCTCCTCCCGAAAAAAAACTTTTAAATTCATGAAAAAATTTAGCTTGAGTAAAAATATAAAAATAATCCCCCAGCAGAGATTTAGCCCTCCCCCCCCCCCCCCCAAAAAAAAAAAACCTTTGATGTCCTTGGGTTGGCTTTTAGGTGTCCTACTGTAAAATGCAAAGAATTTGGCCCCCAATGTTGCATATAATCCAACTATTTTCTTTAATGGCTCTTAATTTCACACAGGCTGAATATATTCATCCAACAAGAATAAAAATGTTTTAAAGCTACATTTTTTGCAAAGAAGCTGCTTTAAAAGTCCTTCAAGGTTGTCGGCTGAACCTATTGGATAACAGAAACCCCAGCCCAGCAGGATCTTAAAAATAAGGAAAATTTAGACGATAAAATGAGGGTCACTCAAAATTAAGATAAACAAAAATCATTCACTTCTATTAATCTTCTAAAGATAATTGGATACTGCTAGCAAGAGCCTTCGGCATCTCGGGGCTAAAAAAACTGGTTTTAATATTATAACTGTACATTTTATATCCGCTGAAAGCTGTTCATAATACGATGCAAGAAATAACTATTTGTTATAATCTCACGTCCCGTACCTCATGCTTCCCTCCGCCCCTTGTTAATGACAACTTATAAAAAAGTGTTTCTATCCCTTCTAACCCAACCTTAAATAAGCATAAAAAAAACTATCTTTTGAATTGCAGCAAATTATTTTAGAAAATTACATAAGTAGCTTCAATTTATCTACAACAAACATTACTTAAGATTTTTATTTACATTTATAATTTTTAAAATGTTTTTAACTGGTAATATTGCTTCGCAGTAAATAAATATAATTGTCGTTGTTTCTTTATAAACTTTGATTGTACTGAAGGTACTGTTTGTAGAGGATATACAGGGAATGGACAATGAATTGTAATTTAATCGTCATTTGCCCTCAAAGTTCTAGTCAAGCAACCCTTCCCCCCCCCCCCTTTTAATATTGAATTAATATTTCTGGGGGGTTGGTTTTCCGTGTGTTATTTTAAATTCTAGGTCAGGTCTATTAAGTTAGGTCAGTAAGGGTTTCACCCCCCCCCCTCCACCCTCCACCCAGGGAATAGGCATGAAGAAAAAGCTACCCCCCCCCCCTACTCTCGTTATTTTCAAGGGTTTTTGTGCTTGCTGGGCAATTTGACAGAAAGCACCAAATAACTTTCTTCCCAATACCTATCTCGTGTTTTAAATTTCAGTTTTGGTAGGTTGTAATTATAATTGGAATGAAAGGGTTGTAGATTATTTTAACCACCATTATTATCTCCTTCCCTCCTGGGGGAATGTACCTTTTCTACAAGTTTAGATACTTACAAACACAAACTTTAAGATGTCCATTCATTGTTACAAATAATTGATAACCAAATTTAGCAAAAGTAGTCTATAAATAGTGTATTTTAGGTTCTAATCAAACTTAAGGGGGATGTAAAAATATAATTCAAGGGGTGGAAGCACCTTCTATTTTTTTTATCCGTATAAAAAAGTATCAGGAGGGGCATCTGTCTATGTGTTAGTAGATTAAGTGAACCTTCAAATAAGCCCAGGAAAATAAAAATAAATTCTCCCCGCCCCCCCCCCCAAAAAAAAAAAAATATTCTTTTAATTTTGTAAACAAAATGGTTGACTTATCACCCCTCTCTTACCCCAAGTTCCCCTTTAGAGGTCTCTAGGGGCATAAAGATGCAGACAAAGTAAAATCTTATCAGGTGCGTTTTATTTTTGAAATAAATCGAACACAGTCTAGATATATTAATGTGCCACATAGCTTTCTAATATTTATTGAACCCGTCCAAAGTTTACAAAGTATAAAATCTAAAATGTTAAATAAACCTTTCCCTGTTGAATACAGAAGCATCTTATTGACTAAAAATTTCTTTTTTTATTGACATTGAGACCTTTAAAAACTATCGACAAGCTATTTTTTAGCTAATTTCAGGCTATTTACAAGGGTCAGCGAAGCTATAAAATATGAAGGAAGGACAAACGAACAATAAGTGTCGGTACTATTAATATATTATAATTATATTATTTTTTAAAATCAGCATATTTAAAATAGACGTACGGACTATTTTACCGATTATAGAGTTGCTACGCTCTTCAAATCGTACCTTATTGTTATAGGAATAGTCATGCATAGTTTGAAATCGATAGTACAATTCTAACTTGTCTAAATTAACGAAAAGAACTAACCGTTACGGACGGACGGACCGACCCTAATAATAGAAAAGCCTTGCTTTTAAAAAGGTTTCCGGGCGTATGTGTATAAGTGTGTGCCTGGCTGTAAGTAAGTAGCAGAATGAAATATTCGATTCTAATTTTGCAGAACCATCAAACATAATTAATAAACTTTAAACCGGGTTACGGCAGCCGCAATCAAATAATGAAACAATTATAGCTCAATCGATAGCGTATTGGGGTTGCGAGGGTTTTACCTTCTGGATTTTTTTGACGTTAAGATTATAACTAATACTTTTATGACAAATGTTAAGAACCAATAATTAATTTCAAGGAAAGCCTTGGCCTAAAAAAGGCACAATTCATTATTATGCACAATTAAGACTTCTATACTAAGGTCGTTTATTTAATGAATGGGTTTGTGCTTCAAATTTATTTCTTCTCAGTTTAGGGTATTAATAATAGCTACTTTATAACATATTAGCGGCTACGGCCCTAGTAGCCTCTAGTGGTACTTAAGTTAGCAGGGGGAAAAGTCGACCTCATTCCATATTAAATTTGAGTTTCAAAAAAAAAAAAAATTTTGGGGGGGGGGGGGAGGGGATGAAGACACCCTCCCAAAAAAAAGTTTAAAACCTCCCAAGGACCTATAAGAAGCTTCACTGTAAAGGAGAACAATATCGGTTCAGCGGTTAGCGAGATCCTTCGGGACAGACAAAAAACGCTTACTACTTTATATAATAGGATTTATTTTTTTATTTGAATGTTTTTTTTTAAATATTGTTTTTGTTTTTTAATGATTGATGATTTTCCTGTATTATTGATGGCAACTGCGTAGGCATAGTGTACAACTGAGATAGATTTTACTACAAACAGACAAACTTTGTTCAATTAAATTTACTATTACTACCTTTTTCTAAAAACTATTGGATACACAAACAACCTTGAGCAATTTTCCTTGGAATTAGTAATTATTGGACAAAGCCTTTAACTCAGTTATTTGTTTGCTTGTAAGACATCACATTTTCAACTAATATAAAAGAATTGATAGAATAAAAAACTACTCATGTAAAGTCCTTGTTTAATTACCTATATAAATTTTTCAGAACAAATTTCTTGACAATCTAAAATAAGCCACAAAAAATATTGATTTTAAATAATCTAATCTAAACATAGTCATGTGTACATTTGATTTTTTTTAATCAACGATTTAAATAGGAAGCAGCTTATAGTGTCTAATAAAAATAAAAATAAAATGCAAATTACCAATGATAGGTCAGCATACATTTTACTATTAGTCAAATGAAATGTATACTGGCCAATCATTGGTAATTTGTATTGTTCGACTTGCTTTTTCATTAAAATGTGTAGTGGCCTAATATTGGTCATTTGTATTGTATAACGTAATTTTTAGTAGGCACTATAAGCAACAATCTAAATAAGCAACTAGCGCACATGTTTCAACCCTTGTTTACTAGTCAGTTAAATATCAAAGAAGATAGATTTCAAATGGATTTAATTAGTTTAGATTATTTAAAAATTGCTAAAATATTTGGAATGCAGATCTATTAAAGAATGCTGCAGTTTAGAATAAAGATATCGAGTGCAAAAGTTAGAATTAATATTGTTTCTCTTTATCATTTCATGTGAAATTTTGGAAACTATTTTATTGTATTTTATTTGCAATTTGTGAACTCTAGACTTAAGCATAGTATTTGATCACTAAAAAGGACTCTTATACTTAAGTGAAAAGACACACTTCAATAAACACACTTTCTCATTTTTATCAAAATAAGGAGGGCGGATTTAAAGATAATAATGAACAATGCATATGTAATCTATTTTCCACTTTGTATGTATGATCATACAATAAATTATTTTCCAGTATTGGTAATCTTTTAATCCTGATATAACAAAGTAATAAATTTTACTCTGGGCAAATCTTTAATAAAATTCTTTCTTTGTGGGATTCTATTAAAGGGAAAATTATCAAAACAAGAATGATAAAGTCCGTACAGGCATTGTTCAACTAATGGGATAAACGATAATTAACAATTACAAAGTGACAGCGCTTTTCATTTTGATAAATTGAAATCTGTCGCTAAATTCTGTATTAAAAATATTAGCAGCAAAGTTTGCACACTACTAGTTTTTAAAAACCAATCAAAATTAAATTAAATTACACTTTGGCTCTTCAGGGCTAACAAAATTGGTATTAATCGTATAGCTTTGTATTTTACTTTCCACGGAAAGCTATCTATTATACAATGCTGTAAATGACTATTAAGCAACCAAATAATGAGCCTTATGCATGGTCTAAGCGCGGCTGCAAGCCCTAATTAACTGATCAAAATCATGGATGAATATTGTGAGCAAAAAGTTTTTCCTAGAACAGTGCTGAGTATATTTTACAGTCCAATGTCCGGATCTTGGACAAAGTAGCCTCGGACAAAGTAGCTTCGGACAAAGTAGCTTCGGACAAAGTAGCTTCAGGACAAAGTAGCTTCAGGACAAAGTAGCTTCAGGACAAAGTAGCTTCGGACAAAGTAGCTTCGTGCAAAGTAGCCTCCACTGTTAATAAAGGTCATGGCCGCAGCGCTCGGCCCCTGGCCTGCCTAGCCGCGGGCGCTCGGCCCCCTAGCCTATAACCTAACCTAACCTAACCTAAAATTTGTAAAAACATCATTTTAAAAATTGTAAAAACAATGTTAAAAATTGTAAAAATCTACCAACCACTTTTTGTAAAATCCACGAAATTCCAAACCCTCTATGTATTAACAGTTGAGGATATTTTGCTTAAATAAATGTCCTGAGGCTAACATAGATTAGGTTAGGTTAGGTTATAGGCTAGGGGGCCGAGCGCCCGCGGCTAGGCAGGCCAGGGGGCTGAGCGCTGCGGCCATGACCTTTATTACTATTGGAGAATAATTTTAATTAAGTAGCTACTTTTCTTAAGTAAATGTCCTGAAGCTACTTTGTCCTGAAGCTACTTTGTCCAAAGCTACTTTGTCCGAAGCTACTTTGTCCAAGATCCCAATGTCCCATCCCTTCATGCTTTTATGGCATTACGTCTAACATATGTTTTAGCGGCTTATGCGCGGCTGCAAGTCCTAATCAGCTGATCAAGGGAAATGGATAGATGTTGTGAAAAAAAAAGTTTTTCCTAGAACAGTGCTGAGTATATTTGAGGCACAGAGGTTGGCAAGTAACAGGTTGTACATCTCACTAGAAATATAAAATTATAAGAGAGCGGTTTAACTTAAAGTGCCCAGTCGGGCACCAACAACTTTTCCCCCATATTTTTTTATAAAGGGGGTTATTATTTTCTCGTATTCATTCGAATCCGGTGGATAGGAACCGGTTCTCATCCATACAAAAAAAAACTATGTCTAGCATCGTATTATATCCAGCTTTCTACGAATATAGAAATGTACAATCATAAGATAAAACCAGTTTTTTAGCCCGTGCCTTCGGTACCTCGGGGCTAAAAAACTAGTTTTAATCTTATAATTGTACATTCTATAACCGCGGAAAGCGGTTTATAATACGATGAAAGAAATAACTACTCGCATATTTTCCGTAGAGTTGGATGTGGGGGTTTAGAAAAATGCTATTATTAAGTCAAACTGTTTAATACTTTATACATTTGATCAAAAATATGAACAGTTTGACTTAATAAAAGCATTTCACTAAACCCTATCACCCAACACAGAAAAATGATCTCCTTTATAATATGAGGAAGAATAGTTTTAATGAGTGTCTGTTTTCTACTTTAGATCATGAAGGTTTGTTATATTGGGTACAGGATACCCCTGCAGGGTTAGGGCACACTTAGCCACCCACATTTAAATTTATTTCAAAAATAATCTTAAGGACTTATGGTGCTCGCTATGCACTTGAAAAAGCACAAAGGCAACAAAATTAAAAATCTGAAGAAAAACTGAAGTGAAAATGTATGTATGTAAGTAGACCAAATTCATCAATAAACAGATTTAAGTAAAATTTTACGTTCCAACGAACGAACGATCAGATATAAATTAAATACAAAATAAAAGTTTTTCTCGTATTCGTTCAAATCCGGTGGATAGGAGCCGGTTCTTATCCATACGAAAAAACTATGTCTAGCATCGTATTATATCCAGCTTTCTACGAATATAAAAATGTACAATCATAAGATTAAAACTAGTTTTTTAGCCCGTGCCTTCGGCACTTCGAAGCTAAAAAAACTGGTTTTAATCTTATAATTGCACATTCTAAATCCGCGGAAAGCTGTTTATATTACGATGCGATAAATAACTATTATAAATTTTTCCGTCTGATTATTTTGATCCAAGAAATCTATTATTCCTAACCTTTAATCAAAATCTAATTTAGTTAACCTTTGATTCACATGCTAGCATTTCCTTGATGTTTTAGATTTCCCTTTGATCATAATATACATACAATGATGTATTTAGAATAAAAGAGAAAGAAACTAGGAGGAAATTCACTGAAAAATGTACAAAATCAAAATTAAAATTTTTCAAAAAAAAACTTATTGAAAACAATGATGACAACATCCTTAAAAGCTATCGGTTTTAGGAACCGTAGAAAATCATAATATTAGAATAACTAAAAAATCCAATGTTTAAATTGTGTCCAAAAACGTTTTGTCAAAGATTAAAGAGTTGCCACCCTTTTCAAAATTGAAAAAATTGAAAATTGTTACAGGAAGCATCATCAGTCGGACCAACCCTAATTGTAGAAAAACTTCACTTTCTAAAGTAAACAAAAGAAAAGATAGGCAGATCACTTATAGACTAGCTTCGCTTCCGATGTCCTGACAATGTGAAAGTTAAATGCATAATGTAAACATGCCTAATCAAATTACAAATATCGGAGTTTCTTCCCATCAGCAAATACAACATAGTTGCCTCATATACTATAACTAGTTTCCTAGTAAGGAAAAATGTATTTATTTGGCAATTATTTAAGATAGACGATAATGTTAGTTAATATTCTCGCACTGGCGACCCCTAGAAAATTATAAGTATCAAAAATCAATGATGGATAAACGGACAAAGTGGGTTAAAGAGCAGAGGCTAAGAAAGTATACTGTCCCATAAAGAAACAGAAAGAGAGAAAATATTTCATAGATTATAAAAAGAATTTTACAAAATCTTATGAAAACGGTATTAATGTATGTTGAAGCATTACCAACAGACCAGTGGACCAAGTAAATCATAAACTAATCATGTAATTAATAGACAAATTGAATAGCTTTGCTACAAAAAAACTAGAGTTCTCTAACAATTGTAGTCTGTTGTTACGAAGTTTAACCAAAATATCTGCATCCTTAGTATAACTACACTACACTAGAAAAGTATTTCCATGTTCTGTAATTTTTATTACAGCACAGTGGGGCAAATAAAAGATTGTATGTAGTTATTAAGTCTAACCAAAATATCTGCATCCTTAGTATAACTACACTGTAGAAAACTATTTCTTTTTTTGGGGTAATTCTTATTACAGCACAGTGGGGCAAATAAAAGATTGTATGTAGTAATTAAGTCTAACCAAAATATCTGCACCCTTAGTATACCTACACTGTAGAAAAATATTTCTTTGTTCTGTTCTTTTTATTATAGCACAGTAAGGCAAATAGAAGATTGTATGTGGTTATTAAGTCTAAAAAAATATCTGCATCCTTAGTATAACTACACTGTAGAAAAGTATTTCTTTTTTGGGGGTAATTTTTATTACAGCACAGTGGGGCAAATAAAAGATTGTATGTAGTTATTAAGTCTAGCCAAAATATCTGCATCCTTAGTATAACTACACTGTAGAAAAATACTCCTTTTTTTGTGTAATTTTTATTATAGCACAGTGGGGCAAATTGAAGATTGTATGTGGTTATTAAGTCTAACCAAAATATCTTCATCCTCATTATAACTACACTGTAGAAAAGTATTTCCTTGTTCTGTAATTTTTATTATAGCACAGTGGGGCAAATAAAAAGTATTATCAAGTTTAAGCAAAATATCTGCATCCCTAGTATAACTACTCTGTAGAAAATTTTTCCCTTGTTCTGTAATTTTTATTATAGCACAGTGGGGCAAATAAAAAGATTAAAAATTCAAGTTACGGGTTTACATAGCCGGATAAGACTAACAATGATAAATTTTCTTCCACAATGATGATAAACAAAATTACTCCATCTGTAGTATAAAGTCTTTGGTTGAAAAGTTCGGACACTACTAGATTGGAACCAACTATCAGGATTAAAAAGATGTCATGGTAATAAACTCCGGGTATCAGTGTAAAATATAGTGCAATGCCCCCTTCTTCCCATGGGAAAGAAAACTTTTAATACCCCCACCAACAGTTCAAAGGGCTAAAATAAATTTGAATTTATAGGGACCTTGACACCCCCATTGCAAGAATATATTTGACATCTTATAGGATTAAAGACTTTTATGTAGAATTGTATTTAAAGTTGTATCGAATATTTTTTTAACAGTGTATTTTCAAGGTACATGACATTTAGTTCATCAAATACAGGTAGGGAAGGGACTGTAAACTATATTGGTTTTGTAAACATATCCTATCAATCGTTAGATTAAAAACTTTGGGTACTTTTACAAATGTTAAAAATTAGCAGCGTCTAAACCATTCAATTAAAAATTTGAATCTACAGACTGAATAATTTTATATAATAATGGATGTGTAAACATTAATAAAACGTCCATTTTCCTATCCCTAAATATACATATATATAGGAGGGGCCGATATCGGAAAAATAATTAGCAAAACCAGATAGAACAAACGTTAGGGCACAGATAATAGACAAATAGCTATAGCAAGGGATTTGTAGGTATTTTTCAGGGAGGAAGGGAACATTTGACCGTAAAATTCACCGGTACCCAAAGTTTTATAACCATACTAACTTATTTGTTATATTTGTTTTTGAAATTTTGATTCAACCAATAATTTGAATCTACGAAGGGGTATTTGTTTCAAATTTCAATTTCAAATCAAAATTGGAAATGCATATAAATTTTTAGTCCATTGTAATATCCCTGGTATTTTCAAATATAATCTTTTTTAGTATGGCTACACATCCGATTAATTTTCGCCGGATTAGAATATGTTCTAAGCCGTACTGAAAAATCATATCGTGTAAAGCATTTTCCGCAAATTATAAATTTGTTGAACCGGGGCCACCAAGACCATCAAATCTGGAATCAATCTTACGATTTTAAATTTTTAGAATTGGCTGAAAAAAGGGGTGGTTGAATAGACAAAAAAAAATCTATACGTTCCAATTTTAAATTACTTTATATAATAAGAAATTGTGTGCTTTATGGACAAACCCACAAATATAAGTTAAAGAGTAGCTGTGCATCTCGAAACTAAATTGTGCTATTTGTCATCTTTATTGGAAAATTAAGTATCAATAGAGTAAAATATGGTGGTCCATCTGCTACGCAAAGATATCATTCTTTAGAAATATAATTCTGCGCATTGATAGCCTATGAGGCTATGATACACCACGAGACCTATTTTGCTGCATCTCTGAACCAAATCTTGCTTAATTGCTGTGCATGATTATATGGCAACAGCCATGTATACATCCAACCCTTTGATTGCACTTCCTTTGTCTGGAAGTCATAACTGTGCCTGGTAATGAGTTGCGTCTATTTTGGGCAATGGCATTCCCTCTACTGTATTCATTTGTGTAGCACACCTGACATGACAATAGTAGGAAACATTTTAAACGTCTTTGGTGAGGATGTGGTGTTGGGCCGATATTTTCCCTAAGGAAAGGTTATTTAAGCCCCATAGGGTTTGATTTTCTTTAGAAATTTTTTTTTCATATTACAAATAAGCATACAAACAAATTATTTTTTTTATAAAAAAAAAGATTCTTATGCGAAATTGGTTTGTTATAGTTTTGGTTGTATGCAAAAGAATTCAGGATTAGTATTGTATGTACAGTATACTTGTACTTACATTAAAATATTCAGTATATAAAAGTGTAATAAATTGTTAACAGTTATAAAAAAAAATATTTTTATCCCCCCCGCCCCCCTTTTTGATACCCTGCACCCAAGATAACCTAACCTAACCTGAGAATCTTTTTTAAATAGTTTATATTGAGAATACACGGCCCCCCCAAAAAAAGAGTATGGGGGCCCCCCATACTCTTTTTTACTCCCCTCACCCCCCCCCCATCTCTTTTAGAGGCAGAGGATTGGGAAAGGGAGAAGGAAGGTGAAGACAAGGAGAAAGGGATTTGAACAGCGAGAAAAGGAATAGTCAAATAATATAGCATATAATTTATGACCCGACACGCCTTTCTGCCTGGCTAGCCTCAGCAAGAATATGGCCCAACACGCTTGCCTGCCTGTGGCAAGAATATGGCACATCACGTCTGCCTGCCCATTTTCTCCCTATTCATATCCCTTGCTCCTTGCTCACACCTCCCTCTTCCATTTCCCTATCATCTGCCTTTAAAAGAGAGGTGGGGGAGTGGGGAGTGAAAAAGAGTATGGGGGGGCCTCCCATACTCTTTTTTTGGGGGGCCGTGTATTCTCAATATAAACTATTTAAAAACGCTTCTCTGACCTAAAGTAAAACACATACACACAAAAACTACACGCTCTTCTTATTTTCAATTTATTTTGAAATAAGGATGCATGGGTTTCCTGTGCTTGACTAGGCACTTTGAGAGAAACCCCAAAGTACAAAATGTTTAAATTTCGACAGTCTCCAACATACAAAATAAATTTGGCACTCACCTTAGGATATATTCTCTCTCTCTAGAAACAGGAAATATAATTCAAATTATAATTATAAGAACATATGTAGATAGGTCTTCTGGGATACAATAATAATGTCAAAACTCAACAAAAGATCTACAAAATTGGATAGTAGCTTCATAATATATTAGATTATATAATAGTGTGGGTTGATTTGCAAGCTTTTTGGGATTTTCACATTACTACACATTGGCAAGGGTTAATGGGCCAATATAAAACCCTGTGAAACTTGAATGGGGTTTTGTTATCTAAAAAAATTCGGGCGCGCGGAGGGTATAAAGTGTGCCCCCCCTTATAAAACCAAAAATTTAAATTCCTTCAAACACAGGCATGTTGCATATCAAAATGACCGCATTGAAATGCTGATTACGAATCTGAAAACCGTGTTGAAAATTATTGATTCAGTCTGAACTGATCTTCAAATAACCTACCAAAAAAAACAGTTTTGACTAAATCAGCTGTTTTAGGTACTTAATGAGATATTATTCGAACTAGGATCAATATTTTTTTTAAAAATAGTTATTAGATTTGTAATCAGTATTTCAATGTGGTCATTTTGATATGCAACATGCCTGTGTTTGAAGGAATTTCAATTTTGAATTTTATAAGGGGGCGGGCAAATTTTATACCCCCCGTGCGCTCGTTGTTATTAGATTACAAAACCCCTTTCAAGTTTCACAGGGCTTTATATTGGCCCAGTAACCCTTGCCAAATGTGTAGTAATATGAAATTCCAAAATCGACCCACCCTATTATGTAAGTTAAAAAAGAAAGAAAGAAAAAATAATCACATCCATTGTTGGTTGTCTTATGGGTGTTACTGCACTTGTGGTCTTTTAATGACCTTGACTGTCTATCTGCAATGCTCATTGGACAAAACATTTGTATACCAAATATTTTACTCTAGTTTCCCATAGATATTGGACTGTAGAAATACAGTGGTAACTAAAGTTTTATGCTTATATTGTCTTATTCGTTGGCTTAAATTCTTTGGTGACTTTTATTAATCTCTTTACATTGATCTCTAAAACACTCCCTCTTTTTTTTCTTTTTCAAAAAGCTTTACATAATGAATGAATATTACACCAGATTTTCATGTTTTCTAATCAAGATAAACTTGCAGTCGATATAACGAATCCCCCCTTCAACCCCATCTCCTTCTCTCCTACCGTATGAACAAACTGACCAATAAACGAGTTCCATGTTAGCAAGACAGTTTTTCCTTATCTTACCACGTATATTCTACATCAATTATGATTGAACAAAAATGTCTTTTTTAGATTATAGCTTCCTGTCATGTTGCAATAAAATGATAATATATTAGGTCATTTTGTCAAAAAACTGTCGAAGATTTTCCTTCCTTTTTTAATATCTTTAATATTTGCATAAAGGTTTTTGATTTTGTTGCAATTTGAAAGAAAATATAGTAATTTTAGACTAATCAGAAACTTTAAAATCAATGATTTAACGTTATTAACCATCCTAAATTTAAGTTCTGAAAAGTAAAAAGTATTTCTAGGGGTGATTTTTCTTGGTAGGTTAGATGTACCCTCCCCAAAAGTTGATTAAAACCTTGCCGGGAACTTTAAGAAGCTTTACTTGAAAGGAGAGCAGTATAACTCCAGCGTTTAGCAGGTATAGCTGATAGATAAACTAATAAATAAAGAAGCTATAGGCTTGGTTGATTGAAGATAAATTAATGATCCATATTCAAAATTATTTTTCAATGATTTTCCTTTATTTTTATACTTTTCTAAAGTTTTACTTTGATTAAATTATAATCATGATTCAATAATGATGGTTTAGATCAGGTTTTAGAATTTTAAGGAAAAATGCACATTTATGAATGCATTCGTTCTTGTGAAGTAAATTAATTCAGACTTTACCCTCTAGAATTTGAATAGTAATTTTAACAAAACAAGGATGACAATAACATCCAAAAGTACCGAAGTTGCCTTAAATAATAAACAAAATAAAAGGTTGAGAGGTTTTTAAAAGCGAAGCTTTTCTATAATTAGGGTCGGTCTGTCCGTACGTCCGTCCGTCCGTCCATCCGTAACGGATAGCTTTTTTCGTTAATTTAGGCATGTTAGAGTTGTCCTATCGATTTGAATTTTTGCATGGTGTTTCCTATAATAGTTAGGTACGATTTAGAAAGCGTAGCAACTCTATAATCATCACCAAAATGTCCGTACGTCCATTTTAAACATATTGATTTTTTTACTTTTTTTAACAACAAATTTTTATGATTTAATCATCCGATTGATCTGATTTTTGGTATATTGATTCCTGGGACAACATAGTATAATGTAATAAGCGATGCAACTCTATAATCAAGTCCTAAAAATGTAAGTATGTCCATAAACATTATCCTGAATCAAGCAGTTTTTCAACAAATTTACTTACAATTTTGCTTTGACTCTTATACATTTATATTATGATTATTCAGTTCTGACACTATACAAGTGTTAATGTCTGTTTGTCCTACCGTTTCAGGGCTTCGCTTTTATGGATGTTGTCATCCTTGTTGATTGTCAAATCCTATATAACAATTACTTATCAGTTTGAAAAATCTTTAGTAGCCTCCGTTAGTAAAGTTTACGTAATTTATTTTCTATTTTTAAAAGCGTAGATTTTCTATAATTATGGTCGGTCCGTCCGTACGTACGTCACAGACGGATGTTTTTTTTCCGTTAATTTAGGCATGTTAGAATTGTCCTATCGATTTCAAACTTTGTATGGTGAATCCTTTTAGGTAGTTAGATAAGCGTAGCAACTCTATAATCATTACAGGAATGTTATTTTTTTACTTTTTTAACAACAAATTTTTATGTGATCTAATCATCCGATTGATATGATTTTTGGTATGTTGATTCCTGGAACAACAAAGTATAATGTTATAAGTGAAGCAACTCTATAATCAAGTCCTAAAAATGTAGGTATGTCCATAAACATTATCCTATATCAAGCAGTTTTTCAACAAATTTACTTACAATTTTGCTTCGACTCTTATAAATTTTTATTCTGATTATTCAGTTCTGACACTATATAAGTGTTAATATCCGTTTGTCCTACCGTTTCAGTGCTTCACTTTTATGGATGTTGTCATCCTTGTTATATGTGTAAGTAATAAAAATTGGCCCCGCCTAGCATTAAAGACAGAAGGACAGACTTTCATGTATACTAAAGTGTTTTTTGATTGTTATGTTTCACTAAGACTTTTTCCCAAAAGATGCTTTTTTGAGCACCGCCCCTCCTTAACCACCTCCCCCCCCCTCACCACCACAACCCCTAATGAAACAAAATTGAAAATAGGTATTTTTCTTATTCTGATTATAATGGGTACTGGGTAGTCCCGCAGGGTTAGAGCACCGCAGATATATGCTCTGTTCAGGGACCCTCCCCCCCCCCAATTTATTGTTTATTTGTCACAAAAAATGGAGGAGGGTGTTCACTGTTCAGTGCTCCAAATGCTATTTGTGGGAAATCACCGGAATATAAAAAAGATGAAGCATAAAATGGTAATGATCCATCCAACCAGCTTTATATCAGAACACAAGATTTTTACTATATTGTACTGTTATTTTATTAACAATAGAATTATACTTTTTTGTGAACAGATATCTTAAGGAATAAGACAATGGACTATGAATAAATGAAAATGATAAACTAAATTTTCTGTTGAATGGATTAAAATTACCCCTCCTGTACATTGAAATCAGTGGTTAAAACGTTAGAACATTCAACTAAATGAATCAACCATTCAAAATTCACTAAGGTCCCCAAAGTTGCTAAGCCAACGAATAAGAAAACTTTGGGGCCTAGTGTAATAAAAAAAACTCTATTGTCCCTCTCTCTCTGTGTAAACTCTCATGTTTACACAGACAGGATAATCTATCTTTTCCCAATCATTACCTTTGTATGCCAATTTACCTGACCATTGTACTTGGACAGATAAATATTAGGCTGGGTCTCTCTTTTTTTTTAAGGAGGGAGGGGACATTGGACTGTAAATTAAAGTGTACCCAAAGTATTAATGACTGGTATAATTTTGAGGGACTCCTAACTGGATATTTCGAACTCGGAGTCAGGGGCGTCCAAGCTTTTTTGGGGGGGGTTAAAAAGGCGCGCGAGCGCGCCGCAAATTCCCCCCCCCCAAAAAAAAATTGTTTTTGGTTGGGGGTAAATTTTAAATGAGGGGGTAATTCCCACTTTACCCCCCCCCCCCCTTGGACGTCTATGCTCGGAGTGTCAACATTTTTCCATTAATAATCTTAATCTACAGAAGTGGTGATTTTGTTTATTCTAATTGAGGTATTAGATTATTATCAATCGTCTTATCCCTCAAGAATGTTTATTATTTATTAGGCAAAATGAAATCTGGAAAATTAAGTAATTAATGATGGCTCAGAATTATTTGGAATTTTTAACTCCCAAGAGACAAGAAAATTTATATTTACCATAACATTTTTTAAGGTTTAAATTCTCGTTGTCTGTGAAAAGGAACTGTATTTTGATTTTCTTTAAACTTGAAATAGAAAGTAGACAGTAGTGATTATTTTCACACCTTAATTTGAATGTTAGACAATAAAATAGAATCAGGCCATTAAGATAATCCTTTATCCTAAAGATATAAGTTGTTCCCTGCCTTCTTTCAATGCAATAATATTACAATAGAATATACTAGAGGCTATTCTCTATAGGCCTTTGGGGGAATGGGGTGGAGGTCGACCCTCCACTTCAAATTTTAGTTTCAAAAAGATAAAAAAAAATAATTTTTGGGAGTAAATTTTTCTTATGATTATTTCTCTTTGGGGGTGGGGGTAGAGGTGCGCTCCCAAAAAATAATTATAAACCTCTCCTTACACTATGAAAAGCTACATTGTAAAGGAGAACTGTATCGGTCCAGCAGTTCGGTACAAACACAAAGACATCCTGTTACTTTTATATTAGTATATTCTAAACCTTGCTATTGTTCTGTTATACTAATGCAGCAGATTAACTTTAGAAACTATTGTTTACCAATTACTTAGATAGTTTGACTTTGAAAATTATTTTCAAGGTTTTTTTTTATATAAAAAAATCTATCTTGTTTACATAAGTACTACTGTAGGAAATAATTTCAATGTTATTTGTTATGACGTATTTAGCCATTTAAAACTAAAACTGGAACCAAAACTAAAATCACATAATATTATTCAAAACTATTGGTGGTCCAATATTTTCTTTATCTATATGAAGATTTGAAATTGGAATTTGAAGTGAAAAGTGACAGAAGATTTAAATATTGGGCAGTGGGGATTTATTTTGTCTGCCCCCACTATAAGAGAAAAATAATGGAAAAAACTAAAGAAAATTTTTTTTTATCTCAAGAGCCAAGAACGTTCACTGGTACTTCTAAAAGCATCTTTGACCCCCCTCATGAATAAAAAAATTATGGGGGTATGGTAAACCTTTTAAACTCATAAAAAAATATTGCACCAATTTTAAAACCCCGTGTTTTTTTTAAATTCAGATAGTTATTGAACATTTTACACTCAAAATGTGGGTTTCTAACCCCACACCCCTCAACAATAAATTATAATAGATAGGATATTTTGTATTTTTATAATTCGAAAGAATACAGGAATATGTGTTCCTCTCCCATTTGTCTAGATTTCTTCTTACATATTTTTATATGTAAGTTAAAGTAAAAGATTTAGATATAACAAAAACAATTTAGTCAAATAATAAAAATAAATTTTAAAGTGATTACAATAAGAGTAAAACAATTGCAATATTTTTCCAAGATTTATATATTAAACATTATGACTTATACACATAAGAATTGGAGCAAACATTTTTAATCCCAATCATGCTACACATAAATAAGTAAATTTTTTTGTACGAAAAATACTAGTCCAATTTTGTTGATACCCGCGACCGTGGCTCAACACGTAGCGCATCCGCTCGTCGTCGGGAAGGTGATAGGTTCGAATCTCGGGCCGACACCGCGTCATAACTAAAGACATTAAAAATGGTTCCTACTGCTGCTATGTCAGATGCGCGACATAAATAGTTAGAGTAGGGGGAATGCCTTGGCCCAAAACAGGCGCAACTCGTTACCATGCACAGTTGGGACTTCTCAGACAAAGGTCGTGCATCACAGAGAGTTGGTTGTCTGATGGATGTTACTTAGCCTAATATCCTTGGGTGTTTGGACAGAGAAGGGTGCGTTACAGTCATCCTTAGTTCTCCTGGATTGCTGGACCAGGACCTGGACAGTACATCAAGTCGATAAGGTCCTGGACTGCATTCCCGCCCGTACGAAGTAATCAAGTAAGTCCAATTTTGTCATATTTTTCAGGGAATATAATTTAACATCTTCTGCTGGTTCTAGTCTATTTTCTAAAAGCTAGGAACAAAACAATTCATTAGTATAAATAAAAAATTTGAAATAAAGATCAAATGAAATATAAATTCTCCTGAGATATTTATGAAAAAGCATTATGAATTATTTCTAAACTTTCAGAGATCAACAAGGATTAATACATCCAAAGCTTTATGTTAAAAAACAGGAAATATGTTTATTTTAAAAAAATCTTAATTTTTCATTTTTTGTCTAAAATCTTATACTGAAACTAAATCTAAATTGACAAATTCATTCTTTTTATTTAAATAACAGGGTGTCAGTCTATCTGTCCTTCTGTATATATGTACATATGTTCGACAAGATATCAAAAACTGTTAGACAGTTTGAATAATATTTTCAGGGAAGTGTTCCATTTGTTCAGTAATGGTTTTAAAGGTTTGAAGATAGGTATGACCCTAACCCCCTTTAAAGGCAAAGTCCCCTAGATTATAGAGGCGAAGCCACTAGTTGTAAACTCTGTAGAAATGGCCATAAAAAATGAAATATTTTTGAAGAAAACAACATCAATTATTTCTGAACTTCACACTAAAAAAATAAAAGAAAAATTTTATTGTTATGTCAGTTGAGAGGTTGAGGTTTTTTTCTTATTTTAATATAGTCTAGGGCACTTCAAGGAGAGGGGTGGGTGTCTAAGCCAACCCTTTCTTAAAACTTAAGACTAAGTTTAAAAAAGATAAATAAAAAAATCATTTTGGGGTATTTTTTCTAGGGATGATTGCTCTTGGGAAGGTTAGGTTATCTACCCCAAAACCTCCCTTGATCTATAAGACGCTTCACTGTAAAGGAAAGCAATATCTGTCAAGTGGCAGACATATTCCCTGTAACTTCATAGAAAGATTGGTCATTTTGTTTTAAGTAAATAACTTATTTAAATTGTAAAACTTAGAAGAAGGCTACTAATGATTTTTACCAGAGGTGAATTCTTAAAAAAACTTTTGCCTCACTAAAATCATTGAGGCTCACTAAAAATTTAGAGGGGGATAATTTTGCCTCACTAAAATTTTAGTAAGGCAAACTGATTTTAGTGAGGCAAAAGTTTTTTTAAGAATTCACTTCAGGTTTTGATTAAAAAGATTTCATTCTAAAAAATTAAATGAATGATTTTTTGAGAATTCAAAATTTTTTGAGAGAAATTTTAGAAATCAGTTTTAGGAAAGCAGAAATAATTCTTTCTTCCAACCAGTTTCAGTGTTATAAAGTGGCTTATTTATGATTCATATTCCATTATGGTATTACACTTTTACACCCACAACACCAATTTTTATCTTTTGAAACCTAAGCTTTTTCTCCTAAGGACTTTGGATTGGATCATTATCTCATTGAAGCGGAGTTCTCCTTCTAGGTGCAATTAACTTTGATGCAAAGTCAAGGCTTCCAGATAAAGATAAAGGCCGTGCAATCAAAGAGTTATCTTCCGGATGATATACCAACACATGTATGATTGGTATTAGGGGTCTAGAGACGACAAATAACATAATCTCTCCTGTCTGTTAATTGGACACAACCCAATCTTTCCAGATTTTGTAAAAATTTTTGAGGAACACGACTCCAGTGACGTCATATTTTTCTTTCCCGAAAAAGGGAAGGGGGGAAGAAAAAAAAGAGATGGGAGAAAAGGGGGTTTTTCCCCATCTCTTTTGAAGAGATTTTCTTTCCCCCTTCCCTTTTTTGGGAAAGAAAAATATGACGTCACTGGAGTCGTGTTCCTCAAAAAATTATACAAAATCTGGAAAGATTGGGTTGTGTCGTTAATTGCATTAAAGTAACTTTAGGACTTATTTTGGAATTTGATATGTACTGAACCTACGATTGTTTGGTCACAATTCTAAAAGTTTTACAATCAAAGGGTCTGTTTTTCTATTATGATAACTTAGGAGATTTGTCAAATATCTTGAAGACGACAGTTAAAATAATCGTCTAATAATATCAAACTTGATATAAAAGTCCGTTTTAAGAGTAAATTAATAATAAAATGTAAAAAGAATCGTTAGATTTTTACAAAACTTGGTCTTTTTTGCAGGTTATTTTTCACATTCTATCAAACTATCTATATCATAAAACCAAATTAACGAAATAATATACCTTAAGCACTAAATCTTAAAATAATATTTAAAGGAATTTAATGATTATTTTTTGAAGTGTAGCTACTTCGTAACTTTATTGAATTATATTTTCCTAATTGAGTGTAGAACCATAAGATTTGCTATCAGGCTAAGGATGGACATACACATATCACAGAGCACAAAGATTCCTTTACAATAAGCATCATTGATTATTTTTGCTTGAATTTGAACCTAAAAAATCAAGGGTACCTACTTTTGCGTTAAATCAGGCAATCAAATTATAGAACTGTTGTAGAAACTACATTAAAAGTTAACAGAAACTACGCCATCTATCTATCAGAAGCTGAGAAACTTATAAGGGCGATTGCTTCACATAACCACCCCCCCCCCCCCTCCCAATCTCTCCACAAGGGTTTGAGATTCAGAATTCTGAGAGAGGGAAGGATATTGGACAGTGAATTACACTGGTACCAAAAATTTTAAAACCAAGTTGTCTTATTCCTTAGCTTTGGATACATTTTTGAATTTATAGTTTCATCCACAAAAGGGGGTACTTTGTTTAACGTAATTGGAGATGTAAATCAATTTATTGCCTATTGTCTTATCCCTTAAGATCCCTGTTATAACTTCACAATATTTTGAGATAATTATCTTTGTTACTTATTTGATAATGATGGTTATTTCCCTGAATCCAACATTGGAGCAGTAACATTATGACCTAGAAATTCAAATTCATACATCTGAAACACAGAGAGCTCCTTATAACAGAGAAGCTTTTATACATTTAGAGTCGTTCCGTAAATCTGTATTAACCAAGACTCCACATCCCCATGTGACGAAGACCAAAATACATAACTTTTGCACCACTTTTGACGTCATATTCTCCATCTCTTTTTTAGGGGTTTTCTTTCCCACTTTACATCTCATCTTAACCTTGATTTTAGCGAAGCTACACTTAAATCGACATGATATTGTCAGCTGCTATTCATAATGAAATTTTTATATTTTCTCTATCGATGAGCATCTAGTATATTATCAACTTGTTCCGTCGGTCATGCTACAGCCGACCAATACATACTTTTTTACATTGAGGTTTCGAGATTTTTTTATTACCAACCATTTTATTACTGAATATCTGCGCTATAATTGACTGGATCCGTTGGTAAATACACATTATTTAGTTTTTTTGATACTAAAGAATGTTGTCATCCATATTCTTATTTAATTCTTCCGTAATGAAAATTTAACATGAATAAGTCGTAAAACATAGATACCACCAAACGCTTTAGTTAAGTCTAACAAACATAAATTACAATTTAATAAGAAAACAGTAAAAAAAACCTCAATTTGTGGTAATACTAAAAACACTGATTATTTTGTAGTAAGTTTTATTGTGCATACAAACAGACAGACAGAGAGAAATTGTAAAGCAACTTCTCTACAGAACATATGAGTTTTATGTTGATTGAATGATTTATTTTATATTTATCTACCATAAATATATGATAGATATAAAACCAATGGTAATAAAACAAAGATGACAACTCCATAATTAGCGAAGCACAAAAAAAAACAGGAGTCTAAACGAGAGTTATAAAGCATATGTAGTATAAACGATGGACCAATGGGCCATGTAAATACGGGAAACTCATTCTTCACAAAAAGAAAATTAAAAATAAGAGTCTAGAATGTCAAGGATTCACCAAAATGTTTCAGACAGGCGAACAGATCTTTACAACAGTAAATCCTTATTTAAAATTAACAGGATGTGTCTATGTGTCCCGAACCGATGTCGTTCTACTATATAATTTAGCTACTGATTGGTCCTGGGAAAGTTTTTCCCAGGAGAAATCGGCCCTAGAAAAATATGACCCCATATTGTTTTTACATATTCTTTTTAAAAATAAAATTAAAATATGCAGGGGGCATCTTTAACCCTTAACGGTCGGGGGGGGGGGGGCGTTGAACGCCCCCCCCATCCGGTTTTTTCTATCTCATTTTCTGTGTGTGAAAGATAAAGAGCCCAAACTGCTTGACTTTTTAAGTGTGGGTATGAGACATAACCGAGAGTTGAATTTTTTTGAATATCTCTATCCTGGCGGGCACAGGATGCCAGCAAACCTGGCAGGGTCATCCAGGTAAAGAGCAAAAATATTTTTTTGACTTAAACAAAGCATTTTATCTTACCAAAATACTAAAATATCCTCTAGTGGTACATTCTCATATTAAATACAGGTGTTTAAGTCAATTTCAGATTCCAGGTATGATCCTGCAGATCCTGATCCTCCAGGTCTCCAGAAATCTTTAAATGACTCCTGTGGCCGCAATTTTTTACTTAGAGACTTCAAATTTTAAACTTAAGCTTTTCTTACATGTCTACATAACGTTTTAAAATTTCATAAAGATCCGCCGCCGTTTTCCCGCCGACCGCCGACTGCGGCGGCTGGCAGCTGCCAAGTACAGCTGCGGCCGCTGAAATTTATATTTTGATATTTCAAATATAAAATTTACATAAAGATAAACATTTTCTGCAAAAAAAATTTTATTCTAGCTTCAAAAAAAAAAAAATTACAGCTGTTTGAAATTTTTCAGTAAATAAGGACCTGAAAACAAAGGTTGTTAAATAAAAGGGTGAAGAAAGCGAAAATTGACCTTGACTTACTTAAGGTCGGAAATTCATCATAACACAGGGGACTTACACAAAAAAAATTTAGCCCTCTAGCTCTAATAGAAACTGAGATAATAGGGGGGGCGATGAACGCCCCCCCCCCCCCCCCCGACTGAATAAGGTGCGGCAAGGGGCCCGATTGTAAGGGGTTAAGTAACCCTAGAGGCCTCTAAGGTCATAGCCGCTAGTAATAGATAAATCAAGAGTAATATTTAAACTACTTTGGACATTCAGATCCTAGATTATTGATAGTAATGTTATCATATTGTAAACAGGAAAACTCCATTATCTTACATTTAGTTTTATTGCATAAAATAAATATTTAATCATATAAACAGGGATCTCAAGTGATAAGACAACATCCATCCCCAATGATTTTACAAAAATCACCTCTTCTGTAGATTAGAATTGTTGGTTTAAAAGTTTGAACTCTAATCAAAATTCAACAAAAAGCCCCAACGAATTAGGAAACATTATTACAAAACTTTGGGGACTACTGTAATAAACAGCTTCCTTTCCCAGATAAAACGGGATCTTTAGATAAGACAGTATATATGTTTACATACCCAATGATTAAAGTTTTTTGTTTGAAAAGTTTGGACACTACTAGAATAAATCAAAGTACCCAAATTATTTAGCCTACTATTAAGAAATAACGTCGTTATAATACTTTGTGTACCAGTGTTATTTAGTCTAATATCCTCTCTAATAAATATGGAGCAAACTTGACAACTATAGAGTAGCAGCGTTAATAACATACAGTCAAAGAAAAATTATTCTTTAAACAAATGAGCAAAAATCTGCTTGTGATCTATTGTAAAATTGCCAAAAGTACTAAGAAATTAATATTATGGATCGCTTACAAAATTATGCTTTATTGTCCAAGTATTCCATATTAAAAACATCAAATCAGCAGGGTGAATCGTTTACATCAACAAAAAAACTTTTTTTAAGCGCAATTTCTACTTAATAATGTCAATAATGCAGCTTAGCTTTTCTAAACCTTTTTTAATTGTTCAAGTGAATAAAGAGCTGTTATGGGTTATTTAAAGAGAGATTAGATATATTGAGCTTCCCAACAGTACATTTATTGGAGAATAGGAACAGAATAATAGATACCTAGATCAAATTCCATATCGGATATACAAGCAAAATTCCACTCTATAAGTCATGTATGTTTGTGGATACCCCCCCCCCCCCTTTATGATGTCCAAGCGCTACACCCCCCTTGACAAGGGTCTACAAACCCCTAAAACTGCCTGTGTCAAAGTAAAAACGACAATCAAAAATCATATGCATAATTTTTTACTTTAAGGTTAGGTCAGGTAAAGGTTAGACGCAACTAAGACAATGTATGATAAAAATTGATCTACATTCCAGATGATGTTAATTCCTTAAATTATCCTTTATTTTTTTGGGTTGTTTGTGCAGTGCACTTCTAGTTTGAAACACACCAATTACAAATTTAAAAGTACCCAAATTATTTAGCCAATAATTAAGAATAAAATTATGAGTACTAGTCTCATTCATATTAAAATGTTCTCTCCATCCCAGAGAATTTGCGATTTTTAACATTCAACAGTATTAAATCACTAACTATAATTTTCTTTACAGTATGGCTTCAAAACTGATTATTACCCGCTGGATTATAATTGGTTCTCAGCAATATTTATGTCAGCGCATTCCAGACAATTTTCTACGAATATCAAAATAAAAAAAATCATAAAACTAATATCAGTTTTGTTAGCCTGGGCCTTCACCTCCTCGGGGCTTACAAAACTGGCTTTAATCTTATGATTTTTTATTTTAATATCCGTGGAAAGCTGTCTATAAAACGAGCGATAAATAACTATTGTGGAATTTTCCTTTTAAATTGATTTTGTGACAAACTCTATTTGTGAAAGATATGAGACTACTGGTGGGATGAGATGTAGTTCAGATGATATTGGACAACAACCAAGAGGAAACTTTTGTTCCGACCGAAAATGAGCATTACCCACCCTACACACCTTCACACCCACCTCAGAGGGTTACACATACACACACACTCACACACACACACACACACATGCATACACACACACACACTTAAACCTGTCCCATACCCATACTATCTCTCTGTCTTTTCTCTCAAGAAGTTTGTTCTTAATTCTCTTAGAATCTTTCACTTTCGCTTTCCCTCTCTCTCTCTCTCTCTCTCTCTTTCTTCTCTCTCTCTTCTTTATTTTTTCAAGGGGTAGGATAGTTACAACCGAAGAAAAACCATTTTACCTAGTAAAAACAATATACTTTATCCATAATAAAATGATATCTTAGATTGGTGAAATTTTTTTCCTCTTTTTCTATAATCATTCTCTTTGTCCCTTTCTCCTTCTTTCCTTCGCTCTCACTCTCTCTCTCTCTCTCTCCAGGGTGTGAAAGTGCTCATGAGAGAAGTCTAATTGAGTTCCAAGGTCTTGATATCACAACACTATCAAACTCCAGCCAATCCTAAAATTTAGTTGTGACTAAATGCTGTTTAAAACTAAAGGCACATCCACCAAGAGTGGAAAAATGTATGGGCCGTTATAAGAGAAGACTGTTCCCAGAGTTTTCTAATAGTATGAAATACAGCATTTTCATCTCCACCAAGCCAGCTATCTTAATGTAAAAGTAGTAAACTTGAATAACTTTAGAAATGATAGAGATAGTGTTTTTGAATGGGATAGGGGCGGAGGTTTGGTGGGTGGGTTACTCTGAGTATGTGGAATACCTGAGTTTTTTTTTAGCGAAGCTATTCTATAAGTTTTTTATGTCATTCTGCCTTTATGTATGTTGTTTAATATATCTGTATGTCTCTCTGTCTGTTTTATCTTTTTCCCCTCTTTTTTCTCTGAATATGTGGGATACCTAATTTTTTTTTAGAAACGAAGCTACTCTTTGAGTTTTGTGGATGTTTGTTTATATGTCCATCTGCCTGTCTGTATTTCTGAGTATATGGAATACCTGATTTTTAGTTCGAAGATTCTCCGTTTTTTGTTTGTCTGTCTGTCTGTACGTCCCTCTGTCAGTCTGTCTTTCTTAGTATGTTTGATACCTGTGTTTTTAGTAACGAATCTACTATATAATTTTTATGTCTGTTTGTATTTATGTCTGCCAGTCATTTTGTCTGTATATCTGAGTATTTTTATATACCTGAGTCTTTAGTGGCAAGGCTACTCTCAAGTTTTTGTGTCTGTCTGGTAAAAATTTTGACAGGGCTATTTATTTGCTAGTTTACTTATTCAAACATGAAAAACTTTGAGGTGAAAGATATATCTTACCTAAGAAAAGGCTAAATAGATATAGAAATTCTAGATGAACAATCATTAAATTATAAAACAATGTAGGAACAGTCATATAATAAGTCAATAATTCATCCATGCAGAAATTCTAATTTCCGAAAGTTATTGGGTTAAATTATCTGTGATTTTTAGGTTGGGTGGATTATTATGTCTAATTGACCATCTAGGGTAAAAAATCCATAAAAAAAGTTAAAAAGAAACATTCTCCTAAGTTACAATCCATTAAACAACAATAATCCATACATCATTACTTGGATGTTGCTCCAGATTTTCATATATTCTAATATTATGTTACTTGCAGTTGGCTAAAACAACGCTGCCTCTATCCATCCCCTCTTGCCTTTTCCCCATCCCCATCCCTCCAACTGGAAGAACAAACTAACCAATAAAAAAGGTCAATATTAGAAACCTAAATTGGCGACAAATTTTTTACTGGTAAACATATCCATGTATTCTATATCCATTACAACATTGCAACGGATGTAAGTTATTTCAACTACAGATAGAACTATTTCGTCTCCAAGTTTTACTCCACTAAGTAGATTCTAAGAATTATTTTATTAGTTTATTTGTCGATATCAACTTTTAACGCAACTTCAAATTCCTTCAATGCCAAAGTCTTGTTTTAAATCAACTTTCTTATGTCATGAGGCTGTACAGAAATTTACATTTATTGTTTGTTTACCAGGGCTTGGCAGCCGCGACTATTACTAAGCCTCAAATTTAAACCCGTTTGGAGGCTTTGAAAGTTTCCTGAAAAAAGGGATTGGCAGATTTGGGTCAGGTTTAGACTTCTTTACTCATTTTTAAATTGTAAAATGCTGGTTTCCCTGAGGCTTACAGGTGGCTGACGCGCGGCTGCCGAGTTCTGGTGCTAACATAACTAAATTATTCCGTGTCTTTTCCCTTAAGATCCCTGATCATTACAACTCTAGATATAGTATGCTATAAATGGAAATAAAGCTTTATTTTTCTTTTCTTTTTACGATAGCAATATCTCTTTATCTTTTAAAAACGGCTACGCCCCTAGATCCCTCTAGTTGTACTTGAGGAGGTGGAGGGGGAAGTCGCTCCATTTTTTGAATTTGGGGTTTTAAAAGAAAAAATTTAAAAAGGGAGGTTATTTTTTCTAGAGGCTATTTCTCTTGGGATGGTGGAAGTTCCCTGCCTCAAAATAGTTATGAAACTTCCCAGGACCTATTAGAAGCTAATGTAGTATTCGGACAGACTGTCACTTCCCAGAGCATGCTACGCTCCGGGACTCCCGATAAAACACGCAGGTGTTTAATCCCTAACCATCACATTCCTCAGCCAACCCTTTTTCTTTTGTTGACCGCCAGATAATGCGGTCAACTCTACCAGCCGCCGACGGGGGGATGGGGTTGCCCCTTCCCCCTCATGTTCCAGATAACCTACCCTTTTCTGGGGGACGCCAGCTTTACCCCCACTGAGGCCTGCCCTTCTGCCTTTCACCTGGCCTGCAGTTCCCCATTCTCTCCACACCCATTTACTACCTAACTTAATATCTATAATCTGTTGTATATAAAGCCATTAATTTGTTATGTATAATCAGTTATAAATAAATCTTCAAAACTGTAACTACTTGGAGTATTTTATTGATAGAATCATTAAGGCTAGGGGCTCTTTTGCCGGACTCACCAAATAGGGTTGAACTGCTTCACCCCTATTACACTAAAATGTAAAAGAAAACCATGTCAGTTTAGCTGTTAGCCAGATCCTTCGGTAAATACAGACAGATAGACACTGTCATATTATCTCTGCGGGGCTCTTGGGGCTCTTATAGCCCTTACTTAACCTAACCTAACCTGAGGGTACAAAAATGTTTTGTTTTTGCTCAATATACTATGAGAGGGAAACCGCTCTATTTACACTACAATATGCAAATCATGTTTCTATCATTACTACATAATATATTATCATATTTTGTGTCTGTATAACTAGGCTATTTGTCTGTAGTCTGTCGATAAAACAAGGATCATCACATATACAGTTGTAGCGAAGATTTAAGAATTGAAGATAATATAAAATTTGCAGCAAGAAAAAAGGATAATTTTGTATAAAAGAAATACAGGTAAAGTTACTTTTTCATATGTTTCATCATTAACTGGCCACAACAAAAATGCTTAAGAACAAACTTTTTTCAACCTAAGATACTCAAATGGTTCCTTTACAAGCCCAAACAATCAGTTTTGAGATATCTTTATATTTCAAGGTAAAAAGGTAAAAGGTAACAGACTCTAGGTATATTATAAACACTTTAGAAGTGCAGGAGGAAAATAACAACTAAAATACTGCTTTTAAGAGTAAAATTGATATTTTTATGTTTATTTGTATATTTTAAAGTGAATAAACCTTTATTTATTTGAGTTAGATTGAAATATCAATATAAGTTACAAACCTTTCCTGGACCTAAAAGAAGCTTTATTGTAGAGGAGAATCATATGGGTCCATCGGTTGGCAAGATCAATACTTTCAGACAAATAGACTTCCTGTAACTTAATAAGGCATAAGATGAGAAGTAATGACAAGCTTTTTGAACATGTAAAAGCTCCATAGAAAGCTTTTAAGAGAGAGAAAGAAAATAAAAAAGAGTAGAAAATAGACAAGAAAAAAAGCCCAAGAGACTTAGATTGTTTGTAGAGTAGCTGTGATAGTAGAAACACCAAGGCCATTTACTTTAGTAATCATAAACATATGAGATAACAGACACAATAAAAACTGTCCCGAATTTGTATTAATTTTGAGGAACACGACTCCAGTTACGTCAAACTTTTTTTTTCCCGAAAAAGGGAAGGGGGAAAGAAAAAAAAGGGAAGGGGGAAGAAAAAAGATATGGGAGAAAAGGGGTTTTTCCCCATCTCTTTTCTTCCCCCCTTCCCTTTTTCGGGAAAGAAAAATATGACGTCACTGGAGTCGTGTTCCTCAAAATTAATACAAATTCGGGACAGTTTTTATTGTGTCAAGATAACAAAAATAATCATAAAGAAGAACGATTACGTCCAAAAGCAGTGAATTATTTTTGATAACGAACGAGCAGTTTACCGCAAATATTAAAATAAAATTTTTAGAATGAATTCCAGTTTTGTTGGCCCTGAAGGCAAGGGCCGATAACTCTAGTCAAACCCCTCAAAATATCTTTAACTTTTTCATTTGCAAACTAAAATTAAGTGTCTCCAACCCTTTTCCCTTGCTTAATGTGCACATAGAGGCCTCTAGGGGCGTATCCGCAAATATCGTAAAAAGTAGATTCTACTGTGACTTATCATTTGCTTATGCATTGCTGCCGAGCCTTGGTTATCTGCATGTAATCATAAAAATGATGTTCTTTGGTTAAGATCAACTGAAAACTGATCTCCTATTTGTTCCCTAATTTCCGAAGTTGTACGTACAGTAGATAACCTAAATATTGCAAAAGCTATTTTCAGCTACTCCGGTCGAAGGGGAAAGTATAAACGATTTATACATTAAACATTCAAAATTATAATTTTTCAATTTTTGATTTGAAGCTTTTTTTAACTAGTAGTAAATATTGAGATGTGGATGCAATGTACACAGTCGGAAACTAGTATTCAGCTGTCTTTGGTTAATAGTTCTATACTTAACTAGTCTTCCGGAAATAAACAGAGATAGGACAATTGGCAATTAATTTTATATATCCCTAAATTTGTATGTGATAAAAGCAGCTTAATAATGTTATGGAGGAGGCTTAGGACATTATGAAAAAATGTATGGGTCTGTTTTGTGATTTTAAATCAATTACTTGGGGCGTATGTATTTGTAGACAGAAATCTACACATTGCATTGTGTATGTGACATCTTATATAAGTGGTATTTACTAACATACTATCAACTTACTGTTATTTACTACAAATCTAACTGAAATTGTTAAAAAATCGTCTCTAGAAAAAAAATTGCCCCCCAAAAAAAAAAAAAAAAATTTTTAACTAAAATTAAAAATGGGGGGGGAGCATCCCCCCCCCCCTCAAAAAAAACAAAATTTTGTTTAACTTTTTCTTTGAAAATCTAAAATAATAGATTGGGTTATCAAATTCGACCCTCCCCACCTCAAGTACCCCTAGAGGTCTCTAGGGGCGTAGCCACTAGTGAACGATAAATTAATTTACATCTTCATTCATGAAAATCAAAATTGCCTCATCTGCAGAATAAAATTATTGGTTGAAAAGTTTTTACTCTGGTAGATTAAACCAACCAATAAAGATTTTAAAAATCTATCGAAAATATATCTAATCTTTGGGTACAAGTAAAATATACAGTACAATTGTCCCCTCCCTCCCTCCCTCCCTAGATATAATAGGTTTGAGACAGTCGCTTGTGAAGAAAATGGTTGATAATCTACTTATAATATACAATATATTTACAATACATAATACAATTGATATATAATTACATGGATGCTGCACAAGATTTTCATATCTGTATAATGCCAAAGTATAACGATGTCTGTCTGTCTGTTTGTACTAAAGGATCTCGCTTACCGCTGAACCGCTCGGGTTCTCCTTAACAGGGCATCTTCGCATAGGTCCCGGGAAGTTTTATAACTATTTTGGGGGAGGGTACCACCACCCTCCCAAGAGAAATCGCAAAAAAATCGAAATTTAAAAAAATATTTTTGAGACTTCAACGGAACATAGAAATAATGTGACAAAATATTATCTGTATCTCATTCATATCCTCTGGATAAACGAACTGATTAATAAATGATGAAAAAATAGCAACCAAAATTGACGATAAATTTTCTCTTGTCAATATATCCACGTATTTCCATTCATATTACATATAAGAAATAGGTAATTTTATTATCCCATATTCTTTTATATTAGTAAAGCAACAGAAAAAAAAGTATGTCAATATATTATGTCGACTTTTAGGCTTTTTCGCATTACATACATATTGATTTTTCCCTCAAAATGCCATGTTGAGCAAGAACCCCCCTTATTTTTTATATTTTTAATACATTGGAAATAAGACGGGGGTGTTTTTTCATTTTTTAGATTAGGTTAGGTTGATATACTGGGTACAGGGCAGCCCTGCAGGGTTAAGTCTCCTTGAAGGGGTTAGGCATTGGAAAAAGACTACTTCCTTTCCTTATTCTTAATTTATCTATAATACAAAGTAGGACGATGTCTGTCCGTCCGTCTGAAGCTTAAGATCTCAGTAACCACTGAACCGATGGGGCTCTACTCTTCAGGGAATATACCTACTGGTCCTGTGGTGGTTTTTAGCTATTTTTGGGGGGTGGGACACCCCCCCGGGCCCCCCCCCCCAAAAAAAAAAAAAAATTGTTTTTAGGCAGTTACTTCCGATAAGATGGCAGCACCAGAAATATTTAATTTTTGATTTATGTTTTTTTAATTACCTATTGGGGCAAAGCCCCTAGAGGCTAGGGGCGAAGCCGCTAGTTTCAAATAAAGTTAAGGTGTTTTCATTGCACGACAGGAACTTTGTGGTAAAGCACCGATTATGTATATTGTATACCTACTGTACAATAAATAAGCTATTATAAAAGGGTAATAAGCCAGAAATATATTGTCTGACTAAATATACTACAGGATACAGGATATTGTCTAGGAATAGTTATCTATCGCATTAAATTAAAGACAGCTTTCTGCGGACAGTAAAATGAACAATTATGAGCTTAATACCAGTTTTGATAGCTCACAAGGGCCGAAGGCATCGGACTATCAAATCTGATTTAAACATTTAGATTTTTTGTTCATTATTCGTAGAAAATTGACTATGCACATGAATTTATAAATCATCCATCTTAATTCAAACATAAGAAAAAATCCCAGATTGTACATGCTTTGCCTAGAGCCTTGAAAGAACATAAATTAGAAAAAAGAACAGGATACTGTGTTACAGCAACAATAAAGAAAATAATTATTGAATATTTAACAGTAAGGTAAAACTAAAATAGTCAATTAATGGCACAGCTTCTGCAAGCATATGTGTGCGAATGTGTTTGTTCGGGACATACAATATGTGTGTTTGAGGGGGACATACAATATGTGTGTTTGAGGGGGACATACAATATGTGTGTTTGAGCGGGACATACAATATGTGTGTTTGTGCGGGACATACAATATGTGTGTTTGTGCGGGACATACAATATGTGTGTTTGTGCGGGACATACAATATGTGTGTTTGTGCGGGACATAAATATGTGTGTTTGTGCGGGACATACAATATGTGTGTTTGTGCGGGACATACAATATGTGTGTTTGTGCGGGACATACAATATGTGTGTTTGTGCGGGACATACAATATGTGTGTTTGAGCGGGACATACAATATGTGTGTTTGTGCGGGACATACAATAACGTACGTGTGTTTGTGCGGGACATACAATAATGTGTGTTTGTGCGGGACATACAATATGTGTGTTTGAGCGGGACATACAATATGTGTGTTTGTGCGGGACATACAATAACGTACGTGTGTTTGTGCGGGACATACAATAATGTGTGTTTGTGCGGGTCATACAATATGTGTGTTTGAGCGGGACATACAATATGTGTGTTTGTGCAGGACATACAATAACGTACGTGTGTTTGTGCGGGACATACAATAATGTGTGTTTGTGCGGGACATACAATATGTGTGTTTGAGGGGGACATACAATATGTGTGTTTGAGCGGGACATACAATATGTGTGTTTGTGCGGGACATACAATATGTGTGTTTGTGCGGGACATACAATATGTGTGTTTGTGCGGGACATACAATATGTGTGTTTGTGCGGGACATAAATATGTGTGTTTGTGCGGGACATACAATATGTGTGTTTGTGCGGGACATACAATATGTGTGTTTGTGCGGGACATACAATATGTGTGTTTGTGCGGGACATACAATATGTGTGTTTGAGCGGGACATACAATATGTGTGTTTGTGCGGGACATACAATAACGTACGTGTGTTTGTGCGGGACATACAATAAAGTGTGTTTGTGCGGGACATACAATATGTGTGTTTGAGCGGGACATACAATATGTGTGTTTGTGCGGGACATACAATAACGTACGTGTGTTTGTGCGGGACATACAATAATGTGTGTTTGTGCGGGACATACAATATGTGTGTTTGAGCGGGACATACAATATGTGTGTTTGTGCAGGACATACAATAACGTACGTGTGTTTGTGCGGGACATACAATAATGTGTGTTTGTGCGGGACATACAATAATGCTTGTTTGTGCGGGACATACAAGAATGTGTGTTTGTGCGGGACATAAAATAACGTGTGTTTGTAAGGACATACAATGAGGCCCTTTTTATAGAGTAGCTGCACTAACAAAAACTATTTTGTGCTATCTCAATCGAAAAAAAAATGCATAGGATGCATGACAAACAAGATCGTACATGCTTGTAGATGCGGAGACATACACTTGCCTACACAGGGTAAATCAAAGAGTCAAAATGGTTATTTTAGAATTCATAACTATTAATGTCGGGATCTTGAGGATTAATATGATTGGGTTAATAAATTTATATAAATTACCAATGGCGATATACAAGTAGATAAGAATTACTGGTTGAAAAATGCAAACGAATGTGATATTATGTTGTAAATACTTTGGGTACCCCCATAAAAAGCATTTAAAAGAATATTGAGAAGGTCAGTGAAAGAGGCAAGTTAACAATTATAGAGTTGCTACACATCAAAAAAAGTAAATAGACTTTTATACAAAAACACTTATATCATGCATAATATATCATCACAATATGAAGGAACTAGTATTCTAACACAAAAAGATGCAAATAGGGACACAATAAAAACTGTCCCGAATTTGTATTAATTTTGAGGAACACGACTCCAGTGACATCATATTTTTCTTTCCCGAAAAAGGGAAGGGGGGAAGAAAATCTCTTCAAAAGAGATGGGGAAAACCCCCTTTTCTCCCATCTCTTTTTTCTTCCCCCCTTCCCTTTTTTAGGAAAGAAAAATATGACGTAACTGGAGTCGTGTTCCTCAAAATTAATACAAATTCGAGACAGTTTTTATTGTGTCGCAAATAGGTGTTTTATATTTTTGATTGTGTGTTTTATAGTTTTTTTTCATGTAAATGAAGGTTTTTACCATTTCTGGTCCAACAGATTTTTAATCAATCTTAAGCACGATAAAAGCATGATAAAAAAACAGGCAACGAAATGATTTTTAGAAATTTTTTAAACAATTCTGCTATATTATTTTGTGATTAAGTTTGTTCAGCAGAAAGTCACATTTTAATATCCAGGAGAATCTAACTTTAACTGAAATTAATTATAAACTTTTGACTAAGTTTAAAAGATTTTTTGAAAATCTAAATTACGTGGAGAAAAATGGTTAAAGATTTAGATGTATGAAGATATCTTAGATATACTCCTACAAACTTGAAACCTTGATGGATTTGCCTAAAAAATAAACCAATAGGAAAACGTTCATAAAAGCTCAAGTAAACATGAACAAATTTTGATTATTTTTTATAAACATTATTTTGATGTTTGGTCAGAAATATCTATGATTTTATATTCAAAAAATCAAAAGAGATGTGATATATATCATATGACATAGTTAAAGCATAATTGAAAAGGATATTAATCTAAGATTTTATAATTATTCACACAAAAAGTCACTTTTCCACCTGATATTGCACCGTACCGTATACATTACACTAATGCAAATTGCATACTAAGAAATTGCATAAGAAAGCAAGGACAGGGACGGTTATACTAAAAAGTACAGTAAATGTTCTTTGATATACTGTAAACGGATGGTCAAATTGTAAAAAAAAATTTCCATAGCCAGTTTTTTTCTCCATAACTGTTTTAAGGCAGGGATCTAAAGGGTGACCGATAAATTGATGTAAATACCCATAAATAGTACACAAAATTTCCCCTTCTGTAGATTAAAATTAGTGATTGAAACGTTTGTACTCATCTTAATAAACCAACAAATCAAAATTCCCAGTAATTGTTCAGACAACGAATAAGAAAATCGTATTATAAAACTTTGGGGACTAGTATAATAATCAGGCCAATGTCTTTTCCTTCCTGGTTTAAATGCCCTACGGAACAGGGGGAGTTGTCATCCCCCAACCCCCGGAACTGTCCCGAGAAAAAAATATCTATATCTTTCTCTCTACTTTTTAAGAAAATAAGTGTTGGAGTAGAGATTAGAATATACATAAAAATATATTAAAGGTTTACTTTTTTGTGAAATCAGTATTTAAGAATAATTATTTCTGTCCCAGATAAGGAAATGTGAAAATCAAAATTCCCTAGAATTCCCTAAAGAAGTATTCTTGAATAAATTGTAGGTTTAGGCATATTTCAAATGTTGTATACTTTAATTTAACTTGCCATACATAACCAAACCTAAGCTTAACTTTATTCCTAATCGCCCTAGAATTTATCAATTTAAAGATTAAAGTACACAGGTCAATTGTTTGTTCTTAAATGCATCATGATTACATTTTCTTTGGATATGTGACCCATACAAGTCTATTTTTTCATTTAAAACAAAAATGAACTGAATTCCCCCTCTTTTTGAACGAAATTAATTAATTAATTATGATCTTTAAAAAAAATTGCAAAAATATATTTCAATGAAAAAAAAACACAATGAACTTGAATGTCAATGTCTAGAGCCCATAAAAGAAATCAACCAGCTAGAAAACCAACCAACATATTGTAAGATTTATAGAGTAGCAACTCTACAATAATAAATATATTTTGTGGTGCAGTAATTTAATCATAATAAATTCTGCATTTTATTTACAATTTTAAAAACTAGCGGTTACTGCCCTACCATCTAGGGGCTGTATTTTTGAAGGGATGTAGGTCCTAGAACAATAGCTTAAAGCTATCTTAAGACTGAAATTTGAAGAAGAAAAAAATTATCCTAAAACCATCACAGGACCTATGTGAAGCTTATCTGAAATAGAGAACCCAATTGTTTCAATGATTATTGGGATCTTAAGGTTCAGACAAAAAAAAATCTACCCAATGCCAACAAACATTGTGCTACACATAAACGTTTTTATTCTTGTTTCTGTAGCAAATTTCTTTTTACTTCATTTTTCATTTTATCAGAAGCAGAAAATGAAATTTTACATTTGTTACTTGCTATTATGGTTTATACTAGTCTTAATTTAGCAGGGCTCGGCAGTAACTTTGTTTAGGGCTCTTCAGTTGTAGTTACAGATTGTTGAAAAGTACATCAGCAATATTATGTCAGCCATGATTACTTTTTACTAAAGCCATGTAGTCGTAATAAAATTTTCAAACAAAAGCATTTTAATATCATGTCAGCAGCGACCACTTTTATTAAGGCCATTTAAAGTCGTCATAATTATTAAAAAGAATAATTTTTTGTTTTGTTTTTATCAGTATTTTCAAATCTATGAAACCGAAACTGTACCTTCAAAAATGTATGCAATGAAAAGGATATTAGTAAAAATATAAAAGTATCAGGCTGTCTGTCAGTCTGCAGCTTTATAATTTGCTCACCACTGAACTGATAGTGTTCTCCTTAACAGCTTTCTATATCCCCAGGAAAGGATAAAAACTATTTTTGGGAACTCCCCTCCAAGAGAAATTACACATGACAACAAAAAAACTTCAAAAACTTATATTGAAAGTCTTCTCCAAAGTGCTTTCGATGCCTCTAATGGCGCTCTCGTTAGTTTCATAATATTCGATTAAAAGCAGAAAGCGAAAATGATATTCGAGCATTCAGGCATAAGATATTTAGTGATACACTAACTATAGAGTAGCTCAACTTCTATAAAACAAGAAAATGGAAGCGGAGTTAGTTTCATGATTGAATTTGAAGAGTCACTTTAAACCTGTGTAATGTATGCTAAAGGATTTGTTATTCTGTCTACATGTCTCTCAGGTTTGGCAAGCAAAAACAAGGAAAATATTTCTAAAGGCAATATACAAAAGCTTGTTGTTGTAATAGAGATATTTAGAGAGAGATACTCTGGCTCCACCAGCAATCGAACTGGAAAATAATAATACCAGGATACTTTCAGAGCTTCTAAGAATAAAAATAAAATCAATGTAACAATAAAATTTCTGTCTAATTTTCATGTGTGATTAATATGTTATGTAACATTATGAAATTTTATTAGAATCAAGCTGAATATGGAGATCCAGTATTTAAACCCTGAAATGATCTCAATCAATTGCAGTCGAGTACTAATAGGATAGCTTGGCTTTGTCTACTGGTGAGACCACCACCCCCCCCCCCCTCTTGAGGCAATACTGTTCTGATAACCACAGGCAGGTTATCTAGGTGTAGAGGATTAAGAGTGTTGTTGAAAGGGACGCCTATAGACATTTTTATGAATCTATACCTTTTACCTTTATTGTAGTATAGGTTTTTTGGTCATTAAGACCTTAAGACTCTAACCTCAGGTTGGATTAATTCTGAACAGAATTCACAGTTTGGATGCTGTGTCGATTGGCTGTTCTGAATCAAGAAGGCTTGCTGGTTGCATAATGAAGGTAATATTGGCAAGAAGTTTCAGCCGTGTATCTTTTGTAGGAGACGAGAAAATCTGTTGTAAAAAGTAAGAGTGGCAAAAAAGCTGCTTAAAAGCAGTCCGACCACTGTAAATGTTTCATACCTGAATATGCTCCATATTAGAATGTTGACAAGAAGTTTCAGCCTTCTATCTTTTACAGGAGCTGAGAAAATCTGGGATACAATGTTCCAACTTACTTAAAACTTAAGGGTCTAAATGTTAATAAATTACGAACATATTAATTATTCAATCATATTTTATTGAAATGAATTAAAATCAACATATACTTTGAAAATAGTTAGAATTAGTATGTGTCTCACATATTTTGTTTGAAAAGTTCCATAGCTTGAACATAAGCCTGCTGAGTTTCCATACTTCCAGATGCATCCCAGCTCACCTGAACATAAAAGGATTGTCTATTTGAAAAAGATGTATAAATGTTTTAAGAAAGGAATTGTAACTAAGTTGTCTTGTAGGATACTCTAACTAAATTTGGAAAGAAGGCGTCTTAACTTTTTTGCTTTTTATTCAAGATAGCTAGTCGGTGTTTTTAGTAAGTAATATATGTAAAATTGTCCATAGAATTTAGATATGCAATCGTTTTTTTTGTAAACCTCTTATTTTTTAAGTAATTTAAGTTTTTTTTTTAAATTTAAATCGGTTTTAAGGTACTAAAACGGAACAAGAAAAGAGAAAAAAAATAGCCATAATGAATAAAAATAGTAAGATCTTTAATTTTACACCTTACTTTTTTAATTCTGTTGAGTAATTGTTGAAAAAATAAAAAAATTTTAACCTCGGTGAACGAAAACTTTAAACTGATTTATTTCCTGACTAGCTATCTTAAATAAAAAGCAAAAAAGTTAAGACGCCTTCTTTAAAAAGTTTGAAAATCTTGAATTGGCCCAAAGGAAGTTTTATTACTTGTATAAAGGTGATAAGAAATTCACATTTTAAACCAATTTGCAATTTGGCACCTTGTGAGTATCAGAGTATGAAAAATTAGATCTTAAGATTAGTGTAAGTTTGCCAAATATAGATTAACTAGTTAAATTAACATAAAAAAAACTTTTCTTGTGGAATTTACATGGTCCAACAAAAATCTTTGTCTGTTAGAAATACCTTTTTTAAGTGGAACAGACTATTGTGTCTGATTGAACATCTAGAGAAATCTAGGCTTGTGTATGATACAATTACAGAATAATTTTATATGTTTCCCATTACATAAGTATAAACTGGATGTATTTTTCTATGGTCTAAATTAAAATACTTTATAGTTCAGAATATTTAGTAAATAATACAAGCAAGATTAACAAGAAGTACACATAAAAAGCAACAATTTTTGTTAAGAAAATGGTGCAACAGTCCTTTTCAGAAAGTTTATATTTATTGTTGTAGCTTGAAAGTTTCCAACACACATAGAACAATAATCTATCTAAAGTTGAAAAGCTATTATGACCAGGCAGCCTCCAGCTTCCAGGGACATGTATACTGGAAAAGCTATTATGACCAGGCAGCCTCCAGCAACTAAAGACAGGTATAATGGAAAATCTATTGTGAGCAGTCAGCCATCAGCTATGAAAGACAGGTATAATTGAAAAGCTATTGTAACCAGACATCCTATAGCAGCCTCTAGCTTCCAGGGACAGGTATACTGGAAAAATTACTATGACCAGGCAGCCTCCAGCTATTAAGGACAGTTATACTGGAAAAGCTATTATGACCAAGCAGCTTCCAGCTACTAAGGAGAGGTATACTGGAAAAGATATTATGACCAGGCAGCCTCCAGCTACTAAGGACAGGTATACTGGAAAAGATATTATGACCAGGAAGCCTCCAGCTACGAAGGACAGTTATACTGGAAAAGCTTTTAAGACAAGGCAGCCTCTTACAACTAAGGACAGGTATAGTGGAAAAGCTATTATAACCAGGCAGCCTCCAGCTACTAAGGACTGTTATACTGAAAAAGCTATTATGACCAGTCAGTCATCAGCTATAAAAGACAGGTATAATTGAAAAGCTATTGTAACCAGACATCCTATAGCTACTAAGGAGAGGTATACTGGAAACGCTATTATGACCAGGCAGCCTCCAGTTACTAAGGACAGGTATACTGAAAAAGCTAATATGACCAGGCAGCCTCCAGCTTCCAGGGACAGGTATACTGAAAGCTTTTGTCTATGAAGACAAAACAATGCCCTTTCATCTGTAGCCTGTAATAGTAAGGGTTAAAAAGTGATTTTCTCAACTGCTGTTTAGGATAGATTGCGGATTTTTATATCTAGAATATCGTTGTGTATAAAGCAGTAAGTTTTGATTTTTGTGCATGTCCGTTAAGATTCTCTTTTGATTATTTTTTTGATTTTGATTTTTTTGTTCTTGGGTAAAAAGTACTTTGAATGGTTTTAGGCTATTTATTAGGCCCATCCATTCCCATTTGAGTTTATACCCCTACACGCTATGGGTTAATCTATAATGTTGTTTTACTAATAATTGGTTATGTTTTACTGAGATTTTTATGTCTCATCAAAGAAATATTTTTGGGGACAAGCAAAGTGGGAAAAAGTTAAAAGACTATTCCTATTTAACTTTCCGAAATTCCCGAGTCGTAATATTTTTGTTGGTTGAAGAATCTATTTACTTTTCAGGAAATTTGTTTCTATCCTTACTGTACACATACTACATACTAGGTATATTAATGTTGTGTTTGTTTGTGTGTGTGTGTGAGTGTGTTTGTGTGTGTGTGTGTGTGTGTGTATGTATGGGTTTTATGTGTGTTTGTGTGTGTGAGCTTATACAAGTTTCTGAAATATAATTTTTCAATTCACTCCATCTCTTTAATTTATGCTTCCATCATTTTTGCAATATCTTCACACAAAAATGAGGGAAAACAACAATATCTCAATATGGTTTGGAATGACAGAAGGACGGAGAGACAAATTAAATACAGATTATCTTGGTTCCTTGAAAATATAATATCAAACTATACTAAAAACTGGTTATTAGAAAAAGACAAACTAACGTTAATACAGTATAAGCTATTAAATTTTGAACTAACCTCGTATTTCAATCCATCAACGACAGAGGCGTACCAAACCATGATACCAAGAAGATTATCCTAAACAGAAGTTCTAAATTGTCAAACACCAATGAAAGAAATATAATAGTTATTTCTCGCATCGTACTATAAACAGCTTTCCGCCTATATAAAAATGTGCTGATTATTTAGCCCCGAGATGCCGAAGACAAGGGCTAAAAAACTTGTTTTAATCTTATGATTGTACATTTTATATTCTTAGAAAACTGGATATAAAACGATGCAAGACATAATTTTTCAGTGTGGTTGAGAAATGGTTCTTATCCACCGGGTAATAATTGGTTTCGAACCGACACAGGAAAATATTTAATTTGTTTCTATTTTGCAAATATTCCAAATATCAGTCTTTATGACAGAAAGGTACATTGTTAGTTTAATCAGTTTACACTCCCAGAAAGCATCAGCTACCAAATGTAGTATCATACACAATACACATAAGACTTTATCACTAAGGTGCAAGTTATCAAATTGAATGCTTTTTTTACATAGAAAACTAAAATTTATTGGGTTTTATGTTGTAAGTAAGACTCATTCAGCCAAATCAAAATAAACAAAAGAAAATGTGAAGTTAGGAGTTGCTAGTTTTTCTATAAGATTGGTATCTATACCTATACATGATTTTCAGCTGTTGTTCGGGGGCAAAACTTAATAGAATTGAAGACCTTTTAATCTGCTCCCCAAATATTATTTTAGATTTATTTTGCTTGTTGGCTATACCTTATTCCTAAGAATTACTGTCTCAAACTAGTTATTACTGTATTAAATCAATATAAGATTTGTTGCTGCAATTTATGAACCTATTATTCTTTTCATGAGCCTGAAAACTGAAGTGACTTATTCTTATATCAAAGTAACAGGATGTCTGTAAGTTTGTTTGTACCAAAGGATCGCGCTAACCACTGAACTGCTATGGTTCTCCATTATAGGGTAGCTTATCTTAGTTCCTGGGAAGGTATAACTATATATAACTATTTTGAGGGATCGTACCAACTTCCGCCGTAGAGGAATCGCCCCTAGAAAAAAACTACCCCCTCCCCCTCCAAAAATTTAGTTTGCTCTTTCTTTTCGAATCTAAAAAGATTTGGGTTATCGAAATCAACTCCTCTAGAGGCGTAGCCGCTAGCGATAAACAAATTACTAACCTGAATAGAAGCATCAGCTAACTGGGAGATGGTTGATGGTGATGATGATCCTTTGCATCCTGATAATTTTATTAATTAGAATTTAATTCAATAGTGATAGTTATTTATTGCATCGTATTATAGACAGCCATCCGGAAACAAAAAATGAAAATTTTTAAGATTAACATAACTGGTATCAAAATTATGATCTTTATTTTAGTAGTATTTGTAGAAAATAGTTTGTAATACAAAGCTATGCATGATTTTTAAGTATGGCTTAGAACTGGTTTCAAAGCCATACTGGAAATGAATTTATTCAGGAACCTTAGTTATAAGAGTGTATGTTTTCTGACACCTCCTTGTAAGGGTGGTAAAAAGGCTTAGAAATGACTGAAAAGTTTTTTTTTCAATCCCACAGAAGTTACCATAAACAATAGCTTTGAAAGATTTACCTAGGAGAATATCAGATCTGGGAACATCAACTTGGATGGGGAAACCTTCCCACTGAGAGGTGGCTTCAGCATAATTCTTTACGTAGTCCAGAGCTTGGGTACCTGTAATATAATAAAAATATTGAGAGATAGTCTCCTTTACATAGTCCAGAGCTTGGGTACCTGTAATATAATAAATATATTGAGAGATAGTCTCCTTTACATAGTTCAGAGCTTGGGAATCCTGATTACTGCAGATGTATTATAAATTCATTTGAACTAATGATTATACCTTCATAGACCATAAGACCAATAGAGTCAGCTTCATTCCTTCTGTCAGCCTCGGGTCTCCATCCACTGTTGATTACATCTATTTCTGCTTGAACCTAAAATACAGTTATTTGTTATTTTAAAAGAGTTTTATATATCAAATTAACTCTCTTATTTTAGTTTTTTATATATACATTAGGGGCTATCCCACTAGAGATCTCTTGGTGCTTTTGTGGGAAGGAGAAATGGAAGTCAACCCTACCACATTCAATTTTAGTTTTTGTTTGTTTGTTTTTCACCCAAAATAAATAATAACCTGCAAAGCTCCAATGACAAGCTTTATTAAGAAGGAAAACCATAAAGGATCAGCAATTAACAAGATCCTTAGGTACACACAGACAGATAGACATCCTGTTACTTTTATAAAAAGGGTATGTACAATGTACATTGTACAAAGGACTATCTTAAACATTCTGAAGAAAATAAAACTGATTAAACCTGAGGATATCCATAAGTAGGTTGACTGATGATAAGATTTGGCTGCATAGATTTCAACTTGTTGATGAAGTACACTAGATTAGGTCCTGCCTCTGCTTGATCACCTTCAAATGTTATATTATGTTATATGGTCAAATCGATTCTCAAAACAACCTTTCCTGTCTGTCTCCTTTCAGTCTGTCTTTAATACATGACTTTAATTACTAACTCTTCAGGTTCCAGCAAAAAAAAGAAACATTTGTCTAAAATATTTGGCTACTCTTACAAGTGCATGCTCAATACTCAACCAGTAAATGATATAGATATATGTTAACCAGGATATGATGAGCAAAGTATAAATATGATAAGTTTAAATTGTTTGTTTTATATCTAATTATGAAGAAACCAACATTTTTTTGACATCTTTCTTCATCAAGGACAATTATGCTCATAATTAGTGCAGAATTTACCAAAAAAAATCAATGAGATGTAAACAGAGCAATATGCTGTACGTGTACTATATTTTAATTAGAAAGGAAGATAAAACACTGTTAGAAATACTATGTAATCATTTTTAATAGATTAAAATTCTTTGTGTGAGAAAAATATGAATTTACAATACCTGCACCAGATTCAATATCCAAATCAATTCCATCAATACCATAAGCATCCTTACAAAAAAAATTTATATAAAGCCTAGATCACACAGTAGAGTAAAACACTAGAGGGGGACGGGGTGAATAACTGTATGATCACACACAAAAATTGATCAACCTAAATGTTTTTGGTTGTTAAACTTGTTTAGGTTGTAAAATCAGAACATTATTCAAAGCTTTAGAGATTGATTTGCTAAATTTAAAGTAATTGGAAAGAAATGTACCTTCCAAGTAGCAACTTGTTCAGCCATAATATCAGCACTTTCCCTAAATTAATCATAATAGTTTACGGATTTTCTTCTCACTTCTCACTTTAATATAAATAGTGGAAGTAAATTGGACACCTGCCAAAACAGTACCAGGTATAGTTTTAGTTTAGAATGTTAATTGTGGATCACATATTTGATTTTGTAAAACCAATAAGATTTTAGGAACTGTACATGTAAATATTTCGTGCACAGTCCCTTTAAGACCTTTCAACAACCTATTTTTCCATATCTTTCTATTATTGAATCTAATCTCAAAATCTATTTAATTATCTTTTACCTGGAAGTCAACCACTGCCATGGATTAGGATCATAACTGTAAATACATTCAAATCAAAACTATAATTCACCAAGATATCATTTAAGGAATCATGCAATAACAGAAAACATGTGGGGGGAAAATGGGAAATTTGAGTTTTCCGTATGCAATATGAGTGGTTAGAATTAACATTTCAATAATTATTTTTAAGAGTTAGGTTTTGTTAGATTTTCAACAAGATTTGAAATCAGTGCATAAATTATTTAAATCAATCTAATCATGGAAAGAAAACGAAGTAGCGGGTTTCATCGTATTTTCACAATAGCTTTTCTCCTATTTCTAGAGGCTATAGGACTGCGGGTCAATCATTAACATTTACCTAACCTAACCTAAAATAACCAATCAAAATCTACTGTGAAAATACAATGAAACCTGCTACTTCGTTTTCTTTCGATGATCTAATTAATCATAGAATATTTTACCCAAATAAACTAGAAAAATTAAGTATTCTAAGTTCAACTTCACAAATTGAAAAAAAAATTGTAATAAGTTTGAATAGTTTCCTGTAAGCATAACCACCAATAGCAAAGATAATGAGAGTATCTGAAGGCACAGCACCCTCCTCTCCAGTTCCTCTGCTGGCTGCCAGCTTCTGGAAAGACTTTGGTACCTACAATTACAAAGATAATGAGAGTATCTGCAGGCACAGCTCCCTCCTCTCCAGTTCCTCTGCTGGCTGCCAGACTTTGGTACCTACAATTACAAAGATAATGAGAGTATCTGCAGGCACAGCTCCCTCCTTTCCAGTTCCTTTGCTGGCTGCCAGCTCCTTTAAAGACTTTGGTACCTACAATTACAAAGATAATGAGAGTATCTGCAGGCACAGCTCCCTCCTTTCCAGTTCCTTTGCTGGCTGCCAGCTCCTTTAAAGACTTAAATGACATAAGCTTGATGATAAGAAAATGTTTTTTGATAGTTTTTGAAGATTTGGTCCACATTTTTATTCTTCAAAGTTTTGAGTTTTCGATTTTTTTAAAAAAAGAAATTTTTTTTAATTTTATTGAACTCTTTTCAATGTTTTTTTCAATGTTTCTTTAAAAAAACATCATGAGAAAAAACCTTTAAACTCAAAAACATTTAGAAAAAAATCCTCCAATGAAACAACTATTAATGTTAGGCTAATGTTTCTAGTGAAAAAAATGTAATTCTTTTTTAAAGAATGCCACTGATTATATTGTTGAACCCAGACATATGTCTACTAGAAATCTATTCAATAGATCTTAGACGATGGAAATTTGAAACTGTCGGGTCAATATTTCTTTAATATTCCCCCTAGTTTCTAACTGTCCAAAGACGTTTATAACAATTAGGGAAAGGGTTGAATTTGGACAGGAAACCTAAATATTAAAATCTTTTCTAAATTTATACGATCCTGAAAGTTAATATTTACTGATATTTTCCAATAAATTTTTTCGTTTCGTCAAAATTTGGAAAAATAGCCAATATGGCTGTCTAGAAAAAACACGAAACCTCTACACCTAATATTTTCTCAGTGTTTTTTTTACTTTTTATACAATTTTTTTAAAAAATTAAATATTGATGAGTTTTTTATTTTTATAGAATGAATTATAAAAAAAATAATATTAGTTGATTGGTTTTTGCGATATCAGAACTCAGAACCATATCAGTTTTACTTTTAAACAATTCAATAAATATGAAAACTTTAAAAATTAAATATTGATGAGTTTTTTTTATTTTTTTAGAATGAATTATAAAAAAATAATATTGGTTGATTGGTTTTTGCGATATCAGAACCATATCAGTTTTACTTGTAAACAATTCAATAAATATGAAAACTTAGATATAAAATTTGTATAATAGATAAGACTTTTAAATAATTTATTCTCCCCTTTCTTTATTCCAAAAATCTCGATTTTTCTTTCATTGTCATATCCTAGTATTTATTATGTGTATTTGTATTGTCGTGTGAGTATGTGATTGTGAGAGGGTTGTAAAGGATAGATAAATTACCACCCCCCCCCCCCTCTCCCTCACATAGCTGTTAAGACTTAAGATTTTTTGTTTCAGGCTTTCAGCGTATCTACTCTATAATAATCCACCTTCCAAAGATCCAACACCCTACATTATCCAACCCTCCACCCTGCTTACTGTCTTCTACATTTCAACTCAACCATATATCAAACTTGCTAATATCATAAAGTGAAAGAAAAGTTAAAAAATAAACCACCAATAACCATTAAATAATGTATTAATCATTCTAACTCAAGTAATATGTACTAATTTATTATTTAACCTAACATACTAACAAAACAATAATCATAACTTTTTTTACTTTAATGAAATAAATAATCTAAATAAATAAATAAACTATGTTGACTTAAATAAAATGAAAATAAATATTTTTATTTTATTTGGATTGGAGTTAGTTTTGTAAATTGTAACGATTTGTCCTTGTTCTCTAAGGTCTCATATTTCCTGTATCATGAGTTGACCCTTAGCTTTATGCGGTCATAAATGTTCCCCCCCCCCCCCCCAAAAAAAAACGCTTTTATCAATATACCTTGTATATTGGGGAATATTAACAAGGATTAAAACATCCATAAAAACTAGTACTGAAACTTTATGACAAACGGATACAGGAAGCAAATGCCTACATTACCAGAAATGAAAAAAGCTATCCGCTTTCTTACGGAGATTGACCAGCCCTAATTATAAAAAAGCTATTGTTCTGTAAGATTAAAACGATTTCTGAAACTGTATAACAAACGGATAATAACACAAACACTTAAATAGTTCAGAATAGTCGACAAATAGTCGACGGACAAACTGACCCTAATTATAGAAAATTATTGTTCTGTATGAACTTGAAGATCTCATATTTCTCATGTGAGTTCAGTTAAGTTGACCCTTCCAGTTTCCCTTCCTTAATCAGGTGACATAAATTTTTCCTCCCCGCCCCCCCCCCAAAAAATAAATATTGTACAGCGATTAAGGCGCGAAGATATGTTAATTTTATTTACCATAAAAACGAGTACTTTTATTATCAAACTGACATTATTCTTTTATTTTAGTAATTATGGGAAAATTGAAACAAATTTAAAATGCACGGAAAAATGTCTATAAAAATTTTAAAAAACTTAATTATGAAATAGCTTCGCTCCCAAAAAAATAAAATACTGAAGGGAAACAAACTAATCTCAAATCTTAAATATATATGAACATAGCTTTGTAAGTATGTCTGTCCAGGCGATAAATTTAATTCAAAAAATAGATATTTATCAAATTATCACATCGTATTATAAGCGTATGACCGGAAAGTAAAAACGATTTCTTTCAACTGAAGTCCAAAAAAACCGTATATAGTTATTCCGAATTTTACGATTTGTATTTAATAAAAGATAGACAGACAAAAAGAAAGAACTAAAATTATTAAAGTGATTATCTAAATTTGGTTACTATCATCATATCTTTGTAGTTTGTATAATTGATCAAAAAGCCTTCATAAAACTCCTAGGAAAGTTTTTTATCCGTGGAGATTAACAGACATCCTATTATTTTATTCTTTGGTTTTCAATGATAACTATGATATATAGACAGAACAGAAATGTACAATCGTTTGATTTGATTATTAAAACCAGTTTTTTTAGCCCCGAGGAGCCGTTTAACTATGAAAGAAATAGCTATCTGTCTTAAAGAACGAACGAATTAAAAAGTAAAAACTTTGTATATTTGTTTTATTCAAAAAGAGTAGGTTTTATTGCAATTAGAGTCTTCCAACTAATTCACTTACAATTTTGCTTCATATCCGTGTCATGTTATTTAGTTGACCCTTTTTAAAAAAATTTAAATTTCCCTTCCTTGCGAAAGAATGTTTTTAAAACTTAAAACATATGAAATGATATTATCACAGATATTATCATCAATCTATAATATAATTGGCCAAAAAGCCTTCATAAAGTGTTATAAAGCATATAGAGAAGTTATCTATATTCCAACTTTCAATATGTAACTTTGAAGCAATTTTGTTTGTTTTCTACATTACCGAATACTTTGTGAAATCAATTCGTCTTAAATGTAACTTTTCTTAAAAATAGGTTTCTAAAACTTGAAATATAATTTTTAACTTTTCTCACCAATGAATGATGAAAGTATAAATTTAAGAACAATTTGAAATATTTACCCTCTAACGGCTAATTTATTTACTATAATTTCATCGTATTAAATCCAAATTTAATCTTGTTTCTCCCCCCCCCCCACCCCAATTATTACCATACCATTACCAGGTTGGTTACGATATTATATATTTGTTTTTTATCCGTGGACCGTGTGACATGAAAGATTAAGCATCAAATCCTCCCCCCCTCCTCAAAGGGGAAATTAGCATAATTCTTACATGTCTACCTAATAATTATAAAACATACATAAGTAGCGAAGCTCTAAAATTATGAATAATAAATAGACCATTTGGAACAATGTATGGTTGTCTTTTGAAGCATTAAGCTAATAGAAAAACGTTAAAACTTAAACAATTGAATTTACAATTACATAATCCTAAATTTGCCTAAACTTAAAATTGTTTATTAATTATTTCTTATCAGTTCAGCATTTTGATTTTTGATTATTATTTATTATTGTCAACTGTCCTATCCCCTCCTAATATTTATGTTTTTCCCCCTTTTTTTTGGGGGGGGGGGGGAGCTAAACAGATATCCTATTACCTCCTAATATTTATTACATACAACACCAACCCCAATTTTAGGGGGTTACATGGGGGGGGGGGCGCGCATTACCACTCCGCCCATATTCATAATGAGCGGTGAAAATGGACAAAAAAATTGTAAAATACGTGATAAAAAACACATTTATAACAATCTTTTTCTATATATAACAATATAGTGTATTTCCGTAAAAAGACTCGGACGGAGGGACGTATGGACATACCTTAATTATAGAGTAACAAGGATTCTTATAATTTCATTTTCACTATGTTTATATATATGAGAGGGGGGGGGGGGGTCACGATTAATTTTTAACTTGGGGAGTGGGTAAGATTATAATTTATTATACTAGTGTAGTCTCACCCCTCCCCTATTTGAAGGTTGACCGTTACATTACAACTTACGATACAAATATTGACCCCTCCCCCCCCCCCCCTCCCCAAGAAATAAGTTAACAATTCAAAACATATGGAAAATAGGAATTAGCGAAGCTTTTCTATAATTTGTGTTGGTTATAAACGTCAGTTAGTATTACTATTTTATATAATTTATAGACAGAATACTTACTTTATAATTATACTTATGCATTTATGTTAATGTTCCCCCCCCCCCCCAAGAAACAAAACAAAACAAAACATATGGAAAATTCAAAATACTAGGAATTAGCGAAGCTTTTCTATAATTAGTGTTGGTTATAGACGTCAGTATGTTAGTATTTATATAATTTATACTTATAGACAGAATACTTACTTATAATTTTGATTATACTAATGCATTTATGTTAATGTTTTGCTTTAATGGATATTGTCATCCTTGTTAAAAATATTTCACACATCTAGAATATCTAGAATATTATAAATCTTAATAATTTCTTGGAAACCAACAACAAAGAAAAATTTGTAGGGGGTAATTAATGATTCCTTGAAATTTCATTTGCTTACAGACCTTTGAAGTGACAACATTTGAACATTTGTTTTATTTTTGCTATCGTTATTATGGCGGAACAAGGACAGAGAGTCACAGTTGGGCGCAGGCGCAAGCCGGTAGCGATGGATGACTTGGTTCCTTACTTCCCCCGTACACTTACCTGTACAGATCCAGAACCAAGTTTATACCCCGACCTGATGCCTGGATGGTACGCCCATTATCAGGTCCTTCACAGATCTTTTAAAGATATATCTAACCTGCTTTACAGGTCGGGGTTTCAGAGTGTTCGGAATATGCAGGCGATCAGACTATTTAGTGAAGGAATTGGTATATACCAATTCCTTCACCAAGCCCTTCCATCTTCTCAGCGTACACGCGAACAAAACCAACTTGTTCTGCAGCAAATGGAAGCAAAATGCAACGGTTACCGTGACGACGTTATCCAGGCGTTAGCTGTCTATGACCGTGCGATAGGATTAGATGGCACAGTAGATCTATCAGATGAAGACGAATATCCCGATATCTCCGGCGATGTAAATCCATCTTCCGATGATGGAGATATTGACGCCATCCTGGAAGTTCTGGAACACGAAGGTGGCGCGAGCGAAGGTGAAGGTGATGACTCTGATGAGTCAGTGATCATTATCGATTGAGTTGAGAATGAGATCGCATTCCTGTGAATATTTAGTTAGATTCCACATAAATAACATAACTTGACATATATATGCTATAATAATAAAACTATGAAAAATAATTTTCTTATTTTTATTTAATTTAATTTGTAATTGCGATGCTGCTCTATAATTTGAATTATAATTGAAGAAGTAAGCTCTGTTTGTCTGTAGCTAAGGATCTCGCTAACCACTGAACCTATATGGTTCTCCTTTACAGTACAGCTTCGTATAGGTCCTTAGATGGTTTTATTTGTGTACTTATTTTAACTTTGAATTGAAGACATAAATTTAAAATTATCAATAGCTATAGTATTAACTTTAACAAACAAAAACATTTAAAGTGCCACTAGAGGCCTCTAGGGGCGTAGCCGCTAGTAAACTTATAAAGAAGTAAGCTCTGTTTGTCTGTAGCTAAGGATCTCGCTAACCACTGAACCTATATGGTTCTCCTTTACAGTACAGCTTCGTATAGGTCCTTAGATGGTTTTATTTGTGTACTTATTTTAACTTTGAATTGAAGACATAAATTTAAAATTATCAATAGCTATAGTATTAACTTTAACAAACAAAAACATTTAAAGTGCCACTAGAGGCCTCTAGGGGCGTAGCCGCTAGTAAACTTATAAAGAAGTAAGCTCTGTTTGTCTGTAGCTAAGGATCTCGCTAACCACTGAACCTATATGGTTCTCCTTTACAGTACAGCTTCATATAGGTCCTTAGATGGTTTTAGGCTATTTTTCTGCCCTTTCATATCCCTTCGAATATAGAGCCTCTAAATGCTAGGGGCGCAGCCGTTTGTATCCAAGGAAGAGACTCGAGAAACGTTTGATATAGTTATTTGATATACTTAGGTAGGTAGGTAGGTAGGTTCGAATATAGAGCCTCTAAATGCTAGGGGCGCAGCCGTTTGTATCCAAGGAAGGAAGAGAGACGTTTGATATAGTTATTTGATAAAACTTAGGTAGGTTAGGTAAGCGTTCCACGTATTTAAAATTATCAATAGCTATTTCTTGCATCGTTAACGAATAAAAGCTAACTATCTCGGACGAAAAATCAACATGTTTAAAATGGACGTATGGACATTCTGGTAATGATTATAGAGTTGCTACGCTTTCTAAATCGGACGGACCGACCATAAGAATGAATAAAAAAGTGTATTATTTCGAGTTTCTTATCACATTTATTTTTATCACGAATATGAATATGAAATGAAATGAATGAATTTATGAAATACAAAATGAAAATGAAACAATGAAATTGAAAAACGAAAAAAAAACAGACAGACAGACAGACATATTTACATTTAGAAATATAAAGTAGATTTGCTACTAAAAAATGAAACAATGAAATTGAAAAAAAAATTAAATGAAAATATTAAAACTAAAGAAAAGGGGTAGTTTCACGAAATGCATTTGAACTTAATTTAGTGAACCGCATATTTTATCCTGGTTAAATGGGTAAACTACATTTATATGGCATATATTTGAAATGAATTCAATTTTCTACCACGTAGTTTTTAAAATATCAAGACCTTAAAATTGTCTTTTTTGTGATATATGCAATTTAAAAAGACGATTTTCAAGTCTTGACATTTTAAAAACTATGTGGTAGAAAATTGAAATTTTTTCAAATATATGCCATATAAATGTAGTTTAACCATTTAACCAGGATAAAATATGCGGTTCACTAAATTAAGTTTAAATGCATTTCGTGAAACTACCCCTTTAAAAAATCTGCAAATTTAGTAAATAAAGTATAAATATATCAAAAATAGTATATACAAAATTTGAAAATATCCCCCCCACCAATAAAAATAACCGCGGGCGCTCGGCCCCCTAGCCATATAACCTAACCTAGCCTAACCTAATCCAGTCATTTAGTCGGGGGGGGGGGGGGGGGGGGGGATAATTGGAATTCTAGTAAATAAAGTAAATATATCAAAAATAGTATATACAAAATACAAAATAGATTTTTACAATTTTTATCCCCCCCCCCCCCCCACCAATAAAAATAACCGCGGGCGCTCGGCCCCCTAGCCATATAACCTAACCTAGCCTAACCTAATCCAGTCATTTAGTCGGGGGGGGGGGGGGGGGGGATAACAACACAAAATAACAATAAATTAACAGTAAATATCAACAATAATCAATAGAATTGAAATTGATTATTGTTGATATTTACTGTGGCGTGCGCACCTATTGTCAAATTGAAAATAGGTTGCACACGTTGAGGTTGACGTTCTTGCTGTGGCGGGGGTGGGGGAGGTGGATTGTTGTCGGGAAGGGGCTCTGGAGGGTCGTCCTGCTGTTGAGGGTGGTCCGGCTCTTGAGGATGGTCCGGTTGTGGTGGTTGATGGGGAACATTGACATTATTGTTGTTCCCCATCTGTTGGATAACCTGTTGACCTTAATAAATTAAATCAAAATTAAAATTAAAATCTCTCAGGAGGGTGGTCGATAGATCGATGTACATCCCCAGTGATTTTCCCTTCTGTAGATTACAATTAGTTCCATAAAAGCCAAAAAAAATACATTTTAATTAAAGATCCAGCTTAGATTTTTTGACGCATTTTTTGGAGCTTCTCTTTTATGGATGTTTTCATCCTTGTTTTATAATAATCATGTAAGCAATTCTGTATGATATTTACTATTAATTTAAAATAAATGGTTATTTTTTCCAAACCATAAAATATCTCAACGCAATTAATTAATTAAATTAATTCCAAAAGGTGAATTTATTATTTTAGAGTAAGGTTACTGGACAAACGTATTATATATAATACCTACCTAATTGTCTTGCAGCATTACGGCGTCGTTGTCGTCGAACTCGACGCTGGTCATCAGGCTGGGGTGCAATAGCAGCCACAACCGGATCATCTCGGAGGGGGGCCTCAACAGGAACAGGAAGAGGAACAGCGACACCTTAATAAATTATAAATGTATAGAGTCGAAGCAAAATTTTAAGTAAATTTGTTGGAAAACTGCTTCATACAGGATAATGTTTATGGTCATACTTACATTTCTAGGACTTAATTATAGAGTTGCTTCGCTTATAATATTATTCTTTGTTGTCCAAGGAATCAATATACCAAAAACCAGATCAAACGGATAATTAGATCACATAAAATTTTGTTGTTATAAAAGTAGAAAAATCAACATGTTTAAAAGGGACGTACGGACATTCTGGTAATGCTTATAGAGTTGCTTCGCTTTCTAAATCGTACGTAACTACATCATGCAAAGTTTGAAATCGATAGGACAATTCTAACATGCCTAAATTAACGAATAAAAGCTAACTATCTCGGACGAAAAATCAACATGTTTAAAATGGACGTACGGACATTCTGGTAATGATTATAGAGTTGCTACGCTTTCTAAATCGGACGGACCGACCATAATTATAGAAAAGCTTCGCTTTTTAAAAGGTAAAAAGGAGAACCCGATCGGTTCATCGGTTAGCGAGATCCTTTAGTATAAGGATTATTTATTCATTATATTACACTTGGTGGAATAAGTTATAACTATAAAAACAAGGATGACAACATCCATAAAAGCGAAGCTCTGAAAAGGTAGGACAAACGGACATTAACACTTGTATAATGTCATGTTTATAATTGTTTATGGTTATGGTTATGGATTTACGGACATTCTGGTAATGATTATAGAGTTGCTTCGCTTTCTAAATCGTACGTAACTACATCATAATAAATAAATAACTAAAAATAAATAGAATTCAATATATATTATACCTGGGTCAAGTTGTTGACGTCGTTCAAGTATTCGCTGGCTCCTTCGTTTCGTGCTGCTGGGTACTCTAGATTTCATTATTCGTTCGGAATCGGATATTTATACTGAAATAATAATTTAATAATTAGTATTTTATTTTTCATAATGCAAATGCAGATATAATTAATTTCAATTTCAATTCAATTTCATCAAAACGTTCACAATATACGTATAAAAACACTGCAAAATCAAATATTAAAAAATAATTAACTTTATAAGTTTATTTTATGCGTATATAAAAACTAATTACGCATTAAAACAAAGAGAAAGGCGGTCAAAAGGTAGAGAAAGCCATTAAAATAAAGGGGTTGTATGCAAAAATGTAATTTCCTCATTACCTTCCGATAAGCCGCTGAAATTTATTTTGCCTTTTCTCGGCAGTTTTCGGCGGTTGCGCCGCCGTTTCTTCTCCCCTTAGTATCCAAGTAACTTGAAGTTGGCTGGCCCATCTCTCGTTCGTCGCCAACCTACTATTTAACTTTAAATTACAAATTTGTAAAATGTAAATTATCTTTATAAACCAACCTAATGCCGTAAAATCAATCTTCGAATAAACCAACCTAATGCCGTAAAATCAATCTTCGATATTTATTATTTAGAAAATGTTAAGATTTTTAATTTGTTAATACTAATAGTCTAATAGCATGAAAAAATTTTATCTTTACATACCCTTTAAAATAAGTGGCATGGCATCCGCATTTAGAGCCTAGAGGTCAATATCCAAACATATATGGGTGGGGGAAAAGGGTTTTACATGTAAGTAACAGTTAACACCTTTATAGTCCCCCCCCCAAAATAAAGGGAAGGGCAATGGGCTGTTTATTTTACTCTAGTCTCCCCCCCCTCCCCTTTTAAGGAGGGTTGCTATATGAAAAGAAAGGGTTGAACTTGATTTTGAATATAACCCCCCCCCCCCCCAAAAAAAAATACAAAGAATAATCCCTTTATTTATTTAAATTTTCCTTTATAAAAATTTTCCATAATATATATATGACGACACCTTTATTATACATAGAATATATGAAAAGAAAGGGTTGAACTTGATTTTGAATATAACCCCCCCCCCCCCCCAAAAAAAATACAAAGAATAATCCCTTTATTTATTTAAATTTTCCTTTATAAAAATTTTCCATAATATATATATGACGACACCTTTATTATAACCCCCCTTTATTTATTTAAATTTTCCTTTATAAAAATTTTCCACTAATGCTGGGTGACGGGAGAGAGTTTTTTTTTTAACTTTTAAGAAAGGTTTATATATATGACACCTTTATAAATTATAACCTTATATTATAATGGCCGATAAATTGATGTACACTCCCAATGATGATGCACAAAATTACCCCTTTTGTAAATAACAATTCATAGTTGAAACGTTTTTACACTCAACTTAATGAAGCAACCAAGTCCCAAAATTCCCCAAAATTGTTGAGCAAACCAAAAAGAAAACGTTGGTATAAAACTTTGTTTTTAAAAGATATGAAATGATACAGATATTCATCATATCATTATCATCAATCTATTCTATAATTGGCCAAAAAGCCTTCATAAAGTGACCTCAAAGCTGACAATGTCAATGGTAATCCTTGAATGTTATGTAACTTCCAATATGTAACTATGAAGCAATTTTGTTTGTCTACATTACCGAATACTTTTTTAATTCTATTCATCTCAAATGTAACTTTTCTTAAAAATAGGTTTCTAAAACTTGAAATATAATTTTTAACTTTTCTTACCAATGAATGATGAAACTTAAGTATAAATTGAAAAACAATTTGAAATATCCAGCCTCTAACGGCTAATTTATTTACTAAAATTTCATCGTATTAAATCCAAATTAAATCTTGTTGGTTCCCCCCCCCCCCTCCTCCTAACCATTACGTTATGATGGGTGGAGAAAAAAAGATTACATATAATTATATTCAAATAAGAAGTGTTGAAAAAGGGGGGTGGGGCAGGTTTCAAATAATCTTTAATCTTTTAATCTTTAATCTTTTACGGAGGGTAAATTAAGTGTTAAATTACCCCTTCTGCAGATTAAGCATCAAATCCTCCCCCCTCCTCAAGGGGAAATTAGGAGAATTCTTAGTCTTACATGTCATATAAATATTTTCCAACACATCCCATGATTTCCCTCGTACTTCGTGTTTATTTTATCCCTTACTATTCCAAAAAATAAAATTATGGGTGGAGTTACTGTTAAGTTGTTAACCCTTTTCTTCCCCCAATCATCCAATGTAAGCGGTAACCTGGCCATTCTCACCACCTTAGGCTTAAAGTCATAAAGTCATAATTAATATTAATCTTTTTTTTTAGTTTTAGTTCAGTTACAACATCGTTAGAGAATGGCTGAGCCTGACTCTAATAAAGTTATAGGTGACGATGATGACAGTGAGGTTGTCCAAGCTATGCCTGACTCTTCAGTTACGCGTACTCGTAGTTTGCGTGAACGTAAGACGATCCCCGATGCAAGCATACCCGATGTTTTGGATGAGGTTGACCTTGATATGTTGGAGGAAAAGGAGGGTTTGGGGTCCCCCCCCAAAAAAATAACCCCCAGTGATAACATTAGGTAATAATAATATTTTCATTTTATATTTAATAATGTTATAAAAAAACTAAAAGGGGTAGTTTCACGAAGTTTATTTATTAAGCTCAAATGCATTTCGTGAAACTACCCCTTATAAAATTAGTGGGTTTCGTCGTATTTTTACTTTTTATTTACTATTAAGCTCAAATGCATACCCCTAATAAAATTATAATAAATGGGATTATGAAAAGTAGTAACTTTTTATCTTAGGGTAGGTAAATGTTATTTATTTATTTAATTTTCAGTTGCACTCCAGGGTCGGTAATGTTGGAGGAGAAGGAGGGGTTGGGGACCCCCACAAAAAAAATAACCCCCAGTGATAACATTAGGTAATAATAATATTTTCATTTTATATTTAATAATGTTATAAAAAAACTAAAAGGGGTAGTTTCACGAAGTGCATCTACCCATGCTAAAAAAAGTATAGAAATGGGATTTTTACAGTAACTTTTTATTTATTAAGCTCAAATGCATTTCGTGAAACTACCCCTTATAAAATTAGTGGGTTTCGTCGTATTTTTACTTTTTATTTACTATTAAGCTCAAATGCATACCCCTAATAAAATTATAATAAATGGGATTATGAAAAGTATTGTATTTTTACAGTAACTTTTTATCTTAGGGTAGGTAAATGTTAAAAAAATATCCTTACTTACTTTTGGTCAGGTTAGGTTGGGTCCTCCATCCATCCTCCGGGGCGCATTCCTTCCATGTTCAGCAACTCTCGGTGCTCTACACACCAAGAGAGGCCATTTTTTTTTAGAATATAATCCCAAATTTGGTAAATTTGGTGGGTTCTAAAAAGAACCAGAGAAATTGAAAATTTATTTATTTATTTAATTTCAGTTGCACTCCAGTCACTTCAAAAATAGCTGATCCACAACGGAAGCGAATAATACCAAAGTTGTGTTCACCTCCAAGGGTCAAGAAAAGAAGAACAGAGTCTTCTCCACAATCGAGGTAAAAAAAACAAGTAGCCAAATAATTTTTTTTTATTTTGTCCAGAGGGCAAGGGAAAAATAATATTAATTAATAATTAAAATAATAGGCTATTTTTTTAAGGTCAAAACCTGACAGCCCAGAACCTGAAAATCCAACTTCACCCCCCAAACCTTCTCCCCAATCGAGGTAAAAAAAACAAGTAGCCAAATAATTTTTATATTTTGTCCAGAGGGCAAGGGAAAAATAATATTAATTAATAATTAAAATAATAGGCTATTTTTTTAAGGTCAAAACCTGACAGCCCAGAACCTGAAAATCCAACTTCACCCCCCAAACCTTCTCCCCAATCGAGGTAAAAAAAACAAGTAGCCAAATAATTTTTATATTTTGTCCAGAGGGCAAGGGAAAAATAATATTAATTAATTATTTTAAGGTCAAAACCAGCAAGCCCACAACCAGCTTCACAAACAACACCAGATACATCACCAATGCGCCCACTCAACGTAACGCCGCCGCCGTCTCCATCACCTACAAGTACAACAGCCACACCTAAAGCCGCAGCTGGAGACACACCTTCTTCAGCACAGTCATCCCCAGCTGGAGAAAAGCCAAAAGGGAGAGGTGGCCGTACAAGTACAACAGCCACACCTAAAGCCGCAGCCAAACCTAAAGCCGCAGCCACACCTACAACACCAGCTGGAGACACACCTTCTTCAGCACAGTCATCCCCAGCTGGAGAAAAGCCAAAAGGGAGAGGTGGCCGACAAAAAGGATCCAAGAATAAACCCAAGATGAACAGTGACAGTACGGAACATATGTTCATCAGAGGTAAGCTTAAATTAGTATAATTAATATCAATAACATAGGTAGTAACATTAAAAATTTAATTGACAGGATGTCTATTTGTCTGTACTTAAATAAAATACATTATATTATATTTATAATTAATAACCATACAATCTCAACCGTAAATACATAAATTTCTAGAATACTAGTTTGTTTTACTTTACCTATAATATATTAAATTAACTGTTCTATTGATTACCTAGACTGCGTGGGTACAGTACAAGGGGACACACACTCGCTCTATGACCGCCTTGATGGGAAGAGGATAACATATAGTAATGGTGATAAGGTACAAACATAAATACTAAAAATAATAATAAAATGTAGAGGGGGGGGGGGCAAAAGTGACACTTTTTGAAAGCAAAACTAAAAGTCAAGAAAGGAACACAACTAAAAAAAGAGTTACAGGTGTGAGATTATTAAATAAAATGTTTAATAAAATTAAAATTACTTCAGGTTTATGTCTACTTGGTTAAAGTGCTTGAAGATCATGCTTACATGATCCCCAACTACCCTGGAAAGGGTCAGAATAAGACCCCGTGGGGGCGGGGGTGCAAATACTGTAACTTCCATACCTGGGATGGCACATACCACGTGAAAGAATACCCCAAAGAGGGAAAACCATTAGAGAGATTTATACTGCAAGAAACTAACCTTCTTAGGTAATAATATTAAGTTGACATAAAATAACATGATGTATTAACGCAACGTGCCGGAGCCGTATAATTTTGATGCGGCTCCGGCTCCGGGGAGCCGTATTTGGAAATACGGCTCCCGGCTCCGGCTCCAGCTCCGGCTCCTACCTTAAAATTAATATATCAATTTTTTTCCATTATTGAATTTGATAAAATAAGATAAATAATATAAAATATTTTGCTTTTATTTGATTAAAGCTATATAAAAGTAGAAGGATGTGTGTCTATTTGTTAAGTAACAATAGTTTTTCAGTTTATTATATGGAAATAGACCGTTGCCAAATTATAATATTACTTTAAAAAATCATTTTTACCTAGTCCGGAGCCGGAGCCGTTTTTAACAAAAAATACGGCTCCGGATCCGGCTCCACAAAAAATGTTGCTGCTCCCGGCTCCAGAACACTGGTATTAAGTATTCATAAACATTGATTAAAAATATATACTGACAGACAAGGTGAATTATAGAGTAGCTTTGCTAAAAAAAATAATATTAATTGCTTACCTGTTTAGGAGGTTTAGCCGTCACTGGATCATTGACCACAGAGATGTTTACCGAGAGTATAGGAAGGGAGTGAACCTGGCCAGCTTTCAGAGGAAGTTTCAACAGGCCCAGGCAGATGCTGAAGTTATCCATGAAGTCAAAATATACGTCACTGCCCTAGAAGCGCTGCGCCACATAACAGGAAAACTGGTTAATAATGAAAGTTTCCTTCGCTTTAAGGTAAATGTATGTTTAATATTTTTGATCATATTTGCTGTTATCTAATGTCTCATACCTATATTTTTTTTAATTGAAAATGATTGCTAAAATCGAAATATATCTTCATGTCAGTTAGAATAGTGTATTTTTTAAAAATAGGTTGAAAAACATACTAACTTTAAAAAATTCGCTTTAAGGATACGGATGCCAATGCCTTTGACCATATCGTCGCCAAGCAGGTCGGTTTACTTGAGAAAGGCAAGAAGCAGGATGCACCCACCAGCAAACAGCTTCATAACTGGCTGCAGGGGCAGCACAAGTATTACATGGAATCCTTCAAGAAGATTTTAGAAAATAAAGGTATTAATAACTATTAACTATTAAGTATTATAATTTATAAACTAAAACATTACTAAATAATTTCAAAATCTGAAAGAAATAACAAATAATTAATTTAAATTATCTTCACTTCCGCGGGTGTGTACATTGCCGAAATCGAAGGAAAGGTGCACACCTGCGGAAAAAATGTTAATATTTAATTATTTTAAATAATCAATATTATCTTTGTTTCCGCAGGTGTGCACCTTTCCTTCGACTTCGGCAATGTTCACCACACCGACTTCATTGCAGGTAACCTAAATAAAATAAATAAACTATTATTATTTATTAATGCAATTACAACTGCAGCAGCTACATAACCTGAATTAAATAAAGTAAAGTAAACTATTATGAATGAATAATATAAAAGAATTACTAATTTTTCAGTAACTGCAAACTATACCGATGCAGACGGTCCCAAAGAATTGTTGCTCGCCTGTGAACAGGTATAAGTTTAAAATTAATTCTTAGAAATTTAGAATGACCACAAATACCTAAATGATAATTTGATTAATTACTTATGTTTAGATGCCTAAACCCGATGCTTCCGGCCGCAGCATCTACGAATATTTCGAAGAACTGTTGAAAAGGTTTGGGCTTGAGCATTATCAACTTCTCAGCTCCACATCCGACTCGGCTGCCAACTGTGTAAAGGTAATGAAAAATTATAAATTATAATTATAAAATCATAACTATTTAATAGTTTTTTCTCGCATCGTATTTTAAATGGCTTTCCGCGGATGTAAAATGTACAATTGTAAGATAAAACCAGTTTTTTTAGATGAATATTTGAATGAATACGAGAATTAATATTATAAAACAATACCATTAGAAAGTAAATCATTAATTTATTTTTCATTCTTTAGTCCGTCAAGATACTCAATGAAGAGCACGGGAAAACCCCCACAGAGTATACAAGTTTCATGAACCATGAGGGAGTCAGTGATGATGATAGTGATAAGGAAGACACACCTGAGGCTGATAGTGAAGATGAAATCCCGTTGGATTTGTTTATAGAAGATTTAGATGAGGTTGAGGATGGTGTTGTAGAAGCCGAAGGTGAGGGTCAGGATGGAGATGAAGAAACCCTGGCAGGAACAAGACAAGGCGATGGCGGCGATGGCGGCATATCAAGTGCGATTTTCTACAGGTCCATCGCCATCAAAGATCCACAACAAAGAGAGGGTAAGTAAAGTTAAATTAAATTCATTCCCAAAAAATTCAATGAATTACATTTAATGATTTACAGGGGTAGTTTCACGAAATGCATTTAACTAAATTATATTAATTTATTAAATTATTTCTTTTCAGCAATCACAAATTTCGGGAAACTAATAGAAGAGAACATCCAAAGAACAATGAAATGTGATGAGCAGAAATGTGGACTTATAGTGGGAGGTGTTTGCCTCAACCACCAAGTGGAGTTGGCGTTGAAGCAGGCTGCCAAAGTTGTAAGTAAATTAATTAAATGATTAATAGAACCAACTAAATAACTTATACAGTAACTTAAAAAGTTAAATAATAAATTATACAAAAACGTGAAAATTAACAAATATTATATTTTTTTAGAAAGGGAAGGGGTACAACAGAACCATAATTAACCTGGCAAAGCTGGTCAGTAAAATTATGAATAACAAGAAGCTGCGTCGCATTTTGGTAGAGAGTGGACAACGTATGCTTACCAGATACGTGGAGACGAGATGGAGCTCCAGAATGAACATGATAAAGCGGTTCTTAGAGTTGTTTGACAACAAACCACTACTTCAGAAGGTGAAAAAATCCGTGCAGGATCAGAAAGGTAAACCCAAAAAAGTTAATTATAATTTAAACAACAATTTAAAACTAACAAAATTACCAATTTAAATTTCTCTCTGTCCCTTAATTAAACAAAAGAGAAAGGTAACAAATAGAAGTTTATTAAAATTTAAACTAAATAAATTATTTCTTCTCTCGTTCCCTTAATTAAAAATTAGAACTGTATATATCAATAGAATTAATTTTTAATTTTTAATTTTTATTTTAGTCAACAAGAAGTTTGACAATCTGTGGCCAACACCTGACCAGGTTCTTGCCCTCAGAGAAGTCCTGGAAGTGTTGGAGTGTGTGGATACCATGCTGACAATTCCTGCACAAGCCCATGAGGCCACAATCGTCCAGATGTTCACCATGCTGGATACGGTGTTCTTTACCCTACGGACAAGTATGCCTGGCAACTTATTCGCTAGACGTGTATTCAAGTTCCTTCACCTGAGAGTTAACAAGATTGTCCGTACTAATGCAGGATGGCAAGTCTGTCTCTACCTACACCCCCTGTCACGCAGTCATTTGGAAATGATTGCGAGTGGCACACAAAGCTTTACGGTGACACAGGATGAAGCAAAAACAATTTTACAACAAGCACCCAAAAATTGTAGGTTGTTGGGTGAACGGCTACACCGAATCTCACTGAGAGCCAACCTAAGTCCTGAAGAAAAGGCAGATGAAGAGGCCGACCTGCGTAGAGCTAATGCGGATGCCGACAATGAGGATTCCGAAGCTGACGAGTACGAATCTCCAGAAACTGCACCTCCCACAGGTAAAGATATACAATATTAATTAAAATAGATAATAATAATAACATTAGTTAAATAATTCAATTATCATTTTTATTAATTATATTTATGTATTACAGGCATGATGACACCCATCCAAAAGATGTTTTGGAACAAACAACAAGAGTTCAAAGAAATTCAGGCTCAAGCAGCAGCCAAGAAGAAAAAGAAAGAACAACGTGACAAACAGAAGGATCCCCTGGACGTCATGAAGAAACACCTGAAAGCTGGGCTGAAGGATTGGAGTAACATAGAAGAATCCAAGTTGCATGCCTTGACATACGGTTACCAACGTGAAGTCGCTAAGATAAAGGAGGAAATTGCGAAAGTCAAAAAATCTAAGTCCAAGGATTTCGATGTTGAAGAACGCCAGAAACTGTACAAACAAGGAGCAATGACCGCAACCCACAGGATGCTTACTGCCAGGTATGAACATGTTGCAGAGAAGATATGTTATCCACCTGGACTTGTCAGTTTGATGACCAACTTCAACAACTTACCTGTTTCTAATGCGAGGTGTGAGAGAATTTTCTCACACCTCAAATTAGTTTACTCATCGAGGCGGTATAACCTAGAGAAAGAAACCATCCACGCCATCATGTTCTTGAAGATGAACAAGCTAGTCCCCAAGAAGTCCCAAGCATTTTGGGATAGGCAGGTAAAAGTTACCAAGAAGACAGCAACCAAGGAACTGGAAAAGTGAAATAATTTTTGTAAATATGTTTATCATATTAATTATGTTGGAAAGAAATAAAGTAGAAGTAAAGTAAAACAAATAATTTAATGAAATAATTTTGTGTTTTTTAAATATCTGTATCATTACCATTATAAAATAAATGTTGTAATAAAACCCAAAAAACTGTTTATTGATATATTTTTTTTTTTGCAGTATTGTTATTTAATTTAACAAGGATGAATAATCAATAAGTAGCGAAGCCAAAAACATTACTCAAATCATACTTGTCTTGTGTCTTTATGCGTGGATGGTCTCTTGCTCGAGGTTCTAGAGTAAATAAGTTGGACATCAAATGAAAGTAAATACTAAATATCCAAAAATAAATTTGAATTTCAATTAAAGGGTGATGGAAAAAAATAAAAATGCGTACTTGCCGCTTCGCTTATATTATTGTACATTCAAACATCAGTAAACCAAAAATCAGACCAATCGGATAATTAGGTCACATAAAAATTTGTTGTTAAAATGTAAAAAAAATACGGACATTAATGTCAGAACTGAATTATCAGAATGCGAATATATAAGAGTCTAAGCAAAATTGTAAGTAAATTTGTTTAAAAACAGCTTGATAATCAGGTTTAATATGAGCGTACATTTAAAACCGAGTTTCAACGCAAAAAAAACGCGGAGCCGAATCTAGAAATACGGCTGCGGATGTGTGTATATTTGGTAACATATGGTTTTTAAGTTTAATTTAAGGAAATAGACCGTTAAATCATATTATTACTGTAAAAACTCACTTTAACCTAATGTGGAGCCGAGCCGTTCTGAACGACGTAAAAAAATGCACGGAAATTCTTTTCGAACACAGGGATTCAATATTTTTAGGTAAGACTTATCGATAAAACACACCCGATACTTTGTAATTTTGGAACGATATAAAAAAATAAAAAATAAACATAATTAAAAACAAAGTATGGAGCTTGCCGAATTATTCACAGTATAAAATCTGTGCGTTTAAAATTGAAATTACCAAAAGGCAAAATAAGAATAATTAAGTTATAACGAACAGACTTATCACTTTATATTTACAAATTATTACAAAATCCTTACCTTAATATACAGTAAATGATTATGTGTACTGCCTTCCGAAATAGAAAACATAGCCTATTATTTTGACGTGTATGTACTCTTATGACATTCACTCAAAACAATAGACTACAATAATTTTTTTCGGACGACAGTACAGAATTAGATCTTCTTGTGTTGACACTTGACTAAGACTTTGTTTCTTTCTTCTTTTTTTTTATAACTATGCAAATAATATTTATCACTTTATTTTATTGTATTAATATAATTCCATTTGAAGTTTTCACATTGAATATTAAATTTTTTATTATTTTTCACTTTTCTTTGTATCTAACTAACGCGTAGTATGACGTGTCAATACACTCTGAAATTCAAATAAGGACTGAAGAACTGTGTGTGTGTGCACGAGGTGCACGAGGTAGAAATGTACATGGGTAATTAGAAACTTCAATATAATTTATTTCGTTATATTTACATTTTTTAAAATAAGATTTTTTAATATGTTTTGACCACGGTAAATAATAAAAATTTGTTGGAGGAATTTTTGTGTATATATTTATCCCTGATATAACAGCATACACCGGAAACGGATGATATCAAATAACAGGGAATCTATAAATATATTGTTACAAATACAATTACAAACTATTATAAGTTAACTTTAATATATTTCATTATCGTTATATACTTTTTTTACGTAATGCAAAATTATCCTTTTTTAATATTAGGAAGAATTTTTATTTTACCCTGTAAAAAAAGCAATGAAAAAAGTAAGACGTCTAAAATGTCGTATTCTTAACAGGTAGACTTTTTGGAGTAAGGAAATTATGTCATCACATTAATTTCATAGAAAGAACCTAAAAGTCTAATATATCTAGTAAATTTTATTTCGGAATTGTTTAACGAACATACTTAATTTAAGATTGCGTGATTTATTTCGAAATAGAAATATAAAACGTAAAAATTTATTATTTTTCAAAATCTTCTATTTATTTACCAAGTACTTCGTATATAAATATTAAGAAATTTGAATATTTAGAAAAATAGAAATAGGGATGTATTTTTGAACGAAGTGAGAGGGGAATTAATATCCTATTTTTGAAATAGAATTCTTGCACACGTATATAAATATTCCCCAATTTCAATATTTTCATATGTCTAAATTCCCTTCCAAATTTACTCGAAATACGATACGTTTAGGGTTTAGAATAGTTAATATTTAAAATATCTAGTAGACACATCATTGGTTGAACCTTTTTTTAAATCTTAAGAATGTAATCACCTTCATAGTAGCAGGATTGATAAAGGTAAAGAACAGAACATTGGATCCAAGTTGTTGATATTCATAAAGTCTGCATAGATAATATTACTTTTACAGTTAGGGAGTTGAATCCATTTTTATAGAAGCAGAAATATAATCTATGATTATGGTTTGGACCCTCTAAAACTGTAATCTACCCTTCCACTTTCCTCTCTCTTGGTGAAGATATCTTCAACGCCGATACGATTTTTGAAATATAAGATTCCACTTTTGTCTCTCTTGTTGAAGATATCTTCACCAAGAGAGGCAAAAGTGGAATCTTAAATTTCAAAAATCGTATCGGCGTTGAAGATATCTTCACCAAGAGAGGGGAAAGTAGAATCTTACATTTCAAAAATCGTATTGGCGTTAAAGATATCTTCACCAAGAGAAGGGAAAGTAGAATCTTACATTTCAAAAATCGTATCGGCGTTGAAGATATCTTCACCAAGAGAGGGGAAAGTGGAAAGGTAGATTACAGTTTTAGAGAGTCCAAACCATAATCATAGATTATCTTTCTGCTTCTATAAAAATGGATTCAACTCCCTAACTGTTTTATGCTATGAACCAGTGCAGTTGAATACACAGGATTATGGCAGGGGGGATGTAAATATTTTTCTTAAGAAAGAAGGAAAGCAAACCTAACAAATTTATGAATTAAGAGTGGTGTTTACGTTTACACCCCTTCCTCCCCAACCCTTTCCAACTGTGCGCCTATACAATTAACTATTATATCATTCTTACTAAAATCTTAAAATAATGATACCAAATAAGACCCTAACCAATCATTTGACAGATTTCAGATACCATAAATATATTTAGAATATATAAACAAGTTTGTGTTTGGGGTTAATATTGCCCATTATTTTATATATGCCCCCCCCCCCCATCTTCCCCCTTCCCCAATAAAAAGTTAATTTGTATTACATCTATTTCAAATTAAATCACCCCAAAGAAAAAATTGGTATTCTGGAAGTTAAGCATTTTAGTTTAAAAGTTTAAAATGATTACAAATGCTCTGGTATGTCACAGGGATCTATAGGGATAAGATAAGGGCCAATAAATTGATGTATGTACCCAATGATTCATCCCTTCTCTGTATTACAATTAATTGTGGAAACGTTGGAACACTTAACTAAATTAACCAACAAATTAAAGTTCAATATACAGGGTGTCCCATGTAAACTGTTTGTTTTGAAAAGCTTATTACTCCCTTAATATTTGAGCTAGCTTAGTAAAATAAAAAGTATTTGGCAGCCTACTACTGACCATTTTATAGGATAATGATGAAAAATCCACAAAATAAACAGGAAAAAATCTACGAGGTATTACATAAGAGGTTCATTTTATTGAATTTAGACTAACCCAGAGGAAAATATTTGCTTTGTAAACTTTAAGATTAGTTTGAGTCCAAACTGCTGGTCGCTCAGACTTTCTAAGCACAAAAATAGAACAATCTGGACATGGCATACTAGAAATTCTCAATATTCAAGAATCTGAAGTGTAATATAGGCGAACAATATGTAAAAATATGCATAATATTGATCTTCTTTGTTAATTTTTCATGTGAGCTCGCTTTAAATGCACACAAGAACCTGAAATATACCAGATTTTTAAATTAGACTACAATGCCAGTTCTTATTGTGTCAGAGTAAGTCTTTGTGATCCACCGTTTGACCACCAGCTGCTTTAAAGTTAACTAAGGCATATTTTTCTTGTGGATTAGTCTTATATTCACTAAAATCAGCCTGTTATGTATTACCTTGTAGATTTTTTTTCTGTTATCTTTGCGGATTTTTTATCACTATATCATTAAATGGTCAGTAGTAGGCTGCCAAATACTTTTTATTTTACGAAGATAGCTCAAATATTATGGGAGTAATAAGCGTTTCAAAAAAAACATTTTACGTGGGACACCCTGTAGTTGTTGATCCAACGAATAAGAAAACTTATCATAAAACATTGGGGACTAGTGTAGTGTTTTGTAGTGTCTGGTTCTTATGTTTATTTGCTTTACATCATTATTTTCTTTATCTTAAAATCCTGGATTATGTTTTAAAATTTTTTATGAATGATTTGAAGATAAGCAATACAATTACACATACTTTTTTCTTAGGAAAAAGAAATTATGTCAAAAACAGTGAAAAAAGATAAAATACATTTTAAGAAAAAAAACCTCTTAATTTCTGTGCACGAATCCAGTCATATTATAATAAAAAGTTTAAAGTGTCTTTTTTTCATAACTTTTTTGCCGTCTTTTCCATACTATCATTCCAATACTTTATACGCCACTAGAAGCATCTAGTGGCCCTTGAAGTGGGGAGGGGGAGGTGGTAGTCGACCCTACCATTTTTATTTTAGTTTAAAACGAAATTTTTTTTTTAAATTTAATGCAGTTCCTTTTTTATAGGGTCGATTTGTCTTGAAAGGTGATGGTAACCTCACCATGACCTATGAGAAGTTACATTGTGAAGGAGAACCATAAGAGATCAGAAGTTAGCAAGATCCTTTACTACAGACACACACACACACACAGACACTCTGTTACTTTTATGTAAGAATGGTAAGTTAGTGGCTTCCCTGAAGAGTAAACAATTTTCCAGGCTTTTTTTTTATTTCAGTCTTGATCAAGTTTCAGATTTTTGTTCGTGTGTCTACTCCTAATCATCAAAAAAAAACAAAGCAACAAAAAAAATAGTTTTCCTTTCTTATTCAAAATTCAAAAATGTTCATACTGGATCCCGTCAACTTTTAGATATTCAGAAAAGGCTTTGTCTAAAACGTTAATATTTTCCTGGGTTCCCATTCTACGTCATCACCATAGCCCTCTTCGAATTCATCTGCCAACAGAATATACATGCCCAAAACTTTGTCTGGAAACCCTATAATGATAAGAAAGATACATATACATAAATGGAATACATATTACCTAATTTTGGCGGGATTCTCCTTCAATAAAGTGAAAGAGTTTATGGGCCAAAGCACCCCCCCCCCCCCCTTCTCTAATTATTTATGTCGCGCACCTAACAGAGCTGTTGTAGAAACCATTTTTAACATCTTTAGGTATGGCGCGGTGTAGGACAGAGATTCAAACCTATTATCTCGGTCCTCCCCGACGACGAGTGGATGGGCTAATTCTTTAGCCACGGTCTTAGGTTTTACATAAATGTACTAACTTCTAGAAATAAATTTGGGCTCTTTTAAAAGACCTTGTACATTTCTCATATGTCTCTGTTTTTAAGATTTTAAGTTATAATTTATTAAGTTAAATAATAAGCTTAAATATAATATTTTATATAAATCCTAAATTCGGACGACTTTTAAACCAAAGAAAATTTAAGTCATAGGAAGGTAACATTAAGCTGTAAATTATAGTGGTACCCAAAGTTGTATAACAAAGTTATCCTTATTATTTGCTCAAAAATATTGGATACTTTTTGTGATTGATTTAATAATTGTAATTAATAACAGGGTGAATTTTATTTATCATCATTGGGGATGTGCATCAATTTATCATCCATTGTCTTATCCCCTAAGATCCCTGGAAGTACATACCGCCATTGTCAGGACGAGCAGATGTAACTCTTGCTGTGGTTGATACTTCTTCTAAACAAATTTAAAAGCTTTTTTAAATATAGGAAGCAGCTTATAGTGCCTAATAAAAAATTACGTCATACAATACAAATGTATACTGTCCGATTACTGCTCATTTGTATTGTATCTCGTCATTTTTTATTAGGCACTATGAGCTGCTTCCAAGGAGCATTTTCTGCTATAAGTGTTTTTTTGAGTAAAGCATGTAAAAACATAATGTTCATGCAAGAAGGCAAAATATGAAATGTTTTAATTAATGAGTTTTGAGTAGCATATTGCTTCTCAATATACTACTGAAGTCAAAAGGATATTATATATTATATTAAAGTTTTTTTACCTGTTGTTGTGGGCTGTTGGGTAGGTGCAATAGTTGTTGTAGCCGGCTCTAAACCATTGTAAGTGTAAGGGAAAAAGATCTAAAAATAAGTAGAGAAAAATCACGAAACCTAGAATCTAGCTATAAATTAACTAAGCCCCTGTGAAAAGAATTAAATTATAGTGTAATAAAAGTAAACTGAAAGGAAAAAAATGCCGTGAATATTTCTTATAAATTTTTTTTTCAGAAGGGTTTATGGGTTAAGGTGTCCGTAATGCTTTTTTTTCCAGTATTGCTCTTTATCTAATTTGTTTCCGCTTGAACCTGTAACTTTTATAGTTGTTTAAAAATTGTCCATGAAAATGAAAATAAAACTCTTTGGAGTAACTGACCATCAAAAAAGGAATTTGATCCTATAAGAATTCTTATTCTAACTCTCTATCTATAATACAAAGTAGAACGATGTCTGTCTGTTTGTTTGTTTGTGTGTTTGTTTGTCTGTTTGTTTGTAGCAAAGGGTCTCGCTAACCACTGAACCGATCGGGTTCTCCTTTACAGGGTAGCTTCTCATAGGTCCCGGGAAGGTTTATAACTATTTTCACGGGGGGTGGGACACCCCCAACCCCCAAAAAAATGAAAAATACCCCCCCCAAAAAAAAATTTTTTTTTCTTTTTAAAACTAAAATTAAAATAGTGGGGTCGACTAACCCCCCCCCCCCCAAAAAAAAAAAGAGGCTAGGGGCGAAGCCGCTAGTAAAACTATACAATGATTAATTTATAGATCCTTATTCTTATCCCTGCTGTTGTAGTAGGTTGTTTGGTAGTTGGTTGTGCTGTAGTTGGTTGTTCAGTGGTTGGCTGTTGCGTAGTTGGTTGTGCGGTAGTTGGCTGTTGAGGAGTTGTGCTTGGGGGACGGGTACTTCCTGAAGACGAGTCAGAATCAAATTAGCAACTTAACTGTAAATTCATATATAATCATATTGCTAGCATTTTTGGTGATATGAATTTGTTTTTGTAAATTTGTTTTTTAATGTCTTTGCTCTTATTTGCTTGAAAAGTTGTATTATTTACCTGGCAAGGATCTGGCTCCATAATCAACATGATCAATATAATCATAACTCGACAAGTTGTTGTAATTACCTGGCAAGGGTCTGTCTATATAATCAACATGATCAATATAATCATAACTCAACAGGTTGTAGTATTTACCTGGCAAGGGTCTGTCTATATAATCAACATGATTAATATAATCATAACTCAACAGGTTGTAGTATTTACCTGGCAAGGGTCTGTCTCCACAATCAACATGATTAATATAATCATAACTCAACATGTTGTATTATTTACCTGGCAAGGGTCTGTCTATATAATCAACATAATCAATATAATTATAACTCAACAGGTTGTAGTATTTACCTGGAAAGGGTCTGTCTCCACAATCAACATGATCAATATAATCATAACTCAACATGTTGTATTATTTACCTAGCAAGGGCCTGTCTCCATAATCAACATGATTAATATAATCATAACTCAACATGTTGTAGTATTTACCTAGCAAGGGCCTGTCTCCACAATCAACATGATTAATATAATCATAACTCAACATGTTGTAGTATTTACCTGGCAAGGGTCTGTCTATATAATCAACATGATTAATATAATCATAACTCAACAGGTTGTAGTATTTACCTGGCAAGGGTCTGTCTCCACAATCAACATGATTAATATAATCATAACTCAACATGTTGTATTATTTACCTGGCAAGGGTCTGTCTATATAATCAACATAATCAATATAATTATAACTCAACAGGTTGTAGTATTTACCTGGAAAGGGTCTGTCTCCACAATCAACATGATCAATATAATCATAACTCAACATGTTGTATTATTTACCTAGCAAGGGCCTGTCTCCATAATCAACATGATTAATATAATCATAACTCAACATGTTGTAGTATTTACCTGGCAAGGGTCTGTCATCATAATCAACGTGATTAATATAATCATAACTCAACATGTTGTAGTATTTACCTGGCAAGGGTCTGTCTTCATAATCAACATGATCAATATAATCATAACTCAACATGTTGTAGTATTTACCTGGCAAGGGTCTGTCATCATAATCAACGTGATTAATATAATCATAACTCAACAGGTTGTAGTATTTACCTGGCAATGGCCTCTCTCCACAATCAACATGATTAATATAATCATAACTCAACATGTTGTAGTATTTACCTGGCAAGGGTCTGGCTCCATAATCAACATGATCAATATAATCATAACTCAACAAGTTGTAGTATTTACCTGGCAAGGGTCTGTCTTCATAATCAACATGATTAATATAATCATAACTCAACATGTTGTAGTATTTACCTGGCAAGGGTCTGTCTTCATAATCAACATGATTAATATAATCATAACTCAACATATTGTAGTATTTACTTGGCAAGGGCCTGTCTCCACAATCAACATGATTAATATAATCATAACTCAACATGTTGTAGTATTTACCTGGCAAGGGTCTGTCTTCATAATCAACATGATTAATATAATCATAACTCAACATATTGTAGTATTTACTTGGCAAGGGCCTGTCTCCATAATCAACATGATTAATATAATCATAACTCAACATGTTGTAGTATTTACCTGGCAAGGGTCTGTCTTCATAATCAACATGATTAATATAATCATAACTCAACATGTTGTAGTATTTACCTGGCAAGGGTCTGTCTTCATAATCAACATGATTAATATAATCATAACTCAACATGTTGTAGTATTTACCTGGCAAGGGTCTGTCTTCATAATCAACGTGATTAATATAATCATAACTCAACAGGTTGTAGTATTTACCTGGCAATGGCCTCTCTCCACAATCAACATGATTAATATAATCATAACTCAACATGTTGTAGTATTTACCTGGCAAGGGTCTGGCTCCATAATCAACATGATCAATATAATCATAACTCAACAAGTTGTAGTATTTACCTGGCAAGGGTCTGTCTTCATAATCAACATGATTAATATAATCATAACTCAACATGTTGTAGTATTTACCTGGCAAGGGTCTGTCTTCATAATCAACATGATTAATATAATCATAACTCAACATATTGTAGTATTTACTTGGCAAGGGCCTGTCTCCACAATCAACATGATTAATATAATCATAACTCAACATGTTGTAGTATTTACCTGGCAAGGGTCTGTCTTCATAATCAACATGATTAATATAATCATAACTCAACATTTTGTAGTATTTACCTGGCAAGGGCCTGTCTCCATAATCAACATGATTAATATAATCATAACTCAACATGTTGTAGTATTTACCTGGCAAGGGTCTGTCTCCACAGTCAACATGGTCGATATAATCACAGGTCAAATAGTTTGCATCAAAGTAGGTTCCCTAAAAATTTGTAAATTATTCAGTGATTATTCCTAAAAAGATTTGATATTGTGCTTGCATAAAGATATTTTAAACTTGTCTGTGCTTCTTAGATAAAAGGGGCATATATGCATAAATATCTAATTCTATTATCAGAAATCTTCTGAATTCATAATGGTAATGAATGTTAAATTATGATTTAGATAATGTTTCTTGCATGGTTTTATAGACAATTGTCCCTAGATACATAATCTAAAAGGCATAGACATATAGCTAAAAACGTCTATATTTTTTTGTACCTTTGGGAATTTTGGAAACTGATATCTTGCAGGCCCTAGGGTAATGAAAGCCGAGCCAACAAAACTTGGTTTAATATTATAATTTATTTTAATATTCGTAGAAAATTGTCTGTATTACAATTTTATACATGAATTTTCATTATGGCTCATAACCGATTATAATCCAGCAGATGTTGATTAGTTTCAAATCTATACTAGAATAGTTATCTATAACATTGTATTATAAGATTAAAACCAATTTTTTCTACTTACGACTCCACAACATTCATGGAAAGGTGTGAGGTTGGCACAGTCATAGAAACACTGACAGTTGTCCGGATCTGGAAATAAACCATTTCCAGGACATTTCCAAGGATCTACAAAATGATGAATTATGGATACCCTGTTAACAATATAAGTTGTAAGATATATGTATATTTCATTATTAACTTTGGTCAAGTTGGACAAAGCCCAAATTGTGTCAAAATTGTTTTTAAAAATCATCCATGTGACGTCATAAAATTGAGGGATTATCCATCTCTTTTTAGGGGTTTTCTTTCCCACTTTTCCTCTCATCTTTCTTAATTTTATTTCGTCACATGGATCATTTTTGACACAATTTTGAAACAATTTGGGCTTTGTCACAAGTTGGGTTTAAAGTATTCATATAGGGTAAGGCGCCCTTATAGGGGTTAGGCATAGAGAAAACATAATTTTGCTAAATAAATAAAATCCTAAAACTTAACCTATGCCTGCCAGGCACTGTCTAGCCTTAAAATAAAAACTGTTTAGACTTTGTCAAAAAAGGAAAATTTAGAAAACGAAGATTTTTAAGTTAGTCAGATATGATTAAATCCCATAATGTGTGTGATAGAATTTTTGAAATTACAATTTAATTAAAAAAAATATCTTCTAATTTGGACCAACAATTATACACTATCTAAAAATAATGTGATCGGATTGTTAATTCACTATGTTTCTATTTTTGTAATTAAAGTATTGACCATCAGGATTTTCCATATTTATTTTAAACAAGAATGACAACTTCAATAAGTAGCGAAGCACAAAAATCATGGATTGGAATACACGCAAGAAGATTCAAAGAGCATTTGATGATTTGTTAAATTCAAGAATATAAATATATTGGAGAACATAACCACAATACCTTTCTCGCGTATTCTTATATTTTTAAATATCTATATTTTGTAGATGACTGTTTGACGGACAAAATAACTTACATACTGGATGCTCATATGTAATGTATAGGGTATTTTCACACACAAAAAAATCAGCCGTCTATTTTAAAGCAGCTGAGAAAATCACATTTTCCCCTTAGCGTTGCGGACTGACTGTCTGAAAGACGGGTTGAAAGACAAAATAAATTATAAAGTAGCTTTGCTACTATTAAAAATGTATACCTGAACTAAAAACCTTAAGTTCAGCCCTGCTAATGAAAGCTAAGAATAACAAAATACAAATTTTCATTCTTTTCTGCCTTCTTATTACAAATTAAAAGGTAAGACTAATTCTTACTTTCAATATGAATATTTTTAATCTTTCAAAGATAAAGAAATACTCTAGAAAAATCATAAAGGAAACTATATCATTTTAAATGTGTTTAGGTAATTTGTATAAATGTAGTTTTTTATAATAGTTCAAAAATAACAATATTTCTACTTTTGACGCTGAAAAGAGACAAAAGAAACAACAATCTAAATGTTTTACTTAATTTTCAAAGCCTTTTTTATTACCTTTCCGATTGTTTTGAAAATAGCAATACCATAGTGTCCTTTTACTGTGCCATATGTATTCTTATGATGTAATTGTTTTTATTGCAAAGAAAAGTGCTTTTAAATTTATTTATAACTTGTTGCTTCGTCCCTAACCTAAATGGGAGGGTGAAAGAGGTCAGGAAAATAGCCTAAAACCACCTAAAGACATTTTTTAAAAATACTACTTTATATTATACTAGCGGCTTCGCCCCTAGAGGCCTCTAAGGGCACTTGAGGTGGGGGAGTTGATCCCAAAATCCATAAATTTAGATTTTAAAGAAAGTTTTAAACTTTTTTTTCTTGGGGGTTGGTTAATTTTTTCCTATGGACGATTTCGCTTGGGGGGTGATGGTACTCTCCTCTAAAATAGTTATAAACCTTCCCGAGACCTATGAGTAGCTACCCGGTTAAGGAGAACCTAATCGGTTCAGCGGTAAACGAGATCCTTCGGTACAAACAAACAGACGCACCTCGTTCTACTTTGTATTATATGTAGATGTTTAAAGTATAGTGCAAAATATAAAAATTAAGTCTTCCCGAGTTTTTTAATTGATAATGGACTTCTAATACATCTTTGTTTATTGACGGATTTTTAATTAAATCTAATATTCCCACAATCACTTTTGTCTGATATCAACAGCGGCTGCGCCATCTATAGAAATGAAACTAACTGTGTTAAACAATACAAATGGAAAAGATCAAAATAGAAATGAAATATGAAAACATTTGGTCTTTGCATATTGCAGACATACACTAAGTCTTGTAGGGAAGCTTTACTACTAAAAAAATGATCAAAATGTTGCACCTAAAAAGTTGAGGTTGATATGAAAAAATAGTACTTTTCAGTTCACTACTCAACTTATTTTGCCAGAAATACAGGGAAATGTAATTGGAAGATAAATCTTTTCTGGTTAGGCAATGAACAAGGCAGAATTTTATCCTTATAATAAAGTAACAGGATGTTTGTGTGTTTGTGTGTCTGTCTGTACCGAAGGATCTCGCTAACCGCTTAACCGATCGGGTTCTCCTTAACAGGGTAGCTTCTCATAGGTCCCGGGAAGGTTTATAACTATTTTTTTTGGGGGGTGGGACACCCCCAACCCCCCCAAAAAATGAAAAATCCCCCTCAAAAAAAAAAAAAAAATTTAACTTTTTCTTTTAAAATCTAAAATAAGAAATTGGGTTATCAAATTTCACTTTCCTCTCCTCAAGTGCCCCTAGAGGCCTCTAGGGGCGTAGCCGCTAGAACTTTAAATTTGGGCTAAAGATTTTTTTCATCTATTTACCTATGTGTGTATTTTTGATAGTGTGGTTGGGGGGGGGGGGGGGGGGAATTAGTGTCAACAATTCCAAGCTTTTATTTATTTATTCTTTTTTTTTGGGGGGGGGGGGCATCTGTATAGGTTTCCTTGCGTGGATGTTGCTATCTTTGTTAATTAAAAAGAAATACATTTTAGATTTCTTACATATGCTTCATTGCTTGTAAATTTTCCATCCAAAAACTTATCAGCTTATCAATCCATCTATCTATTCATCTATCATAGTGGTTTGAAGAAGAGCTACGCTACTAGTTTTAATTTTAGTTCTAATTGGTCCGTCGTAGTTGAAAGACGTGTTGAAAGCAGGCTCTCTTTAATTTTACGTTGCTTTTCGCGCATTTTTTGATTGTCGTGGCGCGTTGTGTAGAAATGTGTAATACTTTGATATTACAGAATTATTACATTTTTTAGCTTTCTGTGAAGAATTTTTATGAGTACGGTTTTTCTTCTTTTAGGGTCGGTATGTAACGGTTAGCTCAGGTGGTTAATTATAACCATTTTATATTATTATCTAGTGAAGGAGGGAGGGGACATCGGGCTTCAAATTATACTGACCCCAATATTTATACACGTTCGCTAATTCGTTTACTTACAAACTTTAGGGGTCTGATAATTGATGGTCCATAAAAGATTACAGTTTCAAAACTTTAAAATCTTTAATCTTCTCAGGGGGTAGTATTGTTTATTTATTCTTGGGAAGTACAAATTAATCGTTGGTTTGGCTGTTTGATTGGCTAAGCAACGAAAGGAATTTTTTTAAACAAGACATACAAGCATTCTTCGTTCTTATGATACAGAAAGTCCTTTGGCGTTCTGCTGACTAAAGATATTAATATATGAAAAACACTAGGGCAAGAAATATTATACCTTTAACAATAGTACACTTTGGGACATAGAAAAATATTCTACACTACACTCCCCAAAAATAGCTTGGACGTTCTTAGTTCTAAATAATTTCTTAGTTAATCGTTGGGGAGGTGATGGGTTCGAATCTCAGCCCTGTTATCGTTGTAACAAAAGACGTTAATAGTTATTTCTCGTATCGTATTATAAACGGCTTTCCGCGGATATAGAATGTACAATTATAAGATTAAAACTAGTTTTTTTTAGCCCCGTGGTGCCAAAGGCACCGGCTAAAAAAACTAGTTTTAATCTTATGATTGTACATTTCTATATTCGTAGAAAACTGGATATAATACGATGCTAGACATAGTTTTTTCGTATTCATGAGAACCGGTTCCTATCCACCGGATTCAAATGAATACGAGAAAATATGTTACTAATGCTGCTATGCACAACATTGATAGTAAGAGTAGTGTGAAAACCTTGGTCCAAAAAAGGCGCAACTTATTATCATACACATTTAGGAACTCAAAACAAAGGCCATACAATCAAAGAGTTGATTGTATGCAATAGTTGGGATTTTTAGGATTTAAAAAAATATAAAACTTTAAATATCTATCCTTGACTTTTAAATATTGTTAAATTGACATTAAACACAAAACATTTATTTGTTAAAAATAATTTTTTGTGGTAACCCTCTTCATAATTACCTTGTAATTTAATAGGAACAACAGTTTATCTTTACACAAAAATAAACTTAAAGCTTCTCTATAACTAGGCTAAATCCGTTTGGCTATCCACCATAAGGTCAATATTATAGTTTGGAAATAATTCAGTTCTTTCCTTGTTTTTGGACTGATTTCAAAATCTTAACTTTAGCAAACTAAATTACCATCTTCAATTTTGGTTTTAAAAAGCCAGAAAAAAAATCTTTTTTACAGAGCCGATTTCTATTGGAAGGGTGAAGGTAATTTCCCCCAAAATAGTTATAGACCTTCCATGGACCTATAAGAAGCTTCACTGGTGCAGGGATTAGCGAGATCTTAAGTAACAGACATCCTATTATATTTTAAACTTTTTAGACAAATATGTTGAAAATGAAGTGGGCAACAACTCCTTTTTCTGCACAACAGCTGTGGATCTTAGTTGTTATTGGCTTAGTTGTTGCTGATTCATTTGTCACTGCTGCGCCACTTCACTCAGGTATTTTCATTGGGGGGAAGAATCAAATGTCCTTTACAAATACAATTTCCTATCTATCTATCTAGATATCTATTTATCTATCTATCTGTCTAAATATCTATCTATCTATCTATAATTTGTTTATAATTTGATGGGGCGGGACTGGGAGGATTTGTTTAACACTATGTCCTATACCTTTTCCCCCTGTTGGCTCTGATAGGAGAGCAACGCAAATTTCTCTGGTTAAAACTGAAATTAAACACGTTTAAATTTGGCGTCCAGTTATTCTGGCAAAAATTAAATAGCATAGATTGGAAAAAAATAAATCATTACTTTTTTCAAATGTATACTAAAATGATTAGACATAATGTAAAATGAAACACACTTTAATTTTAATGAAAAATAACTTTGTGAAAAACTGAAAATATCTTAGGGGTTGATTTATTGCATTCCTTCAATAACAAAGCCTTTTACTGAATGTCTTATTAATAGGTAGCGCATCATATTGGCCAATACTATAGTCTTCATAGGTATAGTTTTCAACGACGCTGACCAACAACACAAGGACAGTTAGAATGACAGACATACACACACAAATAATTATACAGTTGATTCGCTCCAAAAAAAAAACTAATTATTTGCGGGGCTGCAGGCACATAAAAATTTGAAATGGTAACCGAGTGGCAAGAAGAAAAATTATTATCAATTACATCAATTTTGAATGCACTTAACCCGATCAAGGAATGCGAGAAATATTCTTTTAAATATTTTAATTTATTTAACAAGTAGCGCATCAATAACAAGACACTTTTTTAATGGAAAGAAATACATTGTTCATTAATAATTTTGGGCAGGTATTTTCAATAAATTGTAAATCTTTGTTACCATTTCTGTAATTAAAAATCATTGGTGGAAAAGTTTATGCACTGCTTGTTTGGCCAAACAATCAAGAAACCAGAGTTTTAAAATATAACAAATGGGATAAGATGTTTAAAAATTTTGGGTACCAGTATCATTTACAGTCCAATGTCCACTCACTTTTATTTACTTAAATATTAATTGCGGTTTTGAGATTTTATATTTTAGTTTTTTCTTTTTTTCAAGGGTCTTTCTGTTAACAACAAATGTAAAACAATAACAATGAAGTCCAAAGTACCGTTTAGCTTTGTATTCAAAATTAATTAAATACCAAATATAGTCCAATAAATCCAAGGAAAGTGTGGACATTTGACCGCAAATTTTAATACAGGTACTCCTAATTTTAAAAAAAAACTTTTAGCATTCGTTGGCTCAAAAATTATGGGAATTTTTATGGGTACAGTTTGGCAGTGTGTAAAACTTTTCTATTAATAGTTTCAAGGGGTAATTTTGATTATCATCATTGGTCATCACTTATTGTCCATTGTCTTATCCATTGTTAACTAATCATGAAATTGTTTTTTAAAAGTTTTAAACAAGAAATAGATTTATAAATATTGAAATTAACAAATATTTAAATTACAGTCTAACATTGCTATAAAATTATCCTTTTTTTCTGGCAAAAATATTTGAATTAACAAAATGTGCAATTAATAACTCAATAGAAAAAATTAAAAATAGAATTAGACAGGGAGGGAGGGGATATTGGACTGTAAAATATACTTGTACCCAAAACTTTATATCCACGTTATCTTATTCATTAAAAACTTTTGTTCTTTTAGTTGGTTCCAAACTTATGTATAGTATAAATAACTTTAAAATCCGATTATTTTAATCTACAGAAGAGGTAATTTTGTTTATTGTCATTGGTGATGTATATCATATTATACTCCATTGTTCTATCCCCTAAGAACCCTGGTAGAATTAGATAAGAATATGAAAAGTAAAAATTAAACCAAAAATTTTGAGATATGATCTTCGTTTTTCAAATCAGGTTCCAAATTAAAAATTTAAATTTTGTACTTATAGACTTAGTCAACCAAGATTATTCGGGATTAATGACAGAACAATTATTCCAGTATGGCTTCGAAACCGATTAATATTCGCGGGATTGGAACCAGTTCTCAGCCATAATGAATAATCAAGTATAGCACAGACAATTTTCCAATGATAAAAAATAAATTCTATTATGCATTTCGTAAGGTTCCTAATGGATAAGATGTTGGGTGATATACATATAATACACCTAGTGTAGATTGTAGAATGAAATTATTGGTTGAAAAGTTTGGACAATATATTAGATTGAAATCACCAAGCTTCCATAAGAGTAACCAAAGTTTTAAGTCAGCGTTTAAGATATTATAAAACTTTGGGTACCCTATGTCTGTCACTGTCTTTATGTTGAAATCTCAAGACTGCTTAGATGATAGGTGAACAAAGTGGAATAATTCTCCAAATTTGCTTTTGAGCTTATCTCTCATCTTCATTTGTTAAGCTTCACACCTTTGGATATCATAATCCTTGTTTTTAACGCATCGCAATATTATAGACAACTTTCCGCGGATATTAAATTTGAACTGGTAATAATCCTATGATTCTTTTATTATTTGTAGACATTTTTCTGTAATATGTTATGCTTGATTTTTCAGTATGGCTGAGACTCAGCCATACTGAAAAGTCCTGAGAGCTGGTTCTAATCTAGCAGATATTATTCGGTTCCTAATCCATGCTGGAAAAAACATTAATTTGCTTTAATCGAATATATTTTCATTTTTAACTCATTGCGTCCCTGTGCTAACGAGACATTTTGGGCGTGTGAAAAATACGTGAATATTAGCGTGCCTTCAAACCTGCAAGAATTACATATCAGCCGATATATTCTTCTTTGAATATCATAATAAAAAATCTATCAATGTAACTAAAACAATCATGCATTTAAATAGCCCAATAATTAAAAAAATATAACTTATCAAAGGATTGTAAAAGTACAGTAAATTGTAATAAAGTAAAATAGATTAATTTGAAAAATTGGTTCTTTTGCGGAATTGATGGAACGTCATAAAATGACGTAAAAACTAGAGTAAGACAAACAAGAATGACAACATTCCTAAGTAGTAAATCTTATTATCACGCGATTGCAACATTAGAAATATAGCTGCCATATCAGGGCCGGAGGTGATGGGTGTGAATTTCAGCCGGAACCACGTCATAACATAGGATGTTAAAAAATACTCCTCTTTAAGTAATTGTGTTTGTATATAGATGTATAACCAGACAACTACCTGGATCCCCCTGTTGAGGACCTATTTCGTCTGCTAGCAAATTGTTTCTGCTCTTTTGTAGCGAATTGACCCACTTGAAAGTCAAGTAATAATATACCCATTAATTGTTATATAAGGGTTTAAAGTTGAATATAAGGACCAAAAAAATTAATTTCAATTCTATTTTGTTTTTAGAAATTCTGAGTAGAACGAAAAGAACCATGAAGTTTGGCGGACCAAGATTTCAATTTCTCCCTGTCTCACTCATAGGTTAGTTAACGAAAATGGAATTACAGGTCAGAAAATGGTCGTACCGACCATTGCTTGCACGATCCTTATGATTAGGCAAATTAGGAAAGTAAATAAACCCAGGGAGTAAGGGAGGGGACAATGGATCGAATATTCAATTTTTAGGAGTCTCAGACTTTGGGTACTGGCTTAAAGGGAATGTGCACGAACACAACAGATTCTGACTGACTTTGGGTACTTGCGCATCAATGCCCCGCTAACCAGCTGAGCTAGTTTTGAATATGCAGACAGAAAAATTTGTTATTAATGGCTGGTTTTAACAAATATTTTTTCCCAAGAAAATGTCATTTTATGTATAGAAACTCTATTGTGATATTTATGTACTAGATAATCTAAGAACCGCTAGAATTTAGGGGTCAGTTATAAATATATGAGAAGGGTTGAGGTAGTTATAAACAAGATTTTCTAGTGATTAATTACAGAATGTTTATTACATTGTGATGTGTTGATAATTTAATTTTCAAGTAAATGATTTTTTTCTTAGAACTAATTTTGTTCTAAATTAGGTTACCATGATCCCTTTACAATTTTGGTAAAATTTTCTTGATAAATCTGGTTTTCATTGCTTTTCAGCGAACCCTCTTAAATTGAATTAATTGCCCATTGTCCCCTCCCTTACTCCCTGAAATAAACCAATTTTGAACAAGAAACATATATGAATGATTGGCCTGCAAACCAACGGACTGTATGGCCATTGTTGTAGGGAATCTTCACCAGAATTTAGCCATCTATCTTGAATAGCAGTTAGGGAATTATTATTGAAAGCAACGCCAATTTTGTTGAGCAGAACCGTAAATTATAGATTATACATTAGATAAAACAAACTTGATTATGTCATCTTTATTAGTCAAAAATACAGTGATAGATTGATGAATGCTTTGCACGGACCAAGATCCCCCCCACCCCTAAATAAATCTGGTTGGCTGGTGGGGAAGGGGTTGTATTTTTTTAAAAGATGATTTCACGGGATGGTAGAGGTATTCCGTTATATTTCTATGATGATGTGATGTACCGATGTGCGCATGCGCGCATTAGTGAAAAAATTAAAATTTAAGCTTTATTAGGTTAATTTTAGGTTTGGTTAGGTTATATTAGGTTAGGTTATATTAGGAACAACTAACTTATTAAAAATTAAGTTTTATAGATGCGCGCATGCCGCGTAACTTCTCATATACTTAATCACATCATCATAGAAATAAAACGGAACAGAGGAACACCCACCCAAAATATTTTTTTAAAAATCAAGTTACCATAAGAATTAAGCTTTAATGTAAAAGAGAATCAAATCGGTCCAGTGGTTAGCGAGATACTTTGCTAAACATATAATGACAAACACGCACATATATAGACATCCTGTTACTTTTATATAAGGATGCAGAATATTTGTCAACTTTTCTAATAGATTAGCCGAAAGACAAGCAATATATACTTGTATAGTAGCTTAAAGTCTAAAAACTAGTCCAACCATGTTACATAAAAGTTGTAGTACTTTAAGATGTGAGGACATATATTCTAAGAGAAAATTAGAAGGGCTTCAGATATTATGCTATCGACTCCGAACCTAGAGGATATGTAACTTGAAAATAAAATGAAAATATAAGATTAATCAAATTGATTGTTTTCATTTTCCTATCCGAGGACAACCATATTTTTTTAAAAGCGAAGCTTTTCTATAATTAGGGTCGGTCCGTCGGTCCGTCCGTCCGAGATAGTTAGCTTTTATTCGTTAATTTAGGCATGTTAGAATTGTCCTATTGATTTCAAACTTTGCATGGTGATTCCTGTAGTAGTTAGGTACGATTTAGAAAGTGTAGCAATTCTATAATCGTTACCAGAATGTCAGTACATCCATTTTAAACATGTTGATTTTTTTACTTTTTTAATAACAATTTTTTATGTGATAAAAATATCCGATTGATCTGATTTTTAAAAGCGAAGCTTTTCTATAATTAGGGTCGGTCCGTCCGTCCGTCCGTACGTCCGTCCGTACGTCCGTCCGTCCGTCCGTCCGAGATAGATAGCTTTTATTCGTTAATTTAGGCATGTTAGAATTGTCCTATCGATTTCAAACTTTGCATGATGATTCCTGTAGTAGTTGGGTACAATTTAGAAAGCGTATCAACTCTATAATCATTACCAGAATGTCCGTACGTCCATTTTAAACATGTTGATTTTTCTACTTTTTTAACAACAATTTTCAAGTGTTTTATTTATCCGTTTGATCTGATTTTTGGTATATTGATTCTTGGGACAACAAAGAACAATATTATAAGCAAAGCAACTCTATAATCAAGTCCAAAAATGTAAGTATGTCCATAAACATTATCCTGTTTTTAAGCAGTTTTTCAACAAATTTACCTACAATTTTGATTCGACATTTATACATTTATGTTCCGATTTTTCAGTTCAGATACTATACAAGTGTTAATGTCCGTTTGTCCTACCGTTTCAGTGCTTCGCTTTTATGGATGTTGTCATCCTTGTTTTATTACTGATTCCTATTACAATTAGGTACAATATTATGAGCAAAGCATCTCTATAATCAAGTATTAAAAATGTCAGTATGTCCTTAAACAGAATTCAGTAATTAAGAAGTTTTGCAACAAATTTACGTATAATTTTGTCAAACCTTATATTTTCATATTTTGTATATTCAGTTCTGACACTCAACAAAAGGTAATGTTCATCTGTCATAACGTTTCAGAGCTTCGCTTTTATGGATGTTGTCATCCTTGTTCTTTCCTTATTCTTATGACTATACTAAAGGAATAAATGCTAATTTTTTTAACTCGATCTTACTAGTTATGAAAATAATATCTTTTCAAAACTATTATAACTTATTTAGGAGCGCACCTGCTATAAAGCTAATATGTTGGACCGTTTGCCCGACCGCTCAAGCGACTAGTAGCAAGATTATTTCTTTAAGTTTATACAAAACTATTGACTTTGCCGCTAGTCTCTAAGGGTATTTACTTAAGGGGTGGTTGTTCCTCCCCCCATATTTTTGCCAAAACTGTCTCATTTTTGCCTAAATCTTTTATATGAACAGTAGGTATAATACCTGAAAAGTAGATACCTGTGGTCCAATGGTTAGCAAGATTTTAAGCTGGTTAATATAGCCACCAACCCTAATTTAATAGACATAATTTTCCTTGTTAAATATAAAATAATAAGTATTAGTATAAACAAAGGATGTGGAATATACGTGGATATTAGGACAGGAGTAAAATTGTCGTCAATTTATCTTGCTAACATGGAACTCATCTATCGGCCAGTTCGTTCATCCAGTAGGAGGAGGGAGAGTGGGGTAAAGGGAGAAATCATTATCTTAGGCCGCTTCGTGTTTCCCTTCATTAGAGATTATGTAAATCTGGTGTAAGATCCAAGTAATAATGTATCTATTATCAAACCAATTCGTACTGGTTAAGAACCAAAGTGGTTTATTAAAATCATCTTGTTTTACAAACAATATCGCTTTTATCTCCCAGTAGGGGCACATGACTTGTAAGAAAGAAAGATTTTTTGTGATATAGCTTCTCTATAATTACACTTGTCCACGTCTGTTCACACTGCCGTAATACCCGGACTCGGGAAGCGGCTGATAAACTGCGGCCGCTACCACAATATATTCAGTAAATGTGATGTTTAATTCTTTTATTTTTAGGAATGAGAGTGTTCGTTTTTCCAAAGCCAGTAAATCCAACGTAAGTTTTTAAAAGCAAAGCTTTTCTATTTATTCATGGTTGGTTTGCAAGGATTTGATGTGTGATGGTTAATTTAATTTCAACTTTTTAATGATGATTACTGTAACAGTCAGGTACAATTAAGAGAAAGTTCGTATGTCCATTAAAAACATGATGATATAAGTTACAGGATCTCTTTCTGTCTGAGTATCGTTAACCGCCGCCGAGGTTCTACTTTTCAGTAAATGTTCTGGGATGAGTTTATAGCTATTTTGAGGGAGGAGGGTACCACCGCCCAAAAAATCACTGTTAAAGAATAAAAGGGTCTACAAATCCTTATAACAGCCGAGTGGGATGTAAAGTTAAGATTTGAGGGGTATACGAAAAACTTTGCCAATCAAAGGAAGGAGGCTTGTTTGAATTTTCGGTATGGAATAGTAACCCTCTTGTCTTTATTACACCGTTTTTGATTTTGTATAAATTGGATGTCTAGAAACGAAATGGGGGATTCAGATTTTCAGGTGCGCTTCGCACACCCCCTGTCAAAACCCTGAGCACGACACTAGTTATAACCTTTGTTATTTTTGGATCATGGAAAGAAAGCGAAATAGAGGGTTTCGCCGTGTTTTCACATTAGATTTTGATAGGTTATTTTAGGTCATGTAAATGTATATGGTTGCCCCACAGTGTCAGGTTAGATCTCCACTCCGCGAGGGTTAGGAATAGGATAAATGCTACTGTGAAAATACGACGAAATCCGCTACTTCGTTTTCTTTCTATGATCCTTATTTATTTCAGGAATATTCCATTGTTTGAGGTAGAGGTAGAAGCTCCGTAGATTTTTTATGATTTTCTGGAGAAATTTGTCTATCCATTTGCACCACCATCTTAGTTTCTTTTAACTAATGATCTTTAAGGATAAGACAATGGAAGATAAATTTATTAAGATTCTCAATAGGTATTGCCTCTCTTAAGATAAAGATTATTGGTTCACAAGATTGGACTGGTTTGAAACAAGCATTCAAGAAGTAATAAGTATAGTATAGAAAAATTTTACCAATGCACATTGGGGCATATCAGCCTAAAAGGGGATTTAATTATTTAGAGCCCGAATTTCGTGTTCAAAATGTCAAATTAGAATGTTTGAGGTCAGGGAATGCATTTCTCAACTTATCAGAGCAATACAAAAAATTTTCAGTAGCGCAGCTACTCTATCACTAGCTTTTTGGGCCCTTTAAAGTGTATCTATGTCAATTGTAGTCCGATTTTAGTGTTCAAAGTGTCAAACTAGGGGTTGTTGGGGCCTGGGAATTCATTTCGGTAGAAGGTGAGGGGATGGTGTAAAGGGGTGGATGGGAAATCCTTATTGTAGTCAGCTACAAGTTTGTTCAGTGGTGATAAATCCATTATAAATGTAGGCATGATTGACATCAATTTTTATAAACTAATATCTATATTTATAATGAAATTATGATTCTTGTTTACTGTTTGTGTATATTAAACCTTAACGGTTAGGGGGAGGGGGTCATTTCCCCCCCCCCTCCTCCCCTCCGTTTTTTCTATCATATTTTCTGTGTGTGAAAGATAGAGGGCTATAAATGAGTGACTTTTTAACTATGGCTATGCCACATAACTGAGAGTTGGAATTTTTTGAATATCTCCAGCCTGGCGGGCACTGCATGCCAGCAAACCTGACAGGTTCATCCAGATAAAAAGCAAAACATTTTTTCTGACTTAAACAAAGCCTTTTATCTTACTAAAAAATCATCTAGTAGTAAACCCTTATGTAAAATATAGGTATTCAAGTCAATTTTAGGTTCCAGGTATGATCTTAAAGATTCTGATCCTCCAGGTCTCTAGAAATCTTTAAAAGCCTCCTGTGACCGCAATTTTTGACTTAGATACTTCAAATTTTAAATTTAAGCTTTTCTTGTATGTCTACATAACGTATTAAAATTTCCTAAAGATCCGCCGCTGTTTTCCCGCCACCCGCCGACTGCGGCGTTTGGCAGCTGCCAAGTACAGCTGCGGCCGCCAAAATTTATGTTTTGAGATTTATAATATAAAATTTACATAAAGATAAACATTTTCTGAAAAAATTGTATTTGTAGCTTCAAAAAAAAGAAAATAACAGCTATTTGAAATTTTTAAGTAAAAAAAGGACCTAAAAACAAAGGTTGTTGAATAAGTAATAAGAGCGAAGTAAGCGAAAATTGACTTTGAATCACTTATAGTCGGAAATTCATTATCAATCAGGGGACCTGCAAAAAGAACCCCCTCCCCCCGACTGATAAATGTGCGACAAGGGGCCCAACTGTTAAGGGTTAATTAACAAACAGGGATCTAAGGGACAAAACAATGACCGATTAATATATGTATCATTGTATATTGTATATACCTACATAATATTGATACATCAAATTATATTACGAAATTGATTTCTGTAGATGACAATTAGTGATTAAAATATTTCAACACTCTACTTAATGAACCAAGCAATAAAAAATCAATAAAACTTCCTAAAGTTTTTAGGCCAAAAAATATAAAAATTTTATTTTAAAACTTTGGGGACTAGTGTAATAAACAGTCCAATGTCCCCTCCCTTCCTGAATAAAACTGCAGATTTTAAAATGAAGACCAAGTAATTACATAATTTAAAAACAAAGCATTACCAATAGACAGACACATAACACTACTTGCTAATTCCAATTTCTATTAATTATAAGAACACCACGTTATTTGGATATTAACTTAACCTTTGGGACATTAGGCTGTTTATAGCACTAGTCGCCAAAGATTTACAGTTGTGTGTTAAAATGTTTTGACTACTAATTTTTATCTACACAAGCAGTAATTTTGTGTTTTATAATTGGGAATGTACATCAATTATATTGACCTTTGTCTTATCCCTTTAGATCATTGATATTGGTAATAACCCTTAGAAACAATTATTTAGTTACATTAAAACTTCGAACATAAAGAGGTGTTGATTTAGGCTTAGCCCCTCCCCACCATTTGGTGCAATAGAACTTACAAATATTCATTATCATCATTAGTTCAAAGTCTGAATAATCAAAGTCTGTCACAATCAGATATCTATCCATCTATCTAGTGTGGTAAATTGCAAAATCCATCTATCTATCTATCCATCTATCTATTCATTTATATATCAATCTATCTATCCATCTATTTATCCATCTATCAATCCATCTATCTATCTATCTATCCATCTATCCATCATCGAACTATCTATCTATCTCAACCTCTAAGGAAAACAATAAGGATGAAACAATTCATAAGTAACGAAGCACAAAAAATCTACTGTGATAAATTAGATAAGATAAGATAAGATTTATTTTCCTCAATGGTACAACATATTTTATTAGATATATATCATAAATAGGTTACTATGCTTTGATTGGTTTGAATGGTTTGTTGTGTTTGATGCAGGTTTGAGAACAATTTACATAATAACTATTATTAAGTACCTAGCATGGAATTGACCGAACTTCGTCTCCACCTAGTTACCAGGCCAGTTCGAATAGAATAGAGATAACATTTTACAAGAAAAATTCCATGCAACATTGTACCAGATAGTTGGCATAACCCTTTAAGGGTTGTGGAGCCACTGGTGTACTTTGACGCTTGCCAAGCCGATACAATGTTATATGTGCAAATAAATAATCTTAACAAAAATGACAATAAAATACAATATCTTGCTGTGTATTTCAGACATCCTCCTACTGTCAGTTGTAACTTCTCCAAGCATAAATTCGGAACAATTAAGGAACCAAAACCTTCAAAAGAAGTCGCTATTCCCGTTGTGATCCTTTTTCAGCTCTACCTAGACAGTTTCCTTTGTAACAAATTATTCTCATTTCAGAGTGGAGTTTTGTCCGTGTCTAAGGACATCTCCACACCAATAATTACAGGGTAACGATAAATATCGCGACAACGCTGGTCCAAAACAAATAAAATAAGATAAGATACTCTAATGATGTGTCCATAGCTAATAAACCGTACCTATATAACGCATTTAGGTACCTAAGTGAACAAGGTGTAATGATAGGTTTCGATTCCTACGGAATCTGATTTTTATTTTTTGAGAATGGATATAATAATCCACTAATGTACAAAATAAGACAAAAAATAGGTCATATGCGATTCCTACGGAATCTGATTTTGGTATTTTGATGAAGTGGGAGTGTATCCCTAAATGTGTAATGTTCGATTCCTCCGGAATCTGATTTTTATGTTTTGAGAACTTGTCACAGCATAGCTGTGTATGGGGCATCAATATATATTGGGTAAGGAAAAAAAAAAAAAGGAAGAGAAAAGAAAGGGGGGGGGGGATGGGTGGGAGAGGGGAGGTGAGGGGAGAGTGATTTGTGCTCAAAAAATGTTTATATTAGTCTCACTCTTTTTTAAAAGAGAAGGGTGAAAGTGGGTCATGGTAAGATTAAAAAAAAAAAAAACTGTGGCGCGCTAAGTTTTGGTCATAGCTTAGCTTTTAGTGGAGCTCTAATCCTACTGTTGTTTAGACACGAAAATGTTCGGAGAGGAAGAATACCAACAAATGTGGCAACCGCTACGCAATAGATTGACAATAACACATCAACGGCTTCTCAATATAGTTAATGGTGACAATGTCAGCGATGAAGTGCGTCGTGAGGTAGCCCGTCTACTATACCAGCAAGGTTATCTTGAAACCGAGTTGGCACTCACTCTGTATAACTCCAACAAAGACATGGAGTTTCATGAAAATAAGTTGGGTGAAATTGCTCAGCAGATAACTGCTCAAGAGGGGGCTTGTCTCCAACTTTAGATCCAGAAAGTGGCCATTACTGGTCAAGACTAGTTATGGTCAAATTCTCTACGACTTCATTTACAAGATATCCGCAAAAATCCGCAAAAAATATCCGTAAAACATCCATAAAAAATCAACAAATAATCAACAAATAATCAACAAGTAGTCAAACATGGCTATTAAAAAATTTGTGAAAAATAGTACTGTAAAAAAGAGTTAATTTGTGTGCTAGTTTAATTTTTAAAATGTACCATAAATTCATCAATTTTGTTTTAATTAATAAATCCTAGATATCTTGCTATGAACTTTCCTTAATTTTGTTTATAAGATGTATATAAAGCAATAGGATGTCTGTTAATATGTTAATATGTTGCTATGGGTCAAACCTAATAATAATATTGCATTAGCATCAAAAGATAGAAAGTATAAATTGGTGAAGTAAGAGACTAGTTAAGTGTGTGGGGAAAATTAGGGAATTGAAAAGGTATGGGGGAGGAGGGGGAGGAGGGAAACGAAGGGGAGAAAATGGGGCGTGGTGAGTGGTTTTTCCACGGCCGTGGCTACCTACCAGACAGACGGAGCGGCGCTTATTGTTTGGTATAGGTAGAAGGGGAGAAAAAAAAGGGGGTGGGGGGAAGAATGGTTTCCTGGTATAGCACTGAATAATAAAAGAAAAAGGGCGGGAGGGAAACAATTGGTTGTGAAGCATAGGGGAAAATCCGCGGGAAACGGAAGTGGGGAAAGTGTATTACTAATTAATAAATTAAATTAAAGATTGCATAATGCATGGTGTTAAGACACAAAGGGGGTATAAATATGGGGTAGGTTAGGTCAAGGTTTAATTGTTTCCAAGATGTCAAATCAAGAAGAAGAAGAAGTAGGACAAGGCCAAGGTGCTATACCAGGAGGAGCGCCGGAAAATCCGGAAGAGGCTGGAGGTGAGGAAAATGTTCCCCTCCATGATCAGGTGCAGGAGCTCGTCGCCATGCTCGACACAAGCGACGAAATAGATGATCCTGTACCCGACGTCCAGCGGCTGTTGAATCTTGCGGCAGTGCCTGATCTACTCCCATTTCCGGGGGTAGACAGGCGCTGTCTGGACCTCTGGTTTATGGTCAAGCGCAGGTTGAATGGCGTCGTGTACGAGGGCGACATGCTGATGTGGAGGAGATTCCGCAACGATGCCATCGATGAGGAGGTCCTCCGCATGATGTATGGGAACTATGGGTTAGTCGTGCGATTAATAGCAGCACTGCCCACGTTAGCCCGGTCCTTCCAAGCCAACATGGACGCCATCGCCGCCATGGACCGCCTGGTTACAGTCCAGCAGGACATCCTAGAGGAGCTACTCCATCAGGAACCCGACGGCGTTGCCGACTCCAGCGACTACGACTCCTAGGTGGCTATGCCCTCTGTACAAGAGCTTAACCAGTCCATTTAATAAATTTCGATATCAAAATTTAAATAAATAAATAAATTTTCGGCCAAAATTCAACAAAAACTTTGTTATTTTATTTTATTGGATAGATAGAGGTTGCGCGATTCGTTAGCCGCTGGATTAAAAGAATAATATAAAAGAAATAAACTAAGGGTAAAATGTAAAAACGATAAAATGGATAAAAATCAAACTATGCCAAGCTACTCTATACTTGGGTATGTGTGTCGGTTCCTACGGAACCTATTCGTTGAGATTTGAGGTTAAGGAATTGCTGTTTTATTGAATTTTAACAAAGAAGTTTAATGCTTACAAAAAAGTCGTGGGCTAGAAAATAAGGAGTATAGAAACCTGGTTTAAGCAACTAAGAAAAAAAACTTAGAAAAACAAATGTTAATTAAAACTCAATTTTGTTTATATAGTAAGTAAAACATTTTTTCTTAAAAATATTTTTATTATCAATTAATTTAATTTCAAGTGGAAGGTTGTTAAAGATAGTTGGAAAAGAGTTAAGAGGGGCTTGCAGGAGAAAGTTTCTATTGGTGCCCGGTTCGTAAGCAAAGTTGTTCCTGTTCCTTGTGCCATACGTATGTCTGTCTTGAACAAAGTTCCAAGTGTTTTCAAAGATTTTAGGAAAAGTGCCTAATTTATAGGCGTGCATGAATTTACAAACATTGAATTCAATTAATAGGTTGAATGGAAGTATGCCATTAGATTTAAAAAATTCAGCTGTGTGAGCTCTGCTTGGTAAGTTTTCAATTATTCTAATGGCTTGCTTTTGCAGTTTAATAATTGGTGCTAACAGATACATAGGGCAGGCGGTGAACAGGAGACAACAATATTCGATATTCGACTTAATGTAAGAAGTATAGAGTAGCTTTAGGTGTTTTTTATCCAACAAATGACGCATTACTTTCATACTATAAATTATTTTAGAGACTTTGCTATAGACTTTTTCAAGATGATAAGAAAATTTCATTTTCTCGTCTATTTGAATCCCTAAGTGTTTGATACTACCCTCGTTGGTACCGCTGACAAGATCCAGCTTAGTAATTTTTGACTCATCATTTTCATTGTGGTTGTTCATATTTACATAAACTTCGAAGTTGGTCTTAGCTGCGAGCTCAGCGGGGGTGAGTATCTCTCGGGGGGAGGAAAAGACCATACATTTGGTCTTGCGGGGGTGTATAAGAAGCTTATTGGCATTGTACCATTGGGTCAGTCTGGGGAGAAGCTCCTTTGCAAGGTTAATTAATTGGATAATATTCTGCTTTTCAATGAAGCCCACTGCATCATCAGCAAAGAGATTGATTAGGATCTCTTCACTGCATGAAACAAGGTCATTGATAAAAATCAAAAAAAGAATTGGTCCCAGGACTGACCCCTGGAGTACGCCAATGATAATGAATTCAATAGTAGATGAGAAAAGGCCCTTAAAAAATACACGCTGCTTTCTATTTGCATAGTAACTACGGAACCATTCGAGTGCAACCCCCCTTATCCCTGAATTCTCTAGTTTGCTAAAAAAGGATGTCCCTATTTATCATGTCGAAACACTTCCTTATGTCCAAAAATATGGCCATACAGGAAGCATTTCGACTGAGTGCTTGGGTGATCATTGTACTTAAATTCAATACATTATGAAAGGTTGAGATCCCTTTCATGAAGCCAAACTGGCGATTACTGAAAAAAGACCGATCCTCTAAAAACTTGACCAGCGTATCACAGACATATTTTTCGATGGGTTTTGAAAAGTTATCAATGAGACTAATGCCTCGATGATTATCTGCCTCGCTGAGTGAACCTGATTTGTGAAGGACGACAATTTTGGAAGTTTTCATTTTTTCAGGAAAAATGCCATTTTGAAGTGATAAATTATAAACATGTGTTAGGGGAGTGGCAATGGTATCAGCACAGCGAGACAGAACATACATCGAGACATCATTGATGTCTGTGGAACGCTTAGGTTTAATGCTACGGATAATATTAATAACCTTGAAGGGGTACAATGGTTCAAAAAAGAGGGAGTCTTGACATGGGGGTGGTAAGTATTCAAAAAAATTTTTGGGTGTGGAAGGAATTTCAGGCCTTAAGGAAGACCCAATTTGACTAAAATAACGATTGAATTCGTTAGCTATTTCTTGGTCATTTTCAATTTTGTTTGGGCCTACTTGAAGGTATGTGCACTCAGGGGAAGATTTATTAAAACCAATGACCTCCTTAAGAGTTTTCCAAAGTTTTTTCCCATCCCCATTTGCATCTCTTATTTGTTTTCTGTAATAATCAATCTTTGCTCTTCTCACTTGCCTATTATAATTATTCCTATAGACATTGTAAATACTTTCATTTTCAATTGTTTTGTCTTGTAAAAAGTTACTGTACAAAATGTCTCTATGCAATCTACAACGCAATAAGTAATCTGACATGAAAGGTTGCTGGGGCTGGGTGCGTTTATTTTTACGTTTTTTCCTAACTGGACACTTTTCATTATAAAGTTTCAAAAAGGTTGAAATGAAGTTATCATAAGCAATGTTTGTGTTGTCCTGACTTAAAACATGATTCCAGTTAGTGTGGTAGAGTGCATAGTTTAAGGCATCAAAGTTTTCATCATTCAATTCTCTTTTTTCAAAAAAATCTGGAAGTTTGGGTTTATTTACTTTGTCTATTCGGAATGAATTAATAATTGGCAAGTGATCGGAGATTTTAGAAGTTAAAACAAAAGATGACATTAGGTTTTGAATAAAATTCCCTACCCCGAATAAATCAAGAAGGGTTGCTGTGGTTCTAGTAACTCTAGTGGCTCTGGTAACAGTATTTATGATACCGTTAAAAGAAAAGGATTCAATTATTCTCATGGAATTACTATTTATGTTACTTATTTTGAAAAGGTCAAAGTTAAAATCACCTACAATGAAGTATGGTATGTTTATTGCTGCTATTCTATCAATCAAATCTAAAAAAAGTTCAAAAAATTCTTCGATTTCAGCATTACTTTGATTAGGTGGGCGGTAGCAGTTTAATAAACAAAACTTTAGACCATTGTAGGAAATTTTTAAGCAAATAGATTCAAGAATATTTTCTTTAAATGAAAACTTATCAAATAATTTATCTACTTTATAGTATCTGCTTACTAAAATACCCACCCCTCCCCCCCTATTATTTGCTCTAAGTTTAACATGCCAATCATAATTATTAATCCCATAGCAATCCATATTTACATCCTTATTTAGCCATAATTCTTGGAAACACAGAACATTTAAGTGGATATCGTGTTGTTTGAAGAAGTCTACGGTTGAGACAATATCGTTATATTTAGAATGTAATGACTGACAATTAATACTAAAAATATTGAGAAGGTTTTCGTTGAATGTTTTCAGTTTTTGTACAATACCTTGTTCACTTGAAAAGACACAATTTATTCCGAATTCATTTTCGAAATCATTAAAGTAATCACCGTAAATCGGATTCATAAGATTTAGACCAACGTTATCGTTCAAGTTACCGTTATCCTGGTTAATTTGTTCATTAGGGAGGTTTGTCATAGTAGAGCTGGTCCAGGAGCACCGCAGGAGGAGTCGCTTTAACGTCAAGTATGGACATCTGAAACACAGTAGATATTAATAAACAGATAAAGATAGTCAATATACAAAATATTATCGTTGAAACGAAAAAAAATACTATATTTACTATATTTATTCTGATTGCGTTTAGTTTATGTGTGTGTTGGGGGTGGCAACACATTTGAAAGCTAGTTTAGTTCCCCCTACTCATTTTCATACAAGTTCCCTATATTTTATATGCTAATCAACAAAAAATAGAGATATTATTGAGACCATAGTTTAGGATTAATAGGCGACACTGACGTTCGAAACAATTATAAGTTAGGTAGTATTTATATAATATTATAAAGTTTACGTCATGTGGATCAAAATTAACTCCAAAATATTCAAATCCTTCCGAAAAAGATAACTATGTTGAATGTCTTATGTTAGGTACCTTTTTTCGCCGTTCAAGATACTTAACTTTATGTTGAGATTACCGCCTTTGTTGCTGCTGTACGCTTTGCTTTATTGGCGGTGTCTCTCACTTCCTTGATTTCTCTGGATTTGGCCCTCGTGGCAACAGGATCAGAAGGTGCTGAGTCAACGGTAAATGTTCTCGTGGCAACAGGATCAGAAGGTGCTGAGTCAACGGTAAATGCAGAGGATGCAGAACATGCGGCGGCAGATGCGGCGGCAGACGTGGCGGCAAGTGCGGCGGCGTGTGCGGCGGTAGGTGCGGCAATAAATGCGGCAGGTACGGCGGCAGACACGGCGGCAATTGCGGCAGTAGATGCAGGTACGGCGGCGGTCACGGCGGCAGGTGCGGCGGTGAGCGCGGCGGCAGGTGCGGTAGTGAATTCAGCGGCAGCGGCGGCGGCGGATGCGGTGGCGGGTGCGGCAGGTAGAGACTGTGCGGCGGCGGCAGGTGCAACGGCGACACGTGCGGCACTAGGTGCGGCGGTTGCGGCGGTTGCAGTTGCGGCGTTACGTGCGGCAGAGTCTATGGGAGGGAACACAGCCAGGTCCTCCAGAGCTGGGGCAGGGGCAGACGTTGAATTATGTTGAACCGAGCTGGCTGGATGGGCAGTGATCGTGCTAAACTGTCTGGGGAAGTCTTCCTCTGTTAAATCAGCTTGGTTTGAAAAAAATGTTTTCCTTTCCTCAGGCGTTAACTTGTTGAAACGAAGGATCGGCGGTGCTTCAGACAGAAAAAAATCCTCACTTCCAGGTATGGGTTGAGCCATTTCCTTCAGGTCTTTGCCGAACGGGTTAAGGCAGCGTATCCAGCGGCTGCCGTTCTTGAGCTGGAATTGCACATATTGGCCAGCGACTTTGGCCCTCGAAATCTGGTTGGTGGCATATACAAAGGTCATTGTCTTCCTGTTGAGGTCTGACATATCTTGTTTGGCTTGCACAAATCTGTTGGGAAAAAACGGTACCGGAGACGCGTTATTCCTGGGGTTGAACCTCTTGATCTCGGCGTTGTAGCGGTCGAGCACGGCCTTCTTATTGTTCATCCACGCGTCGAGGTAGGATCTAGACATAAAACGAAAGATAAAAACGGGGATCTGGCCCTTTGTATATGGGAGCATATGAGCACACTCAACGATATCACTAAAATGTGAGGGGATATATTCTAATTCTCCTCATTTAACGGCGGTTTCAAGGGTGGGCCTTATAATGTTTCTGAATATAACAAACTCAGTGATATTTTCACGGTTCCATGGCTGCTGAAAATTCACTATTCTACAACTCCAATCGCGACATCTTTGCTCTCTTATCGAGTTTTGTAGAAGTTGAAACTTTACGAAATTTTCTCTCGACGATTCGACAGAGTTTAAATAGTCTTTTTGTTGTGTAATTGTAGTCCTAATCGCTTTTTGCTCACTTGCGACTGATTTAGCGTCGACGAAATTTTCAATGCCCTCGATAGATTGTAATTTAACATTTAAATCTGAGACTCTCAATTTAATATCATTAATTTCGGATTTATGACTGGCAAAAGTACTATGGATAAGCTCATCCCTTACCTTGGCTATATTCGCATCGTATTCACTAAACTTAACATCCAAAGCTGCGTCCAAATTTGTTTTAAATTTTGACCAATATTCTGGGTTGTCACACGTACCACAGGCCATGATGAAGTGAAGATGGCGGATCCGAGGGTGCTGAAAGAGTGTGGGTCAGCTGACCAATAGTGGGACGCGAAAAAATGTTAGCCAATGGGAGAGCTTATTTGTCGGGAGTACTTTGCGCCGGTAGAATGTTGCCAGACCGATAAAAAAAAGTTTTAGAGAGTGTCTTCACTATAAATTGTTCATTAAAGCGATTAGGTTACACATAACATAAATTTTGATTTTTTAATTCATTTATTTAATGTTTTATTTTCACCTTTTGTGTTAACAATTGACCGATACGTTAACACAAACACATTGCCAGGCCTAAATACGAGGTGCCCTCTGGCTACAGTGTCTTCCCTTTCCTCCAACTGCGGAGTGACCACGGGCAGTGGGGAGAGGGGAACTAGTTGAGAGAGAGGGGGGGGGGGTAGAACTGAGCTTAACACATGGGGTAGGGCGGGGAGAGCTTGCAAAATGCGTGTTCTCAGCCCGACTCTCTGAACTAAATTGCAAATATGGACAATTAAAGAGCAAATGCTTAAATTTAGTAGTAAATTACATACTGAATAGCTTTTATAGTGTTTCCATTTTATTTAAACACTCTAAAATAATAGACATAATATACGTGGATATTATAACTGGGTAAATTTTGTTGTCAATTTAGGTTGCTAATTTAGTCCTCATTTATTGGTCAGTTCTTACGTCCAGTATGAGGGGAGGGGATATTGTTATATTAGCATGCTGGAAAGACCATTTCATTTTAGTTGGAGAAAATATGGTGCAACATGCAAGTAATTATATACCTATCCCTTTTTAAGATTCTAATTTCGGGTTCTTACAATATTGACAGGAAGAATTATCTAAGAAATTAGCGCAGCAATATCAAACTTGAAAAAAACAATATACTTTAGAGGTAAAATAAAGCAGGGATTTAATGAAATAAAACAACTATGTTCTTAAATTTTGACTTTAAAAGCGCCTTTAAAAGCATTTTCTTACAAAGTTTTTGTGCACCCACCTTCAGAAAACAGGCTAAAAACCCCTACGGGGGCGCGGGGGGGTAAATGAAACCAGTACTGGCGATTATAATATGTCTTTTGGTAATCAAATATCGCTTTTTTAGCCGGTGGCACCCGGTGAAAACATGTTTCCTGATACTGTCTACTTAAATGTTGATTTTAAAACAAACAAAAATAAACTAAAATCTTGACTTCAACTAGAATTATTTAGGACTAATTTCTTCAATTTGTGTTTTTTTCTTTTATACTGTCAAAATATATGTAATGCATGACTCATCAAAAGTTATTTTGTCTAATTACGTTAATTCTAAGAGATTTTATAATACTTTTAAAATTGTTGGTGAAACACAAAAAGTATGCCTTTTTCTGTAAGAAAATTTTTGCATTTCTTGACTTCCATGCATTAGAATGCTTACTTGAAAAGCGTATTTTTACGATTCCTTTGAAATCTGATGTACATTGGGTATGATAATACTCATAGAATGTTTAAAACTTGATTTGGGGGTGGTGAATTGATGCCCCTTGTTGCCCCTATGTGCAATGTAATTTTCACCATAATTGGGGATGTACAACATTGTACGTTAATTAACAGTCCATTGTCTATTCCCTCAAGAACCTTGACTTTCAAAAACATTTCATAGTGTAATCTTTTGATAGAGCTTTCTGAAATAGCTTAATTTTTAACATTACTTACGTGGCATTAAATTTAAATTAACTTTATATCTTTTTAATTGTATAGCCTTGTAGTATGCACACAAAAAATCATTCCCATTGTCATGATATTCCTTAAGACATTTCAATACATAATAAAATAATATTTTACTTGGAATATCCTAAAGAAGGCGTATCAACTTTTTTGCTTTTTATTCAAGATAGCTAGCCGGTTCTTTCAGTAAGTAGTAGATGTAAAATTTTTCATAGAATTCAGATATGCAATCGTTTTTTTTGTAGACCTCTTATTTTTTAAGTAATTTAAGTTTTTTAAAAAAATAATTAAGTCGGTTTTAAGGTACTAAAACACAACAAAATAAAAGAAGAAAATGGCCAGTATGAACAAAAATAGTAAGATCTTTAATTTGACACCTTACTTTTAAAATTCTGTTAAGTAATTATTGAAAAAATCTATTTTGTTAACCTTGGATTAATCAAAACTTTGAAATTAAAAATATTCTCTCACAGGCATAAAAAGTATGTGTTCATATATACTTTTAGAATGAGAAAAATAATACGAATTCATTCTAAGCAAAATTGAAAAACTTTTATAAAACTAAAATAAAAAATATAAGTTTATTTTAAGAATCATAATTTTCAGCTTTAAAGGGTTAGCTTGAATAAAACCTGAACAAAACCTAAACAAAAGACAATGCAATGTAGCAGATATTTTTTAAACACAAGAAACAATAATGTATTTTTAACTGCATTGTTTTGAAGTTTATAAACAGACTGATGCATATTTGTTCATAATTTTTCATTCTTTACATGTTCTGTAATATCACTATATTTATTGTAGTATCTATTGTATATATTGTATGAACGTTCTCCTTTTTTTTTGGTAATTCTATTGGTTAACTTTATAGGTTAAGCTTCGCGATTCGTCAATTTTCGCGATTTGTGATTGGCTAGTTTAGTAGTTACAATTCTTAAAATAAACTTTTTATTTTTTAAAATTTTTATTACAATTTTTTAAAACTTTTTAAATTTTGCTTAGAATTGATTCGTAATATTTTTCTGATTCTAAAGGTATATAATATGAACCCATGTTTTTTATGTCTGTTTGAGAAAATATTTAGGTCTAAAGTTTTTATTAAACTGAGGTTAAAAAAATAGATTTTTTCAATAATTACTCAACAGAATTTTAAAAGTAGGGTGTCAAATTAAAGATCTTACTATTTTTGTTCATACTGGCCATTTTCTTCTTTTATTTTGTTGCATTTTAGTACCTTAAAACCGACTTAATTATTTTTTTAAAAAACTTAAATTACTTAAAAAATAAGAGGTCTAAAAAAAAAACGATTGCATATCTGAATTCTATGAAAAATTTTACATCTACTACTTACTGAAAGAACCGGCTAGCTATCTTAAATAAAAAGCAAAAAAGTTGATACACCTTCTTTTCTAAAATAATTACTTGTGTGGCATTAAATTTAATTTAGCTTAATATCTTTCAATATCTTGTTGTATGCCTAAAAAAGTTCATTTCTTGTGTAAACTTTAAAAAAAAATATGTCAATAAACATTGCATTGCTTTTTAGAATTTAAGACTGGTTAAATGTTTAAAAAACAATATTTTATATTTTGTTTGATGTTTTAAAATGAAAAAAATATGGCCCCATAATAATGTAGTAAATCTAAAATATTGCATACAAGAATACCTTTTAATTATGGAATATTATGTAGCCCTATTTCTACATGGTTATATTATTATAGGTTATTATTGGCTTTTGGTGCACTTAACAATATTTTTAAAATCATTTGATATGTAATTAGTATATGAGGGGGGATTCCTCTTAGGGCCAGGAAAGCCTCTTCTTAGGGTTGACCCCCCCCCCCCCCCCATTATTTCTCTACTATTTTTGTGATAAATTGTCAGTAAATTCTCTAAAATAAACTTGTGTTGATATAGCATGGCAATAATGTTTTGTGTATTTTATGCTAATCTTTTTAAATACATCAGTTTATCATCGTATTATGGACAGTTTTCAGCGGATAATAAATTAAGAAATTCAAAAATTAACACCAGTTTTGTTAGCCCTGAGAAGCCAAAGGCTCAGGCTAAAAAACTGGTGTTAAATTAATGATTTTTCATTTTAATATTCGTTGAAAGTTGTCTGTAATACGATGCTATATATGATTTTTCAGTATGGCTGAGAGACAGTTTTAACAGGAGGCAAAATTATTTTTCTTTGGTTGCCATATTCATGTTTCCACTGCTTTGTAAATATTTTGTCAACAATTATAAAACTGCCATAACAATGTGATGTAGTTTAGTTTAATATGGAATTGATTAAAATAAAAAACCTTATTGAATTTTGATATTTTTAAATTAAAAGTAGCGTAATTAAATATTACCTCATACTCATTTATGTATGTAATGATTCCTGTAACATTTAAGTACAATTTAGAAAACACAGCAACTCTATAATCCTTACACATATACACCTTAAGTCCATATAAAACAAACTGATTTTTTAAATGGATTTTTCGAATTTCATAGGACAAGAGATGGGTTTTTAAAAGATGAATGCCGCGTTTTTTCGGCGTTTTTTAGATATGATTGATTGAACGAAGACGATAGAATTTGAACAGAGTATATAACTTAAGAATACTGAATTTTAAATTATTTTTTTTAGCAATTTTTATAATGTCTAACACAGCTCTAAAAAGATGCATTAATTAATATGCAGCAAAAATGGATTGAAGATAATTTGTTTTTCTTCTATGAAGGCCGTACCAAAAAAAGCGAAATAATTAAATAAATCGTTGTACTTTTAGATTTCGCGAATGCCGCGCTTGTTATTCATAGCGTAAAAAATGTCGAAAAAACGCGGCATTATCTTTTAAGAACCCATCTCAGGTATGAGGATAACCAACAAGCGCAAAAAATCTAAAATAATATTTGGGGGGCAAATGGAGAGGTCGTCAATTTTACGATGTGTTGCCCCCCAACGACAGCAGAAAAACACGTATAGGTTTTGTGATTTTTTTCCGAATTAATTTCGTTATTGGTATAAGCTGGGTACGTATAATACAGTAAGCGAAGAGTGTCATTGGTTCAAACATTTTACAGATATGAGTGCGCAGGGGCAAAATTTTTTCATCTCATACGCATTTTGAGTCGGCTATAAATTATCCTAAAGCTTTCCTTGGGTAAATCATAACGTGTAAAATTTCTTCCCTGGTATAATGTGAAGCCCTTGACAAAATACATAATAAGTTATTTATAAATAGTTGAATTTCTTTAAATAAGTTAGCTTGCTAAAACATGATATCGTCAAAAAAAATCATCGCGCTATTTCTTGCATTTTATAAATATTTCGCACAAAAAAAACAATGTTTTTTTCTGCTAAATAGGTATATCTTTTTAGTTTGACAAAAAATGCGGTCAGATGTATTATCTAGATACATTATATATATTCTAATTTGTTATACTTCGCTTTCGTTTTTATAGATGTTGCCATCCTTATTATTTTTACGAACAGACCAAGTGAATTGTAGATAATCTTCACTACTAAAACAAGGATGACAACATCCATAAAAGCGAAGCACTGAAACGGTAGGACAAACGGACATTAACACTTGTATAGTGTTAGAACTTAATTTTCATAATATAAATTTATAAGAGTCAAAGCAAAATTGTAAGTAAATTTGATGTAAAACTGCTTGATACAGGATAATTTTAATGGACATACTTACATTTTTAGGGCTTGATTATAGAGTTGCTTCGCTTATTACATTATACTTTGTTGTCCCCGGAATCAATATACAAAAAATCAGATCAATCCGATGAGATGATCACATAAAAATTTGTTGTTAAAAAAGTAAAAAAATCAACATGTTTAAAATGGACGTACGGACATTTTGGTAATGATTATAGAGTTGCTACGCTTTCTAAATCGTACCTAACTACTAAAGGAATCACCATGCAAAATTTGAAATCGATAGGACAATTCTAACATGCCTAAATTAACGGAAAAAGCTATCCGTTACGGACGTACGGACGGACCGACCCTAATTATAGAAAAGCTTCGCCTTCAAAAACACAAGTTACTGAAAAAATGATTTATTAAGTAGAATTGTTTGAGAGAAAAAAAAATATAAAAAATAATAATTTTAATTATTAAGCACTTAAACATTGAAACATTTGGCTTCTTACCGCACACTTCAAAAACTTAAGCCTTGCGAGGGAAAATGAAAAGAAAAAAAAAGTTTTTGAAGGAAAGGTTGGAAAATAATTAGTTTTCGGCACCTTAAAGAAAACTAAGGTAAAAAAATGACTTGTTTACCTAAAAATTTTTTTTTAAAAAGGCACCATTTAGTAATATTCCTTTTATTACTAAATAATATCATTATAGAGAGACCTGTTTTAAAAAGAAAAATCTTAATTGGATGAATACTTTGTGAAAAAAATCAAATTTTGCACACAAAAATAAACATCGATAAAAGGCTCCATATAAAGGAGTGATTCTGATAGCTTTTTAAAATCACTTAATGTAATAAGCTTGAAGAAATCATCTAAAGGAACCACTTTCTAATAAGATTTTCTTTAAAACTGGATTATCTAAAAAAAAAGGAGGCAATAAGTTCTTAATAAGGAGTTCGTACAGAACAGCATGGCTTTCTTATATTTCATAAAAAGCATAAAAATATATGTCTAAGTGCTAATTTTGCCCATTTGTTATTATTCTTATTGTAATCCATGGCTGTAATGTATAAACGCCTGTATTGAGCCACATTAATATCTGACAATTAATAGTAGTTAGTCAATCAAAGAAAACTTATGAAAAAATCTACCAAAATTTCATAAATAATTCTATGAATAATTAACTACTCATGATAAGCCTATTTTTTGCCTTTATTGTTAAGTATTAATAAAAGGCAACTTTTCTAAAGGAGGTAGAAACAAAGTTAATTAATAAGAGTCTCATTTTAATGTCTATGGTCGGTTAAGTAATATTAGTAAAGTTTTCATTAGGTTGGGTTAAAAACAAATTAAAAGTCTTTATGTTAGAAATGTAGTTAAGTCAATTTAGGTTGTAATAAGAATTTAAGTATCTTGCCATTTGCATAACCTATTATCTAAAAAAAAAGTATGTCTATAAATGGCGCAGCAATAATCTTTTTTATGTATTAAGATGGAAAGCAAGTTTTAGAGGTATTTTTAACAAATACATGTTCCTGTAACCTTGTTGAAGAGTAGCTTCGCTTATGAACTTTTTAATACTTAAAAAAAGTGTGGATAAGAGTTACGTTACAATTAAATAAAATTGGTTTTATGATTAAAAATATTTTGGGAACTTTTGAATTTTTAAATAAGGAGCATTTATATATTGTTAGTATAAACTTTAAAAAGAATTTCCCAAATTATTTTATATTATAAAACATGTAATATAAAGGTTTATTTATGTACATTATTTGTAAAGATATTAAAAAATATTGAGATTATTAGAATAATAGTATCTTTAATTTCAATAACATATATTATGAAATCTCTGTATATCAATTTGAAAAATATAATTATGGCTATATGTAGAATATATAAAGATTTAAATAGTTTGTGTTTTATGAAGAAAAAAATACAATAATTTTGTACAGAATTATAAATATAAGATCTTGGAAAACTGAAGATATTATATGGTTAGTCATTTTGGCAGTTAATAAAAGTCTGTACATATATGAGTCTGAGCATTGTTTATTGAAATGATTGTCTTTGTCGCGGGCGGTCACGACAAAATTCAAAATAATTCACCATTAAAAATGCCACTATTTACAACATAATTAAAATAAATTGTAGCGTATTTTGTTAAAATTATAGTTGTTAACAGCATTCTCAATAGTGTTCCAATATAGAAATGTCACATTTTGTTGGCATTGTCCTAATTTTTAAGGTTCCAACTCGCAGGTTTTGTGTTTCGCAGGTTTTTATCAATCAGCTGGTTTGATTTGTGGAATTTTAAAACAGCTGATTTGCTTCCCAGATTTATTCCATCATAGTCGGGGGATCAGTAGTTTGGGGGTTTGGTGGATTTTAGATGTGTCTGTGATCTGTCTGGTGCATGATGATGTCGTGGTTGGTTTTGTTGATGTCCTTTCTGACCTTCCATAGCATGAGCTCCATGCTGGCCCGGGCATCCTCGTAGCTGTCGTGCCCCCACATGTTACCCTGAAAATGAATAATCAATATTTTTTAGCGCCTTTTCTTATTAATAAATAACAAAACCCATTACACAGTGAGCGGTATCTTTCGCAGAATTTCGTAAAGGTGTGTGTTTTAAGACTTTAAAATAGGAGTGGAAAATAATAAATAATAGGGAGTCGAAATTCTAATTGTGTATTTAATCTCCAACTAAAAATGGACCACAAACAAGATATCAAAGATAACCACAGAACGAGAGCTAATATAAAGATTAAAATAGGAGGTGATGGGGCGTTCTGCAGGACACTCCCAAGTTCCTGAGATTAGGGGGTTGTTTGCCCATTGTTCCACAAATAGCCATTACTTTTCCTTAGTACTGTAAAATAGTCATACACACCTGAATTTCCCTTTTGAGGTAGGATCTAGCAAGAGACCGCAAAGATCTTCTATAAGGAAGCCCGTAGAAGTGTGGAAAGACGAGGGATGTGTCGATAACTCTGTCGTGGATCAGTTTTAGCGCGCGCAAATCGTTCTCTAAGCCGTGTCCTAAAAATAATAAGGATGATAATTAATCTATATCAAACTATCAAATCTATATTTCAAGTTAGTTTTAATTTATTTCAAGTTGATTTTAGGATTACAAGACATCTTAGTAATGAACTGGAACTATATGCTATTTCACTCAGGGGTATCAAAACTAGACAATCAACTCTTTTATGACACGACCTTTTTCTAAAAGCCATGCATCACTGAACATAGTTTAGTTATTTTCTGTGCATTTTCTTTTTTATCCGTTTTAATGTATGTCTTGCCTGCACTGTTAAAGTTATTAGCAGCTTGCTGGACTTAAGTCTGCATATTTATATCTATCTATGATAACACTATGAGCAGAGCACTGATAACTATTAATATCTTGCTAGACTTAAATAATAGTCTGAATAATCTATCTATCTATCTATCTATTAAACTAACCTATGATAACACTATCAGCACTGATGAATCCATTAAGATCTTGCTGTGCTGGTCTGTCTGTCTGTCTGTCTGTCTGTCTGTCTATCTATCTATCTATCTATCTATCTATCTATCTAACCTATGATAACACTATCAGCACTGATGAATCCATTAAGATCTTGCTGTACTGTCTATCTGTCTATCTGTCTGTCTGTCTGTCTGTCTGTCCATTAAGATCTTGCTGTACTGTCTATCTGTCTGTCTGTCTGTCTGTCTGTCTGTCTGTCTATCTATCTATCTATCTAACTAACCTATAATAACACTATCAGCACTGATGAATCCATTAAGATCTTGCTGTACTTCCTTCAATGTTTTACTCAATGGAGGCCTCTCTCCCCCTGTCATCAAATATTAGTTTTAGCATGTAATAGGAGAATTGATATATAATGAATGTTTCTTCGATTTGACGAATATACGATACACCTCCCACCCTCCTCCTACTGCAGGAAAGAACTGACTATTAAATGAGGACTAAAGTAGCAACCTAAATTGATGACAAGATTTCCCCTGTCATAATATCCACGTATATTATATCAAATATTATTAAGGGGGGGGGGGGGGGGGAGTTCTGACACTTTTGCGTAAACAGTGATTATTGGCTTTGTCTTTGGACTGAGAGGATAGGCTATTAGGGATAAAATCCAGGCCTCCAGGTGGTCTCTGTACAGGTGAAAATTAAAAATAAGATTTTTTTTGAAGAGTTAGAAGTTAACTTATAAAACAAACTATACTTCTTTTTTATTGTTATTTACATATTTGAAGAAAAAACATACATATTTTGTCTCATAAGCTGACATCTAACTCTTAAAAAAAAAATTTTTTTTTTCATTTTTACCTGTAGAGAGACAACCTGGAGGCCTGGAGCTCCGGAACCTGGAGGCCTATCCAAAAAATCTTAAATCTGGGGGAAATTCATCATATAAGAATGATTTTATCCCTAATAACCTATCCTCTCAGTCCAAAGACAAAGCCTATAATCACCGTTTACGCAAAAGTGTCAGAACTTCCCCCCCCCCTTACATCATTTTGTTCTTTCGCAAGCCTAAATATATTTGATATAAAGAATAAATAAATTTAGCTTGAAATAATATACAAATAATTTTTTTAAAACTTTCAAGGAAGAAATTATTTTTAGATCATATATTCCTTACTATGTCTTTCTAATTTTACCTGGTCCTGGTTCCTGGTGGCCACCTGGAGCCGAAGTTTGCTGGAGGTCTCTGGCTGTTATGCCAGAAAATCGGGTGTTGTAATCGATTATCTCATTTTCCGGTTGAACTGAACAAATACATATTTATATTATAAATAATAACATTCTTAAAGTAAGACGTTGAAAATATTTAATAGGAGGATATAAAGCCCATGGTTTCAAACCTTTGACGTCAACGTACAAATACTCAGTTGCTAGCTGCATGTAAGAAGAATTTTAAAGTGTAAAATCTTTATAAAAAGAAATTCCAAGATTACGCAAATTCCAGGATTAAAGATAGAATAAGTGAGGTTTAGTTTGAGTTTACAAAAAGGTTTTTATACTGAAAGAATAGTTATTTAGCGCATCGTATTATAGACAGCTTCCCGCATATAATAACAACAAAAAATTAAAATATAAAAACCAGTTTTGTTATCCCCAAGTGGCCGAAGTCCCAGGCTAAAAAATTTAATTTTATGATTTTCCTTTTAAGTTTCGATAAAATTGTCTGTAATACGATGCTATACACGTGGGTTATAACCGGTTCTCAGCCATACTGAAAAATTATTTACCTAAACTCTCGTAAACAAGCTTTCCATCTATTCCAACTACAGTCACCTAAACATAATAAACATTACAAGCATTCAGAACTGAAAAGTTTTTCTGTAAAACCCTTTGACTGCACGACCTTTGTCTGAAAGTCCTTATTTTGCTTTTGTATGGTGATGAGTTACGCCTGTTTCTTGGATAAGGCATTCACCCTACTTTTCATATTGATATAACGAGCCTAATACAGCAGTAATAGGTATCACGTTTAACGTTTCTATCTAATGCGGCGTCGTGCAGAAAGGAACAATCTTAAGGGTGCCGTGGACTACCTTAATTTTTTTTAAATAAGTACAATTTTCCGCCTCCAAACCCCCCCCTTCCTCAATCAGTAAACCTTTAGAGAACCCTCAATCTCATAAAAAATAATATGCTTGGACGTCCTTTGGTCCAGACTCCAATCCTACACCTTCCTGCGTGACAGCAAGCAAAAACATTACTAATAACGCTAATGCCGCAGGTTATCCATATATTATTAAGGTTAGGTATCTATCCAACTTACCTTTGTAAGTTCAAGTCCAATAGTGGTATAGCACATCTCACAGTCCAATCCATACACAGTGTACCTGAATTTAAAAGCAAAGATCAACAAATGCGACTAACAAGCATAGTGAGATACCGAAAATCATAATAAAGACACGAAATATTAATTATAAGTAGGAACAAAAATTATAATATGAATGTTGTTGTTTTTTTAAGACTTGTATACTAAGATGTTCGCTTATAATATGGTGCTCAATCGTCATAGGAGTCAAAATTGCAAAAAAAAGTTAAAATATGATTCGAGGGCATAACATTAAAAAAACCTATGTTCAACTTTCTGGTGATGATTACCTACAGTGTTACGATACGCTTTTATTACAGAGAAGTCGAAGTTTTAAATAAATTGGACGATTCTTGTAGAGTGTGGGGAACAGCTACCCGGTTAATGACTGAGGAGGCTAAAGAACCAAACGTCAGCTTAAACGGACAAATTAAAGTCTTACCTAACTTCCTTAGTTGCTCCCTTCATAGCTCTGGTTTTGATGAAACCCTCAAGAGGACCATGGATCCCAGCTGTAAGCGGAAATCCTGACCATACATGCAGACGAGCTGTTGTACATCCTTTTCCACTAAACAAAACATATTGATTTTAATTTTTTGGGGTACCAAAATTTTCAGAATAACGTCGATTTTTTGTCTGTAATCCTAGGTAAGTTTTTTTTCATCAAATGTATTATCATTTTATCAACCTATTAGAAGCAAGAGGGGCACAATTTAAGAGGTATATATAAAAATAATAGTGGGCCCAGCAACACTTAAAGTAATAATAATATTAAATTACAGAGCTTGCACTATTAAGTAGTAATAACTAAATTATAGAGCTTGGGCCTTGTAATACCTAAATTCAAGAGTTTGGGCCCCGCAACACTTAGAGCAGTACCTGAATTCCAGAGCTTTGGCCCCGCAACACCCAAATTAATAACTTAATTCCAGAGCTTGGGCCCCGTAACACTAAAAGTGATATGTATATTCTAAAGTTTGGGCCCCGCAACACTATAATTTATTAATTATGTAATACCTGAATTCCAGAGCTTGGGCCCCGCAACACTGGTAGGTCTGATAAATGTCACCGTACTGTTGCAAATCTGTCCGTAGTTTGCCCCAATGGTAAGTACACGATTCCTAAAATATTAATTCAAAGATTTTTTAAGCACGTCTTTAACAAATATTTAGGTAACTAATCCTTATTTTTTCTCATACTTTATTCAATTAAGATTAACTCAACTAAAAAATTTCTATGATGTGATGATTTGAATAAATACATATTTTTGTTATTGTTTAGACTATTCTGTGATGTGGCCATACACATACTTAAGCAATATGAAGGAGGACTCTTTAATCTAGTTTTATGATGTTTAAAAGATCAAATATTTACTGTATTTTATATATGTTTAATCTCAATATATTATGTTGCTAACATCTTTATCATTTATTACATTTGGTTTATTATTCTATCCCCGTTACAGAGTGAGTATTTCTGGGGTTTTAATTATGTCTAACTAAAGATCTCATGTGTATTTTAGAGTGAGTAAAATGGCGTTGATCCTGTCTACCTGATCTGTTGATGACACTGTTGTTCTAGTGAGTTTTAGCTATTTCATTGAACATTTCACATAGGTAATCTGGTAGTTTGATATGAAAGTGTGAAAATGTTCTATGATAGCTGATAATTTTCGGTGTGTGGGGGGAAAGAAAGGGTTGTAAATTTACCTGGGAATAATACTGTCCAGATTGAAGCATAAAGAAAGACTTGCTACACCGGACACATTTACGTTCCATCAAGTCATTTCTCTTTACTGTAACACACACAACAATCATTTTTTTGTTGGAGACCTTTGTTTTAAAAGGTCCCTGAAACCCATGAAATGACAAGAAATCATTCTTTTTTCTTATGAAAATATTAAGAATCTAAAATATGGGGTTTCGGACAAATTTCAACAAATACTGGGCCTAATAATCTGGAATAGTCCAAATAAAAAAACGCGTTAAAAAGGCCTGACTAGATAACAATTTTCTAAAGCGTTAAATAACACTGTTTCTATTTAAGGACTTGGCCTTTCCAGATTCGTTCTGTACATTTCAAAGAAATAAAAACTACCTAGCAGAAAAACTAATGAGAAATCATGATTTTGCTTAAACTTATTATATATCCTAGGAAAGGTTTAAAACTATTCTGGGAGAAATTACCTCAAACATTCCAAGAGAAATCATTCGTAGATAAAATGACTCTTTAAATTAAAAAAAAAATAATTTTAAAATGGAAGATTCGAATTAACCCCCCCCCCCCTTCTAAAGTGCCCTTACTCGCTAATTTTCTTTAAATATTGATTGTTGTTTTTCCTGAAATAGTGTTAATACTGAGGGCTTGGCTGGTTGTTAGTGTCTGCGTCTCTGTTATACTACTTGAGCTGGTTGACATTGTAACTGATTGTCTAAAATAAATTAAGGTTGTAGTCTTCATACCATCGGAGGGATGGCAATTTGGACTGTAAATTATCCTGGTACCTACCCATTGTTTTTATTCAAGTTCTCTAATTTAGTGGCTTATAATCTATGGGTTCTTTTATTCAATATTGACAGGTTGGTTTAAGCCAGCAATGACCAAACTTCAATCAAATAATTTCAAGCTTCAGATAGGTTAATTTTATTTTTCATCATTAAGATTGTATAAGATTTATCGGTAGAATCTCTATATAAATATAGCATATAGGCTGTTATTGAAAAACGAGACTTATTTGATGGAAAACTTATGCCTTCTTTAAAAAACTATCTGCCTATGTTTCAAATTGCATAAAAAAAGTAGTTACCTAGTCTGATATAAGTTGGGATCACTACGGGTGTACACAGACAACATGGAAGCATCTCCTATAACCAGATAAATGTAATCACTTTAGTTTAAGAAAGTTATTCTAATAATGCAGTAACAATAAACCAATACTTTCTAATTTACTAGCGGCTGAGGCCTAAAATAGCTATAACCCTTTCCTGGAACTATAAAAAAAATCATTCTAAAAAAAAGAACAATATCGGTCCAGCAGTTAGCGAGATCTGAAGCTACATACAGCAGACAGACACAAAGAAAGACATCCTGTTACTTTTAAAAATTATTAGCTTTACGGAATCTCCAAGTTGATTCCCCCCCCCCCCCTTAACAGAAACATCTGGTTTTAACAAGTGATTTATTATTCCTGTAGAATTTGAGCTGTCTTCCAGCTGGGGCGTAGGCAGCGCGGGAGCAAGGGGTGCTGTCGCAGTGGGGTGGGTAAACATCCGGGGGGTGAAGCAGGGAGAGTCCAGGGAGAAAGAGGTGCTGCTACGGGTCAGGGAGGGTTCACCAACCAGGGGGGCGATGGGTTTATCACCTAAAATTAGTTGCAATTTGGTTAATCAAAACTTTTAAACTTAGATAGGTCAAACGGCTTATTAATGTTTTATGTTCGAACATCACTATAATCGGAAACAAAAGCCTTAGATTATTGAAATCCATTAAAATAATCAAGGACCATTTTGCCCATAAATAGCATAATTTAACGTAACAACTGTAGAACTTTTTAAATTGTACCTAACTGTTAGAGGAATCATCACAAAAAGTTTTAATTAATCAAATAACGATTCAAACGTTCCTAAATTAGCTATCTATGACAAACGAACGTACGGACAAACCTATTTTAATTGTATAAAAGCTTCGCCTTTAAAAATGTTATAAATCAATGAAATAATACCTGAATGAATAATTGACGGGGATGAGTTAACAGCAGTTAAAGGTTTCTTTCCATCTAAAAAAAATACAACATAATAAATTTGGTCAATTTTTGGTTAAACATTGTAACACCTCAAAGCAACTGCTCTAATTCTTAGTTTCCTTCATGTTTCAAAATAGTTTTTAAAGATGCACTAAGTATTGCTTACACCCTTTTAACTCATAGCTGCTAACTGGCGCGTGAAATTGATAATTAAAGTTCTACTACCGACAGTCATAAAATCAAAAGCTTGGTCTTGATTTTTTACCCGTGACTGCTGAAGCTTACTAACCAAAACTATAACTAAGGACCTAGCCTACCAAAGAGGGGTTACAATGGCTGTATTCATCGCTATGCATAAGAACACTATATTATAGTCAGCACAACAATATATTATACATGTATACTTACTTATAAGATTTGAGCTTGGGATAAATTCTTCGGCGGTTGCGTTCAGCAATACGGAAGTAACTTCAGACCCAATCAAGTCAGGATCACGGTAGATATATGCCTTGCCTGAAAACGTCATCTTTTAGTAGCGAAGCTAAATCTACAACTGTCTTTTATGCCCTGATCTTACTCCTAACTTAATAAATGATGATATTTTGTAAAGGAGAATTATAATAAACTGTCGGTTTATCCCCTTGGCTTTTTGACCGACTTTATATCTAAAATTTATCATATTGCATTAAAAAATGCATAATTTTTCGGATAAGAATGAGCTTTGCAAGGGAAAAAGTGACATGTTTTTTTTCTGCATGTCTATCTATCTATTAATATCCTTGGCTGTCGGTTTATCTTTTTATCGTGACATTGTTTGGACACTATAATTTAGGATCAATCTAATCAAAATTTAACAAAAGCACTCAAAGTAGTTAGAGGACTTTGGGTACCAGATATTAATCTTTACCTGGATAGAGAGAGCTCTGCATGGGGAACCCCAGCTGTCTCATCTGGTTATAGCTCAAGATATATCCAATCAACATCTTGTAAATTTCCTGAAAAAAAAATCATGAAACCAGTGAATATAACTTGCTCTTTAATATAGAATTACTAGCGGCTTCGCCCCAAGCCTCTAGGGGCTTTGCCCCAATAGGTTTGATCAAACCAATTTTTCGTATTTTAGATTTCAAAGAAAAAATTTATAAAAAAAAATTTTCTTTGAGGGGGGGGGGGGGTGAATTTTTTTTTCGGGAAGGGGTATTCGACCCCACTATTTTAATATTATTTTATTTTTTAAAAAATTGGGGGGAGTTTATTTTTTTATTTTTTTGGGGGGGGGGTTTGGAGATGTCCCACCCCCCAAGAAAAAATAGTTATAAACCTTCACGGGACCTATGAGAAGCTACCCTGTAAAGGAGAATCCGATCGGTTCAGCGGCAGCGAGATCCTTCGCTACAAACAAACAAACAAACAGACAGACAAACAAACATACAGGCATCGTTCTACTTTGTATTATAGATTAAGTTGAATACTGGATATCTTTACAAAATAAGCAATCTATTTTAAATTGCAGCCGAAATTTGAATACCTCATGGCGCTCCGGACTGAAAAGACTGAGAGACGGACAGACAAAGTTAAATAAACACTCGCCGCCTACCTGGTCGGGTTGACTAAGCTTGACGTATTGTTTGCATGGGCCAATCTTGTTGACGGTGGGGACAATATTCTCGTCACTTTCATTCTTCAACTCTTCAGAACTTGTTCTACAAATAAAATATCAATAAACTTCACGAAACCTTAAAAGCCCAAACATTATGAATATGTACGAAGAGGCGTGCGGAGGGGGGTTTAAATATTTAAGGCTACAAAACATACCTATGTCTATATAAAAGTATTTCGCTTTTTTTCATTTCAAAAGTTCAATTATGAAAAATCTCAAATTTACGCGGATTTTTTATTATTATTTAGTAAAAATACACAGAATAAGTGGCCTAACTAGGTTACTTTAATTTCATTCATTAAAATGCTAAAAAAATGAAAAATCATCATCTTATATGTGTATACCTTAACAAATTAGGTATATAATTACAGAGCAGTCGGATAAACATTTACCAAAGCAGAATTTTTTGGAAAAGTGCACTACTAAAAAAAGAAATTTACCAACCTTGATAAAGGAGTTTGGGCCTGTTTCTGCTTTTTCCTGCCTTTCTTGCGGTTCTTTTTCTGGCGGCGACTTAAACCTAGAAAGAATCAGTATTTAATTTAGAGTCTAGTTTAAGTATTGTTTCATAATATAATATCTACGTATTTTTCGAGTCTGCTAAATGAAATACATTCTATGTTCTCTGGTATTTTTGTTTTACTACATGGCAATTCTCAACTCAAACAAAAAAAGTTGGGGAAAAAACGGCTAACGGCTGGCGGCTCAGCCGTTTTGCCATTTTTTGGATATCTAGATTGCAATAATATTCCAAAACGTTATCAAACGGTTCTAGACGGTAGCTGTTGGTACTAGAAGTTTTGAAAATGGTTATTGCTATCATTTAACATGAATTAACCCAAAAATATGTTTTAAAAAGTTGATTCCTACGTAATTGATGATGGATTTACCCTGAAAATAGGCAAAAAACGGCTGAGCCGCCAGCCGTTACTTTTCCAACTTTTTGTTCGGTTTAGGGAAAATAGACCTACCAAGGATTACTCGTACAAAAGTTCAGATCGAAATTCGAATTCTAAGTACCATTTGCTCACTGATTTCGAGATGGTTGCATTACCATATGATGGGCAAGTATATGAACCGCACGCCTTCCTGCCCCTTTTTATCCTGTTTATTTCCCCCACCTCCCTTCTCCATTTCCCTTTCTCGTCGTCTACTTTTAAAAAGGAGGTGGGGATGAAGGGAGTGAAATATAGTATGGGAGGGGGCCGTGTATTTATATTTGAACTACTCTCTGTCTGCAAAACTATATATTTTTAAAACTAACATAGCGAGTAACGGCATTTCTTGCGCAAGTCCCCAAACTTAGTCAGAAACTGCTAAATTCTTGCACATTCCCTTTAAGCCAGTCCCCAAAGTCTGAGACTCCTAAAGATTGAATATTCGATCCATTGTCCCCTCCCTTACTCCCTGACTTTATATAAATGGATAAGGATAAAAGTAATTTTCGATTAGTATTATAGATAGCTTCTCTAAGCCCAAGGCTAACAAAACTGGTAGGTATTAATTTTATGATTTTTATTATAAAATTCGCGAAAATTGTCTATAATACGATGCTATACATGATTTTTCAGTATTGTTGAGAACTGGTTCCAATCCAGGGGATCTTAATCGGTACTGAAGCCATACTGGAAATTTTTAGTAGGATAAAAGTTATGCTTGAAAATTGTTTTATTAGCTATTATTATAAAAAAAAATTTCATTTTTAAATTTTTTTGCGTCATCTTCGCGTAATTTCTATTTTCAGATATTTTAGAGAAGCTATCAAAATGATAACATTAATTATCTAAATTGCCATCTTTCACGTTATTTCAAAATGATAATTTTAATTTTATAATTAATTTCAGACAGACACACAGGGGTAAATAGTTTACTATACCTCTAAAGACTTGCCATGGTTTTTTAAGTATTTTTTTTAAGGGGTGGGGGGTAACCTACTCCCAGTAAATAATTCTAAAACCTGACCAAGAACACTTCGAAGCTCTTCTGAAAATTATATATCCATTTATAAGTCTAGTAGTTTAGAAAAATACCCCTTACTACTTATTTACTTGCACTACACGCTCTTAGAAGCATCACCTTGGAAGGCCCCCCCCCCCCAAAAAAAAAGCTTCCCGGGACTCATGAGAAGCTACATTATAAAGGAGAGGGTTAACAAAATACTTAAAGACAGACAGGCAGACACATATCATGTTACTTCTATATTAGGAATTTTGGATACCATTTAAATTACTAGAATAAGTAATATTTACCCCTGATTTTGGTATCTAGACGTGTTAAATGTAGCAGAAAAAAATACTTTTTTAATTGGCAACCTATTTATTTTGCATTTGCTATTAAACCCAGGGATAAGACAATGGCCGATAAATCGATGTTGTACATCCCCAATAATGAAACACAAAATTACTCCTTCTGTAAATTACAAATATTTGTTGCAACGTTTGGACACTCAACTAAATGAAACAACCAATCAAAATTCCCTGTAGTCCATAAAGTTGTTAATCCAATGAATTGGAAAACTTTATTATAAAACTTTGGGGACTGGTGTAATAAACAGCCCAGTGTCCCCTCCCTCCCTGTATTAAACCGTACCACAGGCATGCAAGTCGAGCGATTTTAATCTATTTGGTCTAGTAATGTCATTTTGAATTTTATTGTACTTAAAGATTTCACTCTTAAAAAGTACGATTAAACTAATTGGGTTAAGCCGAGCATAATTTTTAAGCGTATTATGCTTTTTCATTATCATAATGGATATAGAATACGTGGATATAGTCCTCAGATATTGATCAATACGTTCCTATGGTATGTAAGAATTTCTAACAATGTCCACATATTTCATATCCATTATTATCATGTTAAGAATCTAATTGATATAGCTCATCTAATTATGGGCGGAACTGTCCTTGTTAGAAGCTAATATTCTCTACATAATTGCTAAAGTCCATGATTTCGGATATTTGCACTACTTTTATGGATTTTGCGGGGATCTAAAGGGATGAGACAATAGCCGATAAATTGATGTACATCCCCTATTAAGATAAACAAAATTACCCCTTCAATTAGATTACAAAAAGTGGTTGAAACGTTTGAACTCACAACTTAAAAACCAAACATTTAAAATTCAATAATAGTCCCATAAGTTGTTGAGCCAAAGAATAAGAAAACATATAAGACTTTGGGAACCAGTGTAATAAACAGCCTAATGTCCCCTCTTCCTTCCTGGGATTTTGTTATTTTGTTATTAGCTGTATGGTTACCAAGGGGGGGGGGGGGGTTAATGCAACCATCTCGTAATCAATGATTAAATGGCACTTAGAATTCGAATTTAGATCTGAAATTTTTCATGAGTAATCCTTGGTAGGTCTATTTTACCTAAATCGAACAAAAAATTGGAAAAAGTAACGCCCCCCCCCCCCCCCTTATTTAGATTACTTTCTCTGTCCCTGCTCATAAAGGCGTAACATTCTGTTTTATTTGCATCAGTAAAATTTCTCTATTTTAAATATTCATGTTAAAGTACAATATTGTGAAACAACCAAGGTAATATTGTCCATGAGTAGCGAAGTAGATTATGATGTTCTTATGTGTAGGGATGAGTGAAAGCCATAGGTTAAGACAATGGATGATAAATTGATGCACAACCTCAAAAAAAATGATTAATTATCCCTTCAGTAAAAAAAAATATTGGTTGAAATGTTTGGACACACTAGTTTGCAATTAACCCATTACAAATCAATAAAGGTAGTAGGTAGATGCCACGAATTTTTGAGCCAACAAATAAAACTGGTTAGAAAGTGGTTTAAAACTTTGGGTACCAGTAAAATATGCATTTTGTGAAGATATCCTTATACTAAAGTAACTGTGTATCTGTGTGTCTGTACCGAAGGATCTCGCTAACCGCTGAACCGATTGGGTTCTCCTTAACAGGGTAGATTGTCATATGTCCCGGGAAGGTTTTTAACTATTTTGGGGGAGGGTACCACCACCCTCCCAAGAGAAATCACAATAAAATCGAAAAAAAATTTAAATTTTTCCGCCGCATAGTGTCGCTAGCGTAGTCTCGCTGCGTAGACGCATGAATTTAACAATTGATAACATAGACAAGTTATTTCTCAAATTAGATATTTAAAATAAAAAAAACATTTAAAGGCACTAGGGCCTCTAGGGGCGTAGCCGCTAGTTATATAGAGTAGCTGCACTATTAAAAACAGAAAGAGTAATATTTGACAAAATTTGAAACAAAAGATATTTAATGATGTATCTTGAAATACAGCAAAAAAAGGTTTCGACACAGGAAATAGCAAAAGGGGGAGAGAGGAATGGAATGTTCAATTTGTCGGTAAGGCGGGTTTATGACATGACCATCAAAGATTGACACAGACATAATAAAGACAAAATAAATTATCAGAGTAAGGGGGGGGGGTTAATGCAACCATCTCGTAATCAGTGAGCAAATGGCACTTAGAATTCGAATTTCGATCTGAACTTTTGTAATCCTTAGTAGGTCTATTTTTCCTAAATCGAACAATAAGTTGGAAAAGTAACGGCTGGCGGCTCAGTCGTTTAGCCGTTTTTTGCTTTTTTTCAGGGTAAATTCATCATCAATTACGTAGGAATCAACTTTTTAAAACATATTTTTGGTTTAATTTATGTTAAATGATAGCAATAACCAATTATTAAAACTTCTAGTACCAACAGCTACCGTCTATAACCGTTTGATAGCGTTTTGGAGTGAAAAAGAGTATTATGTGGACATAGGTTTCGTGACTAATTTGCAATATTGATATCCAAAAAATGGCAAAACGGCTGTGCCGCCAGCCGTTACTTTTCCAACTTTTTGTTCGATTTAGGGAAAATAGACCTACCAAGGATTACTCATGCCAAATTTCAGATGGAAATTCGAATTCTAAGTGCCATTTGCTCACTGATTACGAGATGGTTGCATTACCCCCCCCCCCCCCCCTTGGTAATAAATACAGCTAATAATATTTTTGTTATATTTTACATTGTCTGAACAACTTGAATTAATTGCGTGAACATTTTACAATTCGTACTGTCCAAAATTTCAACATAGTCTGGATAAAGAGATAAAAAAAATGTGATTAAAATCGTAATTTGAAATAGAAGTACTGCTACTATAGGGATAACTAAAACATAGCCTAAAACCACCTAAGGAGCTGTGTGAAGATAAATAAAAAAGGAGAATCTATTCGGTTCATTGGTTAGCAAGATCATAATGGACAGACAAATTTATATACTTTACTACATTGAAAACCTACTTAATAGGAAGAATATCCTCGAAGGAGACTTTTTTTAAGAAAAAAATTTCAATTGAAAACTTAGTTTAATCTAAAAATCATCTAATGATTGGTCAAGTTCAAGACATAAAATTAATTTAGGTACTAGTTTAATTTCATAGCAAAATATTACAATTTAATATTATCTTCTTTTAAATTGTTATGTAATATCAATGTTAGGTATTATTATTTTCTTCTGAATTAAATATTTCACATAACTTAAGTATCTTTAAATCCAAGTAGTTATAACACAAGGCGAGAAAGGCAATAGAATTTTATTATTTTGACAAATGAATTTTCATGTTTTTTTTTACAGTATAAGATTATGTTATTTTAGTGTTTAAAAGATTTTTCCTATTGATTTTCATGGATTTTCAATTGTAACCCCAGCTATGAAGATACGAAACACAGGGATTTTAGGACAAGACAATAAACGATAAATTAATGGTTGATAAGTTAGGACACTTCTAGTTTAAACCAACCAATCGAGAATTAGATATACTAAAAAATTTCAGAAAACGAATTAGAGAATATATTTAAAGTTCAATGACAGCTCCCTCCCTAAACGAAACCTAATTTTACAATTTAAATTCTAAATTCTAAAGTAAATAATGTAGTACTAGATTTTAATTTTAAAGATAAAATAGTGTTTGAATCTTATCTTGCGTCGTAAATAATGACTAAAGCAAATAATTTTTACCTATATTTTCACGTTTCATTAAATCAAAATAAGTCGAACATTACAAAAATTTAAAACTACCTATTTCTATTAGCTATGTATATTTGGATTTGAAACAAAGCAGCTTAATTGAATGTCTAGCTTTTCAGGAAAGCCTTGACTTGGTTTTAGGCATTTTTTTAGGAAAGGGAGGCATAATGCAAGGACTGGAGGCGAATCCTATAGTACAGTAGTCAACTAGTGCACTAAAAATATCACGAGTTTTTAGCGGTGCATCTTCTCTACAAATAAAGATGTTCGTCGATGTGTAAATTGTACATGCTAATCATTACCTGATGTTTGGAGGGGGGAGCCGGGAGTGCTAGACAACGGAGTTCCAGACTAAAATAAAGAAAATTAGATTTAAATACCTATTACGAATTGGGGTAATAGGTATTGAAACAGGAGATAGAAGGTTTCTTGAACATGAGCTCCAAACAGATATAAACTTGGCAATACATAGAAATTTCGGAGAAAGAAGGTGACTTCACTTTATAAAATGGTGCTGAAATTATTGAGTTTAAGTTTGGATATTACATTTGTGTTTTTTATTTTCCTTCAAATACATAGTCCGAGGAAAAGGTTCAATTTTCCACCATTTTCTCAATGAGAATGAAAGAAAATCGAAAAAAAACATCATAGTTTGAGGGAAAGAATCAATTATAGACCAATAATGAAAGGCAATTGTACCTTGCTAGTGCTACACTGATCCGAAGAGTCGGCAAGAGGTTCACCGGATGTTTCAACCTCATATCCTTTCTCTCCAACAAATCCTGATCACGCGGTTACACATTTAACATTAGAATTAAGTATATTAATTTGGGACACCTGCCATACTAATGCCAGGATTTCGTCGTATTTTCACAATAGCGTTTCTCCTATTTTTAGCCCCTGTGGGGGGCTCTAACCCTGCGAGGCCAAATCATAACCCTGCTGGACAATCATTAACAATTATCTAACTTACCCTAACCTAACCTAAACTAAAGTAACCTATCAAAAGCTACTGAGAAACCCGCTACTTCGTTTTCTTTCCATGATCCGATTTATTACTTGGTATAGATGGTCGATTTGAGATAATTTCCAAAAGTATACCTTCATCCTAAGAAATTAATAACAACGATTTCCTATCAAAATATATACTTTCTAATCAATAATGTGGCAATACAGTTTGTATTGGTCCTATTTATTAATTAATCATCATATTTCAGTCATCTAAACGTTAAATGTGTGTGCCTGTGTCTGGACAAACAGTCATCAGTTGAACGCCATCATGCGTATGTTGTTCCTTGCTGAAGCTGCGCAGACGAGGTCCGTCCGTACAGGCTGACAGAGTCACATCAGACCCTAACTCAACATCAGGGTCCTAAAATATTTTATATTATCAAATCTAACTTGTAATGAAAAGATCAGCTAGTTAAATAGGGAATGTTAGAATTATCCTATCACCTTCAAACTTCGCTGAAAAAATCAAAAGACAGAAAAAAGTTTTTAAAATAACTAAAAAGAATTGATGAAAATTAAAGGTGATTTTTTGCAAATTCTGAACATCATCCACCCCTGTTTAAATTACTCAGAGATCTTTAGGAATAAGGCAATGGATTGTAAACTTGTATACAAAAACATCCCCTTAGTTATGGAGATTGAAAATATATCATGAAAAGTTTGGATACTATACTACTAGTTTAAAGTTATGTGTCAACCAATAAAACTCAAGAAAAGTATCCTTAGTTTTTAGTCAGCAAATATTATACGAGGTAAAAAAAACCTTGGGTACCAATGTATCTTACAGTCCTATTTCCTAGGGATCTAAAGGAATAAGACAATGACCGATAAATTAATTTACGTCCAAATGATGATACATAAAATTACCCGTTCTGTGGATGAAAATAAATGGTTGAAAAGTTTGGACTCTCAATTTAATGAACGGACCAATTAAAATTCACCAAAGTCCCCAAAGTTGTTAAGCCAACGATTAAAAAACTTTATAACAAAACTTTGGGGACTAGTGAAATAAACAGTCTAATGTCCCCTCCCTCCCTGCCTATTTCCCCTGAAACCCCCTGTAATTACCTCAATTCCTTCATCAATCTGCTCCTGCGCGAGGCCAAGATGTTCTCTCCCACCCAGCATTTGATGGTTGGTGTCGTCCACGATACCCAGCTCGTCAAGGCAGCGACCACCACTCCCACCACCACCGGACACATCCAGGTTGCTCTGGTCATGGATTTCATCCACCTCAACATCTTCAGCTTGTAATGCCATGGCAATATCGTCAGACTAAACACAATTAGTATAATAGACGGTATTTTTTCGGGTTTTTTTTGAAAAAAAAAATGGGGTAAATATTAATATTTTCAAATGAAACCAAGACCGGTAGAAAGCTTATGGAAAGGACTATCAGGTCCTAAAAGGACGTTATCTTATGACTTTTAGAAGTTTGCCGAAATTGACCGCAAAATTGACCTAAAAAAAATCGATGAAAAACGGCCAAACTGCCAGTCGAACATAAATAATCATAATTAGTATAGGTTATAGGGATTATCCACAAAAAAATTCATAATGATCGGACTATTCCTTCTATGTTAAAATTTTGTTTGCCCCTTACCGAAACTTCCCCCGCCTTACCCTAGGATCCGGATCCGCACTAGGCCGACTCAAGATGCAAAATTTTTTGGCGCGCTATTCTAACCCATTCTATTCATAAATATAAGACTATTGATACCTTTAAAAGTGTTCTCAGACTATTTTTTCAGCAATATGTCAAAATCGACTTTTTTGAATTTTTTACCATTTTAGCAAAAAATCGGCGAATTTCTAAAAACAGTAACAAATGCTAAAATTGTTGAAAAATAAATGTATTCATTATACTAAACACATAATGCATTTATAATATAGAGGCATTTTTGAGCTCCTCTTTGGTCATAAGATGGGTTATTTTCTTGTGGTTGTTCCTTGCAACTAACATTAGGTTTTGTTTCATATCCTCTTGACTTGAAACAACTAGCAAAATCCTTAATCAACCTTATGTTTCTTTCGCTGCAGTCATTTACACATGTTAAACCTTTTATGAAATCCACAAATGAGAGGAATTACCTCACTGTCAGGTCAGCAGGCCAGATTTGAACATATACCTGATTGACCTCGGCTACCTGGAGCAACAGCCAGCTCTCACTTGACACCAAATCCACCAGCTCTGTTGATGGTCCAACCTCTGGCATCTTAGGTTTACCTTTGCAAAAGTTAGCTGGAATTTCAAATGTCAACAGTTTTTTTTTAACATTTGCTGTTTGACGTCATCAGAAACATCACCATCACCAAGAGCTCAGAAATGTACATTTTTCTCGCACTCCTTTGGTCAATCAAAAATTCAATGTTTTCATCCTTTGCTTCTACTGTCCTACAACTGTTGCCTCGTATTTGTTTTTCAATGTTACCTTGAGCTATATCAAGAAGCTTTGCTGTTTCATCAATATAGTTTTCAGTCAAAGCATCAAATGTGATTTCATGTTTTTGAAGTTTAACTTATTTAACCTTTGAACTTTGCAATATTTTTGTTGGATTTTCTCTATCTTGTCTCTAATAGCAGTAGCACTTATCATATTATTGGTGAAGCCAGCGATGTGCCAAACATCACGGCAGCTGAAGCACATCTCTTGCCTTTTAATCCATCACAAACCTCTTTTTCAGTACAAATAAGATCTCTAGAACCTCTATTCTGAGGGCAAGCAATAAAGAATTTGTGTGGCCTAGATAGATAAAGTACAAGTTTTATACATATTTTAAGTAACAAATTGAGCTGCTCTTACTAAATAATTATTTTCAATATATATTTCAGGGCTTGGCAGTCTTGCCTTAGCGGCACTTAAGCCTCAAATTTTAACATACTTGTGTGGAAAAAATAAAGATCTGGAAAAATGGATTGTCTATTTAGGAAAATGTTTAGACATCTTGCTAAATTTTAAGTTATTATATGACAATTTCACTGAGGTTTAAACGCAGCAGACGCACGGCTGCCGAGCCCTGATAAATCTTTCTTTATTTTTCAATAATTCATATAATATTTTAATTATAAATCATACAGAACCATTTAAAATTTGTTTCAATGCTTTATACCAGCAATAGAAGTCATAACAGAAGGGTATCCTAGAAAAAGCAGTTTTTCTCGTATTTTCGAAAAATCTTGAGTTTGACATATTGCTGAAAAAAAGCTACTAGAACACTTTTATTGGTATCAATAGTCATTATATCATAAAAGTAATGGGTTAAAATAGCGCGCCCATTAAATTTCCAAAAAAGTGGTAATTTTGAGTCGGTCTAATCCGCACTGACCAAATTTTGAGGATCCGGATCCGCATACAATCAATGCGGATCCGAAACCCTGGTCCAAACACTAAGAAACAATGGCTACACACACACACATACACACAGTATAATAGACAGTAAGTAAATTGTCTGTACTACATATTCTTTTTTTCCTTGTTTAATAATATCCTCTTTAAAACTTTAAGTACAGCCAAACGCAAAAAATAAAGACACAAGGTAAGTATAAGATTTTTTTTAATAACCAAAACAATTTGTCATTGTTACTTTTATCGAGATATTGAAGTTTTGTTCACCTTTTTGTTTATATAATTTACTCGGAACTAAGACAATAAATATTAGGGGGGGGGGGGGGGGGGGGAAGGATGTGCCACAAAGAAACTCAACCAAAAAAAAAGATAAAGATCTGGAATGTAACCTACCCTCTATCTTTACAGATAACCTTTAATCGGACTTGAAATAAATAAAATTGTTACCTCCATAATGGGCAAATCAATGTTGTTCTGTTCTAAATCGATCTCATTTGAGCTGGTGTCTGAATAAACAATAACTTCACAAAAATAATTATTAGTTAGGTAGGTACCTATAAAACCAATATTAAGCTTGTATTACTTTAATTTAAATTAAGGGGGTAGGGAGGAGTTATGCTGATAATTGTTATCTTAGGTTAGTTTAAGTTATATTTTATGAGGAAATTTGTTTTAATAATAAGAAGGATGGGAGGAAAGGGGCTTTTATTCTTGATGAGCACGTTGATGGAGGGAACTTTGGTCCTTAAGAGTTTACATTTTGTTTCAAAAAAGTATTTTTAAATGGCTTTCTTCTTGATGTAGAAAGTCGAGATTCTTGTTAGTTAAGGTTTTATTTATTTGTAAACATTTTTTTGTTAAGATTCCTTGAGTCAAGATGGATGTATTTCTACCGCCACCCTCTCCTCCCACACCACTCTCAGACAAATTCCCGCCGCCGATCACCGTTGCCCCAACCGCTGTCGCCACCGCCGTTTGTCCGCCATCCGAATTAATGCCATCCGTCGTCGCCATGGCAGTAGCGGCAGCGGCGGACATGTTCCTCCTTGCTGAGGTTAACTTGACAACGACGGCCAGGATGAGCAGCGCGGTAACACTCAGCAGGGAGGTGGAGAATAGGATTTCTGGAATCATTTTCAAGCATGCTAGGAGGGGAACAAACTTGGGTTGGCTTGAAACTCCACCGGAGGAAGGGGGAAGGAAGGATAAATAATTGGGGCCAAAATTTAGGGGGAGGGGCGGAATGGGCCGTTACTTTTTTGGGGGGAGGGTATATTTTGGAATCACAATTTTTTTCTATTTTAATGTTTTTCTTTTTTCTTTAATCGGCGTCATGTATTTCACATTTTTTATTTTCGTTTCTCACTCTAAATGTTTCTTACGTTGCTTCATTTTTTTTTATTATTTTTGTGGTTTTATTTTAACTTTTGTCTGAAAAAAAAACAGAAATCTGTTAAAAATACTTTTAAAGGAAAAGATTACATAAGAATTGCCTAGTGACTTAATCAGGGATAAGAATAGTGAAATGAACAGTAAAGAGGGCAGATATATAGTTTAATTATCCTAAATATTTTGTGTGCCACGATACTGTCTGTATGTATTTCTATTAAAAACTCCTAAACGGTTAGACATAAATTTTTCTGGGTAATTTTTTTTATTGATTTTAAATTATTAAAAGGGCCTACTTACAGATAGAAAAGTACGAATTGTTTTGCATGTCAAGGCTGTATTAATACTTATTTGTTTATTTACAAGTTTACACTGGTTTTTAGTTTGCTGTTCAATTTAAACTTTTAGGCAAAACTTAAAAAAACTTAATTTGGAATATTCTTATAAGTTAATCCGTACCAATAACGTAAATTGTAACGCGTTCTCTTATTGGTTGATTTAAAAAAGGTTCATAGCTTACTAGGGATATTAGAAATTAAAACTTATCTTCTGTTACAATGTTAAGAGCGTGAAATTAATTGAAAAAGTAATGAAAATGCCTTTGCACTTAAAAAGAATCTCATTAATAAGCAAGGTTGGCTTTTAGACAAAGTTAGCCATATGATAGACATTAAATACACTTTATTTTTAAAAGAATGAAACTAAGTGACTAGGTTGTCTACTAGTCTAGATTGTATCCTAATTACATAATCCAAGTCAACTAAGTACTTGGAAGCGAATAAAGAATTTAAAATGATCGGGGAGAGAGAATAATATATTCAATTTTAATGCACAAATTACAATGGTTACCACGTAGTTTTCAGAAAAGCATGCTTTGATTTCAACTTAAAAATGTGTCTTATTTTCGCCAAAACAGCAGCTTAACCATCATTTTGTTAGTACCTACCTTTTTACTTGTTGAATCACTTTATGAAAAATGATACTTTTAGGACAATGATGTTCTTGTAAAATATGCCAACAAACATTAAAACTAAGGGGGGGGGGGGGGTTTAATGCAACCATCTCGTAATCAATGTATAAATGGCACTTAGAATTCGAATTTCGATCTAACATTCTGCATGAGTAATCCTTGGTAGGTCTATTTTCCCTAAATCGAACAAAAAAGTTGAAAAAGTAACGGCTAACGGCTCAGCCGTTTAGCCGTTTATTGGCTATGTTTAGGGCAAATCTGTCATAAATTACGTAGGAATCAACTTTTTGAAACATATTTTTGCTTTAAATCATGTGAAATGATACAAAAATAACATTTTCAGATTTCTAGTACCAGCAACTACCGGCTAGAACCGTTTGAAAGCATTTTAGAGCAGAAAATAGTATTATGTGGAGATAGGTTTCGAGATGATTTGCATTGAAAATAGCTAAAAAAAATGGCTAAACTGCTGAGCCGCCAGCTGTTAGCCGTTATTTTTGAACTTTTTGTTCGATTTAGGGAAAATAGACCTACCAAGGATTACTCATGCAGAATTTTAGATCGAAATTCGAATTCTAAGTGCCATTTATACATTGATTACGAGATGGTTGCATTAACCCCCCCCCCCCCCTTTACTCATTTTACTACCTAGGTATGTTGTTTATCAAAACAGTGGATAACAGTAATTTTTTACGTTGTTGTGATTCAAGACATTTTAATTTATCGTTATAACACAGAAAATACACAAACAATACAAAATGCTTGATAACTAATACCGTCCCTGAAATGGCAAAATGAATGAAAAAGGCGAGTCTTATTTGTCTAGAGGGGGGGGGGGGGTATGAGTGTGTAGGGTAGGACTAGGGAAGGTTGGGGTTAAGAGAAATTTGCGAATTTATGGGATAAAGATATCATTAAGATTGTTCAATTAGTAATGTATTTATTTCATATAAAAAACAGTCTTTTTAAAATTTCATACCATCATATATTGCGTAATAATACAGTCTCTACTATACAGAGTCTAATAAAGTTTCTTAAGACAACACACAAACACTTTTAGAAATTAGGTACATTTACAGAATACAACAGAAGAGATCTTAATTTTTATATATCATTTTATCTGTGAGAAATGTAAACATAAATAATCACGAAACGACACTCCCTGTCTATGTATCATCTATGTAATTTTAATAGTCAAGTTGCTCTATGTTCCACTTTGTCCGCCCGTCCGCACGACTAAAGCAAAAGCGTGTTTTTTAGCTTCTTCTAAAGATATAATTATAAAGTATATTGGTGAAAATTCCTCCGGCCAATCCAATCTATACATTATTTTGTTTACTTATGGATGTTCTTATCCTTGTTTACATTCACAATTAAAATTTTGAAAAGTTTTTATTGCTAAAAATTCTAAAAATTTCTTTGGTTAGGTATAAAACAAGGATTTTAATTTTTAATAATAGCTAGCTACAATAATTTAAATAAAAAGGGAATATATCAAAAGAGAATGGACGAAATACTCATGCTATTGAGTAGGATTTAAATATATATACATTAGAAAAACAGACAGGATTGGTCACCTACATAAATGGTAGCTATGCTACTAAAGACTTAGTTACAACGTAGATTTAAAGATGTGTAAAGTATATTCCAATAATTAAACTTCAATAACTGTTAGAAAATTGTATTAGAATAATATTAATAATGTTGGAGTATATATAAGACTAGTTGCTTTCCAACTTTCCTCTAGAGAAGGGCGGAAAAGTCAGGAAAATAGCCTAAAACTAATCTCAATACACAAAGACAGTTTTTAAGTTATTCTTGCTGAGCTATTAATTTAAGAGATTGAAAATTCAAAGTGTTTACCAAATTCAAACAAACAAATTTTTTTTATAGAATAATAAATTTTAAAAAAAATAACAATAAATCAAATTAGTTATGACCAAGCCTTTGTTATTTTCTCTTCCAAAATTGAATGAAAAAATTGTTTGTTTGTTCTGTATGTTTATATGTTAGAATAAAGCAGAAATAAATATTTTAAAACAGTGTTTCGGAGCCGGAGCAGCAACATTTTTGGTGGAGCCGGAGCCAGATCCGGAGCCGTATTTTTCGTTAAAAACGGCTCCGGCTCCGGATTAGCTAAACATGAGTTTTTAAAGTAATATTATAATTTGGCAACGGTCTATTTCCATATAATAAACTGAAAAACTATTGTTAATTAACAAATAGACACTCATCCTTCTACTTTTATATAGCTTTAATCAAATAAAAGCAAAATATTTTTTATTATTTATTTTATTTTATCAAATTCAATAATGAAAAAAAATTATATATTAATTTTAAGGTAGGAGCCGGAGCCGCATCAAAATTATACGGCTCCGACACCCTGTTTTAAAAAAAAGACTCTTAACATCCATAAGTAGCGAATCACAAAACAAAAATCAAGGAATGTACAAGTGAGTTACTGATGTTAAGTTCTAATTATATTTAAAAATGAGAGAGAAAATGTAAAGACTCCAAGAAAATTTAAAACTTTTAAAAATGTTACATTTTTTTAAGCATGACCCACAGACAGACGGACAAAACATTGTATAACTTAGATACGCATATCATGCATAGGAATCTTCAGTTGTCTATCTCTAATTGCAAAATAGAAAATCCCATTTCCCTCATAGCGTTACGGAGTGAATGACAAAGTGTGTTATAGAGTAGCTTTGCCTAAAAAAATATATGTTGTTCACCTAGATATGTCTAAATCTTTGTCTGTACTGTTCTACTAAAAACCTTTTCACCGTCTGTGTGTGTGTAGTCAAATTAGATTGCTAATGTGGACCTTATTTATTGGTCAGTTCGTTTATCCAGTAGAAAAGAGGATGTTGTAAAGGGGATGGATGTGTGGAATCTTAATAAAAGTCCGCTAAAAGTATCACTTTATCAGAGTACTTGAAAATCTGGTGCAATATCCAAGTTTTTATATATCAATTGTGTAGGCAAGTTGTTTGTCTAGTGCAGTTAGAAACTAACTGGGAGAAACCGAAATTAAAACCACTAGTTTTGAAAGCCTCATATTAAAAAGGTAGACTATCATTTCTTTAAATATTCAAAATCGTATTTTCTAAAGCATTAAGTTGTGTATGTATTTAATATTTATTTATATAAAGATATTGCAAACGTCTGAACCGATTTTGCAAGCTAAGTATTGGTCCTGGCCGGGTTAGAGACCATTTGGCCGAGGGGTAAGTCACACCCCCGCCCGAATAAGAATTACGTAAATAACAAAATACTAGATGCTAGGGGCAAAACGGTTTGATTAAGCAAGTAATTTGGTTCACGAAAATGAAACTTACTATAACACATTTTTTTTAATTTAAAAAAAATAAAAGTTGGGAATGTCCATTTAGATAAAACTTGAAAAAATCATGTTTTTTATAGCTGTAGCCTGAGGGTGAAAGTAAGTGTAATCATAGGAACTCAAAGTCACTTCCTCACCGCGGATTTTTAAATTAAATACCAATTCAACTTAATAAATATTGGCGGATAAAATCTCCCCATGAGAAAACTTAAGTGATCTTCTTAAATAACCTTTGTCAAGAAGTCCTAACGATGCATGGTAATAAGTTTCCCCATAATCTTTTTTTTATCGCTTTAAGTATGAATGTGGATTCTAATATTTTATTTTCAAGTAGGTAGGTACCTTAGAAATTATTTATGCTATCCCAACACTCAGAATTTGAAATTATTTTTGTTTTAAAATAAAAATACCTAGTTAAATAAATATTTTCTTTTCACTACTATGTAATAAAAACAAGCCTAACAACATTGTAAAAGAAATATGATTAATTATAATTAGCCTTCCATTGCAATCAACGGAAGCTCTATTGCCTAAGGCTTTAAAATTAATAAAACTGTTTTTCACACAAGAAGGTGTAAGTATAAATGTAGATCATCTGATTGTAGTCAGCTTTTTTAATTGTCGAATCTCAGCCTAAAATGCTGCCTCTATAAAGCTGCTAAGACGTCAGACTGATGCTAAGTCAACAGCATGAGAAAAAAATATGGAGGGGAGAGGACATTGTACAGTAAATCATACTAGTAGAATAGTACACAAAGTTAAAAAGTACTTTCTTTCAATAGTTGGATATAAATATCTGTTGGTATTTTTAATGCAACTATCTCGTAATCAATGATTAAATGGCACTTAGAATTCGAATTATGATCTGAAATTTTTCATAAGTAATCCTTGGTAGGTCTATTTTCCCTAAATCGAACAAAAAGTTGGAAAAGTAACGGATGGCGGCTCAGCCGTTTAGCCGTTGTTTTGCCTATTTTCAGGGCAAATTCATCATTAATTACGTAGGAATCAACTTTTTAAAACATATTTTTGGTTTAATTCATGTTAAATGATAGCAATAACCATTCTTTAAATTTCTAGTACCAACAGCTATCGGCTAAAACGGTTTGATAAGGTTTTGAACGACAAAAAGTATTATGTGGAGATAGGTTTCGTGACTAATTTGCTCTTAACATAGCTAAAAAATGGCAAAACGGCTGAGCCGTTAGCCGTTACTTTTCCAACTTTTTGTTCAATTTATGGAAAATAGACCTACCAAGAATTGTTCATGCAAAATTTCAGATCGAAATTCGAATTCTAAGTGCCATTTAATCATTGATTTCGAGATGGTTGCATTAACCCCCCCCCCCCCCCCCTTTTTGATTAATTAGTTTAAACAAGCAGTGTTAAAAACTTTTCAAATAATAATATTAGAGCACAGAAGAGGAAATGTTGTTTAATCATCATTGAGCTCTACATAAATATATCACCCATTGTCTTATTCCTTAAGCTCCTACATAAAAAAAGTGCAAAGAATGAATAATGTTAGTTGTCTTTATTAATGTTATTACTAAATAAGATACGAAGATCCAACCATCAATATTCAGTTTACTAACATCTCTATAGTTCAAAAAAGAAGAAAAACATTGATATGTTGGTGTACATTAATCTAGGTACGCATTACTTATCAAAAAATTACTATTACAAAAACAACAATTTTTAAATGAAGGCTTGGACGAAAAGATCAAAAGTTTTCAAGACATCAATAAAGTGAACATTCATAGTAATTGAAAAATGTGTAAAAAGAAAAAAAGAAGGGTTCTTTAGATTAAGAATGGGTTAATTATTTTCAAGATAAGAAATGAGATTCAACCATAAGAAGAAAATATAAGTATATACTATATAGTGTAAACTACACTAGCTGTCGTATCATATACATACGTATAACTTACTGTCAGATATTGCATGTGCATAAACATATATTCTTGAACAAATATTACTCAATAAAACTTAACCCCACTCTGTCTAGGAATCAGTAATGGGCCCATCAATGTTATTTATTAACTAGGCAAAGAGAAATTCAATTTACCACACAATTTTATAAGAAGTCTATATTTCTATCCATATACATCTGGCATGCAAAACATTTTTATCTAAACAAACAAAATTAGGTTTGGGCCAATTAACACACAACATTTTAACTATGTTTTGATTTGAATTACGCCTATACATAAATACTGTTAAGTTTCAATTAAAAAGTACACGTGGATAGAACACAACAGAATAAGATAAATCATCACTATAGATTATACTATAAAAAACATATATCTTGATTCACATAAGAAATTAGTCTAGAAACGTGAAACTTTTCACAGACAAAGGTTAATAAGCCATAACATTTGTTGACAAATATATCGAATGTGTCACTAAAATAGAGTGAAAAAGGTCAATTATCACTTGTGACAAAACGATTATCTACGTAATAACTCATATTTATAACTTTAATATACTTTTAAATGTATAAAATCACTTATTCTGAAATAGAAATCTAATAAAAATCACAATTTGTGGACCATATGTGTGTGTCTGTATAGGTAAATTAACGCGAAGCAGCCATTTTAGAGAATTATAGCGGTTTATTTATTAGACACCACCACCATCACAAATGTGTATGTTTACAGTTAGTAATTTTCTGTTAGTGTGTGTGTGATTTTGTGCATGTGTGCAAGTGAGTGTGTGTTAAACGCGGGTAAATATGGAATTTACTGGATCAAAATCTGGTCTATTCTTGCACCTAGAGGTCTAGTTTGCTTGCTCACACCCCTACATCATTTTTGCCCCTTCTACCTTAAATTTTTCAATCAAGGGGTGGCTGGGAAGGGGAGAAAAAGTAAGGTAGACTCCAAAACTGATTAACTCACAAACGCACAAATCACATATGTGAATTGTTGACAAACGCGCAACTAATCAAAATACACACACATGCATTGCGTATCTCTCTCTCTTACGACACCACTCCATGATTCTGGGCATGGCACAGGCCCCCACAGCGAGAAATAGAATATCGTACTCAACGTGCTCTGAGAAAGGTAGTTAAATTAATAAACAAAGGGGGATACGCGTCGTCTGGAAGTGGGAAGGTATAGGGGGATCCATAAAGGGAAAGGATAGAACCAGTTTGAATTACTGCGTAAAGTCCCCGCGCCACCCCTCCCTAGCCTATGGCAACTTCATGAAGAGGAGGTGCGTACAAACAAAAGTGACACACACGCCAGCGCTGCTGTATGTGTGCGTGTATGCAGCGTCACGCTAATGGCAGAATAAAAACAACAACAACAAGAAAATCGTCGAAACCAAAAATAAAATGCGCGAAATGATTTCAAAGTTTCCAGATTTTTTCACAAAAAAATAAATCGAGAATTTTTCTTTAAATATCTTCTAATAGAACGGCTCAGTTAAACTTGTAATATTCTTAAAAAATACATTTTTTTCAACAAAATGACTTTGTTATTTTGGGAAATAAGTGGACATCAAAGTTGACAACTAAATCAATTTTAGTTTTGTAGATTTAAATATATTCAAGATGAAGAAAGTTTTTTTTCCGTGGATTTATCTTTTAAAGGTCAAAAATATTATACATTTTTTGTATAAAATATTATTCTTCAAAACGTGTACACCCCTTGCTACGAAAAATGTTGTGGCATTAAACTTTCTACATATTTTCCCCCAAATAATTGAATGCTGTACTCAAAATAAAAGCATATTTTAAAACTTTTACGATAAGGAAATGATTTGAATATGTATTTATAACAAAAAATATGATATATTTTGAAAAAATTGTTATTCGTCAATTGTAATTAGATGTAAATATAAATAGGGAATTATTATATAGAGCAATATTCCAACCTCAAATGTAGAATGTAACAGGTAGATAAGGCTTTTAGTAAATTACTTCAATGATTTCAAAATTATTTATTTCTATTTTGAACATAATTTTGTTTAGGTTTACTATAAGCCTGACAGTAGATGGTGCAGCAGAAGCAGACAGACGAGAAATGAAAATAGTAACAACTAAACAACACCCCTTACTTACGTTATAATTAAAATTCTGTGACATTTCATATTAAAACTTGTGATTTTTTTTGTAATTATATTCTATTTATTATCTTATATTTGTTATAAATTTATTTAAAGTATTATTTACTTTGTATAGTTGAAGTTTAAATGATTAGATATTTTCAAAGTTATAATGATCGAATCATCAATTATACATCATACTTTTGTTTTTATAACTGAAATAACTTTTATATCTTAATTTTAAACAGCATTTTTTATCTTTTTTTCAATTTACTTGAGACTGTACCCCTAGCATTTGGGAGCACTGTACTTTAAGGGGAGTAAATAGTCTAAATGAGTATCTTGGTAGTAAAATTAATGAACGTACTTGGAGGCACTGTGTGACAGATGAACGTTAAAGCCAAAATTAACAAATATATGACAGTCTTTGCTAGCTTGCACAATATTAGGAAATCTAACAATATATTCTTAAAGATCAATTAAATTCAAATGTAATCCTGTTCTGTTAAATCTTGCGGAACATCATTGCAAAGGAGAGCCTGATATAGCAGTTTTGCGGTTAGCGAGATCTTTTTTCGGTAGAGACAGACAAACATCCTACTTATATATTTTTCATTATCCAAAAGACACATTTTGGTCAAGTAAAGTTTTAAAAAAGTATACCTATAAGTTGCACTCATAGACGCATAATCATACTCTAGCTGTTGAGTGGCACCTTTACAAAGAGGAAGTTTTAAGGGTGTTTCCTATTAATTTTTCCTAGTGTAGTGTTTTGATTTCTCTACACTTACTTACATTAACTCCTTACTTCCCTTCTTTGTTCAATTGAGAATCATATGATATGCTATATATATATTTTTTTTTTTAATGGAGCTAATACATATATAAAATGAATATGGTTTATATATATAAAAAAAGATAGGTCAGCTACTCTAACTATCGAATACTGGTTTGTGCCAAAATAAGTAAAACAATGTTGCTATTTTCTAAGTATACCAACTACAGTATTAACCAGAGAAATATAAAATGCGTTTGTTTTGTGCCAGCATTGAGTGCAATTTAAACTCATAGTTATTTATTTCTGTATTATAGTTTAATTTTTTATAGTTGGATTTATATTCATATAATATGAATGAATGTTTAGAAACAAGTCAGGCTAATGCTGCATTATATAATATATGGACATAATCATAACTAGATTAAAAATATATTTTAAAAAAGGTTAGATGCTAAAACATAAACATAGAATTTATGATTTCTTTCCCTGAATTATACACATTTCTATTTAATATCAATGACGTTAAAGGCTTTAAATGAACTTAATGGAAAAGTAAAAAGACCAAAATCTATTTTTGTAATAGTTTCAGTTTTAGTATCGAAGCTACTCTATTATTATTAATTTTATCCTCCTTCCAGTTGTACGTCCGTAACGTCACGTAAAACCATATTATTAAGCTGTGAAGTTGTGTACTTTCTTGCATAAATATAAAAAAATAACTATTACTTTAAAACTTTTAAAATGCGCATTTTAAACGCTAAATTATACCTAATTTACTTATTCCATTATTCCTTGAATGTATGATTAATAAGGGGGGGGGGGGGTTTCAATGCAACCATTTCGTAATCAGTGAGCAAATGGCACTTAGAATTCGAATTTCGATCTGAACTTTTACATGGGTAATCCTTGGTAGGTCTATTTTCCCTAAATCGAACAAAAAGTTGGAAAAGTAACGGCTGGCGGTTCAGCCGTTTAGCCGTTTTTTTGCCTATTTTCAGGGTAAAGCCATCATGAATTACGTAGGAATCAACTTTTTATAACATGTTTTTGGTTTAATTCATGTTAAATGATAGCAATAACCATTTTTAATACTTCTAGTACCAACAGCTACCGTCTAGAACCGTTTGATAGCGTTTTGGAGTGTTATGTGGAGATAGGTTTCGTGACTAATTTACACCATAGATATCCAAAAAATGGCAAAACGGCTGAGCTGCCAGCCGTTAGCCGTTACTTTTTCAACTTTTTGTTTGATTTAGGGAAAATAGACCTACCAAGGATTACTCATGCAAAATTTCAGATGAAAATTCGAATTCTAAGTGCCATTTGCTCACTGATTACGAGATGGTTGCATTAAATCCCCCCCCCCCCTTTTGTTATCAGCAAATTCTTTATACTTGAGCAAAAGTAAACAATCATTGTTCTTTCATAATAATCTACTCAAAATTTGATATTGTTATTAGTAGCAAAGCTACTCTATAATTTGAATTTTCGTCTGTATGTATATCCGTAAGAAACGTTATGGGAGAAACGTGATTTACTTAGCTTTTATATTCTACCTTGCTAGTCTTTTATTTATTTATTTGCTTCCTTAGTTAGTAGAGGAGGTCAGAGTTGTAGCATAAAACAATTCCCAAACGTTTAAAAGCTTCATTGAAAAGTAGAAGTTGTTTTAATAAGAACTATCCGAGGTCTTTAGCTTTATACAAAAACTTTATTACTTCATATTTTAGGATAATATATTTTAATAGCGCAGACATTCTTTGATTAGGTTTCGTCTTTATATTTTGCCTGATTTTAATAAGTTTCTACACAGTGGCGTGCACAGGGTTTTCCCTGGGAAGTGCATTAAGTAAGGTTAGTGTGATTTGGTTTTTAGGGGAGTGCATACACCTCCTACAACCCACTTCTGAACAATCCTGTTTGTTGTACACTATTTTAACGTTGATAATTTTAAAATAAAACAAGTATCTATGACTCATAACTTACATACACACAAACACACACACACACACAGTCATACATGCACACACACACATACACATACATACATACACACACGCAAACACACACAAACACATAGATTTGAAATGGAAACCAGGAAGGAAGGGAACAATAGACCGTAAATTATACTGTTTCCCAAACACGGTCTCTCATAAGGCTTTAGGATTTTGAAGACATCTCAAACTACCGGTGTCAAAACTTTTCCACAACTAATTTTAATCTACAGGGGGATAATTTAGTTTATCATAATTGGTAGTGTGAATCAATTTATCGTCCATAGTCTTATCCTAAGGATCCCTGCATACACGTAGAAACATAATTTCAATACCCTGTCTTATCATTATATATTATTATTGCTGAAAAATATGTTTATAGAGTAGCTCCGCAACCCAAAAAGGATTGATTACCTTAGGAAATATCCAATAAAATTAGAAATCACTACCGAAACAAAATTGTCTCGCCTTTTTTTATTTGAAAATTTTGGTTAAATCTAGATATAATTTCTTTAAGTTTGAAATGTTATTTATATTTATACCTATCAAATGGCAGATCAAGAATTGAAAAAAATTCAAAATTTTAAAAACAAGAGATGTCAATAATTTGGAAAATCTTCGACAATATGATATAGGGGGTGTGTTTAATACAAGGGCCGGGTTATACTACACTCCCCTTTTGCTATTTAATTATTGATTATATACAGATAATTTTAGCTTGGTTTGGTTTTGAATTAATTTTGATGTTCATTTAAGCGTTAAAACTAATTATGGGATCTAGGGAACTTTGGTACATGTATTTATAGGAATTTTTATGCAATAAAAGTGTTTACATTTATTTGAAACACAAAAATTTACTTTAAATTAAAAGGGAGCAGCCACTGTTTTGTTAAAATGTTCTAAAAAAATTGTTGATTTTTGTTTATACTCTCACTTTGACATAATCTCAAAATTCTAGTTTTTTTATCATAAAATATGTAGGTACTTTTTATTTTTTCGTCTATTTTAAAAAACTACCTACAATTTATTACCTATATTTATGAAATTTTGTCAGAAAAACCAAACCCTAATTTAACTCAAAAAACTATTTTGTCATATTATTAATATGAAGCTTCCTTGAAAAGTAGATCAGACGGATAAAAGGATATTACTTCAGATCAATTTTAAAGCACTTTTGATTTCTATAGGTATTTAAAGAAATTTTAAGCATAATGGGAGGAAACGACCCACTACTTAAGATTTTACTTTTGAACAAAATATTAGAAATATTAGTTGAAACATTGTACACTCAATTTTTTTTAGAATTTAAATCATCATTCTGAATTTCTATAATAAAAGTGTTATCTTTTGTTAAAAATAATTTTGTTATAATTATCAGCAGTAATTAGAAAAAGTAGTAAAATATAGTCTAAATTTTAAAGACATTGAAAGTTATAGTATTATATAAGATTTCTGCGGATATTAAAATAAAAATTTATAAGATTAAAACTAGTTTTGTAGCCCTGAGTGGTTGAAGGCCCAGATTAACAAAACTGGTATTAATTTTATGATTTATATTTTATTTTTCGTGAAAAATTTCTGTAGTATGATGCTTTGCATGAATTTTCGGTATGGCTGAGAACCGGTTCTGATCCAGCGGATATTAACCGGTTTCGAAGCCAAACTGAAAAAAAACATCTTTCTAAATGTAAACTTTAAGTGTGGTTTTATTGTGATTTTGGTTGAATTTAACTCTAGAATCCAGCTAATATTAGGTATTATGTAACTAACATTACAAGTAGTTTCTATTGTTTCATATTAATTTGTGATATAAAAAAATAATATTTATATTTTTTAAACAGTTTTTGTGATAGTAACTGAAAGATTTCTTAAGTATTAGTCAAAGTATTAAAGCATAATTTGTATATAAACCTTCAAACCATAATTCAAAATAGCAAATTTTCTACCTTTATTTTTTAAAAGTATAACTAAATTGGTATTCCTTTTCAATTTCAACTTTAAAAGTCTTCAAATAGTTTTACTTATTTACGTTTTAATAAGTTATTCTAAAAGATTCTATATTTTTTTTGTTGAACAAATTTTTAGAAATAAAAACATGTTTATTATTACTAAGTTAAGCCTTTTTTAACTAAATATTTATCAGTTATATAAAATTATTATTATGTTAATACAAAGTTGTTAAACAAGGGTAATATTGTCCATAAGTAGCTATAAGTAGCAATCTTAAAGATCTGGCTAACCACTGATCCATGGTTCTCCTTTACAATGTGGCTCTTTATATGTCCTGGGAAGGTTTATAACTATTTTTGGGGAGAGCCTAGAAAAAAATGCCCACTCCAAAAAAAAATTGAACGGATAGGTACTCCTTATTATTTTATTGACTTTAAACTTTGAATGGTGATGATTGTTTTCAAGTAATGTTTTACTTAATCGTAGAGACACTTGTTTGTTTAATGTTTATTCATTGTTCTTGAGCTTATTTCTTTAGTCATTTAGTCAATATAGAATTACAGTATAATACCGGGCTCTTTGGTGTATAAAGTTTACTGTGATTATTATTTAAGAAACTACTCTAAAAATGACTTTGTTACACATCATACTTTGGGGTTATAAACGTCAATATAACAGCCAGTCAAGTTTTATTTCATTGTTAAGTTTCTGTTATAAGTGACATATTATTAGATTTTTAATTTAGTTTTATATATTATTAGTAGCGAAGCTACTCTGCTAATAAAATGTTCGTCTATAAGTCTCTCTGAAACATTTTTGGGGTAAACGTGATTTATTTAAGAGTAGCGACTCCGCCCCAAGAATCTAGTGGCTTTTTATTTGAAAGGAAGGTTTGGTAGAAGTAAGCCTAAAATTATTTAAAGTAGGTAAAAAATGTATTAGCCTAAAACTTTCCCGGGACATATGTGAAGCTTTCATAAAAATGGAGAACTTAATCAGTTCATTAGTTATCGAAATCCTTAATCTACATACATACAAAAAACTTACTATATTTAAGATAGTCGGCTTTTTATTTTTTAAAAGCGAAGCTTTTCTATAATTAGGGTTGGTCCGTCCGTCCGTCCGTACGTCCGAGATAGATAGCTTTTATTCGTTAATTTAGGCATGTTAGAATTGTCCTATCGATTTCAAACTTTGCATGATGATTCCTGTAGTAGTTGGGTACGATTTAGAAAGCGTAGCAACTCTATAATCATTACCAGAATGTCCGTACGTCCATTTTAAACATGTTGATTTTTCTACTTTTTTAACAACAAATTTTCAAGTGTTTTAATTATCCGTTTGATCTGATTTTTGGTATATTGATTCCTGGGACAACAAAGAACAATATTATAAGCGAAGCAACTCTATAATCAAGTCCAAAAGTGTAAGTATGTCCATAAACATTATCCTGTTTTTAAGCAGTTTTTCAACAAATTTACCTACAATGTTGATTCGACATTTATACATTTATGTTCCGATTTTTCAGTTCAGATACTATACAAGTGTTAATGTCCGTTTGTCCTACCGTTTCAGTGCTTCGCTTTTATGGATGTTGTCATCCTTGTTTTGTATAAAATACCTATTTCTTGGGATAAAGGAGAATTATTTAATTCAGATATTTCTTCTTAAGTTTGGCGGTTTATTGTGTCTGATTAACCATCTGGAGTAATAAATCTATTCCCCATTAGATTATTTTTTTAAACAATTTATTAAAAAACATCTTATTAATTTTTTTATAAAATATTGATTCTAATTGTATTGCTTTCAACGTTAATAAGATTAGCTTGAACCATTTTGTTCATATGAAGCTCAGCTTTAGGATATATTATTTAGGGTTGTGCCGGATACCCGACGGTTTTCAATATCCGACCGGATACCGGATATTCGGCAGATTTTTAAAGCCGGATATCGAACGTAGGTCAGATATCCGGCCGGAACCGGATATCCGGCATTAGAAATCAGCCAGGTATTCGGTAACCGGCCAAAAAAGTATTCTGCCCAACCCTAATATTATTACTTCGGATTTACATCCAGGGATCTAAAGGGATAAGACAATGGTCGATGAATTGATGTAATTTTACATTCCCAATGACGATACACAAAATAACCCTTTCTGTAAATTGAAATTAGTGGTTGAAAAAGCGTGTGAACACTCAACTAATTGAAACAACCAATCAAAATTCACTGAAGGCCCCAAAGTTGTTAAGCCAACGATTAAGAAAACGTTATTATAAACTCTCTCTCTCTCTCTCTCTCTCTCTCTCTCTCTCTCTCTCTCTCTCTCTCTCTCTCTCTCTCTCTCTCTCTCTCTCTCTCTCTCTCTCTCTCTCTCTCTCTCTCTCTCTCTCTCTCTCTCTCTCTCTCTCTCTCTCTCTCTCTCTCTCTGTCTTGCACCAGATTTTCATGTTTTTTTCCCTTTTACCTGTGCTTCATCTCCTCCCCTCCTACTGCAGGTACGAACTGACCAATAAGGGAGTTCCATGATAGCATTTTTCGAGAAGTCCCTTTCGTGGCAACGCCCTTTAAGTGGCGATTCGTCGTATTTTTAAAATGGCTTTTGATAGTTTTTTTTAGGTTAGGTTAGGTTATACTGGGTTGGGTGATTGCCACACATGGTTAGGCAATTGGCCCTGCAGGGTTAGAGCCCCCCGCAGGGACTAGAAATAGGAGAAAAGCCACTGTGACAAAAAAAGAAACGCCCCTTAAGGACCGTTGCCACGAAAAGGACTATACCCAATTTTTTCCTAGTCTTAATATCCATGTATATTCTATATCCATTGCTATCTGTCAAAGAAAATTTAACTCTTATACAGTTAAAATAACAAATCATACCAAATAGTCATTATTATTTAATTTTTAAAAAGTTTAATATTTAAAATCTTAGTATTGCAGACTATACATCTAAAAAAATGAATGGTTTTTGATCCGAGAAAAATACACATGATCTTAAAATCTACCAATGTATATTTTATATATCCAGTGAAATATATATAGATATTATATAATATAAATATATATATATATACCATCATTTCAACAAGTGAACACCCTCCCACCTGTTTCCTCAGCCGAGAAATAACAGAAATTACTGTACAGTCCAGGGCTGAAGAACGCTGAAGATAAATTGTGATTTTGGAGGATTTTAATTACGCCAAACCAGCCTTCAGACAGCCTCAACACACACACGCACGCACACACACACACACGACCTCGGTTCTGTATCGATTATCTCTTTCTCTCTCTCTGAAAACACACCTCCCAACAGAAATAAAAAAATAGAGAGAGATATAAACCGAGGGAGATAGAAAAGATAGATAGATAGATAGAACAGGGGTCATATGGTTAGCGTAATATACCTTCACTATCTCTTCAGTAACTGTGTGTGAGCCGTTGAGAGAGCAACCCAGTATATATTTAGCATATATATCCAGTGACAAATAACCAATAAACGTATGTTATAACGGTCGTGTAACTATCAACCACTCTATCTATCTTATATATTATTAAGTGATGTTAAAATGCAACCCCAAAGAGTGTAGCCTCTCTATAAGTGGTTTGTGAGTTGTGTGTGTGATGTAAAGCTGAAAGTTAACCACCTGTAGCTATACTACACCCTCCTGGCTTAGTTGTTGCACTACACACATTTACTTAGGAAGGTTAAGAGATATGTAAATAGATTTAAATATAATCAAACAAGGACAGTTACGATCATAAGAGCGCAATTATAATAATCTTTATTTTTTAAGAATTTAGCAGTAACCTGAAATACAGCAATTTGTGTACTGATATGAACTTATCAACTTACAGTACTTTAATCGGGAGTAGTACCGGTTTTGTAGGTAAAGGCAATCACAAACGCTTTCCCCTTCTCTCTTTTTTAACCCCTCAATGTGGCCACCCTCTTAGCATAAAATATTTGCACGCCACTGATTTTTAATTAATTTAACATATTTCTAATCTTACATATGAACTATATAGAAAGTTACGGAATCTAGAATTGTATAACGAACAGTTGAAGAATAGCCGCCGACATGCCGAAGGACCTGTTAGCCGCGATGAATGCGGTAAGTTGATTGTTGCCGTTGCCGCGTTAAATTTCAGATGTGGATTGCTGGGGTTAGCAGCTTAAAAAATGTCTTAATTACGATACCAACGAGCGACATCGGTTTTAGATGATTATACTATTTCTTTAAACAAAGCTCTATCCTGAAAATTCAACTTTTTAAACCTGAAAAACTACCGCCCTCCTCCCCCCACCCCCCTCCCCCTATCAATTTATTTCAAGGAGGGTAGGCCTTTTGAGGGAAATCGACTTTCGAGTTTTATGTTTTGAATAGGTATCAACAAGACTTCATTATCCTCTAGATCGATTTAAGTGATTAATAATCCCTTTTTTTCAGAACGTTTATCCCCAATAAGTTGATATCGGAAATTACCAATTAATTGAAAACTTATGTAAAAGTTTTCATAGCTGATATAAACAAAAATTAATTCTTAATTTAAAATGATACTTTGTTATTAAATGTTTCGGGAGTGGGGAAAACCTACGACAAATTTCTATCTCGCTATTTCTCTTCATATTAGACAATTTTATTAATTTAAAACAAACTTTTAAAAAATCCCTTCTATTCGCCCCCTCTGTTGTAAATTGTTAACCCTTACAGTTCGGGCCCCTATTCCCACCTTAATAGTTCGGGGGGGGGGGGGGGGGGGGGGCATATTGACCCCCCCCCTCTATCTCGGCTTCTGTTACAGATAAAGACGTAAAAAATTTTTCTGGTGGTTCATGTGTATTTTTAGAGAAAATTACTTTTTCTAGTCATAGCGATCAGGCCGCTCCTTAGCTGCTTTTTAGCGGCCAGCCGTTAAATTTTAAAACAGCTGTAGAGCGGCCAATTTTGCAGCTAGGATGACCAAATTTTAGGACGAACTTTTATTTTTCATAACAAAAAAATTACTTTTTCTGATCATCGCCAAAAAACGGCAAATAACGGAAACCGCCATTTCGGCGGTTACGGCGGTAAAACGGCGGTTGGCGGCGCCAATTAATATTTTAATCTGTTAATTATTGCTCAAGGATTTACCAAAAAAAATTATAGGTCTCTAGCTGTAATAGAAGCCACGATATTCATGATATATGTCTGTAGTAAAAGCCGGACAAAATACGGTCATAAAGTCGGTCAGGGTGCGGTCAAACGGTCATAACACCACTTTTCTCATTCACCAAAAAAATTTTAGGTTTCTACCTTATATACAAAGTCATAATGTAGAAATTAAGATTTATTTAGAATTTTTTTTTTAATTTTGGTGCTACCCAACCGACTTTGACCGGACACAACGACCGACACAGACCAGATATCCTAATAAAATCAACTCTTGCCGACGTATAATTACTAAACTTAAAAAGTCATGAAGTCACAACTCTCTATCTTACCTACAAAAAAAATGACATTGAAAAAATAGAGGGGGGGGGGTCAATATGACCCCCCCCCCCCGATCTGTAAGGGTTAATGATATTTAAAGATACTGCCTCTATCCCAGTCATAAAAGTGCGCCGACTCTAATTATTTTTAGTTTTAAAAAGGCCAAATTGTTTAAAGACTGACTAAAAGACCATGTTTATAGAGAATCCCTACCAACTAAAAATAAATATATTCAACAAATAACTTGAATACCTATTGAGTTGTATTTATATGTACTTCAATCTATTGTTAGGTTTAAAAGCTTCCTCGTGTATTCCCTTATTTTCAAGTTTTTTACCAACGGTCGCCCCTTGCTTTTCAACTTTCTTAGTCATTTTTCTCGTATTCATTTGAATCCGGTGGATAGGAACCGGTTCTCATGAATACGAAAAAACTATGTCTAGCATCGTATTGTATCCAGTTTTCTACGAATATAGAAATGTACAATCATAAGATTAAAACTAGTTTTAATCTTATAATTGTACATTCTATATCCGCGGAAAGCCGTTTATAATACGATACGAGAAATAACTATTCTTGAATTCGTAACTAGGGGGGGGGGGAGGAGGGTTGCATTTTAAATGAAAATATCGCGTAATCAATGAGTGGAATATCCCTTTTGTGGAATATTTCAATTACAAATTAACTATTTTTCCTTTGAGTTTAAAATACCAGAACATCTGTAAGGAACTGTCATTATTGGCAGAACATTAGCAAGTAGGTACTTTAGATGAATTGGTCTAATAATAGTAGGTGAACGATATACCCACCCATCCTATCTTTTTTTATGCCGTTTTTTTCTAGCCCCAACTGGAGGTTCTTACCCTGCGGGGCTCTCATAGCACTTACCAATCATAAAGCAAGCGTGAAAGGTAGTTTTTTCTTTATCCCTTAAACGAACCAAACTGTATGGGGGTGAGGAAGGGTTCTTTTGCTATATTTGCATAAGATAGAATTTTCCTAGCCTCTCTGATTTTACAGTTTAGTATTTACATTTTATTCAAGCGAATTTTACAAGGATTTAACAGTTATTCTTCTAAGCAAGGTAGACAAAGATTTGTAAACAGATTTAATCAAAAAGTTTTGTTCCCATATGCAGGGCGACCACTGCATACTATATATACTATTTATACTATATAGGATGAATGTGGATACTATATCATACTATATGACAAAAATTTACTATATACTATATAATATTACCTTTTTTTGACCAAAATTTACTATATATACTATATGATATTACATTTATATAACAAAAAACGAATATTGTCAGTCTTGTGATAACGCATCTTAAGGTGCGTTTTGTCTTATATTTTCACTGTAGGTTTTCTCCTATTTCTAGCCCCTGCGGGGCAATCATTAACCTTTATCTTACCTAACCTAACCTTCAATAACCTATCAAAAGTTAATTGTGATATGACAAAAATACATAAAGCTCTACAGGTAAAAGATTAAAATTTCTTATTTGAATAGTTAGAGTTCAGAATATGCATCTATTTAGATGATATTAAAATATCTGAAGGACAAATTAAAATCGGCCATCAAGTTTAGGTCCTGTAGGTCTCCAAGTCTTCTCTGGACAGAGTCCACATGGAGGCCTGCAGCACCTGAACCTGGAGAGCAATTGTATTTTTTCTCCAGATATGTAAAATTGTAAATAACATCTAAAAAGATGTTTATAAGAAATTTTGATTTTTACCTTACCAGAGTCCACCTGGAGGCATACAGCACCTTAACCTGGAGCTCAATTGTCATTTTTTCTTTAAATACATAAATAACACACAGTGGGATCTTTTGAAAAAAATCGGGACATCCAAAAAATTTTAAATCGACTTTTATCTATCCTAGGAATTAATAATGGCTGTAAGTAGACAGCTAGAAAAGAAATTTTTAAAAAATATTCATTTTTGGCGGATTTATGCCATTTTTAAAAAAGGTAGTGAAAAATTTCTTTTCAGTTTTGATGATTTTCCAGATTTTTTTACACAATTTTTTCAAAGCAACAAAAAATACATTTATGTTCATCTTATGAAAATAATTTTTGATTGAGGTACTTTTCAGATACCTGTACCAATGTCTAATTAAAGAAAAATTTTAAAAAAATATTTTTTTGGTGGTGTAAATTGACATTTTGTGAGAAAATTTCACCAAAAATATTAAGATTTTTAACCCCAAAAAATCAGTTTTCTCCATTTTACCCAAAAACGGACAGGAGGCCCCGGGTTTTGCAATAATAATATCAATATACAACATTTATTGTGTATAAAACAGTTTTCACAACCTGGGGCCTCTTGTCCGTTTTTGAGTAATTGAGCATTTTACATTGCATGGTTTGAACAATTTTGTTCTTGTTAATTTCAAATTTTCCCCCGTCAGAGGGGGAAGGAGTCATTTTAGAGCCCAAAGTCATCTCTGCAATGTTTTTAAACTTTTTGAAGCGGATCTTTCTTTACTTCTGCATTATTTGCCTCCGGCCAACCGTTTCGGCGTTATTTGCCGCCGTTGGCGAGATTTTTACGATTTTTGCCGTTCTCGCGATTTTAATGGACATTTAAGGGTTAAAGGAGTCGTTAAATAAAAATGACTTATAAATACTTTTATTTTAGCAATTAAATTTGCTAAATTTCATGTGTTCTAAAAAAATTTGTATTTCTAACTGGTTTTGGTCCAGCAGAAATTCAAATTTGCGAATTAATTATAATATTGCAAAAACATTATATACGCATCAGAGAGAGAGAGAGAAATATACGTTTGAGAGAGAATATAATATTAGTAATTATGTTTATATTCTTATACAAACTTTAAATGAAGATAGCTAGACTTAGAATAAAGGTATTAACACAAAATCAAAAGTGTTTTGAAAATTATGTTATTGTTGTTTAATCTGTAAAAAAAAACATTTGAAAACATGCCTTATAAGTGTCCTATTTTACTTATACTGGACCTACCTAAAAATGCCGGGACTCGAACTGGGTGCACCTGACGCTATATTCATGTTCACAAACATTGTTTGCATTGAAGAAATATTTACATAGACGTTGATTTTGTTAAAATATTCCTATCCTAACGAAAGTTATGAAGTTTTATAGATTTTTTAAAAATAGGGTAGCTTCGCTCCTCCAAAACAGCAAGACGTACATACCAAATGCACAATAGAAGTTAACAGGGGCAAAATTTAAGTTATTTCCGAGTTAAAGCAAAAGAAATTGCATCATTTCTTCAAATACAAGCTTATTTATTGAAGTTTACTTTTGTCTACTCTAAATGTCCCGTTTTTTTTCAAAAGATCCCACTGTGTAACATCTAAAACTAAGCCTATGTTGTTTAATAAACTTACATTTAACTTCTTAAATAAAAAATTTTGATTTTATACCTTTCCAGAGTCTACCTGGAGGGCAAGAACGTTCAAGGTGGGGGAATAAAGTGGTGATTACCCCCCACCCCCCAAACGAATTTGGGGGTGCTGGCACCCCCAAAATTTTTTCCATTTTATTCCCCCACATATAAAAATTACCCAGAATGAATAATCCCTAAAAAGTTCTGGCGCGCTTCGCACGCTTTTTTACTTCCACTTTCAAAATTTTTTACCACTGCCAAAAATCAAAAGACTAAATAGTTCCACCAGATAAAAACAGTTCTTAATCATAATACAAACACGTGTTATAGTTTGCAATGGCCCTTTAATTAAACAATGCACTGGGTGTGTCCTATCAATGTCTTTTCAAAGAAGTAACATTCAAAATTGATTGTCTACCTTCCATAAAATAGATCAATCAAACATTTTAATAATTATCAAAATATCAAATACCCTCTTCAAAACTAGTTAAATAAACCTTACCAGGACATATTTGAAGCTACACTTTAAAGGAGAATCATATTGGTTCATCAGTTAGCAACGCTTGTGGGTTGATTAGGTATTTTGTTTTCATGTATAGGATTGAAATTGTTTTTAGTACTTTATTATTAGTTAGGTACTTATTTACATTATTAAATTACCCCCCCCCCAAAAAAAAAAAAAAATAAGCTTGGACGCCTCTGTTGGAGGCAAATTTTTTTCCTTCAAATATATAAATAACATCCAAATATATGCTCATTTTTTTTAACAAATAAACTATTAACTGCTCAAATAAGAAGTTTGATTTTTACCTGTACAGAGTCCACCTGAGGGTCTGCAGCACATGAACCTGTAGGCTAAATGTCATTGCTTCTTCAAATATGTAAAAAAATTACCCAAAAAGATGCATAGGTAATTTGTTTAAAAAGTTGACCTCTAACTCTTGAAACAAGAGATTTGAATTTTACCTGTCCAGAGTGGACCTGGAGGCCTGCAGGACCAGAACTTGAATGTCGATTTTAATTTTTCTTCATTAATGTTAATAACATCCAAAAAGATGCATATTCTGCTTTATAAGTTGACCTCTTACTCTTCAAATAAAAAATTTATTTATAACCTGTCCAGAGTGGACCTGGAGGCCTTAAGACCAGAACTTGGAGGCCTATTTAAATTTTTTCTTCAGATATGTTAATAACATCCAAAAAGATGCATATTCTGTTTAGTAAGTTGATCTCTAACTCTTCAAACAAAATTTGAATTTTTTTTTACTTGTCTAGAAACCACCTTCCAGCTAGCCTGCAGCACCTGAACCTGGAGACCTATCCAAAAATGATTAGATATACGTGAAATACTACCCAAAAGTAAACTTTTATCCCATATAACCTATAGTCTCACATTAATACCTAGCATAATAATCACAGAGTAAGCGAAAGTGGCAAAACTCTTCCCCCCACCCCCTTATATGTTAAATTGCTTTGATAACAACTTTGCTTTGAGTTATTATTGATGATGTATATACTATGTATTACTAAATAATTCAAAGTACGATACTATATCATACTATATGAGTAAAAAAAAATATACTATATATACTATATGAATAAAAAAAATATACTATAAAAATACTATATTTTTTTGGTTTTGGAGTGGTCGCCCTGCATATGTGTAACACTGCCTATGGAATTATCACCTAGTTTTGTATGTCCCAGTGCAGTGTCTCCTAACTAATACTTAGATTACTAAGTCTATACAACAATTATTCACCTTTCCTTTTTCAAAAGGTTAGAAATGGGTAAATCAAAACAATAGGATTTTAGGATCACGCAGTAGTAGAACAAAGCATCTAAAAGCTGTCAAGAGTGGGTTTAATCATGCCCCAATTTAAGTGTCAAAATATTTATAATCACATCTTCTTTGAGATTCGTAGAGATTGGCCCTAGTTACAGAGTAGCTGCACTACTTCAGAAAAATTGAGTTGACTGAATTTACAAAATTCCAATTTGTTGAAAGTAAATTTGGAGATTGAGGAATTTCTCTGATCTTTAATACAATCGATATATTAGTACTTGGATGGTGCACCAAATTTGTATAAACTCTTATAACTCGCAGCTTGCTAAAAAACTATACCCCCCATCTACAACCTATCACCTCGCCTCCTACTGGAAGAACGAACTGACCAATAAATGAGGTCTATATTAGCAACGATAAATTGACGATAAAATTTCACCTGTCAATATATCCAGGTATTCTATATCCAGTTCTATTACCTATTCACCAACAAAGACAGCTTTTCTGAACTACAAAAAGTATGATTTATTCAGGGATCTGAAGGGATAGAACAACGGACGATGAATTGATGTACAAATATGAAAAACAAAATTGGCCCTACATGCTACTGGTAGTTTGTACCATCCAATCGAGATTTCATAAAAGTACCTGCAGTTTTTAAGCCAACGTATTAGAGTGATGTTATTAAATGTTTGGGCACAAGCATTATTTATGAGCCTATGTCACCTCGCTCCCCTGCATTTAATTGAAAGGGGTAGTTTCACGAAATGCATTTGAACTTAATTTAGTGAACCGCATATTTTTTCCTAGTTAATGGGTTAAACTACATTTATATAGCATATATTTGAAAAAAATTCAATTTTCTACCACGTAGTTTTAAAATATCAAGACTTGAAAATTGTCTTTTTGTGATATATGCAATTTAAAAAGACGATTTTCAAGTCTTGATATTTTAAATTTAAATTCTTTCAAATATATGCCATATAAATGTAGTTTAACCAATTAACCAAGATAAAATATGCGGTTCACTAAATTTAGTTCAAATGCATTTCGTGAAACTACCCTTTTAATTGTGTGTTAAACTGTAAAACCTCTTATTTCTTTCAGGCTCAAAGCGAGGAAGACGAATTGGCCAATGATGACGTCACAGTTAGTATGGAGGGAAGCAAACTTGACGAATTTTTTCAAGATGTAAGTATTGCCACTACAGTTTGGAGGACACACTTTTCATGCATTAGAATATAAATGACAAGGAAACTTTGTTTATGACAGCAGTAAGGGAGTAATTTTTACAGTGGATAAAAAAAAATATTTGCAATTTTACACTAAAAATCCAAATTGACAAAAACACCCACTTTTTGTCAAAAATTTAGTTACTATACTTATGCTATTCGTTGAAGTGGCAGCAACCCTAATAGAACAATATTTTAAAATTTTAATGTTCTTAGACAAAAATGCTTTAAAAGCTGAATACTCTTAAAGTTTTTATGCCAAAATGCCAATTTTCTAAAGATTAAAAGGATATGTAACATTATTAGCATTTTATCACTTAGGATTACACCCACGTTTGGCTGGATTAAATATTTATGGATCAAGGACAAGTTTCCTGTATACTAAACTAGCGGTTTAACCCTCAAGTATTTGGATAATGTTCCAGATTCTGCCAAAAATTATAGTATTAGTGATTCTCCCCTCATACAATTTTTGTGGTATTTTTCCTTTTTTATAAGTAATAAGTATAACTCCAAGTGGAGTGTCGCACTTCTCTTCAATTAGCCTGAAACACTTCCTAGACCAAAAAATTGTATGTCTAGCCATTTACGAAAATTTACCGGAAATATATGCAAAAAGACATCTTGTTACTTTAGTATACAGCATATAAATTAGCCTAAACTTATCTCATTTCTTATTGAGGACGATCTTTATTACTCCTAGCATTCCCTAGGTATAAAAAATAACTATTTTATATGAGTAGATTTAAATTTAGACTTTCTTTTTTGACCATATTTGCAGCAAGATATCTCAAAAACGGCTGTTTTATTATGTGGAAAACTACATATTGATAGCCAGAAGAGTCCAAGGGAGAATTATAAATAAAAGTAAATTAATTTTAATTTTTGGAAGTCTTGTCACCATTTCCAAATATTTTGATTACTTAAAAATGATGAGCTAACAACTTATAGAATTGAAAAATAATAATTTGATGAAAGTTATTTGATTCGGTTGGAAGGGATAGTTCAATGAAGCTCTTATGTTACGTTTAGGTAATTGATAAGTGTTAATTAATTAATAAAACAGACTTTAGTTGATTATTTAAAGGTTGAAAAAAGATTTTAAAGTTTATACTTCAGCATATTTTGAAATCTGAAAGCTCTGAAACGGTAGGACAAGCGAGCATTATCTTTTGTAGATTGTAAAGCTGAATAATTAGGATATAAATGTATACAATTCATAAAAAAATAATAAACTGCTTACACGTAGGAAAATGTTTAAGGACATACTTACATTTGTAGGACTTGATTATAAAGATGATTCGCTTATAGCATTGTACTTCGTTGTCCTAGGAATCGGTTTTTCAAAAATCAGATCAATCGTATAATTATAATGCATAAAAATTTTATATTAAAGTTAAAAATCAACATGTTTAAAATGCACGTACGGACATTCTGGTAACGATTATAGAGTTGCTACGCTTTTTAAATCGAACCTAACTACTACAGGAATAAGCATACAAAGTTTGAAATCGATAGGACAATTCTAACATGCCTAATTTGACGAAGAGGGCTAACCATTACGGACAGACGTACGGACCGACCTTTAATATAGAAAATCCCTGCTTTCAAAAAATCAAGATTTTATTATTATAGTCCATCAATTTTAGTACGAGAACAATACTTATATTACCTGTTTCATTTTGTAAGAGATAAATAACTTTCTTTGAAAAGAGATTATTTAAGACAACAGAAAATCTGCGAAAATTTATTAATAAAAATCAAACGCTTTAGAAAAGTCTAAAATACACAAATTAAATACAGTACTTGAGAAATATTATTAAGCGCTTCTTTTCATTATGTTTTAGACAATTAGAGAATAGTTTAACTTAATTTTTATCAAAATATTAATATTTAAATTACACTAAAAGTTAATCTTGAAGAAAAATAAATTTGAAGTAACGGCTGGCTTCTGGAGATTGTAATAGTTGATGAAAAATAGTTTGGTGGAGGGTTATCACACGAAGATTACACTATTCTTTATGCCCCAAATAATATTTAAATTATATCAAAAGAAAAAAAATAAGGTATAATCACTTTCGTGGCAACGCCTCTTGAGGCGCATTTTGTCGTATTTTCACAGTAGCTTTTACCTAATTTCTATCCCCTGCGGGGGGCTCTAACCCTGCTGGGCCAATTGCCTATCCCTGTGGGGCAATCACCTAACCCAACTTAACCTAACCTATAATAACTTATCAAAAGCTACTTTGAAAATAAACGCCCCTTGAAAGGCGTTTTCACGAAAAGGACTATACCCAAAAAAATATTGAACAAAATTGTATTATATTCCAGTCTCGCTAAGTTAGGCAATTTTAAATCAAATTTTTCAAGACTTTCCCCTGACTTATGTCTAATCTTTAAGAGTTAGTCTTGATTTAACGATAATGTTTTTATGATGAATTTGACAATATGGGGGGGGGGGGAGTTCTGACACATTTGCGTAAACCTGGTGTATAGGCTTTATCTTTGGACTGAGAGGATAGGTTATTAGGGATAAAATCATTCTTATATGGTGAATTTCCCCCAGATTTAAGATTTTTTGGATAGGCCTCCAGGTTCCGGATCTCCAGGCCTCCAGAGGTAAAAATTAAAAATAAGATTTTTTTTTGAAGAGTGAGAGGTTAACTTATAAAACAAAATATGCTTCTTTTTGATTGTTATTCACATATTTGAAGAAAAAACATACATATTTTGTCTCATAAGCTGACATCTAACTCTTAAAAAAAAATTTATTTTTTTATTTTTACCTGTAGAGAGACCACCTGGAGGCCTGGAGCTCCGGAACCTGGAGGCCTATCCAAAAAATCTTGAATTTGGGGGAAATTCATCATATAAAAATGATTTTATCCCTAATAACCTATCCTCTCAGTCTAAAGATAAAGCCTATACACCAGGTTTACGCAAATGTGTCAGAACTCCTCTCCCCCCCTTAAGGGAGGGAGGGGGTTTTAATGCAACCATCTCGTAATCAATGTATAAATGGCACTTGGAATTCGAATTTTGATCTGAAATTTTGCATGAGTAATCCTTGGTAGGTCTATTTTCCCTAAATCGAACAAAAAGTTGGAAAAGTAGCGGCTAACGGCTGGCGGCTCATCTGTTTAGACATTTGTTGGGTATTTTCAAGCGAAATCCATCACGAAACCTCTCTCCACGTAATGCTTTTTTCTGATTGAAACGTTTTCAAACGGTTCTAGCCGGAAGTTGCTGGTACTAGAAATCTAAAAAATGTTTTTTTTTGTATCATTTCACATGATTTAAAGCAAAAATATGTTTCAAAGAGTTGATTTCTACGTAATTTAGGGTAAGGGGGGGGAAGTTTCGGTAAGGGGCTATTCTCGGTAATTTCGACCTACCTTCATTAAATGACCTTTTTCTCCATGTTCCTTTCAAATGACAGAAAAAAACATAAAAGCAAATTTGTTCCTTATTAAATTGCCTACAAAAAAGTATAAAATGAATTTTTTGTGAGATGAATATTAAGGGTACTTATTGGGTCTCAAAGTCGGACGAAAATTTTTTTTTTTCCAAAAATTTTTTAGTAGGTGTGTAAAGATCGACCTACACAAAAATTGGTAAGACCTAGAGCTGATCTGAAAAACTTTTTGAACTAGAAATTGCCTGCTTTTTCCAAATCCGTTGAGAGCTTTAAAATCGGGTTAATATTTTTTTCAAAAATGACCAAAGTTGGCGCCGGGGGAAAAATCGGTAATTTCAAAAGAAATTAAAATTCAACTTTTAAGGTCATGTTTTCATGTTTTCTTTTGTCAAATCTATTATTCCATATGGACTTTTTAAGAATTAGGCCTAAAAATGAATAGAACAGATAAAAAAACAAAAAAAAAATTAATTTTATTTTTTGAATCAAAATTTTGCGAGGAAAAAATCAAAATTTCTGGTCCTTTGAAAAAAAAATATTTTTGACATAGGAGGAATAGTCCGATCTTTATGAATTTTTTTGTGGTTAATCCCAATCACCTATACTAATTATGATTTTTTACGCTTGTTTGGTCGTTTGGCCTTTTTTCATCGATTTTTTTAAGGTTAAAATGTAGTCAAGATTTTTTGCAAAGATGACACTTTTGCTTCAAATTCAATTTTTGAGGTCAATTTTTAATCAATTTTCATGTTTTTTGGGCTAAATCTATAGTTCAATGTGAGCTTTTTTAGGATCAGGCCTAAAAAGTAATAAAATACGTTTTTTTCTTATATTAATTTTAAGTTTTTTAAAAAAAAATTTTCAAAAAAAAAAATCGAAAATTCGCGTCTTTCAAAAAAATTCATTTTTAACATAGAAGGAATAGTCCGATCATTATGAAACTTTTTGTGGATAATCCCTATAACCTATACTAATTATGATTATTTATGTTCGACTGGCCGTTTGGCCGTTTTTCATCGATTTTTTTTAGGTTGAAAAAAATTACCGATATTTCCCCCGGTGGTGGGGAAATATCGGTAACTTTTTTGCGGTCAATTTCGGCCAACTTCTAAAAGTCCTAGGATAATGTCCTTTTGGGACCTGATAGTCCTTTCCGTAAGCTTTCTACTGGTCTTGGTTTCATTTGAAAATATTAATATTTACCCCATTTTTTTTCAAAAAAAACGAAAAAAACCGAAATTTCCCCCCCCTTACCCTATGACAGATTTGCCCTAAAAATAGCCAAAAAACGGCTAAACGGCTGAGCCGTTAGCCGTTACTTTTTCTACTTTTTTTTCGATTTAGGTAAAATAGACCTACCAAGGATTACTCATGCAAAATTTCAGATCAAAATTCGAATTTTAAGTGCCATTTATACATTGATTACGAGATGGTTGCATTAAAAACCCCTCCCCTTATTTAACCCATTAGTGCCAAACCGGGTTTTAAAACCCGGTTCCAGAAAATGTAAAAAAAAACGGTTTTCGGCTTCATAATTGCATCATTCTCAGTATGAATCCCCCCTCTACTACCCTGGCTTTCATTTCCCCCTGGAGCAGGTAGTTTTGCTTACTTCCGTTTGCCGGTATAGATCAACAAAGTTTGAAAATCATGAAAATTCAAAATACCCCATCTAACTTTTTTGTTTTTATAGTAAAGTCGCTGATTTTTATCTTTAAATCTAAAGTTTATTGACAAGTACATCTATTTGTGAATTTGTTTTATTTAAATTATTATTTTTTTTATGATTTTTTTTATCGTTCTTTTACGCCCTATATAAGCCCGGTTCGGCATTTCCATTTGGAGTCTGAAATTTTTATTACCCGGTTTCACTAATAGATCTTTTTTGACAACAACAACAAAACAGGGTTTTTTTACCCGAAATCGCCGGCTAAACACTAAATTTGAAATAAATCACTTCGTATTATACTTGTAGCTCTATAGATTACATGAGGTTGTGTAGTTTTCAATTACGGATCGTATCAAAGTTCTAAAAAGTGTTCATCTCTCTTTTGGCGTTCAAAAATTACATTTTTCGATTTTTGGTCAAAATAACCGGGTTTTTACAGGAAAACCGGGTTTTAACGCCGGGGGAAAGCACCAAAAACGGGTAATAATGCCTGGTTGGTATTTATGGCCGAGCCGAACCGGGTTTTTTTGCAACTTTCCTGTGCACGCCACTAGAGCAAAACAAAAAAATACGAATTCCGTTTTGACCATTATAAAGCTTCCCTGAAACTTTCAGCTCAATCGGCCCATAAAAGTGGCGCTCGGCACTATGGGTTAAATACAATTATTTTCTAAATTTTTGGTCCACTAAATATGTTATAAGGTAACTTTTGAGCTGCACATCTAGGTAAAGAATTTAATTTATCTGTTGAACAAATCCTTAAATTGATAGTTGGTCAATTTTGTGTTTGTGTGGGAGTTTAAACAATTTCCTGATAATTTATTGACAAACATTTATCTTATCTTGCCGGCGGATAAGTCTATGGATATATTAAAACTAAATGTAAAACAATACCTACGTTTTAATCAAGGTGTTAGGTTGGGTTAAGTTGAGTTAGAAGTATGACTACCACATACCAACTTTTTAAGGGAAAAAACGTAATTTTCATGTTTTTTTATGTTAGATAAAGGTTAAAAGAGCACCAAAGAGATAGTACCCCATAGGAGGGGGGGGGGGGGGGGCAAAATAGTCAAAAGTGGTAAGCACCAGTTACTAAGGATTTAGGTTCTCCTATAGTGTTCATAGGACATACTTTCCAACAAACTTGTCTCGTAGTGCAGCTTTGCTTCTCAAAAACTTTCAATATTAGAATTAGAATAATTTATTGCAGCTTTTTAAAATAAAATTTTTTAGATTCCATATCCTGTTTTGACTTTTGAAAATATTTTTTGAAAGAAAAATTTTGATTGAATTTAAAATTTATTAATGAATGGATGAAATAGATTTAAAACATTATTCATTAATTTAGTCTTTGAATTATAATTATGTGTACATTTGAATTATCACGTACCTACCGTCCTACAGAGTGGTTTTACAGCCTTATCTGTTTTGAGGTAGTTTAATACCCTCCTGAAAATGTCCTTTTTCCAGATAAGGACCAGTAAGAAACTTTTAGGAAAATTGTAGATTTTACAATTCAACTGTCTACGATATCTTACTGAACACAAGCAACGTACTTAAAATAACACTTATTATTTCTGCTAAAATAATATATAGAATAAATTTTAGAAAACAAGTTTGTTTTATTTCAGAAGCTATGATCTCCCCCCCCCCCCAAAAAAAAAAAACATTTATATGAACCATAAGATGTTTTCTCCCCCTTATTTGAAAGGCGTGGAATTTCTGCGGTCGACAAGTAACTTTGAGGGAAACTTCCAAATTGGCAAATATTTCAGTGTTAATTGAGATTTTGTGGCTAAGACGGACACCCTACTTCCTTAAAAATAATGATTTTAAAATTTTCTTTTCTCCAAGAAACTTAATTATCCCAAATTTCACATATAATTTTATTTGAAGGGAATTTTGATAATTATAAGAACTGTCATATTAAAATTGATAATGAAAGGCAGTTTTGATACTCCAAGGACAATATTAAACACAATATACGATCATAATACGAAATAAAGGGTTTATTAAAAGAAAATATTAAAACTATAAATCCTACAACAACATTTGTAGATATGAAAGCTTATAGTTGATAATCTATATTGAACCTTAATTGATAGACAGACGGACAATGTGATTCATTTATTAGTTGCCTATTGATCAGCAGAATCTTTTCATCTCTAATAGTAGCTTTAAAAAAACTCAGAGAACTAAAGAGGACACGACGGTCAAGGGGGGTGAAGGTTAGCTTTTGCAGAATTCCATAAAGGTGTGTGTTTTAAGACTTTAAAACAAGAGAAAACTCTAAAATTTGGCATGGCAGTTGCTTTAATGAGGTAAAACGTAGATTTGTGAGAGAGAAAATTGGCGGGATATATCGGTCTTCGGCGGGAGCGGTGGTTTTGCCGCCGTTTCTTACATTTCTATATTGTACATATTAGAGCAACTGCCATCCAAAATTTTAAGTTCTACTCCTTTTTTAAGTCTTAAAACACACTCCTTTACGGAATTCCACGAAAGTTACCTCCCCCTTAAATACTGAGTAGATTCCTGTTGGTCATTAGATTAAACAACTTGTTTAAAATCGCAATGAACAACCTAATAAAATAAAGTGAAAAATAAGCATAACTTAGTTGAAATTTTAAAAAACATAAATTTAGTTACAAACGAAGTGAGAGAACCAACGTTTTTGTTAGAACGCACTTTCAATTTGCTGTATACCTAGCATGCACAAAAGAATGGTTAATCATTCATTGTCTTATCCCTGTATCCCCTGTGTTTAGCAAAGATTGGAAAAACATTATGTTTGAGTGTGATAGAAGATATTTTGTCTCAGATAATGACAGAAAAGTAAGATTAGTGTTGGGTTCTATGGCCATTTAATATCCTGCAATCACAACACAAACTTCGTGAAATATAGCGTTTATACGTCCTTTAATTGTCGAGGAGTTCAGGGGTTTGAGTCTTTTTCCAATGACTGCAGGCAATAGAACAATGAGTAAGTGAAAGTTATATTCGCTAAACAGTTATTAGGCTTCCTAACAAATGTCTTGAAATAAATAGCCACAGGTTTCAAGCGTCTTGGCATTATTATCTTAAGAACGAGCCATATCAAAGTAAGATATTAATAAGAGAGGGGGAAGTTCTGACACATTTGCGTTATTAGGGATAAAATCATTCTTATATGATGAATTTCCCCCAGATTTAAGATTTTTTGGATAGGCCTCCAGGTTCCAGAGCTCCAGGCCTCCAGATGGTCTCTCTACAGGAGGTAAAAATGATGAGTTAGATGTCAACTTATGAGACAAAATATGTATGTTTTTTCTTCAAATATGTGAATAACAATCAAAAAGAAGCATATTTTGTTTTATAAGTTAACCTCTAACTCTTCAAAAAAAATCTTATTTTCAATTTTTACCTGTACAGAGACCCCCTGGAGGCCTATCCAAAAAATCTTAAATCTGGGGGAAATTCATCATATAAGAATGATTATATCCCTAATAACCTATCCTCTCAGTCCAAAGATAAAGCCTATACACCAGGTTTACGCAAATGTGTCAGAACTTCCCCCCCCCCCTTGATTCATACTTCTAGGTTGATAACAACCTCAATCCAAAGGCACTTTCATCCCAATTATTGCACTACCTTTGTCAGGAAGTCCTATTTTGATTATCTCTTACGGAGTTGCGAATCTTAAGTTTCTGGATACTATGAACCATTGTCACTGATTGACCTTAGAAACCGCCCCAATTTTACCTTTTCATGGAATGGTTATAAAATATCTGTGAAAATACTGTCAATATTTGTCACAAAAAATATCATTTACGAAAATGATGACTTCAAATAGAGCGAAGCTAACTAAATGATAGGACAATTATGGTTTAAATTAATTGTAGTGTAGGCAACAACTAATATATAGTAGATGATATTTTCAATGTTTTACGTATTTTTTTTAATCCTTTGAAAATAAATCTAGTACTTTTTCAAGCTGCCCTTGGGCATATACTTACAAAAAAAATCCGTTAAAATTGCATACCTTTAATATGTACTCATATAAGTGCTTGTAAAAAAAGATTTGCTACACGATCATGTACTAATATCTAGGGTTGGCAATCCGAATTCGGGATCCGGAATCCGCCCAATTTTTGGCCAATTTTGGAATCCGAATCCGGAATCCGTTTTTTAATAGCGGATTTGGATTCTTAATTGGTAGGCTAAAATTAGCGTTTTGAGTTTTTTATTTCAACTCCGCCTTTTTTTTGAAGGCAAAGATTAGCATCATTATATATAATAGCTTTTAAAATTTGGTTCTATTCTCGGAAGTGAATTATAGAGAACACCGAGAACATTAATTCTTAGGACATATGTATCACTTCAGTTTTTTAATTTAAAAAAAAAGCCTTTAAAAACATTGCTAGAATCTGGAATTCAAATACGGAATCCGCCAAAAATACGAATCCGGAATCCGCCTTTTTTTGGACGGATTCTTGTAAGAATCCGAATCCGGTCCAAAAATTTGACGGATTGTCATCCCTACTAATATCGTAACGTACTGACATCGGAACGAACAGACAGATATTTATTTAGAATATGCTTCAATTTTTAAATTTTAATGTCAAATTAAATATCTTAATCTATATTAGAAAGTAGTTTTTTTATGTTTGAAGCAACAGTTCTCGAAAATGACTCACCTGACTAAGTTATTCTTAAGGGAAGCCTCAAATAAATTTAAAGATGGTTTTAGGCTATTTCCGTTTCTATTGTAATCCCGAGAGGATGAGGGCACATTCGCTAGTTTTTTTTTGCGAAAGAGTAAATCTTTATAATAAAGAAATATTGAACATGTTAGTTTGGAAAAAAAAATATTATCCAATAAATTATATTGGTTTAACTTATTCTGCATATTACACGATTAAATTATCAGAATAAAAGACAAGAAAATGAGGTATTTCACCCCAACTAAAATTTGTACCACCGAAAAATCACCTTCTTTATTTTTAAAATAATGATATTTAATCAAATAGGTATTTCTTTTATGTATGAGAGTATGTTACGACCAGTTTTTGGTTTTTATTGGAAATTCATAAAAGGAATGTGCATGCATGTTTGGTGATTTCCCATAAAGTAACGGTCGAACACCAAATCTACCCCCCCCCCCCCTTCTTATTTTTGAAATGAGAGGGGTGTTATTTTGTCTTATGCTTAACTCCTGTGAGGCCTATTTCTGCGAGTTTTCAAATCCTGCAAGGTTACCTAGTACCCAATTTACCTAAAACTAACCTGACCTTAAGTAATAAACAAATGAATGAAAACTACCCCTTTGCATAATTTCAATTTTACCTTAGAGAATAAGAATCAAAAGACATCCACAAATATGAAAAACAAAATTGTCCTCCTTGTAGATAGAAATCAAGCTTAGACATTTCTAGTTTGAACCAACCAATAGAGATTAAATAAATGTAACCCGAGTTTTTTAGCCAACCGTTGAGAGAAGGTTAATATTAAACTTTGGGTACCAATCTAATTTACATTCTAGAGTTCAAGAGGTTATCCCTATACATATAAAACAATTTACTCAACATAACTGTATTTTTGTATTCGTAGGTTGAAGAAATTCGTGACAGTATTGACAAGATCCAGGGGAATGTGGAAGATGTTAAGCGACGACACTCGGCTATACTATCCGCACCTCAAACTGATGAAAGTAAGGATTTTTTCAGTATGGCTTTGAAACAGATTAATATCCGCTGGATTAAAATTGGTTCTCAGCCATACCTTAAAATTATGTATTATAATCGTATTAAAGACAATTTTCTACTAATATTATAATAAAAAATTATGAAATCAATACCAGAGCTGGATCTTTAAATCGTTTAGTGGTGCACTGAATCGGAGCGATCCAGTTCAGCGCACCTAGATATTATTAATATTTCAATCTTTAAATCAAAATGGAATGGGCGAATCAGCGCGCCCAGTGACGCGGTACTGGCGCGGCAATGGCACTCAGCGAGTGACATTGCCGCGCCAAACCGGGGTAAACTGGATCGCCCCGATTCAGCGCACCACTAAACGATTTAAAGATCCAGCTCAGTTTTGTTAGCCCGGGTCTTAAACCCCTTTCGGGCCAACAAAACTGGTATTTTATTTTTGTTTCGCTCTCCTTCTGTCCTAACTTTCTTTGAATATCTTATAATTTTTAGGCAGCTTTGCTACTGTTGAACGTAGTAGTTCTTTTTTAGTTATGATGAAGCCTTTTCTATAGATCGACTAACATTTAGGATAGAATAGTGTTGTATGCTAAAAGAGTTTAAATTGTTTTAGAGTATAATCTGAAGAATAAATGTTATAAAATCTACTTCAAATAAACAACTCTTGGTTACACAAATAGAAAAACAAAAAAACGAATAGGTATATCATAGACGTCCAGGGAGGGGGGTAAAGGGGTGATTACCCCCCCCCCCCCCCCAAATGAATTTGCCAAAAATTTTGGATTTTCTTTTTTTACCCCCCTCCCCAAAATAAAAAAAAATGCTTCTATGAAATAAAGATTACCCCCCCCCCCCCCCCCCCCCCAAATACAAAAGCTTGGACGCCCCTGAGTTATGTAAAGAATTAAGGTGGCAGGTTTTTAAATAATTCTAATTCAAGTTAGATTTAATATTTGTTAGGTAGGTGACATTGGACTGTAAATTATGATGGTATACCTGAAGTTTTATAACCACGCTATCTCATTAAACTTTGGGTACTTTTATTAAATGGTGATTGCTTGGTTTAGTTGTGTCCAAACTTTTTAACCGAAACTTTTTATCTACAGAAGGGTTAATTTTGTTAATCATTTTGAATGTAAATCAATTTATCAATCATCGTCTTACCCCTTAAAAACCTGGATAATAATAAGAAAAATGTATTTAAAACAAGGATAATTATTTCAAAGTTTGGTAGTCAACCGACGCAATATATAGATAAGGGTGGGGGGGGGGAGTTCTGACACTTAACAGTTATACAGACTTTGTTAATGGAGTGAGAGGATAGATTATATAACAAAAAAGTTTATTTTTGGGATTTAGTTTTCCTATTTAAAAAAAAAAATTGGATTTGGCTTCCAAGTTCAGGTGCTGCAGGCCTCCAGGCTGTATCTGGACAGGTAAAGATGAAAAAAAAATTTGTTTTTAAAGAGTTAGAGTTCAACTTGTAAAATATAATCTGCATCTTTTATCTTCAAATATGTAAATAACATTCAAAAAGATGCTTATTTTGTTTCATAATTTGACTTCTAACTTTTTTTAAATTATTTTTTTCTTCATTTTTACCTGTCCAGAGATAACCTGGAGGCCAAATCTAATTTTTTTTCAAAAATAGGAAAACTACATCCCAAAAAGAAACTTTTTTGTGAATTAATCTATCCTCTCACTCCAAAGACAAAGCCTGTAATCACTGTTTACGCAAGTGTCAGAACTTACCCCCCCCCCCCTTGTTGACTTTTTAAAAAGATTTCGACTAGATGTTTAGTTGCAAGTTAAATCCTCACAAAAAATGTAATTTAGCTTACTGGAGGATATTTCTAATTATATGTTATCTTTGCTACAAATAATGAAAAAAATGTTAAAAGTTGGTTCTTGTGATGTCTTTAATTATTAGGATTAGTGAGAAAGAGATCAGGGTTTAAAAAAAACTCACTGTAGAACAGGGCAGCCAATGATTTTAAAAAGTGCCAATTTTTTAAAGAATTATTATCCTTTTACTTTTTATCTCCCTTTTAAAAACATTTTTTGTGATATTTTTTATCACACTAAAAAAGGTTTAGATAAGTTCGAACTTCGTTCAATAGTATTTTTAAATTTGGGGAAATGAAACCTTATATTGACATGTATTGTATAGTGGAATACTTTTAAGGTGACCCATTTTTTTCGCTATTGTGGTGGGAGCTGAGTAAGAGACCCTAAAACCTTTAAATTTTTCTCTTTGGTATAGCTTTCTAAAGACACATTAAAATCAAAGTTCGGTCTACTGTAGCTCCCCTGGTGACCCAGCAAAGTCAAAACTTGGATTTAGCTTTCGGTCACCTTGAAGTAAAATATGAAAACTGTAGGAACAGCTCGACCACATCAATGGTTTGAAAGTGTACACATTAAGTTAAAAAGGCCAACTACGAAAATATTCATGTTCTATAAAAAAAACTTTTGTGATGGAGGGATTATTGTATCTTTTTAACAATTTAAACCTAATATAGATAGGTATGACATAATGGAAATGGGGGGGGGGGGTGTAAATAAATCCATAAAACCTGAGTCCTGAAACACCAAAAATTGTAATACTACTTCACTACTAAAATTTCCATTTACTCAGAAAAATTGAACTATGGTAATTATTTTTTTTGTAGATTTCCTTATTCTATTTTCCCTGATTTCCTAGAAATTTTGTAAAAAGAATATCTGGGATTTTTTAATAACAACTTAATTAATTAAGAATTCTTGTATTTTATAATATTTTTATTTAAACAACAGAATGTGTTAATAAAGCATAATTCTTAGTCAAGAGGATTAAAAGATTCATTTAAAAAGAAATTTGTATATATTTTGTTTTTTGCTGAAGATATTTTAAGTTTAAAAAGACCAACAAAATTAAATAAATGATCATAAGATTGTATAGTACCTTGATGTTAAAGGTTTGAATTATAGGAAATAGCTTAGAGTCTAAGCATGTAACATTGCGCAACATTGAATTGTACTTTGACGTCAATGATTTGAAAGCTCGAATAGTGCTAAAGGTCTAGTGCCAGGTATATAAAGTGAAATGGAGGATAAAATAATGTGTATCCTCTATGACGATCAACAAAAATACCATCTCTATAGATTAAAGTTATAGGTTGAAAAATTTGTACAATATTAATTTAGAACCATCCATTTAAAATCAATAATAGTACCCAAAGTTTTTGATCAAACGAATAGGATTATAGTCTAGCACAATCTAAGATGCTGAGCAATAAAATTATATTGAACGAAGGTTCGAAGCCTAGAAAATTGCAATGCTCACAGTCATAATTTCTTTTTTTCAGGAATGAAACAAGAATTAGAAGATGCTATGTCAGACATAAAGAAAACTGCAAACAAAGTCAGAGCTAAACTTAAGGAACACAGTCTTTTTAAATATAAATAATTTTCGAATGTACCGTCCTTTTAAAGTTTGTTACAAGTAAAAAGCTTTCTCTTGACGAATATTTGGCGTATTTGCAACTTAAATCTCTAAAACCTTAATAGAAACAGAACACCATTTTTTACTAAATTGAAAATAAGGTACTTAAGTAATTTTTTTCCTTGCCTTACCCTCGGGGAGACTATCCCTGCGGGACTAACTACTATCAATAAAACCTGAAGTAATAATTAAAATAATTAACCACCCCCCTATTTTTAATTTATTTCAAAAATAACGAGGGGTCCCCCCCAAGGGGGTTATGTGCTTCACTAAGCACTTTGATGAGCCTAAGCATCAAATCTATGTTTTATAAGCAAGTATTGAAATTCACTCCAAAAATAAGGATGATCAGATCACATACGCATCGCCACTTACAAAGGAGACCACGAAAATAAGCATTTGAATTTTTAATGCAAGTGCCTTATCCATCTCTGAACAAATTTGGCTTATCGAATTATCTTATTTCAACTTATATATTACTGTTCATTAAATATTCAGTAGAGTAGATCTTTCTACAATTTTATATATTTTCTATTTTTATCTTTTTTATGTGTTTGGGTTGACTTCATAATATATACAAATTTATACCACCTAAATCAAAGTACAAATTCATGAAAATTTGATTTTTTTAACTCATTAGTTTGTTTTTGATAGAAAAGCTACTTCATAATTCACTTTGTCTGAATGCAAGTTTGTCTGGAACGCTTCGGGGGAAATGCTATATTCTCAGCTGCTATTTAAGATGGACAGCTTTTTTGTTTTTTTTTGTGTTAATGAGCGTTCATTATATAACGTACTTAGTCCGTCGGTCTGTCGATCATGTATGAAATTGAAATGCTTTTTTCATAAAGGCTTTTGATACTGCATAATATCTCTATAAATCACTTTGTCCGTTTTACCATTTATAATTTTTTGTGCTCTGCTACTTATGAATTTTGTTATCCTTGTTTTTAATTAAAACATTTTTTCTCCAGAATAAGAACTTATTTTTAGATAAAAATATTTTACTTTTTTGGCTTCAATTCTATAATATTTTTGTTAATCCTATTTTTAAAGTAATAGAACACTATTCTGTATATTTAAATAAGCAAAATTACCTTGTAGATTATATGTGTTTGTCGGTAAAGATGTTTAAACTTTTATTTTAAAATAAAAACTACCATTTTAAGTGGCTAATGCTCTTTGCAATTCGTATTTAAACTTTGGTAACATTTTCCTGAATAAAAAATTCAAATAGGTCTGTATGCGTATGGGGCGGAGGGGTGTTTACCTCCCCCCTCCTCTAAAATTATTTCTTTATTTAATGTTAAGGGGGGGGGGGGGGGGAGTTCTGGCACATTTGCGTAAACCTAAAAACATAAACATAAACATAAACATATTTATTTGGGCATAAAAATTAAACATAGTCATAAAGTAAAAAACAAAATATAAAACACAATTCAAATTACTATAACAATAAAACAACCTAAATCCTAATCAGTTCTGCCCGGGTAACCATGAATAGATCACTAAGGATCTGTCTACTTTGCCCAAAATATATTAACCTGGTGTATAGGCTTTATCTTTGGACTGAGAGGATAGATTATTAGGGATAAAATCATTCTTATATGATGAATTTCCCCCAGATTTAAGATTTTTTGGATATGCCTTCAGGTTCCAGAGCTCCAGGCCTCCAGGTGGTCTCTCTACAGGTAAAAATGAAAAAAAAATTTTTGAGAGTTAGATGTTAGCTTATGAGACAAAATATGTATGTTTTTTCTTCAAATATGTGAATAACAATCAAAAAGAAGCATATTTTGTTTTATAAGTTAACCTCTAACTCTTCAAAAAAAAAATCTTATTTTTAATTTTTACCTGAGCTGGATCTTTAAATCATTTCAATGGTGATCTAAACCACCCCGCGCGAAATTTCAGCCAATCACAGCGGCGTATTTTTAAAATGCGCCGCTGTGATTGGCTAAAATTTCGCGCGGGGTGGTTTAGATCACCATTGAAATGATTTAAAGATCCAGCTCTGTACAGAGACGGCCTGGAGCTCCTATAACCTATCCTCTTAGTCCAAAGATAAAGCCTATACACCAGGTTACGCAAATGTGTCAGAACTTCCCCCCCCCCCTTAATAAATATGTAAACCTTTATATACCAAGAGGAAATATCATTGCTATGATTATTAATGTATTCAGATTAGTTTTTCAGTGTGTTAACAATTATGTTTCAATTATCACTACAATAATCACCAATATTCATTTTCTATCATAGAATATGAAGGGATAGAATGTAGGTTTTTTTTTAAAGATACCTTTTGAGAAAGAAATTTTATCAATTTATCATCATATTATATCTATATAAAACTTTTTAAAAAGAATTTATGATATTTTTTAAGTTTTCCTATTCATACTTTAATACATTTTTCACATCAGGGTCCTAAAGGTTTAAACCAGGGTGGGCATACAAAAAACCCACCCAAAAAAACCAACCCTGGTTTTTTTTTAAAAAACCCAATAAAACCCCCATAAAAACCCTTAAAACCCTGGGTTTTTAAGGTTTTTGGGTTGGGTTGGGCTGGTCTTTTAAAAAAAACCCTGGGTTTTTCCCCACCCTGGTTTAAACTAAAAAAAATACTAAAATTCGTCATTATGGTCTAGATAAATAGATTTATTACTACTTGCACCAGATTATCAAGTACTTTAAACTTGTTACTGCAAATAATGATCCACCACCATTACTCCATCCACTCATCTCCTACTGGATGAAATAATTGACCAATAAGTGATGTCCACGTTAACAACCAAAACTGACGAAAAGTTTTTCCCTGACATAATATCCAGTGATCCATGTATATTCTATATCCATTATTAGATAATAGTTTGAGTTACCTTACTTCCAATATATAATGAATATTTTTGTCTTTAGACTTAAGTAAAGGGTTTGATAATAAAGCACTACTTAAATACAGTGAGGGAGAGGAGTGAGCTGTTTATTACACTAGTCTCCAAATTTTTATTATTCCATAGCTTATTAACTATAGGGGACTTTAATTAAATTCTGATTAGCTGGTTCATAAAGTTGAGTGATCAAACGTTTCAACCACTAAATGTAATTTTGTGTGTCATCATTGGGGATGTACATAATACCTACATCATTGAATTATAACTTTTTATTTTTCTATGTTTATTCATATTTTGCAATTATGTCCTGTTCTTTTATTCGCTTTGTTAGAACAAATTGATTTATTTACATAATTGAGTGTTTTTGAGCAAAGCAACATATTAATTTTTATTGTTTGAGTAAACTTTTCTATTAGGGGAATGGTCTTTAATTTTGTATTTTAAAGGTACAATTTACAATTCGTAGGTGTATAATCTAGTGAAAGTCCACTTCCAGATGTCCATTTTAACATATTATAAGAATCCTAAGATACTTTCTTGATCAGGCCTTTAAATCCAAAGACACTTCCAAGCTGGACCCGTCTGCCTTAGCCTTCAGAGCCATTCCTTCTCACTAAGTTACAGAACCACTTCCCTTACCTATCTTATTCTATTAGCCAGATGTTTTGAACCTTGGAGACCTGGTTGTTGTCATCCTTGTTTATATTAAAATATGTATAATGTTATCAAGAAGAAAAACAAGAAAATATTGAAATATTATCATGATATACAATTTTTCTCTATCCTTGGTTTTAAAACAATTTGAGATATTATTATTACAGCACAATTCCTAACTTGCTTTCCCTTTAATTTTGTTATTTTAATGTTTTGATTGTTCTTAGGAACAACTTTTCTGCCTCCATACACGTCATGGATTTATTTTGTGTGTGTATGTGTGTTCTTATGTATGTGTGTGCGTATTATTATGTTTTGCAATATCCATATCTTCTTATCTAGCTTTGGGAGAGGGAAAGATATTTAATAAACAAACTTTATAATTTGTCTAAACAAAAAGCTTAGCACCTAGAGGCTTTGTATTTAAAGGTGAATATAATAAGCTAATAATTAGATCTTAATCTAAAAATAAAATAGCCTAAAACCTCCCATTAGTGGCTTAACGGTGCTTTGTATTTAAAGGTAGACGTAATAATCCTTTAAATAAAACTTAATCTAGAAATAAAATAGCCTAAAACCACCCATTAGTGGCTTAACGGTGCTTTGTATTTAAAGGTGAACGTAATAAGCTTATAAATAGATCTTAATCTTAAAATAAAATAGCCTTAAACCACCCATTAGTGGCTTAACGGTGCTTTGTATTAAAAGGTGAACGTAATAATCCTTTAAATAGACCTTAATCTAGAAATAAAATAGCCTAAAACCATCCTTAAGTGGCTAGCGGTGCTTTGTATTTAAAGGTAAACGTAATTATTTTATAAATAGACCTTAATCTAGAAATAAAATAGCCTAAAACCAACTCTTGACCTGTATGAAGTTGCCTTGTAATAGAGAATTTCATCCGACCAATGTAATTGACAGACCAAAACCCTCAAAATACTTAAATACAGTGTTTTTTTTTATGAGAACTTTTTTGAAAGCAATTTTACCCCACTTATAGTTATCAGAATTTAAAGATTAGGTAATGGCTTATTTTCTCCGTTTTTTAAGGCAATTTATAGAACATTAAAAAAATATTTCAGTTTTTAATTTAAAAGTACAGTAAAATGTAAAATTCAAAACTTAGGTGTCAACATCTAAAAATGGTTTTAGCGCATTTTTCTTATGTTCAAATCTTCTACCTTTTGCAAGAATGTCTGCAAAACGCTTTAAAGTTGAGATCCAGAGCTAAAAATCAATACAGATACTATTAAGGACATGTACTAAAATGTATCAAAGTTTGCAGGTCATATCTCAATCAGGAAGGGAGTACTGGCCCCCCAAAGTCGACTACTGAAAATCCAATTTTTTTCTTGCAAGGGGTAGAAGATTTGAACATAAGAAAAATGCGCTAAAACCATTTTTAGATGTTGACACCTAAGTTTTGAATTTTACATTTTACTGTACTTTTTAATTAAAAACTGAAATATTTTTTTAATGTTCTATAAATTGCCTTAAAAACGGAGAAAATAAGCCATTAATCATTAAATTCTGATAACTATAAATGGGGTAAAATTGCTTTAAAAAAAAATCTCATAAAAAAAACACACTGTATAATAGGAAGATATACAAAGTATTTATATTGCAGTCAGACGCTTTACTAATATCTTACTGTATAAAAAAGATATGTAACGAAAAAGAACTATAGACAAAAAAAAATTTTTTAAGTTAACATAAATTTTTATCGTTCTTTCTATTACTGTTTTTAACTTATAACACACAACCTTTACGAATTTTACCAGAAACCTACCCCTCTCTTTGTAAATTTATAAGTAGCGCAGCTACTTCATAGTTAGGGTATGTCCGCACGTCCTTTTGTACGTAAAAGTATTTTAAATTACAAAGTTTAAATATTTTTAAAAACTGTGATGTTATGAACAGGTGATAGAAACCAGTATTGAACAGGAGGAACAGGTATAGTTTAATTTTAGCGGTGCACTTACTCTATAGTTTCATATTATGTTCGCATCGTCCGTCTGCACTTAAAGAGTTTTTTTTAAGCGAAGCTTTTCTACAACGGATAGCTTTTTCTTTAATTTAGGCATGTTAGAATTGTCCTATCTATTTCAAACTTTGCATGGTGATTCCTTTAGTAGTTAGGTACGATTTAGAAAGCGTAGCAACTCTATAATCATTACCAGAATGTCCGTACGTCATCCTTGTTTTTTCAAATAGATAATAACACTTCTAAAACGTTGGTCTCCAAAATTTAGCCTACCTTTACTTAGCCAGTATCATCAGATTTTTAAATTTTTTGGGGGGCCATAATACTAAAACATAATTTTCTAGATGTTTTTTTGTGGAGTTTGTTTGTGCTTAAAGTAGTAGGATGTCTCTTTGTCCTACTAAAATATATGGTGTAGCCTATCTTATTTTTTAGTGATATTAAAAATAAATACTGGCAAAACTATAGTTTGTTGTCACTATAAATTGTTTACTAGCGACTGCGCCTATAGTATCCAGGGTCTATTGGAAGAAATGGACAAGAAAATAGCCTAAAACCACCCCAAAATTTAAATCTAAAAAAATATCTTGGAATTGACAACTCAAGCTGTTCAGTAGTTCTTGAAATCTCAGGCTACAAAAAACTTTCTTTATATAATACGTCAGTTACCTATTTTTCATTTTTAGTAGGGTCGAGCCGGATACTTTTTTGGCCGGATACCGGATATCCGGCTGATTTCTAATGCCGGATATCCGGTTCCAGCCGGATATCTGGCCAACGTTCGATATCCGGCAAAAATCAGCCAGATATCATGTAACCGGATAGTTTTAAATACCGGTATCCAACTCTAATTTTTAGAGTTCATACGTAAGTCGAACTATCTAACTATCTACCTATCTTGTCTAGGTTAACAAAGCCAGTGCAGAGTTAAGAATCAAGAAAACACAACACAGCACCCTTAGCAGAAAATTTGTGGAGGTAAAGAACATTTCTTTATTATTTGGACATTAACCGCCCAACAGACAACCAACCATTTGATTGCATGACCTTTGGTTAGAAGTAAAAATCAAGCATAGCTGTACTTGACCAATTTTATTTTATATATTTAAAAGCAATGATGGAATACAACAAAAGGGGACTATCCACGAACAATAGCAAGTGATTCTAAGTTCCTTCCCGCATTGATCCATAGTATTTTTTTAGTGAATATACTAAGTTTATGTTTAATATTCCGTTTATCGACTACAAAAATAGGTTTCACCATGGTTTAATATGAAAAAAAACTTTGAAATGTTAAGCATTTTTAGGTGCAATATCATCGAATGTTTTGATGAGTTCAAACTGTTGTTTAAAAGCCTTGACACAAAAGTAGGTACATTATTTGATTAAAAATGTATATTTATAAAAAGGTTGGTAACTTGTAATATTGTAAACAGTTTAATTAAAGTATTTTTGTAATTTATAGCATTTGATGCTTTTCTGTTGTGTTATTTTATTTTGTCCTTTGAACTCAACAAAGCATTTGATGATATTTCATCAAAAAATTATTTACATTTTAAAGTTTTTTCATAAAAAACCATGGTGAAACCTAACTTTTTAGTCGATAAACCAAATATTAAATATAAACCTAGTACATTTAATAAAAAAATACTATGGATCAAAGCTGGAAGGTACTTAGCATCACTTGCTCTTGTTCGTGGATAGTTCCCTTTAAAGAAATTATGTAAATCTATCTAGGTATCAATCTAATATCTATCTATTCATTACTTGTTTATCTATCTATCTGATAATCTCCTAGGTAATGACGGAATACAACCGCACCCAAACAGATTACAGAGAAAGGTGTAAATCTAGAATTCAGAGACAGTTAGAAATTAGTAAGTACTCATTTATTTATTAACAAGCGACTGCGCACTTAGCATCTTGGACCTATAAAATAAATAATGAAGGAGGTAAAAAATATCCTACTTTCCTTAAAAGGCTTCAATTTAAAAAAATAGCTTAAAAGTAAAATCATCCTTGTACCTAATTGAAGATGGTCTTGAAACTGTCTTTTGAGTACTTAGAAAGATCTTAACGAATAAACAGAAACCTTGCTACTTTTTTGTTAAGAATTTATACTCAAGGACCATTATTACCAGCTATGAATATACGTTTATTTTCATTGACGAAGCAACTCTATAAACAATATCATATGCTATCTCTATAGTTAAAACGTTCCTAGAACTACTTACAATTTTGCCCCGCTCTTTGTCCTAATAATGGTTCCTTAGATTAATTGTTAAAACGTTTCAACCACTAGTTTTAATCAATTTTGTGTATCATCATTAGGGATGTCATTGTCTTATCCCTTTAGATCCCTATGAGTAACAAAGATTTTCTACTTCTAAAATAACAGTGCACTGATTAAATTTTTAATGATGTAAGTTTGTTTTTGCCGCGCTATTGAAGAACATAATTTATCCTTTTTTTATTTTTAATTGGTATAATATATCAAATACGCATATTATGTTCAATATTTATATAGAAAAATTTCCAGGATGTATATCATTTAACACTAATAAGGACGATAGCATCCTATGGCATAAATGTTTTTTCTTTAAATAAATAAATCTTGCAAGACAAATCTTTATATAAGATTAATTTGAAACATATGTTCCAATATCTAAATAATATAACGAATAAGCAAATATTGCTTGATTCACTTCTACAAGAGGACGATTGAGAATGATAACCTTAGTTATTGAAATTTATATATGGCCTGTACAAAGATGTTAGTTTTATAAAGTAGTCTTGGGTTGAGATGGATCAATAGCTTTTAAAACTAAATAATATATAAATATTATTACCTACATATTTTCTTGCAATTAATCAATTTTTAGAATTTATCAGATACTAGCGACTACGCCCCTAAAGGCTTTAAGGGGGAAGTCGACCACTTACTATTTTTGTTTGAAAAATAAAAAGTTTGTTTGGCATTATTTTCTATCTGTGATTTCTCCGGCGAGGGTGATGCTAACACCCCCCCCCCCCCCCACCCCCTGAAACTTCTGTAGTACCTATGAAAAGGTTCACTGTAAAGGAGAACCATATCGGTTCAGCGGTTAGAGAGATCTTTCAGTACAGACAGACGGACATATGTCCTGTTACTTATATATAAAAATAGAACTAAGGAGCCTTTTCAATACAATTACTGTAGGTATTTATACAATTTTATTCTACTTGTAAATTTAAAAATTCATTTTTAAAATTAAAAAAATACCTTTTACTTGTATCAATTTACTAGGTAAATACATTAGAATTTATTCTATTAGAAGTTTTTAAAAGTTCAATTTTTGAGAAAATTTTATTTATTTGGACAAATGGACAAATTATAAGATTTAAACATTAAGTTTAATCTTGGTATTAAAAATCTTTTTTTCCATATATTTTTTAGCTACCCCCGGAGTCGGAGACGCTCTACAAAATAACCGCTCCGGCTTTGGCAAAGTATGGCGGCTTCAGGCTCCTGCTCCACAACGCTGTAAAATAGTTAGTCTTATTCTCAACCAGATTGCCATTGTTACAATTAATTCATATTTTGTATTTTTAGCTGGTAGAACTACAACCAACGAGGAGTTGGAGGACATGTTGGAGCAAGGAAACCCAGCTGTTTTTACTCAGGTAAATGTTGTCTTGGCGTTAGCGTTCTCATAGATGGGAATGAGACTGTAGGTACATACAGAGCGCATATGATGGTCATCTAGGAGGAGATGGGTTTGAATATTTACTTTAACCGTGTTACAACTAAAGACGTTTTAAAAGTTGCACCTTCAGTACATCTCCTGTCATAGCCTGAGTTTTGCATATAATGCGGTTATGTTTAAAAAAATAGTTGATGCCTTTTTGTGGCTGTATCTCATCTTTACACAATCACAAGTCAAAAAAAAAAATAGCCAACTGACTGTAGCTTTACCCATCTATCAAATACATGTTAGTGTTAGAAAATTCACTTTCAATTTAATTTAGGTATACACGAATTGATTTTTTTTCCAATTTTCTTGTTTGTCTCAAAATATCTAGAATAAAAACCAGGATAACAACATCCACAAATGCGTACCTTAACAAATGATTCAACCGTACTAAGGAACATTAATTAGGAAGTCCAAGGGATTCTACCTTTAAAAACATTATTGTTAATAAAGAAAATAATCAGCATGTTTAAAATGGACGTACAGATTTACTGGTAACGATTACAGAGCTGCTATGCTTAAACTACACCATGTTTTTTCACGTATTCTTGTGCAAAGTTTGATGTTGATAGAACGATTTCAACATACTTTATTTTTCTTATGAAGCCATCTACTATGAATGTATTGTAAATACAGACAGACAGTTAAACTCTAGATGTAGAGAAGCGTCGCTATTAATAAGTGGAAATATAATATTTTGAAAAGATGCGAGTTCTGTAAAACTATATTCTCTCACCTAAACAACTTTCACTTTCAGAATTTTTTATTTGATTTTAAAAAAAAACAATGGTAAATGAATATTAAGAATTTATACCTACCTATTATTTTTAAAAGTAAAGTTTTTCTATTATCACCGTAGGTCCATCTGTCCGTCCATAACGGATAGTTCTTTATGACAATCATGCATGTTTCAATTGTCATGTTTAAACTGGTATGTTGATTCCTGTAATAGTTGAGTACAATTTCAAAAACATAGCGACTCTATAAGCGTTACCAGAAAGTTCATATGCCCATTTTACATGAGGATTTCTTCCTTTTTTAATAATATTTCATAAAATACAATCATCCTACACAATAGATTTTTGGAATAGCGATTCTTAGGACCAATAGGTATAATGGTATGAGCATGCCTTTAGTCATCAAGTCTAAAAATGTAAGTAAGTCCATATTGAGCACTGCTTTTCTATATTTGTAAATATACGTTTGCCTAACTTTATAATTTGTAAAACTTTTATATTTGTAAATTTTATTATATTTATTCTTTGAAAAAGGATTTTTATGAGACTATTTATAATTATTTATCTGATTGACTGACCAATCATCTAGGATAATAAATCTATTTTTTCAGGGCATAATAATGGACACCGCCGCCGCCAAGCAAACCCTGGCGGACATTGAGGCACGGCACGCCGACATTATCAAGCTGGAGAACAGCATCAAAGAACTTCATGATATGTTCATGGACATGGCTATGCTTGTTGAAAGTCAGGTAGTGTAATAATCTTCAATAATAACCTCGTTAATAACCTCTAACGGGTGATACTGCTGTCAATGAAACTTTAACGTCAGGTACAAAAACCAAACACATTACGGGGAGCCAATTTCTCCTTTTCTGTCAAAACACACAGGGTATTAGGTTAAGTAACACTCAACAGACAACCAACTCTTTGATTGCACTACCGTGCTCATAAAGTCCTAACTGTGCATGATAATGAGTTGCGCCTGTTTTGTAAAGCCCTTACCCCTACTCTATGTTCTCAACGATCTTTGTCTGAAAGTCTGGCGGATTTTCTTAAATCTTTGTCTGCTGTGTTGAATTGCTAGTTTTTACAATTTTTCTTACAAATCCATTGAGTTACTCAAATTCAATATTAAACTGACAAAAACAGGGATTAATTTTTGTGTAGGATTTTAAATTTATTTTATGTCGAAATTGTAAAAATTTAAGTCTTTTAAATTCTTGTTATTGGGCTCGGAAAGGTTTATGATCTATTTTGGGGGTAAGGAAGCTCCAAACTCAACAACCAACCTTCCCATTCCCTATCACAAAGAAGCCTTTATTCTATAAATAACTTTTTTAATTCTACCTATATAATCTATAAAAAAATCTTTATTCCTACTAAAAAAAGAAACATATTTTTCCAAAAAGAAATCTTTTCTTTGGTGTAATGAACCAATTCTTAGTAGGAAGATCATTAATTATTTATAACAAAGATTTACTAAACTTAAACAAAACATGTATTTTGCACAATTATACAACTTAAAAGCTTTTTGTTTTATAATTTCATCTTTTTATAAACAATAAATGATGTTGAAAATGAAAATAATTATATTTTGTTTCTATATATTGGGTAATATATATTGGGGAGGGGATATTAACTCACATTGTCAACATCATACATATATTTTAATAACATGTATTTGATAATTACTTTTTTTACAAACTAAAATGGTACATTTAATTCAAACATGTTACAGGTCTGTGTTGATTAATCTAAATTACATAATCCATCAAAATATTTAATTAGACTAAATGGAATTTCCTAAGAAAATAATAGATATAGGAGTAAACCCATCAGATTTAGATATTTTTCTAATTAAAAAATGGCATAAATGGTGGGGGTGGGGGAAATGTACCTTACAGAAAGTAAAACACAATAGTTGAAGCATCAGAATTTTACCTGGCAGTTTCTTTACTGTAGTCTAATAAATGAGAATGCTATCTGAAAGCACAGATTCCTGATGTAGTTTTTATGAAAATTAAGACCACGAGATGGTGTTTTTCATCCACAACAACTTAATTGTTTCCTCACAGTTACTTAATGTACTACTTAAAGTCACAGTACCTTAACTCTTTTATTAGGCTAGGTTCCTATGTGTAGTTTTAAGCATAAGGTACTTACGCCCTTTTTTCATAATTGTGCTCCTAATTTAAGTATTTAATTTGTTTGTGAGGTCATGAGAATTTGCTTCTCATAAAAGTTAGAAGTACTTAACATATTTTCTCCATTTAATATAAAACTTTAAACTTTGCAAGGGGTTATACCAGAAATTTCAATTATATACATGTTTGAAATTTTAAAAAGTACATTCATCATGTTACAAGATATGGAAGATTGGTTTTGTATCAGAAGCCTGGCAAATTTTGTCAGTGACTAAAAAATAATGTTGCTTTAATCTGGTTGGTCTTTTCTAGGTCCTATAAGGACATTAATTAAAAACTAAATGGTTTTGTGGGCCCAAATTTTAATTTTTTTATTGGTTGAATTTATGTTCATGTAAACATAAAAACACATTTTGCCATAACCAACAAAATATACTTAAGACACAGCTATATTACATTATTTATTTAAAATTTTGTATTTCTATTAACAGATACTTGTTTTGATTTAACCAGGTAAAAAATCATTTTTCATTATGTACAATAAATATCTATAGAATACTATACCTACTAAATAAACTATTTTGATTTCATTTTTAAGAGACATGTGAAATTTTGCATTTTATTAGGATTGGATAGTTAGGTAGTTTTTGAACTGTTTGAAAAATATATTGTGAAAAAAACTAATTCCAAGACAATTATGTTTTGTCCAAAATCTTAATTTGCAAAAGCAATGTTTTTATAGTTTGATGAATGAAAATATTTAGACTGTTTTCATTAGACAGGACAACCTAAAATATAAAATATAGCAAAAAAAAAATTGTAATATTCAAACTCTCTCTACAAATTCTAGAATTTGATTAAACTGTGAAAATTTTATTTGTATTTTTGTCCTCTGTTCTAGTTTTCTTTAGAATACTTTTTCATTTATTGCTTCTTTAGTTCTCTTTGAAGTTTAAACCTTTTTGTAATAAAATGAGAATAGCTTCTTTGAAAATAAATTTTTTTGAATAAATAAATTATAAAATCATAAAATGGTGTTAACTTTCATCTTAAGTCATTAAATAAATATAATTACAAATGCTAATAATAATCCAAGGCTTTAACAAAATTTTCATTATCATAATCATAATAGCATGAAATAAATGATAATTACTTTTATAACCAAATTTTAGTAGTAAGATTATTGTAAAAGTTAGGTTTTAATTATTTATTTAGGTTTCATCTTTTGTTTTGTTTTGATTTAGTCCATAAATATAATTAATATGCTGCACTGCCACTTTATTCGTAAGACAATAAAGCAAAGCACAAGCTAGATATTTTAAATAGTTTGATAAAACTGGGACTTTCTCTGTACTTATTGAGTGAATATGCATTTAAGATTTTTCCAACCAAATCTATTGTAACGCTTAATCCCATTGAAAACAATTTTTGATATCACTAAATGTTATTAATTTGTACAGATAAATTTCCCTTAATGATATTGTGGTATCCGCCGAGGATAAATGGCAGACACCGGAGTTCAATTAGATTACGGCAGTGTGACAGACGTGGACACCTTACTATAGAGAAGCTACGCTTCTCTAGCTTTCACTAGATAATGATCAACATCTAATTTCAGTTGTCACTTTATTGAAGGTTTAAAAGATACTGAAGCTATATACAACAAACAATAATAACATGGATAGGAATAAATAATCATAACATAAAAGCATAAATAATACATATACAATGGTCAGTTTGGGCAATAATGATCCCCCATCCCTGAAAAGGGTGGGGGAGAATTAAGAATACAGTTAACCATAATAAACATGACAGATTCAATCATTAATTCTAAGCGTAGGGAGGGGGTCACTAGACCCCTTCCCCAGGACTCGGGGGAGGGCCGTTGACCCTCCACCGAACCCCAGATCAGGGGTGCCATAGGCATGGCTCACGGTTGCCGAATACCACAACTCTCCCCTCGGAAGGCTGGGAGGGGGTTTCCCTACCAGACTTCCGACAGTGGTTGAGGCCTTCGGCCCGCTCCTTAGGGATAAAATATATACAAACGATAATGATTCAATGGAATCCTAGTGGTGAGTATCTTCTTAGGGTTGGTGGGCTCCCAATGTGGGATAGAAGGCAGAGGCTGGCTTGGGTTGGACACGTTGGTCAGCGCCGGCAGGTATCAGGTTTGCTGGTGGCACAGTTGCTGCTGGAACAGTCAGCAGTGGGGCCTGCTGGTTGTTGTTGGCAGCGGCTGGGGCACTGGCTGTCAGGTTGATCGTCTGAGCAGCGGCCTGTCCTCCTGAGGGGCCGCGGGGTCTGCCAGAGGGCGGTCCTGGCCTACCTGGGCGGTCATGCCCGCTGTCAGTGGATTTCATAGACACCATTTCCTCTGCTGCTTCCCTGCCGATGGGAATGGCATCCCAGTCCACTGAAAAGTCCCGGGACTTGGCATGGTTGAGCCTGGCTCTAGCCAGCGCTTTCCTATATAAAGCTGGATGGTACAGGAACACTTGTGATATCGCATTCAGGGCTGCTCGGACTCCTCCTTGTGCGGCTGCCAGGGAGATGATGGTTAGGTCCCCCAGCAGTTTGAGGATCAACAACAGCAAACACAGTATGGCTGCGCCATCTCCCCACTCGTGGATGGCTTGTCTAAATCCAGCCCAGACATCCAGGGCTGCCTCTCCTTCCTCCGCCAGTCGGTCAATGTTGTAGGACACTATCCCATGGTCTCCTGTGGCCGAACAGCTGCCTTGCTGAACGCAGGAGCCATAGGATAGGCCGGTCAGCATGGCACTCTTGTATGCTGGGAACGCCAGCAGTTGTTGCCAGTCGTTCAACTCAGCCTGCGAATACAAGCCACCTGAACTGAAGTCATCTAAGGGTTCTGTCAACAACTGCTTAGGCGTATCCAGCGGGGGTGGCCTCTTCTTGGGAGCGGGGGTTAACTCTATCCAGCCTTCCTCCGTGTGCACAGTCAGGGGGTAGGTGGAGGAGCAGGGAATCTTGGTGGCGTGTTCACTGTATACCCGTGTCACAGCGTCTACAAAACCTGTGGGCTCTACTGGCACTTTGTCCCAACACTCCTTGTGTTCGCGGACAACGTACTTGTGACGTTGGCAGGTCAGCTGCAGCAGGATGTCTCCCCTCAGTACCGAGAACGTGCTCCCCTGGACACGCACCGGGTGGGCCGGGTCTAGTTGCTGGAGCTTCCAGCAGTTGGCCACCACTTCTTCTGCTGCGGTGCTTTTCATGCGCGTTTCCAGGGTAAACCCAATATAACCTGCATGTATCTGTGCTTGAAGGGGAACGTCAACATCCCTGGCCGACACTCTGGGCAGCGCAGCCGCGGCTGGGTCAGCTGCCACGAACAGCGCTGGATGGTTTGTGGCATGGGCCTCGAAGTCGCAGTTCACAATCGAGGTGGGGTTGGTCATGTTGATGAAAAACTGAGCCTGATGGTCAACCAGATATGCATCCATCACCAGGCTGGGCTGGAGGCTGCGGATCAGCCTCAAGGGGCAATCTCTCCCCAGGTGGTCCCACACGTAGGTTGCTTCTCCAGTGATGCAGGACAGTTCAGAATGGGGACACTCTAGGGTCAAGTGGTCAGACTGGGACTCCACCCGTCCATCCTCCACCACATAGGTCTCCTCCTTGACCAGCAGCCGTCGCTCCTGGAGCACTAATTCGTTGCGGTATAGCTGGCCCTCAAAGTGGACGTCCTCCCCCTCACAACCCACCCCCTCGGGGCTGTTGACGAGGGCGCCCACCATGTCGATGGTGAAGAACAGGGGGTGGTTCAGCTGGAACGTCAGTGGCTGGGTCTTGCCTGGCAACGTGTAGACTCGGTTCCTGGCCAGGTCGCGGCACGCTTCTGGGTCTATCTTGGTTGGCCTCATGAGGGTGGGGACCGAGGTCACCTTGAGGTGACCCCATACCCCACACCTGAATGTCCACTGGGACACGGTGAGCTGACAACTGTACCCAGTGGTTTCCCTCACCTTGACTTGCTGCAGGACGTGTACTTCATGGCCCAGGGGCACCTCTTGGTGTAGGGGCTCCGTGTTACACATCTTTTCTTTATTGTAAGACGTGACATGGGTGGGGTTGGCACAGTCCCACCCCACCAGGACGTAGCTGGTTGTAGGCCACACGGCTGCCAGCAGGAGGCCCCACAGGACCATCCACCAATGGGAGAGGCTTCCAGGCAACCATCTTCCTCGTACACGCGGCTGGGGATCTTCAGCTCTGGTCACAGCTGCTTCTTGGGACTGGACACGGCTGGGCTGCTCCTGGCTAGATACAAGTTTCCATTGAGCGTTATCTGTATGCGGCCGAGGCACCCCGATACCCTCCCCAATGACAGACTGGCAAGCGACTGGCCCTTGCCTGGGTGTCGGCTCCCCTAGCCCTAAGTGCTCCCTTCCCTTGTCCAAAGCATGCCCAGTGGCATGGGGCTGAAGTGCATGTGGCACAGGCTCGCCCTTACTCACTGCCCTCCCCTGCCCTAGGAACTCAGGTGCATGTGGCACAGGCAAGTCCTTATTTTCCCAAATTTCAATCTCCCCAGCCTCAGGTGCAGGGGGCACAGGCAAGGCTGGGTGTTTACAATATTTTGGATACAACACGTTTAACAAATTCAACTTATCCTGATGTTGAGCAGCTGGGTTCCCTTGGCTGGCAGGGGGCTCTGGATGGCATGTAGCTGGGCTCTCCCTGCAGGCTGGTGGCGCTGGCTGGCATGTAGCTGGGCTCTCCCTGCAGGCTGGTGGCGCTGGCTGACTGGGGGTGACGGGTGTCACCCCTTCCTCTGGGACCGCTGGCTCGTTCCAGGACTCAGGTCTCTCGGTGGCGGCGACGGTTGTCGCCCCAGACATCAGGTTGGAGGCTGGCTCGTTCCAGGATCCAGGTATCTCGGTGGCGGCGACGGTTGTCGCCCCAGGCACCAGGTGGGAGGCGCTGGATAGCACCCCCCCATCATCCCAGGTGGCGACGCCGGGTGGCGTCCCATACATCGATGCAGAGGTGCTGGCTAGCACCTCCTGCCTCTCTCGTTCGGCGGCTGCCAGGACCTCCCCATACACCGTCTCAGGGACGCTGGGCAGCGCCCCTCCACTCTTGCTGGGTAGGCTCAGTCGGGCAGGTTCCATCATGTTGAGGCTGAAAGGCTGGGGCCTCAGCACCTCTGGCTCGGCTATGTTGTTGGGCTGTATCAGCTCTGGCCCCAGATGGTTAAGACTGAAGCCTAGGCCAACCCGGTTGGGTTCAGCCGCGCTGCCCAGTACGTTGATCCTAGCTGGGACAGTCCCGAACTGCGGCATCCCATCGGCTCGGTCCGCAGCTCTGGGGGCGGCTGCCTGCTGTGGTGGTGCTGGGGGCGCGCTCCCTTCCATATGGGCCACTCTGCTGGGCTTCCCTGGAGGGGCACCCTTGTCGGCGGTGCGCCTGCGGCTGGCTACCTGGGCCCAGTCAGCTCTACAATCGGCCGCCGTGTGACCGTCATAGTGGCAACGCTCACACTTGGCAGAACGGTCACGGCGTGGCTGGGTGCGTCTCTCCTCTAGGCTAACTTCCACAGGCGTTGGGCAGTCTCGAGCTCGGTGGCCTCTCCCCTGGCAGCGGTAGCAGCGGCCTGGAACCTTGTCATCTGGAGCGACCTTCCCCATCTGGTGGAGACCCGGAGCCAAGGAGCCAATCTCCATTGGCTCCGACTCGTCATATTGGGGCAACTGGATGCAGGCAGATCCAGTCAGCCCGTCGGTCGAGTCCACTAAGCACACACCTTCCTTCAGCTGCTTAGTAACCATGGTCACGGTGAACATGGCCTTACGAGTGTACTCAGGTACACTCGTAATTTCATGGTTCATCATGAGGCGTTTTACATTGGCGTTACGAATTCCACGATTTAATTCGTCCACCAACAACTCAAGATCCTCATGGTTGTAGGCGTCCCTATACAAGGCGCACTTAGTTGATATGTACGCTTGTATAGGTTCTGTCGAGTGTTGCTTGTAATCCCTAAACGCTTGTTTAAGCGTTTGGGATTCAAAAGCAGGGCGAAATAGCAATTCACACTCGGTCTTGACCTGTTCGTAGGTCAAGGCTTGGCCTGCCTCGCCAAACAGATGGGACGCCATTTCCGCCGCTTGCCCTACCAATGACAGTAGTAGGGCGTTGCGGCGGTTGAGGGAATCATGAGGTGGCACGCGGTAAGCCGCCCATGACATCTCAAGTCTGCGGATATGTGCCGACCAGGATTGCTTGGGCGGCCCTCTAAACTCCGGCAGATTGCTCAGCATCAGCTTGCGGTACTCGGCTGGGGCCGGCTGAGGGTCATCCTGGAGCCATCCTAGGGCTTGGTCACCTCCTGGGGCTTGATGCTGGTCCATTGGGTCAACGGTGAAACGGCGGGCACAAAGTTATACAGTACTAAAGTGAATGGTTTGTCACTTGAGGCTTCCTAGCCTAACAGCCAACACTGTTTGTATCACTAGGTTGGGAGTTTAGTTGCAAAGATATAACTTAGCTGTACTTATCACTAGTTAGGTGTTGAGGTTGTAGGGTAGGCTGGTAGAGGTAGATAGATGTTGAGGGTCTGAATTGCTGTCAGGAACTGATTGGGTTTTCCTTTATCACACTAGAGCTAGAAGGAAAGAAACTTGCAATTCTTTATTTGCTAAAATACCCCTGTTAAATGCTATGGAGTAGCTCCGCTCCGGTGTGAGTGTGTGTGTGTGTGTGTGTGTGTGCGTGGAATCTCCTGTCCTTGTAACGCGCGTCCGCGCCGTCAAATCCGCGCACACGGGGAAAACGCGCTCTCACCCCTCAACTCGCTCTCTCATTGGTCCGCTTCGTCCGTTGGATTTATGATATTTTCCGCACTCTGTTGCGCTACCCGTGAATGGCGCTCTGTGTGTCCGATCGCTAGCCCCACACTACAGACGGACTTAGTGTAGTGTGGGTAGGAAGGGGGAAGCGCGTGAGGGGACGGGGGTAACTCCGTCCGTTCCCCCTGTGAGGGAGGGGGGTAACTGTGTGCTGGTGTAATAGGGCCTTTCTTCTTAATCCTAGGCTTATCTATTATATCACCCTGATTGTATTTGCCTTCAATGGAGAGGGGCCCCTCCCCTTCCCTTGGAATAAGGGGTGTATTGTTGTTGTGCTGTGGGCTTGAGATTGTTTTGATTGTATATCAGGGTCTTTATTATATTACATCTAGCTTCTATTTTTGTCCTTATCACAATTGCATAACAGATTTGTTTACCAACTCTGTTCTATTTTTAGCTGTTATCACAATACACAATAATCCAAGCCTGTTCTATTCTTAGATTTATCACAACACAACAATTTGTTTGCCAAGCTTTGCTCATAAATCTATTGTTTGGCCATCACACTAGGGTGGTAATCCCTGCAAATGTGATATAATATCTGTTTTCTAGATGGGTGGCTGCGTTGTAGCTTCTCAGGATACTCGGAGTTGACGTAGTTTTTCTCTGTTCTGGTGCACTACACTCGTATGTTAGCTCGCAGCTTGCAGCTATGTGGCATGTTTCAGCCTATCGGCGGCAGGGAATGTCCCGTCCTGCTAGCGCCGCTGATCCAAATCCGGCTGATGGCGGCAGGGAATGTCCCGTCCTGCTAGCGCCACTGGTTCGGATCCTGCTATTTCTTGCAGTAAAGTTGGCCTATTTCCAGCCGTTTACACTTATTTGGCTTGTTTCAGCCGGTCCGCAGGCCTGTTTCAGCCCTTTTGGCGCTCAATTCTCCGTTAGATATCAGCGCTGCTCGCGGTTATTCGTCGGATTTCGCTGTCTCGCTTCCACAACTGCCGGATGCAGAGTTAAACTTTGCTGTCCAGGGTGGGTAATTCAGGTTGCTTGCGTCAGTTTTGCCAGATTCACTGCTGGGAGTACCTTAGCCTCAGATGCGCGTCTGCTCTACACTTGTGGTTCGCCGTAATCTCACACAGCTGTCACCAAAGTTGTGGTATCCGCCGAGGATAAATGGCAGACACCGGAGTTCAATTAGATTACGGCAGTGTGACAGACGTGGACACCTTACTATAGAGAAGCTACGCTTCTCTAGCTTTCACTAGATAATGATCAACATCTAATTTCAGTTGTCACTTTATTGAAGGTTTAAAAGATACTGAAGCTATATACAACAAACAATAATAACATGGATAGGAATAAATAATCATAACATAAAAGCATAAATAATACATATACAATGGTCAGTTTGGGCAATAATGATCCCCCATCCCTGAAAAGGGTGGGGGAGAATTAAGAATACAGTTAACCATAATAAACATGACAGATTCAATCATTAATTCTAAGCGTAGGGAGGGGGTCACTAGACCCCTTCCCCAGGACTCGGGGGAGGGCCGTTGACCCTCCACCGAACCCCAGATCAGGGGTGCCATAGGCATGGCTCACGGTTGCCGAATACCACAATATGATATAATACAAGACCTGTGTATCCAAGACAATATTATATTATAATGAAGTGATATATAGAATGCAGTTAAAGAGTTTAATGAAATTAACATCTTTAATTAGGTATCTCTATATTAGAAAAGTAGGTTTGCTAATAAGAAAGTTACCTAGTTTTTTTTATTTAATTAGCATACACAGATAAGACATGTATGTTGCATATTAAAATTTTATTGCTTTTTAATGCTGATATATAATCTGAATTTTAGTAAGTTGTGACAGGTAAAAATTAGGCAAAAAGTTTAAACTCATATGATAGTGATATTATTTTTTAGCTTCAAATGTTTACCAATAAAATCAAAGGTCTGGCATTTGCTTATAACCCTCCAAGATTCATGATTAATATGCTTATGCACAATTTTAAAATCTGCTTTGTGCAACTGATGAACATGACATTTATAAAGGGAAAACATATAATTTAGCTTGCATTTGAATTAACCATCTGCGAATACATTTTTTTAAATTAAATATCTGGGTATAGTACCTTTTGTGACGATGCCTCTGAAGCTTTAGATGGGTTATTTTAGGTTAGGTTAGGTGATTGTCTCGCAGGGTTAGAGCCTCCCGCAGGAGCTAGAAATAGGAGAAAAGCTACAGTGAAAATACAACGAAACGCTCCTTAAGAGGCTTTGTCATGAAAGTTACTATTCCCAAATATCCAAATTCTAGGGCAAGTTAGATAACCAAGTAGCTACGTTTTGATCACATCTTGCGACATAACCCATAAACTACCCGCCCTTTACTGCTAATACTGAAATTTTATTTTTTTCTGATTCTAGGGTGAAATGATTGATAGGATAGAATACCATGTTGAGCATGCAGTGGATTACGTGCAAACAGCTACGCAAGACACAAAGAAGGCACTCAAATATCAATCAAAGGCCAGACGGGTAAGTTATATGTTTAGACATCTAGCGATCATTTTCGAACTAAATTATTAATATATGTACTTAGTTATGTAAAGAGCAGTATTAAGCTTGAAAATTATAGGTTTTACAGGATCTTTATATTTTTAATTTCAGACAATTTGATTCTTAATGAACCGATTACGCGTAGATTTATGACTAAAAGAAAAAATTGTTGATTTTTCAAAGATTTACCTATATTATTTGGTGTATTTATATGTATTTTTGTATGATATTCGATCATGAATTATTAATATATAATTCTAAGGTGGGGGCTTAATTTTTTGTACTTTATGTTGTTATATGTTTAAATCAGTGTCTTTTTGGTACCTTAAGGTCATATTTACTTATTTGAAAATAGATTATTTTTTTTAAAGAGCATATCATCCACAAAATCTGAACGAAATGAAAATTCCTTTCTCCAATCAATCAATCACATAGTCAACAAAAATCTTCCAAATTCAAAACTATCGCTTTTGCCGGCTGTAATGGTAAAGGAGGATGTGCTTAAGGACCATTTGGGCAGGGGGGGGGGGGGGTTTACTCGAGAACCCTTAGAGCTAGAGGGAGCTAATTTTGGATTTAAGCTTCTATGGGGCCAAAGTTACTTTTAAAATTATCGTCGACCCCCCACCCCCCCCCAAAAAATTTTTTTTGGGGGGGGGGTAAAAATTTTTTTTATTGCATTTCTCGCCGAATTAGGCAATTTGGAATCATTTGAGACCATGTTATTTTTTTCAAAAATTTTTCGCCTTACAAGCAACCCTGCGGGGGGACATTTTTTTCAAATTCTCGTTTATGAAGGTATATCTTAAATACAGTATGCTACTCTCTTAGTTTTAAAGATAATTGGATGAAATCTTTTTGATTGTGTCACTAATTACCCCAAGTTTTGGTATCTTTAAAAAAAACGGCGACGGGACCGCCGCTCCCGCCGTCCGCCGCCGTTTTTCGCCGCCACCAAAAAAGAAATTTTTTATTGCATTTCTCGCCGAATTAGGCAATTTGGAATCATTTGAGACCATGTTATTTTTTCAAAAATTTTTCCCCTAACAAGCAACCCTGCGGGGGGGACTTAGTCATTTTTTTCAAATTCTCGTTTATGAAGGTATATCTTAAATACAGGGGGGGGGAAGTTTGTACAGTTATAGGAAATGAAATTCAGTACTAAAGTTTGGGAGGGCCGTGTGGGTTTGTTTTTAGAGTTATCAACCTAATTCTTTTTGTGAGCTCTCTTATATGACTGGATCTACACATAAAACTTTGAAAATTGAATTTTGGGACTTTCCCTCTAGGGGCTAGTGGAGCAAAAGACCCCCCCAAACACTAAAAATTTAAGTTCTGAGCTTATTTTTAGAGATATTGAGATGATTTTTTCTCAGAAACCTTTTTTAACAAAACCAAACTAAGTAATCATTGGAGATTTCATTTTGGAACTTTCCTTCTAGGGGCTTGTGGAGCAACAGACCCCCAAAAACACTAAAAATATCGTTCTGAGCTTATTTTTAAAGATATCAACCTGATTTTTTTTAAATAATACTTTTTAACATAATTGAATCAACGAACCATTACAGATTTCATTTTGGGACTTTCCTTCTAGGGGCTTGTGGAGCAACAGACCCCCAAAAACACTAAAAATATGCATTCTGAGCTTATTTTTAAAGATATCAACCTGATTTTTTATTGGGACTTCATTTTGGGACTTTCCTTCTAGGAGCTAGTGGAGCAAAATACTCCAAAAACACTAAAAATAAGAGTTCTGAGCTTATTTTTAAAAATGTCAATCTGATTTTTTAAAGAAAACTTTTTTAACATAACCGAATTAAGGAACCATTACAAAGGGGGGGCCGGGGGGCGAAAGTGACACTTTTTGAAACCAAAACTAAGAGTCAACAAAGGAACTCAACTAAAAAAAGGGTTACAGGTCTGAGATTTTGCATGGCAGTTGCTTTATAGGGGTACAATATGGAACTGTGAAGAAACGGCGGCGCAACCGCCGAAAACCGCCGTTTCCCGCCGTAATTTTTGTTGCCTTTTCTCGGCGGTTTTCGGCGGTTGCGCCGCCGTTTCTTCACAGTTCCATATTGTACCCCTATAAAGCAACTGCCATGCAAAATGTCAGACCTGTAACTCTTTTTTTTAGTTGAGTTCCTTTAACTTTTAATTTTGGTTTCAAAAAGTGTCACTTTCGCCCCTCCCCCCTTTCATTTTGGGAGTTTCCTTCTAGGGGCTAGTGGAGCAAAAGACCCCCAAAACACTAAAAATATGAGTTCTGAGCTTATTTTTAAAGATATCAACTTCCTTTTTTTTAGAACACTTTTTTAACATAACCAAACTTGGTAACTTTTACAGATTTCATTTTGGGACTTTCCTTCTATAAGCTAGTGGAGCAAAAGACCCTAAAAACAATAAAAATCTGTAAAAGTTACCAAGTTCGGTCATGTTAAAAAAGTGTTCTTAAAAAAAATCAGGTTGATATTTTAAAAATAAGGTCAGAACTCATATTTTTAGTGTTTTGGGGGTCTTTTGCTCAACTAGACCCTAGAAAGAAAGTCCGAAAATGAAATCTGTAATGCTTTCTTAGTTTGGTTATGTTAAAAAAGTATTATTTAAAAAAATCAGGTTGATATCTTTAAAAATAAGCTCAGAACTCATATTTTTAGTGTTTTTGGGGGTCTGTTGCTCCACAAGCCCCTAGAAGGAAAGTCCCAAAATGAAATCTGCAATGATTACTTAGTTTGGTTGTGTTAAAAAAGTTTTCTGAAAAAAAACATCTCAATATCTCTAAAAATAAGCTCAGAACCTAAATGTTGAGTGTTTGTGGGTCTTTTGCTCCACTAGCCCCAAGAAGGGAAGTCCAAAAATGAAATCTGCAATGATTACTTGGTTTGGTTATGTAATAAAATGTTTCTAAAAAAATCATCTCAATATCTCTAAAAATAAGCTCAGAACTTAAATTTTTAGTGTTTGGGGGGGTCTTTTGCTCCACTAGCCCCTAGAAGGAAAGTTCCAAAATGAAATCTGTAATGGTTCGTTGATTCAGTTATGTTAAAAAAGTATTATTTAAAAAGAATCAGGTTGATAACTTTAAAAATAAGCTCAGAACGCATATTTTTAGTGTTTTTGGGGGTCTGTTGCTCCACAAGCCCCTAGAAGGAAAGTCCCAAAATGAAATCTCCAATGATTACTTAGTTTGGTTATGTTAAAAAAGGTTTCTGCCAAAAAAAATCATCTCAATATCTCTAAAAATAAGCTCAGAACTTAAATTTTTAGTGTTTGGGGGGGTCTTTTGCTCCACTAGCCCCTAAAAGGAAAGTCCCAAAATGAAATCTGTAATGGTTCGTTGATCTAGTTATGTTAAAAAAGTTTTATTTTAAAAAAATCAGGTTGATATCTTTAAAAATAAGCTCAGAACGCATATTTTTAGTGTTTTTGGGGGTGTGTTGCTCCACAAGCCCCTAGAAGGAAAGTCCCAAAATGAAATCTCCAATGATTACTTAGTTTGGTTTTGTTAAAAAAGGTTTCTGAAAAAAAAATAATCTCAATATCTCTAAAAATAAGCTCAGAACTTAAATTTTTAGTGTTTGGGGGGGTCTTTTGCTCCACTAGCCCCTAGAGGGAAAGTCCCAAAATTCAATTTTTAAAGTTTTATGTGTAGATCTTTGAAAATTGAATTTCGGCACTTTCCTTCTTAGGGCTTGTGGAGTACAAAAAACCCCCAAACGCTAAAAATATGAGTTCTGAGCTTATTTTTAAAGATATCAACCTGATTTTTTTTAAATAATACTTTTTTAACATAACTGAATCAACGAACCATTACAGATTCATTTTGGGACTTTCCTTCTTAGGGCTTGTGGAGCACAAAAACCCCCCAAACGCTAAAAATATGAGTTCTGAGCTTATTTTTAAAGATATCAACCTGATTTTTTTAAATAATACTTTTTTAACATAACTGAATCAACGAACCATTACAGATTTCATTTTGGGACTTTCCTTCTTGGGGCTTGTGGAGCACAAAACCCCCCAAACACTAAAAATATGAGTTCTGAGCTTATTTTTAAAGATATCAACCTGATTTTTTAAAAATAATACTTTTTTAACATAATCGAATCAACAAACCATTACAGATTTCATATTGGGACTTTCCTTCTAGGGGCTTGTGGAGCAAAAGATCCCCCCAAAAAACTAAAAATATGAGTTCTAAGCTTATTTTAAAAGATATCAACCTGATTTTTTTAAATAATACTTTTTGAACATAACCGAATCAACGAACCATTACAGATTTCATTTGGGACTTTCCTTTTAGGAGCTTGTGGAGCAAAAGACCCCCAATACACTAAAAATAAGAGTTATAAGCTTATTTTTAAAGATATCAACCTGATTTTTTTTAATAATACTTTTTTAACATAAAAACGAATCAACAAACCATTACAAATTTCATTTTGGGACTATCCTTCTAGGGGCTTGTGGAGCAAACGACCCTTAAACCACTAAAAATATGAGTTCTGAGCTTATTTTAAAGATGTCAACCTGATTTTAAAAAAAAACTTTCTTAACATACCTGAATTAAGGAACCATTACAGATTTCATTTTGTACTTTCCTTTTAGGGTCTAGTGGAGCAAAAGACCCCCAAAAACGCTAAAAATATGAGTTCTGAGCTTATTTTTAAAGATATCAACCTGATTTTTTAAAAATAATACTTTTATATAACCGAACCAACGAACTATTACAGATTTCATTTTGGGACTTTTATTCTTGTGATTTGTGGAGCAAAAGACCCCCAAAAACACTAAAAGTATGAGTTCTGAGCTTATTTTTAAAGATATCAACCTGATTTTTTTTAAATAATACTTTTTTAACATAATCGAATGAAATCTGTAAAAGTTACTAAGTTCGGTTATGTTAAAAAAGTGTTCTTAAAAAAATCAGGTTGATATCTTTAAAAATAAGGTCAGAACTAATATTTTTAGTGTTTTGTGGTTCTTTTGCTCCACAAGCCCCTAGAAGGAAAGTCCCAATATTTTCAGTGTTTTGGGGGTCTTTTGCTCCAGTAGACCCTAGAAGGAAAGTCCGAAAATGAAATCTGTAATGGTTTATTAGTTTGGTTATGTTAAAGAAGTATTATTTTTTTAAAATCAGGTTGATGTCTCTAAAAAAAAGCTCAGAACTAATATTTTTAGTGTTTTGTGGTTCTTTTGCTCCAAAATCCCCTAGAAGGAAAGTCCTAAAATAAAATATGTAATTGTTCCCTAGTTTGGTTATGTTCAAAAAGTTTCCTTTAAAAAATCATGTTGATATCTTTAAAAATAAGATCAGAACTCATATTTTTAGTGTTTTTGGGGTCTTTTGCCCCACAAGCCCCTAGAAGGAAAGTCCCAAAATGAAATCTGCAATGGTTCGTTGATTCAGTTATGTTAAAAAATGTATTATTTAAAAAAAATCAGGTTGGTATCTTTAAAAATAAACTCAGAACGCATATTTTTAGTGTTTTTGGGGTCTTTTGCTCCACAAGGCCCTAGAAGGAAAGTCCCAAAATGAAATCTGTAAAGGTTCGTTGATTCAGTTATGTTAAAAAGTATTATTTTTAAAAAATCAGATCTTTAAAAATAAGCTCAGAACGCATATTTTTAGTTTTTGGGGGTCTTTTGCTCCACAAGCCCCTAGAAGGAAAGTCCCAAAATGAAATCTGTAATGATTCGTTGATTCAGTTATGTTAAAAAAGTATTATTTAAAAAAAATCAGGTTGATATCTTTAAAAATAAGCTCAGAACTCATATTTTTAGCGTTTGGGGGGTTTTTGTGCTCCACAAGCCCTAAGAAGGAAAGTGCCGAAATTCAATTTTCAAAGTTTTATGTGTACATCCAGTCGTATAAGAGAGCCTACAAAAATAATTAGGTTGATAACTATAAAAATAAGCCCACACGGCCTTCCCAAACTTTTATACTGAATTTCATTTCCTATAACTGTACAAACTTACCCCCCCTTACCCCAAGGGGGGGGGGAAGTTTGTACAGTTATAGGAAATGAAATTCAGTACTAAAGTTTGGGAGGGCCGTGTGGGTTTGTTTTTAGAGTTATCAACCTAATTCTTTTTGTAGGCTCTCTTATATGACTGGATCTACACATAAAACTTTAAAAATTGAATTTTGGGACTTTCCCTCTAGGGGCTAGTGGAGCAAAAGACCCCCCCAACTCATATTTTTAGCGTTTGGGGGTTTTTTGTGCTCCACAAGCCCCAAGAAGGAAAGTGCCGAAATTCAATTTTCAAAGTTTTATGTGTACATCCAATCATATAAGAGAGCCTACAAAAAGAATTAGGTTGATAACTATAAAAACAAGCCCACACGGCCCTCCCAAACTTTTATACTGAATTTCATTTCCTATAACTGTACAAACTCCCCCCCCCCCTTAGTGACACAATCAAAAAGATTTCATCCAATTATCTTTAAAACTAAGAGAGTAGCATACTGTATTTAAGATATACCTTCATAAACGAGAATTTGAAAAAAATGTCCCCCCGCAGGGTTGCTTGTAAGGCGAAAAATTTTTGAAAAAAATAACATGGTCTCAAATGATTCCAAATTGCCTAATTCGGCGAGAAATGCAATAAAAAAAATTTTTACCCCCCCCCCCCCAAAAAAAAATTTTTGGGGGGGGGTGGGGGGTCGACGATAATTTTAAAAGTAACTTTGGCCCCATAGAAGCTTAAATCCAAAATTAGCTCCCTCTAGCTCTAAGGGTTCTCGAGTAAACCCCCCCCCCCCCTGCCCAAATGGTCCTTAAGCACATCCTCCTTTTGCTTGCGTTTTTTCTGCTTTTTTTTTGTACCTACTAAAATGCGAACATATGCTTTAAAAAGGCTTTGAATACCTGGTGTGGACTTTTTTTTATCCTTTTTGACATAAAATAACTAACAATTATTTTACATTTGATTTTAAATATCCAAATAAGGGACACACTGGACTAAAGCATAGAGAAATTAAAGTACGAAATACTAAGATATAAAAATCATAGATTTCCTGTTTTGTTGGCCATGGCCTTTCACCTCTCGGGGCCAACTAAAAAAAAACTATGAAAAGCTATGTATAACACCATTTGTATTTGTGTATTGATGTTATATTGATAAATCAGGTGTATGTATGATGTTAGTTTTCATATAGCATATACGTGTAATTTTAACTGTATTTATTTATCTTATTCTATGAAATATCAAGGTTGTATTTTAGGATCTTGCTAGACCAAGAACCGATTTAGGGAAGATTCACATAAAATTATATTTCATCTATTTCGTTACGACGGAAGGATTTACAAAATGAATTATAGAGTAGCCTCGCTAATATAAATGAAAAGGATTTATTTAGACGAAGGACTAGTAAACGTGATTGTTTTTTTACCAGAATACAAATGACAATGTATAGTTCTATGACCCTAGAGACAATTGATATTGAGGGTTGGTTGGGGGGGGGGGGGGGGGGAGTGAATCAAACCACCGCATTTTTTATTTTCCAGCACCTATGAGAAACTAAATTGTATAGAAGAGCCACTTTGGTTCAGCGGTTAGCAAGATCCTCCGGTACAGACATATATCCTGTTACTTTCATACATGGATTGATCGCTAAAACTATTGACCTGACACTCATGACGTCATATCTTGACTTTTCTTAATATTTAAAAATATTGAAAAACCGTCATGGTTTAATTTTTCTTAGAAAACTTTTTAAAAGTTTTAAAATTTGTGTAGACTTGACAAACAAAAAATAATCTTTTCTGTGGGTTTTAAGTTTATAAATCGTCTGTATAGGTTGAATTTAGTCAGGGAGGGAGGGAGGGGATATTGGACTGTGAAATACACTGGTACCCAAAGTTTAATAATCGCGTTATCCTTTTCCTTGGCTTAACAACTTTGGGTACTTTAATTTACTTTTAATGTTTGACTCAGAACTGACAGGGTCCCAACTTTTCAACCTATAATCTTAATCTTATTATTGGGTAATTTTGTTTTTCATCATTGTGTGGGTAAATCAATTTAATTAAATCACCATTATCTTATCCCTTAAGATACCTGAATTTAGTGAGGATAAATATACTTATAAAAAAAAGGTATAAAAGTTTTGAAAAAATACTGATCCTTAATTTTTTTAGAAAAAATTTTGTCTATGTGGTTGTTTATTTGGAATTCTGGCCGTTATTGCCATTGCCCTCACACTTTATTTTGTCTTGAGCCCAAAATATAATGATAAGACAGAATAAAGTATATTTTTATAAGGTTGGTTCGTAGATAAGGGGTATTTTAGTTGTCTCTGTTTATCCTATCATATAAAGTATTTTATTTGTCACAAGCTTAAGATCTATTTTATTAGAGCTTCACATTGGTCCTATGATGGTTTTAGGCTATTTTGTTCTCAGAGTTTGAAGTCTAGGGATGGTTTTAAGCTATTTTCTACGCTCTCTATTCTCCTTCGAATACATTACAGAGCCCTATACTATAACCTTAATTGTTTTGTTTTGGTGGTCTACTCATACAAAATTCTTTAAGAATAGATAGAATTTATAAAATCCATATTTAGATTACATTTATAAAAATATCATAATTATTATTAATAGGTATTTGTTATGTAAATATATACTTTATATTAAATTCTAGATTTATTTAGAGTAAATGTATGTATGTAGATAAAATATAAAGTTTTAAATAGTCTGTAGATAATTATTCTATATATTAACAAAATCTATAGCTTTATCTATAAAACTAACCTTTTGTCCTTTCTGCTTAAAGATACTAACTAAGTTTATATAAAAAAGACTGATTTTTAGTTTTTAAAGCATGTTTTTGTACCTTTTTCTTTAGTTATTTATTTAATTTATATTTATTTTGTTTTTATTATTTTTTTAATGTCTTCCCTTAAGTTTTTAAAAGTTAGTAGATTTTATTCGATCAATCTTCATTGCACTTTATAATGGGGCAAAAAAATGAACAAAAAGTGTTAAATTATCAACAGACCTTTTTTTCTGTACATTAAAGCAATTTATTACTTTTTTGGATCTAGAAACTTATTTCTTGTATTCATTCGAATCCGGTGGATAGGAACCGGTTCTCATCCATACGAAAAAACTATGTCTAGCGGAAAGCTGTTTATAATATGATGCGAGAAATAACTATTATTAGTTTTTAGAAAAAATTTAGTATTTTTGAAAAATCTAAAATCATTTTTGCTGTAAGTTTAAAAGGGTATTTTTATGCAGGGAGTAAGGGAGGGGACAATGGATCGAATATTCAATTTTTAGGAGTCTCAGACTCTGGGGACTGGCTTAAAAGGAATGTGCAAGAATTTATCAGTTTCTGACTGAGTTTGGGGACTTGCGCATAGAATGCCGCTACTCGTTATGTATGTTTTGAATATTGCAGACGGGGAGAAGGGATAAGGGAAATGGGAGGAAGGGAAATAAACACTCGTTGTGTTAGTTTGGAATGTAGCAGACGGGGAGAAGGGAAGTGGGGGGAAGGGAAATAAACACTCGTTGTGTTAGTTTGGAATGTAGCAGACGGGGAGAAGGGAGTTGGGGGCAAGGGAAATAAACAGAATAAAAAGGGGCAATCATATTCTTGCTAGCAGCTGGCCGGGTCCAATAATCTTTTAATATAAAAATCACACCAAAAAACCTCAATATATTTCATCAAAAACAAGTTGTGATTTCACTTTACATGACGCTATGGAAATCTATTATTCAATTAACAATCCCTTTATAATATCCTACAAATTTATTGGATTAAACTGGATTTCATGCCCTTTCTTTGATAACTCTTATATTGAATTAATTGCCCATTGTCCCCTCCCTTACTCCCTGATTCTTATGTACTTAGCCTTTTCATCAAGGAATAAATTTTATTCAAACTTAGTCTAGATTTTAATGCCTTTCTATGTAATTTTTTTCTCAGACTTGTTATTTTTTTGGACTGCGGTGCCTTCTTAAATAATTTAGTCTGTACCCCACTGTGCACTTTTGTCTAAATATTACTTTTCACATTTATCTTTAAAATCTACTAACTTTTAAAAGTTTTAATAACTGGAATAAATTATTGTGTATAAGGAGATTTAATGTAACTTTGCTTTAATATTGCACATATTCAAATAAATTGAGTTTATTTGTTAATCAATTCTATTTAAAATTCTATTAATCTATTTAAATAGATGGGGGAAAAATTGTAATAAAACTTTATAAAAAGATGATATAGTAGATTAGCTCTCCTTATACACAGTAAATAATTCCTGCATTTAATTGTTTAAGGAGACATGGTTTTTATTTTTGTTTTGTTTATTTTCAGAAAAAGTTCATCTTAGCCGGCATTATGGGTGCGCTTGTTATAATACTAATCATTGTCATTTCTGTCATTATTTATAAAGAACTTAGACCAAGATCTTAATAGAAACAAACCAGGTTTGTATTTGTGTTCTTATAGGTTAAGGTTGGGACATAAACTTTGAGAATCTAACAATGGGACTTTGTTTAATTGTCTTAAAGCATTTTTTTCTGTAAATGGTTTTTATTGTAATGAACTTTTTCATTTGCATGTTTTCTTTATTGTTATTTTTAGTTGAATGTTTTTGTACATTTTTTGTGTTTAGTCCTTTATTTTTTTTTAATACTAATAGCTTTTATTTGGTGGGGATTTTTTTAGTAATGCAGCTACTCTATAAATAGAATATATTCGTCTATATGTAACACATTGTATTTTATTGAAAAATATAAGTAACTAAAGTAGAAGATTTATACATGTTTCACTAGCAATTCTGTTTTGGGTGATTTCCCGTTATTCTTGAATGTATTAAATATTATCTAATGAATGTTGGATGAATTATTAAAAAATAGTAATTAATTTTTTAGCTTGCTTTGGCTGCGCTACTTTTGGGCATACTTGTCTTCATTATTCCTTATTTTAGTAAATAATCTTTTTTATCCTGTAAAGTTTTTCTTTATAATCTAAAATGAGAAAATAAAAGAAAGTTTGTATAAAAGTTAGTAACATATTGATAGATATGTTCATGGAATAGGATAAGTTTTATGAAAAAAAGTATTAAACGCAAATAATGGAATAGTTTCATTTTAAGTAATTGAAGAAAATCAAGCAGTCCTATTATTCGGGGCAGTGGTGATTATTGTAAACATCCATTAATCCAAACATTGAGGACACTCAAAAAACAAGATAGCTAAGCTTTTTTTAAGGGGGGAAGTTAGGGTCTTCACAGTTCTTAGGGTTAACTTATGTATTTCCAAAAAACTGGGTGTCTGTAAATATTCTTTTAACCATATCCCCGCCTTAGCCGTCTTTGCTCATAAATATCTCATAAACCTTAAAATTCATATGTAGCTTACTAGGAAAAGGTTTAAGACAAAAGGGAATGATATTGTCTATACTAGGGAACTTTTTTCGTATTTATTCGAATCCGGTGGATAGGAACCGGTTCTCATCCATACGAAAAAACTATGTCTAACATCGTATTATATCCAGCTTTCTACGAATATAGAAATGTACAATCATAAGATTAAAACTAGTTTTTTTAGCCCGTGCCTTTGGCAACTCGGGGCTAAAAAACTAGTTTTAATCTTATAATTGTACATTCTATATCCGCGGAAAGCCGTTTATAAAACGATGAAAGAAATAACTATTCTCATATTTTTATGTTATCCCTTACTTTAACTTATACTCAAAGTTTTTTGGAGGGTTTGTTATCATACTACTTTTTTTAATGTCATTCAATTACTGTTTGCTTGTAAATTAGTTTTGCTGCTTTCCCTTGATACTTTTTTTTTTTTTTTTTAAAACTTTTCGGATAAAATAGAGGTTTATACAAATATTTTTGGATCTAATGCAGTTTATGGTAAAATGTTATTGGTATCAAATCTTTCTCTAGGGCTAAGAACTTTATAGTCTGCTAGCGGTTGTACATGTGGTGTTTTTACATTGTTACTTCCAACAATGATAAGGCAAACATTGATCATAAGACTATACTGTGCTGGACCTTCTTCAATTTTGTGAAAGGTTGATTTGAGAAACATTTAACTGTAAATTGGAGAAGTTCCAGAGTTTCTTCTAAACAATAGGATGATTTAGAATAACGCTTTCATTGAATTGGGTTGATTTTTGTTTTTTAATTAAGAAAAAATTTCTTTTAATTATTCAGTTTTTTTTTATTCTTGTAATTTGCAATAGAATTCTTAAAATATGTAATCAATTTTCATTTGTAGTAATAGATTTAAATTTATTTTTTTAGCATGTTACATGTATTTATTTTGATTTATTTTATTTTCAGAAAAAGTGGATAATAGCTGGAGTCTTAGTAGCAATTGTTCTACTTATCATTTTAATTATATTTGTTACAAATTAGAAAATTTTAAAGCAGGGACTAGAGCTAGTAATCTAAAAAAAGGATGTATGATATGACAATGATCTCATAATCCAAGTATCTTGCATATTAAAAACAATCAATTTATTATTTATTGACTGCTAAAATTTAACAGTTTTTTCACTGATTTTCATCAAATAAATTGCCGAGTCAAAACAAATTTACTTGGATTACGAGATTTTTGAGTGAATCCTTTCATCCCCCTATGAAATATGAAAAGAAAGATAAATAAAGAGATTATTTGTAAACGATAGCTGAAGAGTTTGGCAACTTTTTATCGAAACATTTATTACAGTTTTAAAAAGACATTCTGTATGATTATCAAAACTAAAATCAATTGTTTTGCTTATTCAACTCGTCGAATTAGATTTAAAGTAAACTTTTTGTCGTAATTAATGCACTTTTGAATTAAGCAAAGCATTTGATCAGTTTAAAAATATGTTATAACTTGTCAACTCTAGTTGATGAATAGTCTACATTAATCGTTCTTAGTATTTTTTTTTCAGAATACTAGCAACTTTCCCAAATAAATAATTAGTTTTTAAAGATTTAAGAAAGTTTGACTGTGCTATATAAATTACAGGGCGCACAATACATTTTTGCCAAATTTTGCGAAGTTATACTCTAAAATTATTCTTAATCTTGATACCCATAAAATAAAAAAAAGGTTTTGGTAGCTTATTTTTCATCCCATAACCCACTGAATTATGTGAAATGATATACTTTTTCCGTCCTTTGATATGGCTTTTCATAAATTGTATATTTTCTACCTAAAGGCTTCGAAATTTTTGGCTTGAATTATTTGGTGTCCTCTGTATATTTAGGTTATTCTTTCTTAGACAATTTATAAAAAAAAGTTATTTGTTATTCGATTTAGTTATTAAAGTGTTATTTTATTTTTTGTTAATTAGAATAGTTATAATTAATTTTTATTGAACACCTACATATTTGTGATAGATAGTATAAACTATTATTTAAATTGATTGTTTTTTTTTTGTGTACAATTTCCCTCAAATTGACTAGTGGGCTATAAAATAACTTTTTAAGAAAAAAGTATATTTAGTATCTATTCTAGATTGCAGTGTTGCGGAGCCGGGAGCCGTGGAGCCGCCATATTTTGCCGGAGCCGTAGTTTTCGTTAAAAATCGGCTCCGGCTCTGGACTAGATAAATAAAGAGATTTTTAATAAATTAGGTATAATTTGGTAGCCTTGTTTTGTCATGTGCAAATTCCCCTGTTAAGTTTTTCAAGTCTATTCTTATCAAAAATTTAACTTTTAAACCTTCAAAAGTCAAAAATAGACGTGGGAAAAAAATATGTCGAGTTTTTCTTGATTGTAGGTCGGAGCCAAATCCGGAGCCGGAGCTGCACCAAAATCAAACGGCTCCGCAACGCTGCTAGATTGGGTTAGGTTTTCACACCCCTCCTTAACCGAACTTTAGATTAAAAAAATTTTCCAACCATTCGGACAATTGGGCGTTCAAATAGGACCTAGTGGTAGTTAGAATCAGTTGAGAACAAAATCCCAGCCGTTCCTTCTTGCCAGATATCGCCATTTTAAGATTTTAAGTAAAATTACACTAAATAACCAAATACAAACTTAAGTCTTCTTTCATTTTTTTAGTATAATATTAGTGAGACAGCCCAAAAACAGAGTATCTTTGCTCCTGTGGCCAAACTGACTGCCTGGAGTCCCTAACAGAGAGTGCCTTTATGTGTTAACACAAGTAGGGATTCGAACCCATTCCCAAAACTAACCAAAGTGGAATAGCTGTGTATTACAGCATGAGGTCAGTATTTTCACCACTGACAGATGGAAGGCAAGGCCTATCCTAACCAGAAACCCAATCATTCACCCACAGGCCCCAGTGGAGCACCTTGGAGGTCTGCACCACATGTTTTCTGGGGTGTTGCTCACCTGCTTCCATGAATCGGGCAGGTTGAGACCTAATGGTGCCCTCAGACTCCCAGTCCCCCTGCCATTTGGGCCAAGCTTAGAATAATGTCACACACCTGGTCCCGTGAAATGGGCTGTGAGATGTTCCCCTGCCAATCACAGATCAGCACAGCTGCCATGGAAGGATAGCTGCAGGTGGTGGGCTGCATACCTTCACTCAAGATGCAAGTTAGCCCTATTCTGATCTTGATCCTCCAGGAGTTCATCTTGAACTATGCCCTGAGCCTGGGAGGGTTCTTTCTGAGGGAGTTGGGGACACCATAACTGTTTGACAAACCTGAGCTGATGGTATGGATCAATAGGGAGAGTAGCCATGGTCGCCCCTTCTCACATTAAGCAAGTGATCCCAGCCCTGCCAAGCCTGGGGAAGGCCCATGGCCCCTCCCACAACCAGCTGCTGAAGACAAGAAGACCTCTAGCTGTAAAATCAACTGTCTGGCTAGGTCAGCTTTCAAGGAGCACCTGTTCAGAGCTGACTGATGACCAGGATATGGGTGGCGACTAGCGTGAAGTTCTTGGCCATTCCCATCAAGATAGGGGCCAGTGCCCCCCAGAAGGAGAAACTGGACAGGGGCTATTCTTAGTTTACACCCCCATGGTGTTCAATGGGCCTCCAGGAGGTGCAACTGCAACAAACGGCCCCCCAGGAGAGAGATGGTGGTCAAGACCAGGCCCAACTTCCAGTGCAGTGGCCTGACTATGGAGACTGCCGGTAAAACTTTAACAAGGAGCATATTTAAGAGGGTATCCAGAGGGGCATGCATTGCCTGAGCCCAATAATGTAATATACAGCTATTCCACCATGGATAGTTTCAAACAGTAACTGTGTGTGTCCCCACCTCCCTTAGAAAGAACCCTCCCAGGTTCAGGGCATAGTTCAATAGGCACACCACCATGATCTCCATGAGGATCAAGATCAGGGTAGTGCTAACTTGCATCTTGATTGAAGGTATGCTACCCACCACCTGCAGCTATCCTTCCATGGTGGCTGTGCTGATCTGTGATTGACAGGGGATCATCTTAGTCAGCTCTAAAATGACCTCATGAAATTTGATGGGGAAAAGGGCTGTGGCTGCACAGTGGTCTATTTTGGCCTTTTGGTGGACATTTCACCTACCTCTACTCAAAGTCAATTTTCTCAGCTTGTAGTTGATAGAATCGTTTAAAATAAAAAGCCTGCGGCTTATTCTTACCCAATGCAACTTGTATATTCATCTAGAGAAGAAAAACAAAAGCCAACTGGTCTAGAAAATACTTTGAAACTTAGCTAAAATTTCATATTTTCATAATATTTTCTTAATTGGTAAAGAGCCTAAATTCGATGTTTTATAGCAATAAAACATTGAAAAACCTTGAAGCATTAATAAATATTACTGTAGAAATGATTATATAAAGGTAAATGCCCAATCACCAACCTTGTGCAACATACATTTGATACAACTAATTCAAGTTTCTTCACCCTCTTTTACGAAGTTATTTTCTCTGAGATAAGTAATAATACTTAATCTATATAGTAATGTTTTTAGCTGTTTAACAGCTAAATCTAGAAATTAAAAAAATTATTAATATATCCAGTAAAATTAATTAGAAATGGGTATAAATGAAAGAAGTTAAATTTACCGAAATTCTTACTGTTAAAAAATATCATTAATTAGTCTTATAAAATGGCTAACAGCTGAGGCGAAGCCGTTTCCCAGCTGCCATATGGATGGGCCCCCACTATTTTTAAAAGTATTTTTGAGCTCAGCACCCATAAAAACTTACCCCTAGCTAGACACGACACAAGCCCTATCTACACATCATACTCTTGGCCACTCCCAGCCGTTTCTGCTAGTTCTAGCCGTTGAGCAGCTGGTACAAGAAATTCTTAAAATGGCTATTGGTAACATTTAACATCAATTATAGCAAAATTATGTTTCAAGAAGTTGTTTCCTATGTAATAAATGATGGATTTGCCCTGAAAATGGCCAAAAAAACTGCTAAACGGCTGAGCCGCCAGCCGTTAGCCATTACTTTTCCAACTTTTTGTTTGATTTAAGGAAAATAGACCTACCAAGGAATATTCATGCGAAGTTTCATAACAAAATTCGGATTCTAAGTGCCATTTGCGCATAGATTACAAAAAGGATGCATTAAACACCCCCCCCCCCCTTAAAAAGATTAAAACATTCATTTTAAATCTCTTAAAGTATCTTAATTTATCGTAGGCACTTTATGGGCAGTTTAAATGCATCAGAAATTAAAATTAACAATGAAAAGAAAAAAAATTGCAACAATTTTTTCTTCTTGTATTGTAATTTTAGAGTTTGGCCACTTAAATTAAAGTTAAAATTTGCAAGAAACCGGGCCCTGCAACAACCTAAACTAAACATCAAACTATGGCATTATACCTGTATATTAAGAATAATATATGGTTTGGTATGTTGCGGGGCCCGGTTTTTGGTGAAAAACTTAAAAAACTGAAAATTATTGCCAAAATTTTTAGCAAAAATATTTAAGAAATAACATGAAAATTTTTCAAAAACAACATAAAAATGGATGAAAAAAGTAAAAAAAAATTTTTAAACCCCAGTTTCCTAATAGATCATGTAGTATTATAAATATAAATAGGTGAAAAAACTTCATTGTATCAATGTAACACTGAAAAAACATATTTTTTCCAGAGATGGTGAAAATTAAAAAGGTAAAATTCATGACGTGAAAATATTCCTTAACCTTCATGTTTCAAAGTTCATAATTCATCAACCAATAGTTAAAAAGACAAAAACTCTTCGGTTTTATATGAGATAGGATATATATTTTCAAAATAATTTATTTATTTAGAGAAACTCCAAAGTTGATTTTTGGCAAAATGTCCGGCCTTAGACCGCTGTGGGCTGGCAGTGGCTTCATGAAAGCTGCCTTGGCCAGACAGTTGATTGTACAACTAGAGTGCTTCTTGCCTTCAGTCGCTGGTTGTGGGAGGGGCCCTGGGTCTTCCCCAGGCTTGGCAGGGCTTGGACCACTTGCTTAATGTGAGAAGGGGCGACCATGGCTACTCTCCCTATTGATCCATACCATCAGCTCAGGTTTGTCAAACAGTTATGGTGTCCCCAACACCTGCAGCTATCCTTCCATGGCAGCTGTGCTGATCTGTGATTGGCAGGCGAACATCTCACAGCCCATTTCACGGGACCAGGTGTGTGACATTATTCTAAGCTTGGCCCAAATGGCAGGGGGACTGGGAGTCTGAGGGCACCATTAGGTCTCAACCTGCCCAATCCATGGATGCAGGTGAGCAACACCCCAGAAAACATGTGGTGCAGACCTCCAAGGTGCTCCACTGGGGCCTGTGGGTGAATGATCGGGTTTCTGGTTAGGATAGGCCTTGCCTTCCATCTGTCAGTGGTGAAAATACTGACCTCATGCTGTAATACACAGCTATTCCACTTTGGTTAGTTTTGGGAATGGGTTCGAATCCCTACTTGTGTTAACACATAAAGGCACTCTCTGTTAGGGACTCCAGGCAGTCAGTTTGGCCACAGGAGCAAAGATACTCTGTTTTTGGGCTGTCTCACTAATATTATACTAAAAAAATGAAAGAAGACTTAAGTTTGTATTTGGATATTTAGTGTAATTTTACTTAAAATCTTAAAATGGCGATATCTGGCAAGAAGGAACGGCTGGGATTTTGTTCTCAACTGATTCTAACTACCACTAGGTCCTATTTGAACGCCCAATTGTCCGAATTGTTGGAAAATTTTTTTAATCTAAAGTTCGGTTAAGGAGGGGTGTGTTTTGAAAAGGGTTAGGATAGCCCCGCTTGTGGTCCACTCGCCAGTTTCAGGGAAAACCCTTAATGTATTTTCATTTTGATATGATTATTTCATTTTATTATAAACATTTTATTTTTGCATGTTTGTTATTTTTTTTAAATCAACTTCAATTTACAGTAAAATTTGATATTACACAAAATTATTTGAAACTTTTAAAAATATTAATAGAGAAGACGACTTTCAAAGACTTTCCATCTTTTTTTGCTGATTATTTATCTGTCAAACTTCCTTTTTTCTGTTTATTTTGTTACATTTTCTCTCGATTAATATTATTGCTTTCGAAGTAAACATTGCAGGCAAAATATTTTTTTTAAATGAAACCCTTACCTACTTGATAAGTCTTCTTTTATAGTAATTGTCCTCTACTTAAATGCAATGTTTTTTAATGTTATATTCTTTTATATTTTACTTTATAACTATTTTATCTGGAAGCTCTTTCTACTAGTCTTAAGAAAGCGTTTCTATGCTTTATATTAATAATTTTAAGAAGAGTACCTACTCTATAGCGAAGGTATTTTCGTACTTCTAACGTCCACAAAACTCATTAATATATGTTTTTGTTGATTTTTAACAGATTTTTTGTATTGAAACTAAAATCGTCAAAATTTTCCATAGTAAACAAAAAATTTTACTTGGTTATTAGATTTCATATGCCTGTCAGCATATTTTTCATAAAATCTGAGCGACATAAAAATAGTTATTGCTATGTAAGCTAGTGATTGCTACGCTGTAACTAATGTCTCCGGATCTAGTGCATTTCACGGTGAAATGTTTCTGTTAACAATTATCTCCCAAAATCTATAAAATGAATAAAAAGGTTGATAGCTGAAAACGACAGAACCTTTATAGATTTTTGGAGATAATGGTTCCCAGGAACATTGCACTGTGAATTGCACTAGATTCTTGTCTTCTATTTTTTTCATTTGATAAAAAGCTTTTATTTAGTTTGATCTCCGCAAAATTTTAAAAAATATTATTGATTTTAAATATTTTATACTTAATAACTCTACTTACGTGATTATTTTTGTTATTTTTTTGTTACTTTTTATAAAAAGAAATATTTGTATATTTGCATGTTAAGAAAAATTTTCTATGTTATTCAGTTTCGTTTTTTTTTTGACATTACCTAAATGTTGTAAATTATACTTTCATAAAAATCTAATATGAAAAAAGTTAAAATTTTTGTCCATTAAGATCCAATAAACGGAAGGACAGTGCTTTTCAGAAAAGCTGTGATAGGGTTTTTAGGTTTAATGATAATGCACAACAAGCAAAAGCTGATTTGCTTGCAACTTTTTGTAAGTTTGCAAAATGCTTTAGGGTAATATCTTTTTATGAATATTTAAAAGAAACGAATCGGTCTTGAAATGTTATTTTTGGATGAGCAGAAATGTTATTGGAAAAATAGTTCTTTAAGTGTCCTATTTTTAATTAGTTCTTAGTTCAGCTTAGCAGAGTAGATATTTTTATTTGCTAGATAAAATTAATTTGAAGTAAAATTTTTAACTTAAAACTTTTTTTTATCGTCGGTGTAGTAGGTATATGATTCTATATTTATGTATCATATCAAAATCTTAATGAATTTGATAGGTACCTATAGAAGATAAATTATATATTTAAATAATATTATCTGTTGAAACTTTTAATTAAAAATATCTTCCTTGACTATTTTTATCAAAATTTCTAAAATATGTGTATAAGCACAAGAAATCGATAAATGTTATAGAATAAAAATATATACATGATTAAAAATTATTTAGGTATATTTTATATTTTTGTATGTATTGTATATGTATAATGTATATATATGCACTAAAAGAAAATATATACTCATCTGTTTTCAGTATATTTTATTAATAGTTTTCAGATTTGTGACTTTTTAAGTTATCGTTGCCTAGAAATTAGAATTACATAGCTCGCAAGATTACAAAAAAAGATGCCCGTGTGTCTTTGTACAGAGTGTCAGAACTGAATATACAAAATATAAATATATAAATTTTTGCAAAATTGGTTGCAAAACTTTTAAAATACAGAATACTGTTTATGTTAAGGACATACTGACATTTTTAGGATTTGATTATAGAGATGCTTCGCTTATAACATTGCACCTTGTTGTAATAGGAATCAGTACTCCAAAAATTAGATCAATCGGATGATTATATCACATAAACAATTGCTGTTAAAAAAGTTAAAAATCAACATTTTATAATGGACGTACGGACATTCTGGTAATGCAACGCTTTCTGAATCGTACCTAACTATTACATGAATCAAAATGCAAACTTTGAAATCGATAGGTCAATTCTAACATGCCTAAATTAAGGAGAAAAACTATCCGGAAGTACGGACGGACCTACCCGAATTATAGCAAAGCTTCGCTTTAAAAAACCAACTACTGAGATTTAAAAATATCATTTTTTAAATAACCTGTTGGGACAGAAGTAACTGTTTTATATAGATAAATCAATAGGATTTTCTGATATAAGATTGTTCATTAGGAGTTGTTTAACTGTCAGGCCCCCTTCCGCTCACAGGAGTCATTGAAAATTTGTTGTAGATAAAAACCTGCAGCATAATGCCTGTTACATGTTACTACCAAAGGATCATTTGGGCACTGTACTATACTTTGCTTGAGTAAAAAAAAAATATTTGTGCAGTTTACCTGGATGACCATGCCAGATTTCCTGTGGCCGTCAGGATTGAAATATTTAAGAAATTTCGACTCACTGTTATGAATAATAACAAAATTTTAAAAGGCAGCTATATATAGACCTTTAGCTTTTTTATGAAAAGAATTTGATAGAGTAATGATGGGGGGCGGACAATTAATCCCCCCCACTGTTAAGGGTTAAATAAGATTTACCAAAAGTAGTTGTTGTAATAAAATTGCTCAATAGAAATTGTTGAAGATATATTGACCAACAAGAAATGTTGAAAAAAGAATGAACAATAGGAATTTTTGAAACAAGATTGACTAATAGGAGTTGTTGAAACAAGATTGACCAATAGGAGTTGTTGTATTTAGAAAAAGTTGATGGTCATGGCTTGTGGGGTGGTCTGTGGAATCCTGGGCTCCTATATTATGCTCAGATATCTTAAACTTATCTAAGTGAGTTGAAGAGTTAGGATCAAGTTTAACATACAAAGGAGAATATGTTTATCTAAAGTATGCTTACTACCAAATGGCTTGCCGTACTGTCCAGTAACACATTAATAGAACCAGCTTAAACTTTCAATAGAATAATCTGCAATTATCAAGGCAAACAAATGCTGAGTAAGCTCAAGGCTACAGAAAATACATGAAAAATTTTACTTTTTGGGTTGTACGAATGCTTCCTGTGCAGTAAAGCCTGTGCTAATGAAAGGAAAACTTATTGTGTCCAGGATGGTCTTAAGCAGCCTGTAAAGTTGTTAAAAATATGCTTTCCTTTGTGTTTTTGACTTGATTCATTGACATCTTTACCAGAGGAGGGAGCAATACACAAAGTGTGTCAAAATTTTCCATATGATTAATAGATTATTTACTACCTAATGGGAAGAAATGAACCATTTGGTATTTACTATTTAGTGTACTTATTATGGAAGAAAACTAAAACAACTTTGATATAAAATGTTGTTTCTGTCCATAAATGGATTTCAAAGATTTCATTGTTAATTTTGACATACTTTGTGTAAAATTTTCACCCTATTCTTCAAACTTCTCTTTAGAACTAAGAAGTTTATTTATCATAAAAAACTAAATTTGTTTGTAGTGTGACTTTTTCTATTTTTTTATAGTAGTTAGTATTAGAATATAGATTTATATTCTATTTACTATTTTAAAATACTTCTTTTCATGACAATGAAGTTTTTAAGTATTTAGACAAATGGTTTTGTATATATTTTTACTATTTGAATGCATTTATTTAGCTAAATATTTGGTTCTAGTAAAGAATGTGTGAAAATGTTACTGGAAGCGAACCCTTTCTAGAAAGTAGGAATTTCTAGGGGCCAAATGGCTCATTGACATATTATGTGCAGTTGTTTCAAAGCACTTAAAAAAAGGCGCTTTGAAACATATTTATAGGCATTTTTAAGCCAGGTGATCCCTTTGCATTATTTAGATCTTATCATGTGTCTACTAGCAATATGTAAAAACTTAAAATGTCATTCAGTCATTTGACCAATAGAAGTGCAGAATGGTTTTAGGTAAGATTTGATTTCAGCACCATTTTACCATGAACTTTACTTAATCCAAATTCTACCCCCAATTTTATTTACATTATATATAGATTTATTTACTTAGATAAATAGCCTTGTTATTACAAGTTTCTGGGATCTTAAGCTGTACATTAGATGGATCACTGGGTGTTTGGTTAGGGAGCTTACAGTTACTACACAGAATCATAAAGTAGTTATGATTTTAATTCCATCTACTCCTTACTGTTAGGTACAATCCATTAGGATTTAGGATTAATTTCAGTAGAACATCTGCCATTTCTTTGTTATTAGAAGATGAAGCTCTTTAAAAACATTCCTTTAAAACTTAAGGGGATTGATTGATTGATTAGCCATAGTCTCTTAGGGTTTGGACCTAAGTAGTCATGGAGTAGGCTGAGATACTTTTGTATAGCATAGCCACTAGGGCTTTCAAGCTCCATGTTCAAGCACATTATGACTTGAAATTCGAGTTGTCACATGGGGACTAGAACTCGAATTCTCATCGCCGTAACTCAGTGCGTTACCACTGAGCTACGACGCCCCTAGCTTAAAGCTTAAGGTCAATCATATTTATGAGATTATAGTCAACAAAACAAAAACTTGGTGGTAAGAATAAAGTGAACCATGTAAGGGTTTGCAATTAAAATACTTTATACCCTGTTTTATTTCTAATATTTAGAATTATAATTAGTTGTAAGAGTTTAGAATTTGCATGAAACTAAGCATGTCTATTTTCTTATTAAAAGGTTGAAAAATGACAAAAAGATTTATTGGAAGAGCGCCACATGGGCTGAAAACAGAAAGTTTTCATTGTTTTTTGAATATTTAAAATTTTTATGATTTGCTGATAATTACAATCTTTAGAAAGACAAATAAAGTGGTCTATCCCCTTCCAACTTTATATTTCCACCATTGGTTAGTCTAAATCGGGATATTTACTAAGTTTTCTAAAATGGTAACTTTTTAAATAATATTTAGAGGAAGATTAATTTACAAGCCATTGTTTTATCCCTGATTTTCTTTTTCAAATATATATATATATAGGTAGGTACATAGTGTGAGTTTTGAATGCATGATCCCACTAGAGACCGGTTTTTGAATCAAACTTGATACGCGGCATGTAGCACGTTCTTTTTAATATTAATTGATTGATTGCAATTAGGTAGTTAGATTTTGACTCAAAAACCACTCTCAGGAGTTTTAATAGAGGTGAAGGGTTTAATAGCATGTTATTTTATATTTTAGAAAAAAGTGTTGATGACAGGATGCTTGGTAGTCATAGCATTTATACTCGTCTCTCTGCTGGGCAGCTATATGCAATTGTAAGTATTCATCCATCAACTCTACAATAGGTCTGTCTTGAGCGAAAAATGCTGTTTGGTGTTTTCTTCACAGAGCAAAGCGAGCTTAGATACCCCCCACCCCCTTATTTTTTAATGCCTAACCCCTGCAAGAGTCCCTAACTATGCGGGGTCTAGGCCTGCAGTGCCCTAATTTCTGTGAGGATACCCATACCCTGCAATGTAACCTAACCTAATCAGACTCAAAAAAAACACCCTATTACCAAAATTACCCTTCCCCTTTTCTTTTGAATTTAGTTCAAAATAATGAAGGTTGTTTCTAGCTCGACTAAGCACTTTGAGGAAACCACCATTCATGCTTATTTTTACAATATTAATTTTCAACATAACTGTCTTATATAAGAAAGTATATTTTAATTATGGAGGAGTGACAGTCATTTTAAAACCTGCACTTAAAGACATAAATCATTTTTATTAGGTATTTCCAAATATGAATAATATATCTTCCCTATTCAAATGAATGACAACTGACTAGAAGTTGATTTTACAAGGTAGTTTTAGAAAAATATGTGATTATTCTGAATTAATTTAATTAATTTTTGGCCATGTTCTCAATTATATTAACTTGTGTTATTATTTACTCCTAATTTTGTTAATTGTTATTTTTTTGTTTTAGATGGTAAAGAGTAACTCTGGAAGGCTGCCAATTACAAAATCATATCATTAAGTAATATAATAGACGTATTTTATGTACAAATTATATATTGCTGTGTAATAATATTTATTTATCTTTCAAAGGGGACTTTTCAAGAAATAAATTTAAGTAATTTTACAATATATCCCAGTAAATGTTTAAATACGACAAAAAAAACTTTTAGATATTAAGTAAGACTCATTCCTGAAGAATTTAAATAAAAGTTGTATTATTTTATTTGTGTCTTTGAAGATGTTTTAATTATTTCTTACCCACCAGAAGCAAAAAAAAACAATTTCTGTGATGCAGGGTAATAATTTAAGAAAAGTTTAATCCTCACAAATATATTACTTTTTTAAAATCACCTAAATAATTTAAGTGGAATATTCGTATGGTTCATTATCAAATATTTGCTAACTATTGAAATATAAATTTTTTTAGATTCTTAAGAATAAGTTTTACTTGAATACATACTTGGTTTAGTTTGTATTGGGTTAACAGTTCAAAATATTCAAGTCTCTTTTATACCTAAAACTTCCCTTATATTATCTTTTATATTTTCTTATTATTTATTTTAAGATTATCTTCAGTACCTTATTTTTATTTTTAAAACTATCTAAAATGAAACATATCACTTGGAATATTTTAGTACCTTAAAGTGGACTATTTTTTTTTTACACATTACATTTGTAAATTGCTTATGTGCTTATGTTTGATGCTTAAAGATAAAAAAATTTCAACCATAGCTTAGTTAATGGATAGTCTACTTTTATACAGTCGAATACATGTTACCTCATTTTATTCCTGAATTATACATGTTTATAATTTTATTACAATATATTGTAAAACCTGAATAATTTTATTGTCTAAAATCAAAAAATGAATTGTTTTTTTACTTAATTATGATATGCAATATTTAGGTCAATAATGTTAATAACTTTCATGGACTGAATTATTCTAAATACAATTTGGATTTATTTAAAACCAAGGTTTTTTTTCATTTTATGATTTGAACTACTAACATGTTTTAGATTCTAATCATTAAGATTGTTTATTTAAATTGTTTTTAGAATATTTTCTATCATGTCATCTTAATAATTTCTTGGTGTAGAAAATTTTTCTTATGGATGTAATATCTTTATTTTTACCATCATATAACCTTGCCATGTTTTGCTTTTTTTTCACCAAAGTAAAAAAGAATTCTAATTTCATTCAGCTGTTTTACTAAGTTATTATTTTCAGAAGGATTTTAGTTTACAAGTCATCTAGTTGCTAGTCTTTAATTTATAAGTTTTCTATTTTGGCCTTTTTCCAATTTATATATCTACCTTTTCTTTTCATTACTTCCCTTTTTGCAAACCAGAGGTGAATTCTTAAAAAAAAACTTTTGCCCCACTAAAATCAGTTTGCCTCACTAAAATTTTAGTAAGGCATAATTATCCCCTCTAAATTTTTAGCGAGCCTCACTGATTTTAGTGAGGCAAAAGTTTTTTAAGAATTAACCTCAGTTTATTCTGGCATCTAGATTTGCTACCATTGGACGTAATAACCAGGGAGTAAGGGAGGGGACAATGGGCAATTAATTCAATTTAAGAGTTTTTGAAGAAAGGCCATGAAAACCAGAATAATCCCGAAAATATGGTGGAAATTGTAAAGTGATTGTTGATTAAATCTAGAAAACCATAAACTAAGAAAAAAGTTCCAAGAAAAAAAGCAATCATTTGAAAATAAGATTACCAGTATTACAGACTGACATAACCATTCTGTAATTAATTACTAGAAATATCTCCCTGGATCTCTTCAGATGACAGGGAAAGAGAAAAGAGATTTGGGGGCAAGTGATGTGAACACGGAAAAAAGGGGCAGGCAGGCGTGTAGCTGGATGGGCAAGTATATGACCCGCACGCCTTCCTGCCCCTTTTTATCCTGTTTATTTCCCCCACCTACATTTCCCTTTTCTCGTCTACTTTTAAAAAGGAGGTGGGGATGAAGGGAGTGAAATATAGTATGGGAGGGGGGCCATGTATTTATATTTGAACTACTCTCCGTCTGCAAAACTATATATATTCAAAACTATCATAGCGAGTAATGGCATTTCTTGCGCAAGTCCCCAAACTCAGTCAGAAACTGCTAAATTCTTGCACATTCCCTTTAAGCCAGTCCCCAAAGTCTGAGACTCCTAAAGATTGAATATTCAATCCATTGTCCCCTCCCTTACTCCCTGCGTAATATAATATAAATGGTTGTCTATTATTATAGTTAATCACTTTCTTATTTTTCACTTTTTAGATAAATAGAGTTATTTTCTATTAATTAAAGGATATGTAAAAATAATGCAGAAAATCTTCCAATTTACTTTGTTAATAGTTAGCTAGAAAATTAATATTAAATGTTAAATGTTATTTAAAATTTGTTTTTAAAGGATTGAAATTGTTGGATGTTTTTACTTTGTATTTCCCTTGTTTTTCTTCTTTCAGAACAATTCATATTTGTGGATCTACTCAATAACCGAGTTTTGAATAAACGTCCGACCAAACTAGATCCTAAAATAAAATTAGCGGTTTCCCTAAAATTGCCCAGTTGAGCCCAGAACACTGCCCCTTATTTTAAAATAAATAGAAAAAAGGAGGGGAGGTGGGAGTTTTTGCATGTTTGATTATAGGTTTGATTTTGCTATAGGTCAGGTTAGATTAAGGTACTGGGTATCCTCGTAAGGTTAGGCCTCCCGCAAGAGATAATCATATTTATTTTTCAAAATAAGTGTGGCAATGATTTTCAATGCTTGATAAGCACTTGGAGGGAAAGCAACCTAAAATTTTATTAATATTTTTTTTTTTAATTTAGCACTTTTAGGTAAATGTATTTTGATCAAAAGATAATTAACTGGGATAAAGTTTATCTTCTAAGGCATTAAACTTTTTATTATAGATTTCATTGAAAGATTTATGCGATCAATTTAAAATTTATGGCAGAATTATGGATTTGCTTTATGTATTATTATAAAAAAAAAATTTTGCTAACATATCATTTTTTTGTTTACTTGATCCAAGATTCTTGATTCTAATTATTTTAAGTAAAAAATGTATTTCCTAAATATTTTGACTAAAAGAATAAAATATGATGTACCGAAATATATGCATGTAAAACTATAACAGTCTTTTTTTTGAGGAGAAATTTACTTAGAAAACATAAACTTCAGTAGCGCAGTAATAACAATTTATTTTAAGATAAGGCATTTTTTATTTCCATATGTTATAACCAGCGGCCATGCCCTTAGAGGCCTCCAGGGTTGAATTCCATAACCCATTTTTTTTTTAGATTGAAAAAGAAAAAATATTTTTCTTGGGGGGGGGGGGGGAGGAGTCGACTACAGGATTTTTCCCCCGATTTTATTTGAAATTCAAGTAGTGCAACTTCATTTATTATCAGGAATAATTTATTATGCCTTTTAGTGAAAAAAAACATTCGTGTAAAAATTTTAACCATCTTGGACAAGTATTATGCTCAGTAATTTTACTTTGAAATTTTAATGCCCCCCTCATGGGGGTCAAAATTTTTCTAGGGACGATTTCTCTTGGGAGGTTGGTAGTACCCTCCCCAAAATAGTTATTAACATTCCCGGGACCTATTAGATACCCTGTATTAAGGTACCAGATTGGTTCAGCGGTTACTGAGATCCTTTGGTTAAAACAAACAGACAGACATCCTGTTACTTTATTATGAGGATAGAAAACTTATCTCCTGTATGGTATAAAATAAGTGGTCAACTCTTCATTACACGAATCAAGTCCTAACCAGGAATCCTAAGGGATAAGATATTTGACAATATATTAGATTACATTCTCTTCTGTGATTAATAAAATTTTCCCTACTGTTTATGTAGATTAATAATTTAAACTGTTAGCTTTAACCAATAACCAACAAATGAAGGTTGAATGAAAGTTATATAAGATTCCTATATCCTCTCTGGTCCTAACAGTACATGGTAAAGATTTGCACATGAAAGTCATGTAGCCTTAGCTGTAGACATAGATGTCCAAGGGGGGGGGGGTAAAGGGGTGATTACCCCCCCCCCAAAAAAAAAAAAAAAATTTTTGATTTTCAATTTTTACCCCCCCCCCCCAAAAAAAAATGCCTCTATGAAATAAAGATTACCCCCCCCCCAAAAATTTTTATTTTCCAAATTTTACCCTCCCCCCCCCCCCCACCCCAAATAAAAAAGCGCTTGGACGCCCCTGAGATCGGTTTTTAATAAATGCCGCGTTTTTTCGACAATTTTTTAGACATTGATTGATTGAACGAAGACGATGGGAGAGTATACAACATAAGAATTCAAAATTTTAAAATTAATATTTTAGCCATTTGTATAATCTCTAATACAACTTAAATCCATTTTCGCTGCATATTTATTAATGCATCTTTTTAGATCTGCATATTAGACATTATACAAATGGCCAAAATAATAATTTTAAAATTTTGAATCCTTAAGTTGTATACTCTATTTTAAACCTTATTTCATCTTGAAGATCAATGCCCCGTACGATTTTAACAGAGTATACAAATTAAGAAATCAAAACTTTAAAGTTATCATTTTAGCCATTTGTATAATATCTAATAATATAAATATGCAGCGAAAATGGATTTAAGTTGTATTAGACATTATACAAATGGCTATGATAATAATTTTAAAATTTTGAATTCTTATGTTGTATACTCTCCCATCGTCTTCGTTCAATCAATCAATGTCTAAAAAATTGACGAAAAAACGCGGCATTTATTAAAAACCGATCTCTGGCTGTAGATACTAGTTTTAGTGTCCCTTGATTAATGTGACCTGGCTTTATTTGTAACAGATTCCAACACCTCCCTAACAATAATCTGGCACAGTCAAATGATAAACAAGACAAGTTTAAGGAAAAGCTTTATTTACATTAAGAATAATTTTTATTAATTATGAAATACAAATTAGTAAACAATAACAATGTTAAATTTTGGAATCTTTTCAATTTTGAAGCCTAAGATTCTTTTAATTTCTTTGTCAAACTCGGATTTTGATATTAGAACCACATAGTCTTTCGTTGTATTAATATTTAATTCGTTTATGATTTCGAATATCTGGAAAGTTTTATTACAGCCTTCATTTGAATATCTCAAAAGCATATCTAATAATCCAATATTACAATCTAGTTTATTCTTTTTATAACTTACTTCATAATTGTTTTCAACCTTCTTTGTTATGATTTCAATTCTCCGGTAAGAATCATAGTAGTCACTTCAATATTATAAAAAGTGTTGTTACTGAAAATTATGTCCTTGCCTCCTTGATATGTAAACAAAAGATGATCTTTGTAATGAATATCTTAAACATTGTTATCAAGCTGATTATTTTCTGCCTTCTAAGCCTTTAGGTCATCTCTGGTTGATTTTGATACCATGTATTGTGAGCCATAATTTATGATTTACAACTCAAACAAATCTCCATCCTCGGTTAGAACAGATGGCAAGTACTTGGCTGATTGCATTCTTAAGAAGATTGGGTTATCCATGCTTGTGCCTGTAATCTTGAATTGATCTGTGTTTCCTCTCTTAAGACTGAACTCAAAAGTTGCTTGAAGTTGTTGAAAGTTTGCAATGTTTAGCCCTCCTTCAGTTTTAAAATCCTCACAGAATCGGAATATGTTGCACATCAAGGGAAACTTTGATGGCTTTAAAATTGAATCTATCTTAAAATTTTCATAATTAAGGTTGATGTCAATGTACTTTTCTTCATTGTTTTCATAGTAGATTTTTAAAGCTGTTTGGTCTGAAAGATCAAATCCTGTTTTGATAATTTGGTATTGTAACCCACTTTTACTGTAGATTTGGTCTGATTCAATTTTATTTGCATGTATTAATTATCATTAGTTGGTATTCTATCATCATAAGCCAACGCTCCAGTGAATTGTAGGTATTTTATATTATAACCAATTAGAACATCATGTATTAAGCCATTACCTCGTATTACTCCATTTACTTTAAGGGAAATATATCACATGTAATCTTCCTACCTTCGGCTATTTTTTTCTCCGTTCAGAAGGAGTGTGTCCTGTATTTTGAATTCTAGTTTGATACTTGTGGGAACCCCAATCAAAATCTCCAATTAGCCAAGTGTCCTTATTAGCAACAAATTCTAAATCGGCTTTTTGAGTACATTTTCGAGGATCAAAAGTAGAAATGCATGCTGGTAAAGGTGTGGTAGGATATGAAGGATTAATTGTGAATGCAAATGAAGTGAAGGTTTGTGAAGCTTTACTGTATTAAATCTTGTGTTCCATCACTATTCTTTTATTTGAGGATCTCTTCATAATTAAATTACCTTCCTCCTCTGACGCATAATACCATCCCCTAAATTTGTAGAGAATTGAAACTCTAAAATCGTTTGTGTTTTTAGGGAAAGTGAAGGAAATGTTAAATTCAGCCTGCTTCAATTTTATTTCCATCCAGTTTGTCAAAAACCACCATAGCTCTTCCATTCTAAATAATAAATAAGTAAACAATATTTATTGTGTTGTTTAAGTTATGAAATGTGCTAAAATGGTCACAATTTAACACATATTTTAGCAGCTAAATGATTATATTTTCCAGTATGGCTTTGAAATCAATTAATATTCAGTGGATAAGTACCGACTCTCAGTCACACGGAAATTATGTATTGCATCATATTATATCCAGTTTTCTATGAATATAGAAATGTACAATCATAAAATTAAAACCAGTTTTGTTAGTTCATGCCTTTGGTATTTTGGATGTAAAAAAAACTGATTTTAAATTTAAATTGTACACATTTATTTCTGCAGAATAGTTATTTCTCGTATCGTATTATAAACGGCTTTCCGCGGATATAGAATGTACAATTATAAGATTAAAACTAGTTTTTTTAGCCCCGTGGTCCCAAAGGCACAGGCTAAAAAAACTGGTTTTAATCTTATGATTGTACATTTCTATATTCGTAGAAAACTGGATATAATACGATGCTAGACATAGTTTTTTCGTATGGATGAGAACCGGTTCCTATCCACCAGATTCGAATGAATACGAGAATAGTTATTTCTCGCATCGTATTATAAACGGCTTTCCGCGGATATAGAATGTACAATTATGAGATTAAAACTAGTTTTTTTAGCCCCGAGGTGACGAAGTCACTGGCTAAAAAAACTAGTTTTAATCTTATGATTGTACATATCTATATTCGTAGAAAGCTGGATATAATACGATGCTAGACATAGTTTTTTCGTATGGATGAGAACCGGTTCCTATCCACCGGATTCGAATGAATACGAGAAAGCTGTTTATAATACCATGCGGTAATTGAGTACTAAAATATTTTGGACAGGAAAATTATTATTTTGAAAGTCTATTTTGAAAACTTAGCTAGTAGGTAATTGACAACAACCTCCTTCAAGATAATAAAATTAAGGATTATTCCAAGTTATTTCACCCCCTCAAGATTCACACCCCTCAAAAATTCCATAAATATATCGACGAGTAGAAAAGAAAATAGAGGAAAAAGCAGTGATGCCTACCTTTAAGGGTATTTTTGGATCATCACAAGTCATCTTGAATTTTAGACCTACAGACTCCGAGGAGTAGTCTATATTACAAACATCCAAACTCCTTTTGTGTCTTCCAACTTTGGTGTTCGATACTACTTGTCTGGAGAAACTAGCAGGATCAGCCAGAAATAATTTGAATGTTGCAATCATCTCCTCTGGTAGATTATTGATTTTTGTGGCCAGAAGTTCATTGAAATGCAAAGATTTTTATTCTAGCCCTAAATACACAGAGTATATTTACATTTTAGTATTAATATATTGAAAAACATTTAAGAAGTTTTCTAATAAATAAAGTTTTGGAGCTTTAGAGAATGTCAATGTTTGTTTTAAAAATCTATAACTTACAATTTAAATATAAGGCCTGAAGGAAAAGCCAAGTCAGGTAAACATGCTTCATGAAGTTTCCTAAATAAAGCATTTGGTAAATGCTGATTTTTCTCCTTTAATATTTTAAGTACAATTGCAAGGACGTCCAAGGGGGAGGGGGGAAGGGGTGATTACGAATTTTTCATTTTACCACCCCCCCCCCCGCCATTTAAAATTTACCCCTGCCTTTGGGGTAATTGCCCCCCCCCCCAAGCAAATTTTACCCCCGTGGTAAACAATTATTTTTTTTTTTTTTTTGGGGGGGGGGGGTAAAACGAAATTGATAAATCCCCCCCCCCCCCCTAAATAAAAAAGTTTGGACACCCCTGTACAATTGAATAAAATTATTCACAGATATTTACAAGAATGATTTATTCATTAACATGCATGACAACATCCATTAGTAGCGAAGCACAAAGTCTATAATGAAATAGACAAACAGACAAAGTGAGTTATAGAGCAGATTAACTGTTATCATAACAAAAAGAAAGAAAGAGAGATATATGCAAATAAATATACAAAAACTTAAAATCACGAAACATTAACAAATTAAGGTATATGTCTGAAAGTTTAAAAAAGAAAAGCAGCTGAAAAGCAGTCAGACTACCAAAGATTTTCATCTAAAAAGCTGTTTAAAAGGACAGAGAAAATTAGTTTTGAAAAATAAAAGCGGCTAAATTAATGCTTAAAAGCAGTCCGACCGCTATTGATGTTTTATACTCAATTTGGTTCCATATTTATAGGAGCTAAGTAAATATCATTTCCCCCATAGCGTTACGGACTGACTGACTGACTGGCGGACAGACAAAGTGAATTATAGAGTAGCTTCGCTACTAAAAAGTAAATGTTCTTATGTCATGGATACATTAATAGTTATTTCTCGTATCGTATTATAAACGGCTTTCCGCGGATATAGAATGTACAATTATAAGATTAAAACTAGTTTTTTTAGCCCCGTGGTGCCGAAGGCACCGGCTAAAAAAACTAGTTTTAATCTTATGATTGTACATTTCTATATTCGTAGAAAACTGGATATAATACGATGCTAGACATAGTTTTTTTTGTATGGATGAGAACCGGTTCCTATCCACCGGATTCGAATGAATACGAGAAAATTTATATATACAATCTTTGATAACAGCTGAGGTAAAAGAAGCAATTTTTTCTCTTCTAGAATATACAGGGTGGGGCAAATAAGACCGGACAAACTTTAAACGGCCATAGCGACAACACTACTTGACCAATCAGGACGTTTGACCACACTATAAAAAGCTTAGGTAATGACCATTTAGCAAAAAAAATCTTTGGACGTAGATGGACGTGTACAACGAGCTGGCCGCGCATATGTTCAACAAGGCAGATTTCAAATGCGCCGGTGGTTTAATCTGGATTCTCGACTAGGGCCCACTAAATCTGACCTCAGCCCATCTGTAGGTGAGGTAGAGTTATGTTACTTGCTGGGGATACTGTTAGATACATAAGTAAGACACTAGAAAAGACTAGAGCTCTCTTTCTGAAATGGCTTGGCCGTAGTACTCCAGGAAAGTGAAACGGGGCAGATTTTAAGCTGTAAAAAAACGACAAAACCGTGAAAATTTCTTGGTTCTTGACTCTAGGAACCCATATTGAACTTTAAAACTCATTTTAGACTATAGGTTACTCTGACAACTCTAGCTGAAACTTCATGCCATTTCTAAAAAGTAAAGAACGTCGTTCTAGCTCAACTGTGGTCCAAATAAGAGCCTTCGTGTCTAAGGGTAGCTTGAAAGTTGGGCGAATTTGGATCCTGCGGTTACTCACGTTCCTAAGGAAATGTGGCCTCCCAGCAGCCGATCTTAATTCAATGGACTTTTGGGCCTAGGGCTACTTTAAAGCATGCACCAATAGACGTGCCCATACCACAAAGACCTCCCTAATTGCCACTATCAACGAGAACTACGCCAGCTTGGACGGGTACATTTTGACCTGGACCTGCCGGCGGTTGAGGAGGCGGTAATTAAGGCTGGCGGCGATTTTATTGAATAATCTAATAGTCATACATCTATTTTGCTTGCCAGTTTTTAAAATTCAATAAAATCTTGAAAATTGACGATTTTATGTTCATTTGTTTAGAAGATAGAATTTGTCCGGTCTTATTTGCCCCACCCTGTACATCTTGTCTTTGAGATAATTTGTTACTTAATTTGGTCAGAAATTTTGTAAAATCAAGGCCGGATGACAACTTATATGAAAGCATGGCTCTGAAATGGAAGGACAAACGAACATTAACACTCGAGGAGTGTCAGAACTGAATATTAATGCATATGTCTATACAAAATTGTTAGTAAATTTGTTGCAAAACTGATGAAATACATGTTACTGCTTAAGGACATACTGACGTTTTTAGGGCTTGATTATAGAGATGGCTCGCTTATAACACTATACCTTGTTGTAATAGGAATCAGAGCTGGATCTTTAAATCATTTCAATGGTTCGCCGAATTTCAGCTAATCACATCGCGGCATTTCGTTAAATGCTGTGCTCTCATTGGTGGAAAGTTGGCTCACCCCGATTTGGCGCACCATTGAAATGATTTAAAGATCCAGCTCTGTATTTAAAAAATCAGATGATTAGGATAATTTCAACATTCAAAAATTTTTTGTCAAAAAAGTAAAAAAAACATTTCTTTTAATGGACGTACGGACTTTTTGGTAACGATTATAGAATTGCTGCGCTTTGTAAGGCGTACCTAACTGTTATAGGAATCAGTATGCAAAATTTAAAATCGATAGGACAATTCTATCTGTAACGGACGGACGGACTGACCCTAATTATAGAAAAGCTTCGCTTCAGAATTTGCTTCAGAATTTCCAGCATTTAAAACATGTGTAGAATTTACTTTGATGCAGACAATTTTAAATCAAAGATTTATAAGTTTTAAGATTTTGTAAAGGTATTATTGTGTAAGAAAGCCTCTTGATGCCATTATGGGCACTGTGCACAGAAAGGGAAGGTGTCTAGTCACCCCCAAGCAATGCATTAGATTTAACTTCTAGAAATAAAAAGAAAGAAAATTTCTTGAAGGCTTCCTTTAATACATTATCATAATAACCAGGGCTTTACAGCCGCGCATAAACCTCAAGTTTAAACCCACTTGTGAGCGAAACAAGGATGACAACATCCATAAGTAGCGAAGCTGAAATATTAAGGATGGACATCCGGAATGAACTATAGAGTAAGACAAAATAAAAATTAAAATAAATCACAGAGCCTTTTATGATTTATAATGTGAAAATCTAGGAATCCATCTAGCACCACAACCGATTAGTATACATTAATGAAACTTTGTGGACTCCCTGAAACTTTCAGTCGTTTATCAGGACTAGGAGTTGAAAAAGAACACTTAAAAACTAGCACCCCAACCAATAAGCAAATCCCAATGAAATATTTTAGAATTATGCAGAATTCAAACCCTGAAATTTTAGACTTTTATCTTAAATAGGACTCGAGAAAATCATAAAAACTTAAAAGTCTAGGAATCGATCTAGCACCCCAATTAATTAACATATCTTGGTGAAACTTGGAGAAAAAATGAAGAATGGGAACTTATTTAATCCCTAAAAATTTCAGGCGTCTATCTTGAAAAGGAGCCGAGAAAAATCACGTTTCCCCAAAACGTTTCAGACGGACATTTCAAATTCTAGAGTAGCTTCGCTACTAATAAGAAGGATTGTCTGCTTAAGCCCTGATGATAACATATGTATAATGTATATGCCGGCACAAAAATAGTTTCAAGTTGTGATGTGGCATTTTGTATAAGTAGTTAGTTTAATGACGAAATTGAAAAATTTGATGAATAAAAAAAAGGATGACAACATTCATAAATAGCAAAGCAGAAAAAAATTAAAGACAGATTTCTATGGAAAATAAAATTGAATAGAAGTTGTTGAATTGGTAGAGTAAGTGAAAACTATGTGCCTATTTTTTTCAAAAATGCAAGAAGGCAGAACAAAAAATCAAAGGAATGAGACAAATTGTACATCCACAATAATGAGAATTAGGTCAAAACTATTAGTTGAAAAGTCGGGCTACTAGTTTTAACCAACCAATCATTTTTAAGGCAAATGAAGGTCAGATCATATTTATGAAAATTTGGGTACCCCTAAATATGCTTTATTTGTAAATGGTAAAATTGTTTTTAGTGCAATTGATCCTTCATTGATTCACTTAAATTCAATTATGGGGTTGTCTGATAGATGATTTATAACTCCTACACAATCTAAACTTAAATAATGATGTTTGTCCTTTATTTGGCAAGATAATTTTGTTAAAATTGTCATTAGTTATAATTGATTTTATTATCTACTAATATTTGTGAAAATTACAATTATATTTATGCAGGAAATATCAACTTTGATAATTTAATCACATTGATATGCAGCAACCAGGACAAGTTGGTTGTAAAGCTGAATAAAATATACAGCCAACAATTAAGACTGTTTAAGCTTTTTAACATTACACCACACAAATATTGAATTCAAAAAGTAAGGTGTCAAATTAAAGATCTTACTATTTTTGTTTATAATGGCAATTTTCTTCTTTTTTTTGCGTTTATTACCTTAAAATTGAATTAATTTTTTAAAATCTTAAATTACTTCAAAAATAAGAGGTCTACAAAAAAAAACGATTGCATATCTAAATTCTATGGACAATTTTACATCTACTTCTTACTAAAAACACCAACTAGCTATTTAAATAAAAAGCAAAAAAGTTAAGACACCTTCTTTTCAGCAAATTTATATTAGATTAATTTTCTAAATCATGGCCCCTGATTTTATGATTATTAAAAACTTATGAGTAATTGATAATCATAATCAGACATACAGCATGACCCTCGAAAAAGTATTTTTAAGCATCTGCAGCCCTTATTTCTCAATGAATTATAAAAAAATGCATATGTCCTTGTTCTCCATAGTATTCCACATAAGTAGATATAAAAATTTTTTTTTTTACCTCCATTAACACCGGAGATTTTTAGAGCTAAAGTTTTGAAAAAGTGACTGAGAAAAAATTTTTTTTTTTGTTTCCCTTATTTTTCGATGGTTATATTATGTTTTTCTGGCAACTGAATAATGAGACACAAAGAAAAACAAGTTAACTAATTATTTCTTTTTTATTCCACCAAAAAATATAAATTTTTAATGGCAAAAAATACTACTGAATGAATTGATTATTTGCAAATTTTAGGTTATTTATTAACCCTTATTTGAGAAAAGGATTAATTATGACAGTTGCTCCGCCTACTTTTCTGACATCTCAATAATTTAATAGGGGGTTAATTAAGCTTTTTAGACAAAAAAATCATTATGTTTTAATTTTATTTTCTTCATAACTTTTTTGTTATTAAAGTTAGGATTGTGAAACAAAAACAATTTTCCTGCTATATTCATAAAGATTTATTTGGTTTTTTAATCTTAAAAAATTTTGCCTAATAAGTAAGTTTTTCAAAATATCATTAAACTAAAAAGACTCAAAAAATATGTGTAAAAAAATGCTTTTTATTCAAAAACTAAATTTTTTATTTCATTTTTGTATAAAGTTTCTGCTAGTAACAAAAATAAAAGGATTTCTACCTTAATTTTGCTAAAAAAGTCGTTTCATGTTAAAAGTTACTTTTTCCTCAGTCACTTTTTCAAAACTTTAGCTCTAAAAATCTCCGGTGTTAATGGAGGTAAAAAAAATATTTTTATATCTACTTATGTGGAATACTATGGAGAACAAGGACATATGTATTTTTTTATAATTCATTAAGAAATAAGGGCTGCAGATGCTTAAAAATACTTTTTCGAGGGTCATGCTGTAGAATTATGTATTTTCTTATCAAAATCATTTTATTAGTCTTGATTAGCATTTCTTCATAACAATCTTATCAATAGAATCAGTGGCGTGCAAAGCACTTTGTCTAGGGGGGGGGGGGGCATTTTGAAGATTTTGTAAAATTTTGCATTTTGATTATATATACTAATTTTAAATAAGGGCGTTTTAAGGGGCGGGATTATTTGATTATGGGCCTTCTAGTTGTTATCCCTTCTTCCCCATCCCTATTTCCCATTTATATCCCCCATCTCTTCTCCCCCATCCCTTCTCCCCACCCTGCAATGACCGAAGGAAGGGAGCTAGAAAGCATCTTCGAAAAAAAAGTACAGAAGATAATTTAACCTTCCCCCCTCCCCCCCCCCCCCACCACAAAACATTTTTTATGGGTGGAAGGGGATGTTATAAAATCTCAGCAGGAAGGATGAATAACCCCATTAAAAAAAATTTGGGGGGGGAGATAAAAACACTCATTTTGGAAATAATTTACCAAAAATTTATCTATTATGTAAAACTGATTTTAAATATTTCTTTATTGTATGACAACAAGGATGACAACATCTTTAAGTAGCAAAGCACAAAAAAATAAATAATAAGAATACAGACAAGTAGATTTAAAGAGCATCTGTTGAAATAAATATATATTTTAGGTAGAAAAAGTCACAAATCCTTTTTCCTGTAAGTTGTGGTGTGATGATAGTCAAAGTAAATTACATACTGGATAATCGAAACAGCAAGAAATTTTATTTTTTTAATATTATAATCCAAAAAAAAAATTATTCGTACCATAAAAACCAAAGATAAAAAGAACTATGTAAAAAATAAAAAAAAATACAGTGTGTTTTTTTTTATGAGAACTTTTTTGAAAGCAATTTTACCCCACTTATAGTTATCAGAATTTAATGATTGATGGCTTATTTTCTTCGTTTTTTAATGCAATTAATATAACAACATAAAAATATTTAAGTTTTTATTGAAAAAGTACAGTAAAATCTAAAATTCAAAACTTAGGTGTCAACATCTAAAAATGGTTTTAGCGCATTTTTCTTTCAGCTAAATCTTCTACCCTTTGCAAGAAAAAAATTGAATTTTCTGTAGTCGACTTTGGTGGGCCAGTACTCCCTCCCTGGTTGAGATATGACCTTCAAACTTTGATATGTACTAGTACATGTACCTAATAGTATCTGTATACATTGTTAGCTCTATATCTCAACTTTGAAGTGTTAAGCAGCCATTCTTGCAAAAGGTTGAATATTTGAGCATAAGAAAAATGCGCTAAAACCATTTTTAGACGTTGACACCTAAGTTTTGAATTTTAGATTTTACTGTACTTTTTAAATAAAAACTGAAATATTTTTTTGGTGTTCTATTAATTGCATTAAAAAACGAAGAAAATAAGTCATCAATCATTAAATTCTGATAACTATAAGTGGGGTAAAATTGCTTTCAAAAAAGTTCTCATAAAAAAAACACACTGTACTTGTCCTTTCATCTACAGATATATAAATCTCTTAGAAATATGGAAAACTTTGGGGTATAGTCTCTTTTATGGGCAACGCCTCTTAAGGGGCATTTCGTTGTATTTTCATAGTAACTTTTAATAGGTTATTCTAGGTTAAGTTAGGTCAGGTGATTTCCCTGCAGGGTTAGGCAATTGGCCCCGCAGAAGCTATAAATAGGGGAAAAGCTACTGTGGAAATACGACGAAATGCACCTTACGAGGCAATGTCACAAAAGGGACTATACCCAAAATTTAAAAGATACAAAAATAGCCAAAAACGTCCTGAAAAGCAGTCTTACATCCATGAATCTTTAATAGTTAATTATACTCCAAAATGATGGGAATGTTAACATCAAGTTTTAGCCTTCTTTTTTTAATTGCAGTTAAAAAAATCACATTTCCCCCTTAGCATTACGTACTGACAGCTATAGTGAATTATAGAGAAGCTAAAAAGTTATATCAACATATATAAATGGCACTTTAAAACTCTGTTAATTTTTCATTAAGTGGTGTTTCCAAGGATTTATAAGGGCAGTGCGTGAAGCGCACCTAAAAATATTTACTTCTCCTTTGAACTAAAATCAATTAAAGACAACAAGAGTGGCGTATTTAATATCAAGTTAGGAATATAGAGTGTAGTTAGTTTTAAGGGTTTTTAATAAAAATTGCCATAAAAAAAAAACATATCTTTTTGTAAGGGTATGTACACAAAAAAAATGATAAACTTATTCTGAAAATAATATGACATCATATATAGTTATTCATTTAGACAGGCATACAGTGTTGAGAAAAAGGCTTAGATAAATATCAACGCTGTTTCTTTTTTATATAAAATAACTTTTTGATTAAATATTTGTTGTTTACAAATATTTTTATAGAAATAAAAACAAAATATACAATATTATAAAAAGCAGAAATCATTTGAAAGTGCGCGAAGTGCAATTTTTTTTCTTCAAATATGCAGGGAGAGAGGGGTTTTTGGACTATTTATTGCACTAGTCCCCAATATTTCATATAAAATTTTCTTATTCGTTGGCTCAACAACTTTGGGGACTTTAATGGAATTTTGATTGGTTGGTTAACTAAGTTGAGTTTCCATACATTTCATCCACTAATTGTAATCTATATAAGGGGTAATTTTGTGTATCATCATTGGGGATGTACAAAATTTCTTTGGTAAAAAGTTTATATTATACAAAATAAAATAATTCCTATTACCTGGTTTGTTATGTTCAGTGAAAAAAGATTATAACCTAATTTCTACACTAATTAAAAAAATTGGTAAGGTTAAATGATAGTAAGTAGCTGTCTGTAAGGCGAAGCGCCAAAAAAATTTTTTGTGAGTATTTCTTGATATTTTTTTTGGAAACTGGGATAGTTTTGCTTTTTGTAGGGTAGGGGGCAAAAAGGGGCATTTTTGGTGACCAGGGGGGGGGCAAAATGGGGCATTTTTCAACATTTAGGGGGGGGCAGGGGGGGCGACGGCTAGGGGGGGGCAGGGGGGGGCGTTTTGGTCGCTAGGGGGGGGGGGCGATTGCCCCAAATGCCCCCTTCGGTTCGCACGCCACTGAATAGAATTATGTATTTTCTTATCAAAATTATTTTATTAGTTTTAATTAGCATTTCTTCATAACAATCTTATCAATTGTTATACTTTAAATATGCCAATTTTTCAGTCAATATAAAGTCATTATTTTGTGGCCATACATGAATCAAATACCTAGTGTTAGTTTGCTTGGCGAAATATCAAAGGAAAAATAAGTTGCATCAATGTTTTTAAGGGGATTTTTTTTCTACTTAAAAGATCAAATAGTTCAGTGGAATTTATAGAAAAAAAATCCCTTATTATAGTATATATATATATGTTAAACTAAGAGATTTACTTTATTATAATTAATTTTCTTTATTGCCCCACTTTATGGATAAAATAATGTTTGCCTTGGTATGTTATATTTTCAGAATCAGGATGATACAGATGTTGTTTATATTGTTGGTTATGTGGAACCAAGCAGCAGAGGCTGGGACTGTTGGAGATGAATGTTTTGCTCAAATGACAAACAAAACATTCACCCACTTGGAGTCAGGACAATTTCCAAGCACAAATAGAAACAAAATTACTTTTAATATTCAAATCTTTTAAAATATTCTTAATGTTTTGGGTAGTTTTGCTAAAATAATGTGTATACTTATCAAATAATACTTTAAACGAAATTTTTCATAATTAAAACAGTTATTGAATAAAACCTGGCAAGCTCTAGCCCCTAAGATTTTGTATTGGATATTATATAGTTGTTGGACCAGTTTACACAAATATGACTTTGGATGAATGCCTAGAGAGCTGTGTTAGAATGAAGAAATGTATGGCTTTTACCCATCTGGTTAGTCTTTCAAATAAGATTTATTTCCAACATGTCATTCTTGTAAAATTAACTGTATTTTGATACTTTTAGCCAAAAAAATTGATAAAAACTTATGTAAAATTTACTTATTGTAAAGATAATCCAAATTTCAAATTGGGCTTCTAACTTTTTGCATACCATTGAAATCTATTAATGATTGGTAAAGCACAGTTCATTTCTGTAAAGATTTTTTTTAAATTGTCAATCTTAACAAGATGCATAGATTTTATTTCTGATGACTGAAATATTTAAAGTTATTAAGTTTTTCATAAAACCACCCCATTTATGATAAATTGAATGCTAAATTTGCGTGACATTAACAAAGCAGTTAAAGAAAGTTTAAAACTATATGAAAAAAGGTACAAAAACAATAAAAGTTTACTATTTCAGGGCACGGATAACAGCTGCAATCTGTTCAACTTTTTCCCTGACTTGGGGGCCAAGGAAAAGGAGATCCCTTGCAAGGTATTTAAATTTTTTTTAACTACTTGATTCAAAAACCCTAAAAACTGTCTGTAACACACATCTCAAAGTCAGATACGAATTAATTTGACTTTTTTTTGGTACTTTTACTTTAGAGGTTTTTATTTCCTGTTTCATCAACTCAAGAAATACACCACATTGGAAAAACTCTGTGCATGCCAATAATTGCAATCTTTTCTTGTATGACGGTCTTTGTTTTTGCTTTCTTTTTTTATAAAAAATATAATTAAATACCAAGGGTGTATATTCTGCAAAATTGACCCTGCTAAAGGGGGGGGGGGGAATAAAGAAACATATGGTAGGGGAAAAAATGTAAAAATTAAGAGAACTAAAAACATTTTTTTAAAATTTTTCTCCCATCCTTGGTGTAAAAAACTAAAAGAATATGCAAGAGAGGGGGAGTTCTGTAAATATTTTTCCCCTTCCTCGCTGGAAAAAAACCAGGAGGGGAAAAAAATTAAAAATTTTGCAGCAGGGAAAAAATTAATTTATTGCATTTGCATTTGCAAAGACCTCAACAAATCACATCATTCTTGCAAATATGTTAAATTATCAACTTTGCATAAGAACTAAATGTACCTAAACTAGACATGTGCAGTGCAATCTATCATTTTTATTAGATAAAATCTTGTTTTTAGGGCCCCTGTGTTACTCGTTATATTGGATTGCCTCAGTTCTGCTACACCATATCAACTGACTATCCATTTTAGTAAGATGTTTTGTTATTTGTGAAACAAATCATGATGAAACTTTGTAGGATTATGTAAAATGTTAACTTATTTAATCCCTGAATTTATTTTAGCCGTATATCTTGAATAGGAGTATAGAAATCATGAAAACCTAAAAATCTAGGAATCGAACTAGCACCCCAACTAATATGCAAATCTCAAAAAAACTTTATAGAAGTATGCAGAATTTAAACTTATTCAATCACTGAAAATTTCAGTCGTCTATCTTGAAAATGAACCGAGAAAATCACGTTTCCCCCAAAACGTTTCAGACGGACGGACATTATAGGTTATAGAGTAGCTTCGCTACTAAAAATGTCATTTATGATAAAGTTTGCGAATAAATTTTGTTTTAATTTACTTTTAGCCGGCAGCATGTGAACCGCTTAGATGATTGCTACACCTATGGAATCCTATGCAAGAACCACTACATGCTGCAGGTTGATAATATATACTAATCAGGCCTACTATTCTAACAATCACTTCAACAAAAAATCACGAAACCTTTCGAAGTAAGGTGGGGGTATATCTTGTTTTTTTGATATAACTGAAGAGGGGTGGGTAAGAAGAGGAGGAAAATGGGGGTTGTGGGGAAATTCTCCTTTATTATTGTTTGACAGAATCACGTTCCCTTTTCCCTGATACTAATTAACTTATTTTAGGTAAAAAGAATGAGTGGATAATTTACATTTTTAAAATAATATCAATAGACTTATTTTCTAAGGAGTCTTCCAATAAGGCTCCTAATCCAATTATTTTCATTTTTAAATATATTTAAGCAAGTTTCATTAATTAAGGATGAAGTGAACAGATCATTACTTGAATTACAAAGGATGAAAAAGGAAGTTGAGGTATATAATACATTTATCCTATTCTGTATGTTTAAGCCAGTTTTGAGTTACAGCTTTTCTTTGATAAAAGGGGTGGTTTTAATGCAATCATCTCGTAATCAACCGCAAATGGCACTTAGAATCTAAATTTTGTTATGTAACTTGGCATGATTAATCCTACATAGTGTAGTGGTTAGCGCACTACGCTATGGTTGGGTAGACTTTGCACTTAGTTGACAAAATGCTGTTGCAATTTGTCAGATTATAATCACGCAACCTTCCCTAAGATGCCCTAGGGTTGTAAGGAGGGAGATTTGCAGGAAGTTAGGATTCTACTAATCAAGCAGCTTTAACAATACTTTCCCTACAAGAACCACTACATGCTGCAGGTTTTTAAAATGAATGATAGGAAAATTTACATAAAAAAAACAATATTAATAGACTTATTTTCTAAAGAGTTTTCTAGTATGGCTTCTAATCCAATTATTTTCATTTTCAAGTATGTTTAAGCCAGTTTCATTAATTAAGGATGAAGTGAACAGATCAAGACTTGAATTACAAAGGATAAAGAAGGAAAATGAGGTATTTGATATATAAATTCTATTAATTTTAATTTTCCAGTATGTTTAAGGCAGTTTTATTTCCTAAGATAAAGCTTTTCTGTGGTAAATGGGGGAGGGGGAGGGGAATGTGGTGACTCGTAACTAGGGTTGGGCCGGATATTTTTTTGGCCGGATACCGGATACCGGATATCCGGCTGATTTCAAATGCCGGATATCCGGCAAATATCCGGTTATCCGGCCAAATTACCGGATATCCGGCCGGATAACCGGCCAAATTACTACATATTAAAGTATCAAAAAAGAATATAGTCCCTTTTGTGGCAACGCACCTTAAGGGGCGATTCGTTGTATTTTAAAATTGCTTTTAATAGGTTATTTTAGGTTAGGTTAGGTTATATTTGTTTAGGTGATTGCCCCGCAGGGTTAGGCAATTGGCCCCGCAAGGTTAGAGTCCCCCGCAAGGGGCTAGAAATAGGAGGAAAGCTACTGTGAAAATACGAATAATCGCTCCTAAAGGGTGGTTGCCACAAAGAGGACTATACCCGCAAAAAAAATTTCTTCATAAACTAGTGTTTTATATTATACTAGCGGCTGCGTCCCTAGTATCTAGGGATATTAGAAGGGACATGAAAGTGCAGAAAAATAATTTAAAACCTTAGAACGACTTTTTTTTATAAAAATGAAACAGCCTAAAACCACCCTGGGACCTATAAGAAGCTTCACTCTAAAGGAGAACAAATCAGTTCAGCGGTTAGCGAGATCCTTCGCTACAGACAAAAAAAGCTTACTACTTTGTATAATAGGATAAAATTAAGATTAAAACTTAAAAAATAAGTAAGTATTAAATGATCTTTCTTCTTAGCAAATAAATCTAATGAACTATTACTTCCCTCAATCTGTAATATCAACCCCTTCACGATTGGAGGATGGGCGGGGATGTGGCGTTGAATGCCTGCCCCCCCCCCCCTCTGTTTTTTTCTATCCCATTTTCTGTGTATAAAAGGTAGAGGGCTATATCTAAGTGACTTTCGAAATATGGGTATGACACATAACTGAGAGTTAAAATTTTTTTAATACCTCCTTCCTGGCGGGCACAGGATGCCAGCAAATCTGGTAAGGTCATTCAGGTAAAAAGTAAAAATATATTTTTACTTAAACAAAGCATTTCATGTTATCTAATACTAAAATATCCTATAGTCATACATCCTCATATGAAATATAGGTGTTCAAGTTGATTTCAGGTTCCAGGTATAATCCTGCAAGTCCTGAACCTCCAGGTCTCCAGAAATCTTTAAACGGTTCCTGTGACTGCAAATTTTTACTTGAAGATTTCAAATTTTAAACTTAGGCTTTTTTATATATCTTCATGACATATTACAATTTCATAAAATCCGTTGCCGTTTACCTGCAAACCGTCGGTTTGCAGCTGGCAGCTGCCAAGTACTGCTGCCACCGCCAAAATTTATGTTATGAGATTTCTAACATAAAATTTACATAAAGATAAACATATTTAGAAAATATTGTTCTTCTATCTTCAATTATAAGAAAATTACAGCCATTTAAGATTTAAAAAAAACAGAGATTTTTGTTGTAAAATATAGAAGATTATATTGCCGGATATCCGGCCGGATAGTTTCAATATCCGGTATCCGGTCGGATATTGAAAATGGCCGGATATCCGGCAATATAATCTTCTATATTTTACAACAAAAATCTCTGTTTTTTTTAAATCTTAAATGGCTGTAATTTTCTTATAATTGAAGATAGAAGAACAATATTTTCTGAATCTTCTATATCTTCTATAACCCTACTCGTAACATAAAATACCAGCAATTTTATTTTGGATGCTACTCCCTTAGTTATAGAGATAATTGGGTAAAATCTTTTTGGTTGTGGCACTAATTACCCCTAGTTTTGGTGTCTTTAAAAAACGGCGGCGGTACCGCCGCTCCGGCCATTTTCCGCCGCCAAAAAAAACATGGTTTCAAATTATTCCAAATTGCCTAATTCGACGAGAAATGCAATAAAAAAAAAATTTTGGTGGCGGCGGAAAATGCCGGTGAAGGGCGGCAGCGGCGGTCCTGCCGCCGTTTTTTTTTTGAAAGATACCAAAACTTAGTAATTAGTGACACAACCAAAAAGCTTTTACCCAAATTAAGGGAGTAGCACCCAAAATAAAATTGCTGGTATGTCATGTTACGAGTCACCATATCCCCCCCTCCTTATATCATGTAAAAATTTTCCTTATTGCAATATGAAGCATATGACAAAACATATAATAAGGAAGATATGAATAGTTAAATATCATAGGTTATTTATCCTAAGAATAAATAACTAATGTTATACCTAATACTCCCTGACAAACCAATTATAGAGAAGCTACACTTTCAAAACAAACACAAAATCAGATAGATAATCCAAACTTAGCTAAATTAAATCCAAACTGACTATCAACGTACAAACTTAATCCCACCAAAACTACAAAAACTCAAAAAAAACAGATTTACAGGGATAAATATATATAACACAAAAATAAAATTATCACTTGAGTTTCTTAAATGGATCATATTGACAATAAAGTGTGTGTCTAAACATCAATTCAAGAATTAAAAATTCAGAAATATTCAATTACTCAAAGATGTACAGGAAAACACATCAAATTTAGCTAGTATCATGATTTGTTCACCATAAGTTTTAGTCTTACTAAAGGATGTTTTTATTTAGTTTATCTTAACCTGGGGAATTCAATTTTTTTGTCCATTTTCTTGGACCATGTATAAATTGTTAACTTTACATCTTAGGAAATGTCTAGACAATTTGAGCAACTGACGACTTCACAGATTTATAAGGTAAACTTTGGATTAGGTATTATTAAATATTATTATAATTACTATTACATAATTCGGGTATAGTCCTTTCCACGACATCCCTCCATAAGGAGCGATTAGTCGTATTTTAAAAATGGATTTTTATAGGTTATTTTAGGTTAGGTTAGGTTATATTGTGTTAGGTGATTGCCCCACAGGGTTAGGTAATTGTCCCCGCAGGGTAAGAGCCCCCCGCAGGGGCTAGAAATACGAGAAAAGCTACTGTAAAAAATACGAAGAATCGCTCCTTATGGAGGGATGTCGTGGAACCCATAATTCTAATATGTTATTTATAACTAGCGACTACGCCCCCAGACACTTGTGGTGAAAGGAAGGGGGGGGGGGGGTGCCAAGTTTACCTTGCCCTAATTTTAAATAGAAAAACTAAAAAAGTAAATATGTTGTGGGGCATATTTCTAGTGGCAATATGTATTTCGAGGGTTGAGAGTACCCTACTAAAAATAGTTTAAAACTTTTCCTGGACCTTTTAGAAGCTTCACGGTATAGACCCAAATCTGCAAAGCGGTATTGAGATCCTTCACTACAGACAAAAAATCTTACTACTTTATATAATAGGATAATTATTTAAGGTTCAAGAAAAAATTGTTCCTCTTCGACAGGTTATTTATTTAATGTTCTTTATAAGTTTAGTCAATTCAAGTTTTCCAAATTCCTCCATTAAAAAAGAAAACTAATATAAATTGCTTGTACGAAAGATACTAATAATAAATGACAACAAAGCATACATAAATAGATAAATTTAATAACATCTTTATAATTTTAGGTTCTATTTGAACTGAGTCCTGCAACTTTGATTGAGGAAGAAAACAAATCAAGGCAAACTACTCTGATTTATTTTGCTACACTAACAGTTTCAGAGGTGGACACACTTAAGTCACTCATTGAGAAAAGTCCTGATAAGGATAATGATGATCTTAAATCATCTGCTAACCGATTTGAAACGTTGGTACAAATATCTGAAAAAATTTTAACGGATACTGACAATAAGTTTAAGGGATACATTTCATTTTTATCCGACTCCGAAACTGAAACAATTTTGTCACTCCATTTAATGACCATTAGAAATCCTGATAAGGATAATGATGATTATAAATCATTAGCTAACCGAATTAAAACGTTGAATTCTGAAAGGACGGCAACTATAGACAAAATTGAAAAGCTTCAAGATTGGAGATCAATTCTTGCCGATGTAATAGATGTTGTTAACGAAAAACCTTTACTAGAATGGATTGATTTTGACCCTGAAATTGTATTAGAAATGCTTTCATCTCTTAAAATTTCTTGTCAAAATTATAAAACTCAAACCTAAGATCAAACATGCAGTATAAATAGTGTTTAAGCTTAAACCATTTTAATAAAATGTGCTTCCAAATATTTAAGCCGTAAGGTTGTTTTACAAAAAAGTTTTTATTTCAATATTCTTGGTTAAATATGTACAATCTCTTTAAGTTTAATAAACTAATAGCTTCAGCTAACTTCTTTTCTATATTACAACTTAGAGCAATGTCTGTCTGTATGAAACTTAAGATCTAGGTAACCACTGAACCATTTTTGCCATACTTTAAGAAAACATACCCTTTTGTTCAAGAATGCATTTTTTAAGTCGAACACTTCCTTTTAAAAAATTGCCTGTTGCCCCAACAAAATAATTATGAGAAAAACTTACAATTATTGATACAAGGTTATTTCATTTTATTAAAAAATACACAGTTAAAATTTTAAAATAAATTAAAAAAATTTTTTTAATAAAAACTAGAATAATGTTGAAAAAGCAACAAAAATCTTCATAAGTGGCGCACAATTATAAATTACATAAAAATGTAATAAACAAGAATGACAACATCCATAAAAGCGAAAATCTTAAATGTAAGGACGACGAACATTAACACCTGTAGATTGTCAGAACTGAATTAGCAGAATCAAACAATATTGTAAGTAAATTTGATGCAAAACAGCATAAATAGATGATACTGTTTAAGGACATACTTACATTTTTGGGACTTGTTGAGAGAGATGCTTTGCTTATAACATTGTACCGTGTTGTATTAGGAATCAGTTTTCAAAAAATTGTACCTAACTACTACAGGAATAATCATGCAAAGTTTGGAATCGATAGGACAATTCTAACCTGTTTAAATTTACGAAAATGCTAACTTTGACGTACGGATGGACCGACCGGCCTTATTATAGAAAAGCTTCGCTTTTAAAAATACATAAATACACTATAAATAAAAAACATTTATATTTAAAAGGGGTTAAAAAGAGCAACTATAGTAAGTTCATTTTTATAGTTCTTAATTTATGTATAATGATCTCAAATGATAGCTGCTTAGACTGATGTAGGTATTCATTAATTGAATTAAATCTATTTTTAATCCATTTTAAAGTAAATGATATCACAAAATAACACTTGTTTAAGGTATTTAACAATAACAAGCGCAACCAAAACAAGCTCAATAGTTTGCAGATGGCTATAATACCAGGGATCTATAGGGATAAGACAATGACCGATATATTGATGTACATCCCAAATAATGATACACAAAATTACCCCATTTGCAGACTACAATTAGTGGTTGAAAAGTTTTGTCATACAACTTACTGAACCAACCAATAAAATTTCAGTAAAAGTCCCCAAAGTTGTCAAGCCAACGAATATGAAAATGGTATTAAGAAAACTTTTGGGACAAGTATAATAAACAGCCCAATATCCACTCCCTCCCTTCATTTATAATGCAATGAAAGGTCATATATTTAAAATCGACAATATTGGGAGTACTGACAAACTATAGTCAACTGTAGTACGTAGATATCAGAGAAAGAGATTACAATGGGCTGTTTATTACACTAGTCCCCAAAGTTTTACAATAGAGTTTTCTTATTCGTTGGCTTAACAACTTTGAGGACTTTTACTGAATTTTTAATTGGTTGGTTTATTAAGTTGAGTGTCCTAACATTCGAACCACTAATTTTAATTTACAAAAAGGGGTAATTTTGTATGTCATCATTCGGAATGTACACCAATTTATCGGCCATTGTCTTATACCTTTAGATCCCTGAGTAGCTAGAGTTAGACTTATAAAACAAAAAATACATATTTTTTCTTTCAATATGTAAATAAAATGCATATTTTGTTTAATAAGTTGACTTCAAACTCTTCAAAAAAAAATATTTTTTGCAATCAATATGGGCGAATGGCACTTAGAATCCGATTTTGTTATGAAACTTTGTATAAGTAATCTTTGGAAGGTCTATTTTCACTAAATCGAACAAAAAAAACGGCTTACGGCTGTAGAAACCCCTAAAATTTAATTATAAATTTAAAAAGCTTGGACGTCCTTGTCAATAATAGTTATTTATCGTATCGTATTTTAGACAGCTATTTGCGGAAATTGAAATAAAAAAGTATAAGATTAAAACCAGTTTTTTTTGTATTGATTTTTTTATAGGTATTTGTGGAAAATTGTCTGTAATACCATGCTAAGTAAATAAGTAAGTGAATAAAATAAATTTCCCCTTCTTAAAAAATATTTTTTTGTTCAAATCAAACATTATGCATTGATTAATGTTTATTAAACTAAATAGTTAAAATCAGGGAGGTTTCCCTAAACGAGCACACAAACACTCTAGCCCCTCCCTCCCCCATCTATGTCATTTACATATCGTAAGATAAATAATTCTTAACTTACTCATCGTAAATCAAAATGCCAAAAAAATTCTCAAATGTCTGAAAACAGAAAACCTGAAAAATTAAGGAATGAGACGATTAGGCAAGCAGCTGCCGATCTGGGCAGGCTGCAGCTCAGCAGCAGCAATAGCCGCGCCAGGTCATGATGATGGATATAAGCAGTGCGACTACTTCAATCAGCGAAACGGCTGCAAAGACTAGTAAACCTGTCATTTCCATCAACGGAACTACCCCCAGCAACCATCAACAACCCGTCAATACAGACTGGCCAATGGGAACGGCTGCTGTCACAAGCAACTCCCGCCCCGCGCACCCAAAACTAACAAAACCCGGAGTTTTCTACCCTTGAAGCGTCGCTTTGGAGGAAAATGTCAACTGTGACGAATTCCTAAGACGACAAATACACAACAAATGTCACCAGTGACCAAAGATGAATTAAAGAGGAGTATGCACGAACGAGAGCAAGTGATTTTAAGCACCTTCCAGCAATGATTCTAAATGTTTTTTGGTGAATATACTAGGGTTGTGTTTAATATCGTTATATAAATTTTTTTTAAATAAGTTTCACCATGGTTTTATATGAGAAAAAAATTTGAATTGTTAGGCATTTCTTACTATATATCATCAAATGTTTTGTTGAGTTTAAACTGCTATGATACAAAAGTAAACTTATTCAATGAAAAATGTTAATTTAGAAAAAGGGAGGGTAACCTATTTTTTTTTTTTTTAAACTTTTAGAATCACCGCGGGATGGTGCTTAGAATCGCTTGCTCTAGTTCGTGCATAGTCCCCTTTTAATGATTGTAATTTTCCGTTTCAGTTTGATTAGAAAACAATATTTAATATTGTACATTATTTATTATTGTAAAATTATAATTATATATGTGTATATCAAAAGTAGGTTTTGGTACATATAAATGGGAAATTCTTTATCACATAAAATATATATATATATACATATATCCTTACAAATTATATATTACAAGTTAACAAAAACTTATTATTTTACGGACCATTAAAGAAAATATTTTTTTCATAATTAAAGCTTTTAAGATATGTTTTTTATAGTTAAAATAGTATAAAAAGTTATTGTAGATTCAAATGATTATTGGATTCTTTAGTCTAGTTGTTAATCGCATCATACTATAGACATCTTTCCGCGGATAATTAAATAAAACGTGTAAGATTAATTCCAGTTTTCTTGCTCCCTTTTTTATAATTATTCGTGAAAAATTGTCTATAATTTGATACTATACATGAATATTTCTGTATAACTCAGAAACAGTTCTAATCAAGAGGATGTTAAGTTAATCTGTTTCTTATGATGTATTTTAGATGTCATTTCTATGTTTCTTGATTGATTGAAGCACTTGAAAATAACATTGGTCGCCAGCTATCTGATCCTCAATATTGTTAAAGACGTTTGCTCTTCTCTAGACCAGCGCAAAACTCCCGCCTTCTAAAATTTTAAAACCAAAAATTAATCAAAAATATGATATTATATAAAAAAAAATAATTGGGATATTTTTAATCAATTTACAAATTACTTTTGTTTGTTAAATCTTCAGTAATTTTTATCTCTTAACTCTAAAAAGCAAGTTGGTCATTATTCCTAATGTATTTGACGGAGAGAAAGACAGATTGACGAATGTAGTTTAAACATAAAAATAGGTGCGCTTCTTAAAAATTACAACTAACCTTAAATAATTCTGCCTAATAGTGTCATAACTCATTATATGCCCGATTCTCAAAAAGGACAATAGGCTAGTAAAAAAGATATTTATCATAAATTTTGGGAATTTAAAAGAAAAAGTTATTAAACTGTATAATAAAACAAAGCTTTTACTCATTATTAAAAAAAAACATCAAAACTAGGGTTTATCAAAACATTTGTTTGTGATCCAAAGGAAGTTAAGTTATGATTTATCTTTTTTAAGACAAAATGTATTGTTGCATGTTAAATTTCAACAACTAGCTTGATAAATATCTTTTCCTCTTTTTCTGCTTGATGGTGATAATTTTCATTTTCGCCTCTTTGCTCATTTTTGTTCGCAACCAAGAAAACAAACGGCGCCTGTCAAATGCATTAGTTCAGTCAACATAATTCTTCACAAAAATGAAGCGGAACAAAATGTCTCAAAAATCAGCCATGTGACGTCATAAAAATATAAAAATGAGGGAGATGAGAGGAGAAGTGGAAAAGAAAAAGTGAAAAAGCCCCCCCCCCCCAATTTGCTTGGGGGGGGATAATTACCACCCCTGAAATCTGTTGGCAGGTGTAAATTCCCCCCCTCCCCCAAAAATAATTTACCCCCAGGGTAAAATTTATGGGGTGGGGGGGGGGGGTAATTTAATAATGTAAAAAGGTAAAATGTAAAAAGGGGGGAGAGGTTGGGTGTTATTGAAATATTAGCCAGCTGGAAGAAACATTTTATTAGTGTCCGAAAATCTGTTTAAAAAGTTTACAACTATGGCACATTGACATCTATTTTATCCGTTAAAATAGTAAAACGACACACTTTAGAGAGCATTATTTTTGAGGTCCCTAAGGCCATGCAAATTATAACAAATCATTTTTTAAATTTGAATTGATGGACAGTTAAAAAACTAAAAAATAAGCCAGGTTTTGACTCAAAAACACACAAATAGCAATTTTTTAATAAAAAACATAAAAAATTATTTCTGAGATCTAATGTCTGCCAGTTTTGTAAAGACATATGTTCAAAATTAATGACATACTCATTAGAATGTCTCTAGCTTTCACGTCCCTGGGTGGTTGAGAGACATAACATGTTAAATTATAAATTTTACCCAGGTATCTACAGGGGTAAAACAATCGCCGTAACATTTCCAATGTCAATACACAAAATCATTCTGTAGATTACAATTAGTGGTTGATACGTATGGGCACTTAAATCAACAAACCAACCAATTAAAATTCATTGAAAGTCCCCAATGTTGTTCAGTCAATCAGAAACGAATCAGAAAATGTTTTTATAAAACTTTGGGGACTTGAATAATAAACAGCCCATTGTCCCCTCTCTCTCTCTCTCTAAATTTTACCAGATTTAAGAAATAAATGTAAATATGATGACTGTATTCCTGATATCCAGAACTAATTGTATTTCTGAACATAATCTTTGTAGCTCCGCATCTGCCTGTAAGGAAATTTTAAATTTGCTTTCATTAAAATAATAGTATGGATTCAAAAACAGATTAATTTCCGCAGGATTAAGACCGGTTCCAACCCAACAAAACTGGTAGAAATCTTAAAATTTCTGTATCCATCTCACTTTCTCCGACGGTTATGCTACAAAAGACATATTTTATGCAAGCAGGTTTCGTGATTTTTTATATTTTTTATGTCTTATTTATGTCTTACTTTTTACAATTTTTTGTGCATCGCTACTTATGGATGTTGTGAACTTATTTTTCTCTGATAATCTATGCTCTATATGATTGACTGACAATTTCAAACAGCTTTGATACTATTGGATATAATCGTCTTTGTAGGTAGGTTAAAGACAAATTTAACTATCCTGAATTTCACTGATGTTATCAACAGCGAGACCAATGAGCATGTTGATGAGAACAATACTCATAACAATGATAAAGATGATGACCAGAGCAATTAGGACTGGTTGGAACTGAAGACTCTCCCTGGATTCTGCACTGAATAACTCTGCAAATTCCACTTCTCCTGAAATAAAAGATATTAACAATATTTGTGCTTTACCTTAGAGAGCTTAAGGAGCACATAACCCACCCCCCTCCCCTGTAAGGGCTTAAATCTAAGTAGGGTCATTATTATCTTTCGCTTTACCTCAAATGTGGGCCCTAACCCTGCTTATTATAATAAAAGCAAACAGGGTGTTTCAAAGAGAAATGTCAATTTTAAAAACTTAATTATGCATAGAAAAAAAACAATTATACAAAATGCTTTATATATTTGGAAAACATGTTTTGGAACATTTATGTTTCAATTATTAAAAATGATTGTTTCAACAAATTATGCTTTGAAAACCGGTTTTTCCAAGGGCCTTATTTAAGAAGATTTATGGATCAAAAGGTTGTGCAAAAAATGCAGATATTTTTAAAATTCAAATTACACGACTTGTGTTAATAGCAGAAAAAATGTTATGATTACCTGTAGAGTCGCCATAAATTCTAGTTTTTGGGAATATTTAAGTATGTACCTTTTTGTGCTATTTGTAGTTTAGGAGCTAGGTTGAAAAATGTGAGAAGAAGATCAAAAGTTTTAATTAAGTTGGAATCACGTAACTCCTATACTATACCTAGCACAGGAATGGTTATTATGCATTAAAAACTAGAGCTTATGACAATTCTAACGGTATGCATGCATAACATTTTTCTATCATTAACACAAGCTGTGCAATTTGTATTTAAAAATGTGCGCATTTTTATACAACCTTTAAATCCATAAATCTTCTAAAATAAGGCTTGTGGAAAAACGGTTTTTAAGGCATAATTTGTTGAAATAATCATTTTTTAACAATTGGAACACAAATGTCCCAAAACAGATTTTCAAAATATATAAAACATTTGCATAATTGTTTTTTTTTTCTATGCATATTAAGTTTTTAAGAATAAAATTTCTCTTGAAACAACCTGTATTTTCTATTTAGTACCTTTGATATTATAAGATATTATCTAATACATCCATGAAAGTGAAGCTCTTAAATCATACGGTATAACAACAAACGAACATCAACACTTGTAAAAATGATTTGCATTTAAGAAAAATGTGCTTATGAACTACAGATTTTATAATATGCTTTTTAGGACAAGAAAAAGTCATTTCACTTCTTGAAGGAAGGAATAAGGGTTAATGTTTTTACTCAATTTGATATCTAAACACTTAATTAACTAAAAAAGGTTCTGTTGCAAAGCTACTCTATAATTCACTTTATCTGTCTGTGAGTCCGTTTCTATTGGGAAAATGCGATTTTCTCGGCTGCTATGGAAAATCTTTGAAAATCTTTTTTTTTATGTTTCAGAAAGGTTTCGTGATTTCTAAGAATTATTGCACATTCATCAACTGAACATCTTCTCTGTCTGTAGATCGTTTTATCTGTTTGCTTCGCTACTTATGGATGTTGTCATCCTTGTTCTCTCTTCATTTTTGTATAAAATAAGGGCTGTGCCGGATATCCGGCCATTTTCAATATCCGGGCGCATACCGGATTTTGAAACTTGAAATTTACCGGATATCTGGCTAAAAAAGTATCCGTCCCAACCCTATCTCAAATCATTTCACCTGTGAACATTAGAATGGTTTTAAGGAAAGCAAATCTGAAGTCAGAGAAGGCATCATTCTCTCTCAACAGGATGTAGAAACTCATACAGAAGGCCAGGATAAAGATAATGATCATGGCGCACAGCTTGATCACAATGTAGAGGATCTTAAAGAACATGATGATGAACACCCCATAGAAGGAGTAGAACTTGAAGTATCTGAGTATGTTGAGTGTTGAAACAGCAAGCAAGATTGCACACACAGGCCATTTGTAGCTCACTGAGTCACTACATTCATCAACCTAGGCAACAAGAGAAGCAGCTTATAGTGCCTATAAAAAAAAATTACGCCATACAATACAAATGACCAATGACCACTAGACAAGTATACATTTTTATTGAGCAGTGGTAAAATAAATACTGGCCTATCATTGGTCATTTATATTGTATGACGTCTTGTTTTTAAAGGCTCTATAAGCTGCTTCTAACAAGAAACAACATTTGTAATGAAAAACAATAATATAACAGGTATAATATTACTAATCCTTATAAGAATTTTTCAATGAGGGAAATAAGATAAAAAGATTGATATGCCATGTGCAGCAACATCTAGGTATAATTTTCATATTTTATAAGATATCTTTAAAACAAGGATGACAACATCCATAAGTAGCGAAGCACAAATTGTGGATTGGAATACGTAGAAGTAGATTTAAAGTGTGTTTATTAAAATCAAGAATAGATTTATTGGAGAAAATAACACAAAACATTGTTTTATTTTGTATGATGAAGACGGTTAAAGTAAATTACATACTAGGGAAAAAATATTTTGAAACTGTTAATGCAAAAATTTTTAAAATTGGACTAAAAATACCAAAGATATGGGCAAATATGTCAAACATATAAAAATAGCCAAAAACCTGCTAAAAGGCAGTTTGGCCGCCATTGTTTCTTTTCTTAAAACGCCAGAAATTTAATTTTAATATCTTTAACTGACAAATTTTTGAAAATTGGACCATAAACACCAAAGATATGGGTAAAATTGTGAAAAATATAAAATAGCCAAAAACCTGCAAAAAGGCAGTCTGACTGTCATTGTTGTTTTCTTCAAACGACAGGAAATTTAATTTTGATATCTTTAACTGAAAAAAATTCGAAAATCGGACTATAAACACCAAAGATATGGGGAAAAATGTGAAAAATATAGAAATAGCCAAAAACCTGCAAAAAGGCAGTCTGACCGTCATTGTTGTTTTCTTCAAATGACGGGAAATTTAATTTTGATATCTTTCTTTAACTAAAAAAAATTTGAAAATCGGACCATATATAAATACCAAAGATATAGGGAAAATTTGGAAAATATAAAAATATAAATATAGCCTAAAACCTGCTAAAAAGCAGTCCGACCGACATTGATGTTTTATAGTTTATTGTGCTCCTTATTGATGGGAATGTTGTCAAAAAAATTTAAGCTCTCTATCTTTTATAGGAGCCGAGAAAATCACGTTTCCCCCAATTCATTAATTACGGACGGACAGACGGACGGACATTGTGAATTATAGAGTAGCTTCGCTACTAAAAAGGGATTTAGTTTCTCTAACCTATATAGCCGATTCTTTGAATCTATTTGTTTATATTGTTTCTTAAGTTTCAGACCTGTAATTAGTTTAACCCATTTTTTAGTAGCGAAGCTACTCTATAATTCACAATGTCCGTCCGTCCGTCTGTCCGTCTGTCCGTCCGTCCGTCTGTCCGTCCGTCTGTCCGTCCGTCCGTCCGTCCGTCCGTCCGTAATTAATGAATTGGGGGAAACGTGATTTTCTCGGCTCCTATTCAAGATAGACAGCTGAAATTTTTTGACAACATTCCCATTATTTAGGAGCACAATTAACTATAAAACATCAAGGGCGGTCGGACCGCTTTTTAGCAGGTTTTAGGCTATTTTTGTATTTTTCACATTTTTCTCCATATCTTCAGTGTTTATGGTCCGATTTTCAAAATTTTTTCAGTTATTGATATCAAAATTAAATTTCCTGTCGTTTACAGAAAACATCCATGACGGCCACACTGCCATTTTGCAGGTTTTAGGCTATTTTTGTATTTTTCACATTTTCACCATATCTTCAGTGTTTATGGTCCAATTTTCAAAATTTTTTCAGTTATAGATATAAGAATTTAATTTCCCGTCGTTTAAAGAAAACAACCCTGACGGCCAGACTGCCTTTTTGCAGGTTTTATGCTATTTTTATATTTTTCACATTATTCTCCATATCTTCAGTGTTTATGGTCCGATTTTCAAAAATTTTTCAGTTATAGATATCAACAATATCAATAGAAAACAACCGTGGCGATCAGACTGCCTTTTATCAGGTTTTTGGCTATTTTTATATGTTTTACATATTTCCCCATATATTTGGTGTTTTTGGTCCAATTTTCGATCTTTTTTGGGATATCAGTATCAAAATAATTTTTCTTATTGTTATGAGAATCTTTTATGTAATCTACTTTGACCGTCGTCATCATTTAAAATAAAACAAGGTTATTTTCTCCTATAAATCTATTCTTGATTTTAATAAGTACACTTTAAATCTACTTTTACGTATTTTCATCCACGATTTTTTGTGCTTCGCTACTTATGGATGTTGTCATCCTTGTTTATTTTGTCAATTGTATAATGAAGACAATTACCTCGTGATAAACCAAGTACCATGAGAAAACAGAAATATAGATGGATAATTTCAATGCCAACGTTGTTCTGTATTTCTTACAACTAGTGAACTTAGATAACTCAAAGTTGAAGCAGAGAATTATGAAGAACATGCTCAAACCCTTGATTGTTGTTATGGTTGGAAGAAACCAGTTTTCCAAGCCAACACATAGCTCTTTAGTAGCTGTTTCATTCAGAGTTTTGTTGGCAGATTTTATTTTTGCATCTTTCAGTGTGAGAAAAGAGTATGCTGAAAAAGTAACCAGAAACAGTGTGTAAATAACAGCTTCAAAAATAAATAGACACCTGCCATAAGTGCTCCACTTAAATTTAGTCAAGGCAATTGTCAATGGATGTTTCAACAAGTTTTCTTGTCTCTCATTTAACATGAGCTCCATGGGATGAATCATTTTGGATAAATCAGTGCTTTCTTCATAGTTATTTTCAAGATAATCATCATCATCAATAAAATCAAACTCTGAGGTTTCACTTTTAGACTTTATCAAGTAATTGTCTTCTATAAATTCAATTGAGAAAAAAAGATCTCCATTTCTTTCATTAGAACATCTGTCAAGAACCATTTCAGCAAGATCCGGGTAGTTTTTTATTAAAATTCTTATTGGAGTTGTTAAGATTTTTTCACTTTCTTTATCCAAAAAAGCTGCTCTTAATGATTGTTCCCATGATGAACTTGAAAGAATAACTTCAACAACTGATTTTTTGTCATTCTCAAGTGCCAGCTGCATGGTAGTTTTTCCTTCAAGATCTCTAACAGTTATATCTGCACCTTCATCAAGTAGAATTTTTACAATATCATGGTGACCATTTTTAGCTGCCAAATGCAATGGATTGTTAGGTAAAGTCATTGATTCGTTGTTTTCATTGGAATTGTTAGAAGAAGATGTTCTAATTAAGACATATCCACTTGATAATAGTATTTTGATACATTCTTTGCTTCCAGCTTCAGCAGCACAATCAAGTGGAGTTTTAAAGTGAGCATTGAAAGGTGTTAGTTCAAGATTCTTTTCAAGCAACAATTGGAGACTTACTGGTTGATTATGTTTGGCAGCAAGATGGGAGGCAGTGTTACCATCTTTGGCAAGCTGATAAACTGATTCTGGAAATGCATTGATAATTTCACTCATCAGCTCTATGTTGCCACTCTTAGTTGCTATATGAAAAGGACTTTCTTCATAATCATTTTTAACTTTAAGAAGTTGAGCATATTCATCCTTTGAAATGAAAGCTTTTAATATTGACCAAATTTCTTTCAGATTACCAACTCTAGCAGCTATATGCAAAGGATTTTCTTCCATAAAATCATTATCATTAAGAAGTTCATAAATTCTGTCTTTAGTAATTTTATTTAAGATATCATCAAGCAATTGAAGCTTATTGTGTTCCACAAGAATATGAATGAGATTTTGACCATGGTTGTTTTTAACATCAATCATCGCCCCAGCTTCATTTAAAACATTAAATACAGACTCATCACCTTTTATAAGGGCTGCCATTATGGGTGTTTGATAATAATTGTCTTTGCAGTTCAGTCTTGTACATGACCTTGGCTGAAGGTTGATTTCATCTCTAATTAGCGCATTTACTGCTTCTTTATGTCCATTTTCAGAGGCTATGTGGAGAGGTGTCTGTCCTTTGGAATTTTCAGAATTAACATCTGCTCCATGATCAAGAAATATGTTGATGAATGTTGTCAGATTTCTTCTAGCTGCCCTATGCAAAGCAGTTTCTCCAGATTCATTTTTCTGTTTCAGTTGAGTTTCAAGATAACCTAATTCTTTCAGCATTTGAACTATATCAATAGAGCCACCATATACAGCAAGATGTAGAACTGTAGACTTGCCAATGTCCTTATGCTGCATCAGTTCTTTGTATGATTCTTTGTCAAATTTCCTAATCACTTCAACAACATTAGCATATCCATTAAGAGCAGCCTTATGTATTGCATTCTGATGAAAATTGCAGATACATTTTATGTCAGCATCATGTCTTAGTAGATAATCAGCAATGTATGCTTTGCCCTCAAGAGCAGCTTTGTGCAAAGGAGTATTTCCCAGTTTGTCTCTGAGATCAATTTTGGAAAAATTGGCAGCAGAGTTGTCCAAAATAAACTTGACAGCAGTGATGTTTCCTTTAGTAGCAGCATGATGGAGACCTGAGGAACCTGACCAGTCCTGATTGTACAGATCAAACTTGTTTCCAGAAGCAAGAGCTTTCAGTATGTCTAGTGTTACATCTTGGTCCACACAGGGACCTACAAACAAGAAAGAAAAGTCAGTTGAAATTTTTGTTAACAAAATTATTTAGATTATAACGTTATTTCATGCTTTTTTCATGCGTTATTCCTGGTAATGAGTCAAACATTATATTTCTTTTGATATACTTACTTTAATTATACCAATAAAAACAACTTTCTGTTATTCCCGATCTAATTATTAAATTATGAAAACCAAAAATTTTCTACTATTAGTTTGGGGGAGAAAAACCAAACTTGGAATTGAGGTAAAAAATTTGAAATTGGTTCAAAGTTGATATAATTCAATTTTCTTATTAAGGAGATTATTATTCTGAATCCAATGACTGTTCTCTTCCTAGGTATCTGCAGGCAAAATGGAATGGAGTCGCTCCATTTGGATTCCTGGTGTTTACATCTGCACCCAACAAAACTAATTGCTTCACTACATCAGCTTGTCGACCTCTGTTGGTGTATTATTGTCAAACTAATAATCAATGCATTTCCAGATACGCCTAGTTTTTATCCATTAGGCTCTTCCCTATTTTGTGGAAAAAAAACCTATTAAGAGAAACTTTTCAAATAGCACCTTCCCACCTAAATTAGTAAGTTTTGTGTTTGTGTAATGTGTATGTTTGTCTGTCCAGTAAGATCTCATGAGCAGCTGGACGAAAAGTGTCTCAACCATGACACTTTGGTTGAGTATGACTTCCGAATTAGCGGGAAGTTCTCGAGATCTGTTGGCGAACATACAAACCCCCAATACCAGGAACCATCAAGTTTCAACAGCAGGTTTGATTATAGATTTATTGATGAAATTATTTCAAAGTCCTGAAATTACAAAATCAATTAGTTCATAATTCCAGTTATTTATAACCACGTAATCTTAATTGCTTTTTAAAAATCATTTTTCTCTACGGTTAAGAATCTTTGGAAACTTTGGCTTTAAAGGAAAATTATTTGGTTTAATAAATCATTGTTAAATGCAAAAATAAAGGCACATAAAAAATACTAAAACATATATTAATCATTATTAAGTTTCATGTTTAGCTGGCTAAAGCCTTTTTAAAACTACATATAATCGTCCTATACACCATTCTTCTTAATAAAATTAACAAATTCTACCTGAAGTTCTTATGGTTTCAAATCCCTGGTATACTAGGGTCGTTCACGCACTATGAGACCAATGATAGGCCCAATTTTGTTCTCCGAAATCTTCACACACTCATGTCTCATTCCAAAGTAAGAAACGTGGGCGCATATAAACAATCCATACCGCGTCACTTTATGAAAGGAAAGTCAAAAAAGACGATATTTGCGCTTAATTCTAGGATAATGATAAGGAATTAATTTCGAACTTGATAAACACAAAGCTTCCTCGAAAAGAGGTTAAGACACACCCCCCGTTTGAAAGTCAAATTAACTTCCTTAACGAGATTCAAGGTTTTTTTGCGCTGAGCACTAGCAACATTTCTCACTAAACTCAACTCACCATAATCACATGAGAATGGCCACATCCCAAAAAACGTGACAATTTTTGCTCCTAACTAAATGAAACCCCGTGAAATGCATACACAATATTATACTCCTCACTAGGACTCATAATACCTCACATTTTAGGATAGAAGGATGGGGATTGGTTTGTACCATACAATATTCCAGGCACATGACACTCACAAGATCACATACACAAATCCTAAAATGGATAATCCTATTAATCATGATGTTGCAAATATAACAACTTATACTAAATAATAATCATTTCATAATCAATAGGTAATAAATCATTATTAATAAATCAATAAGTACCTACGAAATCAGGTTGAAATGTAAACAATAATGGTAAAATAAAACGAAATAAATCTTAGACAAGAAAATTAAGATTTATAGGTACTTAAAATTAAATTTGTTAAGCATCAAAAAGAGTAGTAAGAAAAAATATTTCAAAATCCTTGGGCAGAAAGTTTTTCAAACTTAATGAATAAGAACTGTACTATCTTAATCAACAATAAAACTTTTTAATACTTAAAGAATAGCAAATAATAATATTTTCGTTAGAATTTTCATCGAAATTATGAAAAAAAAATACCAATTTTTCTTTGTAAAAAATATGAGACTTTAAATATGAATTTTCAATCATTCCTTGATCTGAATAAAAATGTTTTACTTGATTGAAATTCATATATAATTTTTAAAAAATCTGCTAAAAAAATACTTGATTTTTTTTCTTAGAATAAATATCGAATCACGCAACCTCGACACATTTATTCTTTTTGGTAAACTTTTCAGGTAAGTTTTATAATGAATTGTACTTTTGAAAAGAAATTAAACTCAATAAAATTAAATTTGAGCATATGAAATAGAATAAAAATTAATCGCATTTCGCTTGATTCTTATTTTAGGCATAAAAATAGGCATATGAAAATGTAGCTTTTTACTAAAAAAAATGTTCTTAGTTTTCATAAAATAAGAATCAATTATTAATCATGATTTTTTTTTAACCGCTTTTATTTTAATATCTGCGATAAAAATGAAGGAAAGGTTAATTTAAAATATGCATAGTTTATCTTAAATTAACTCTGTGATATTCATATAAATAATATTCAATATTTTAATAATATCATACATCGTGTTCATTATTATAATGCTTAATAGAAAATAGAGTCTACATTTTTAAACATGAACGAAAATATATGTACCTAGGAATAATTGCTATAAAATACTTTCTCAAGGTTTAAAATTGTCCGAAGTCGCTAGGTACATATATTACTACGAATCTCTGCTCTCGGAATGAAGAAAAATCTTTACGCGTGGATTATTAGGAATCCTTGCCTCCGGAGTGAAAGAAAAACCTTTATTTGCTTACAAATTAAAACAATTATCTTGATTTTTTGCGATAATCTTTTTAAAATAATAATAAGAAATATTTTAAACGTTATCATAATAATTTTACATGTTGTGTTCTTTACTTTAATGCATTATCTCATATGAGAATCTGAGAATTAACATTTTTTAAGCAAAAGTGAACCATGAAAAAAAATACTTTTCGAGGTATTTTAAATTCTGCAAAAATCATTTGGTAGTTAACACACGAACTTTTGCTTTTCAAAATCATACTTAAAGAAACAAAATCTTTTAAAATCTGCTTTAAAAGTCTAAACAGTTTTGTAGAATTTTTGCTTAGGTATGAACAATAAAATTAGTTGAATAATGAATACTTATTCTTTACAGAACCCATTTTGGTTCCCTTCACAAGCCTAATATATAACTTGTAATATTTTTTCTTTAAAGATCATTTTCACATAAATAGTTTATGTTGTAGATTAGATATGTGTGGTTTGAAATTTTTCAATGACTTTCTGGCGGCAACACCCGCCATATTTCCACCCGCCATTTGCAGGCCTCTTACCCTGTGTCGGGCGGCAAGGTTGGCAGCAGCCAAGTCGATTCTTGATTCATGACAGCACCAGGGCAAGTAATAAAAGTGTGACTGTCATAAAACTTAGAATCATCTACCGGCTTTTGTCCGGCCGGAACCGAAACTCCCGTCGGCTCTTGTCCGGCCAGAACCGAATTTCTTATCGGCTCTTGCCCAGCTGGAACCGAAACTCCCGTCGGCTCTTGTCCAGCTGGAACCAAAACTCTGATCGGCTCTTGTCCAGCCGGAACCGAAACTCCCGTCGGCTCTTGTCCGGCTGGAACCGAATCATTCAGCGGCTCAATACCCGCCGTAACAATATTCTCAACGGCTACAGTATCGTTACCAATATCATCAGGAATAACTGCAGCACAACTAACATCATTATCAATATTAGCCACGGCAACACCCACCGTAGCCATGTTGTCAACGGCTGCGGCACTAGCAGAACCAAAAGGTTCATCAGCAGCGTTACAAGCAGAACCAACAGGTTCAATAATAGCAGCTACGGCAGACCCAACCGGTTCATTATCAACAGCTACGGCAGAACCAACCGGCTCATTATCAACAGCTACGGCAGTACCAACCGGTTCATTATCAACAGCTACGGCAGTACCAACCGGCTCATTATCAACAGCTACGGCAGTACCAACCGGCTCATTATCAACAGCTACGGCAGAACCAACCGGCCACGCACTCTCATCAACAGCTACGGCAGCTTTATATGCAGATTTCTGCTGACCAGCTCCATAGTCAGCACTTGTACAGATAAAACCACTACCAAAAATGGTTCGCCACAACATAGACTGGCCCACTTTCTGGTAGGTTGATGGAAACACGTCAGGATGTGTATTTCCAATGATGATATCTAAGCCTCCACTAATATATGTAAATCTTTCTGGCGGCATCTTAAATATCTCGGCGGCGGTTTCCGGATGGACCGAGCGCATCTCGTTGCCACCTCCGAAGTTAGGCATAACAGCTGCCTCAAATTCTCTCAAATTACCATCCCTGTCCTTCAGATAGAACACCACATTGCGGCAGGATGATTCACTACCGTCAGCAACAGAAATGTTTGTATATCTGCCGGTAGATTTCAGCTTCAACTTGTGGGACATCTTCTCAGATATAAGTGGTAGATTCGCACCAGAATCAAACATGACGGCGGCATGGCAGGCGCCGCCGCCAGGTGCTACAACTGGAACTATTTGCAGCAGCAAGGTACATGTGCTAGGCGCAGAACTTGATTTGTAGACTGTATTCACACTAGCACTAGCCTCATGCAACATACGACTATGATAACCGTCGCAATTATTGGTGCCACAGACACCAAGCTTATCCGATTTATTACAATTGTCAGCAGCATGACCATCACACAGGCAGAGTTCACACAACTTATTCTGCTGGACAACTTTTTTTCGGTCAACAACATCCATCTTCTTAAATGTGGGACAACGGAAAATAGGATGTTTATCCTCGCAATTTTCAATAGGACATGCACTATTCCACTTGGAAGTTTTGTCCTTTCCAACCCATCCATTCTCATTGTCACTGCGGCCAGACACTTGCGCGGCGGCAGCTCTGTCACGATTTCTCTTGCCGGCGCTAGTGTCATAGGACATATCACCGGCCAACATTGCTCCCCTGGTCCTCTCCAGCAGTTCTACAATCTTCTGGATGTTTGGTTGGTTCATGCTACCTAGCTCCATCATAATTTTCTCTCTCAAATTTTCAGGGCACTTGTCTTTAAAAATATGAATAAGAGTTAGGTGGTTGTAATCCTTAGCTGCAGAACCAACAATGGCTTCTACTTCCTGCATCATGCTCTTGAAGGTAGCAATTGCACTAACCACGTCCACAGGTTTATCCACAGGTTTCATCTTGTTCAGCTTAGTTAAAATCCTCATGAACCGGCGAGTGTTTGATAAAAACATCTGATCGAGAAACGACCATTGTTCATTATGATCTCTAATCGCTGACACTTGCTTGCGTAGTTCCGGGTTGGTTATCACCTTCTCCATACACAACATCAGACTTAACCTCTGGTCAGCAAATCCGTAACCAGAGCATAGATCCTTAAAGACCTGTTTAAAGTTTGGGTAATCCGTGTCAGTACCGTCGAAAGACGGCAGCAAACTGTTGTCCCAGCGCCCATACTGCGGGTTGGAACTCCGAATGTCCACGGCAGACATACTTCTGGAGAGCATGGCAGGTGTCCCACTCTCATCCAAGTTAGATGAACGACGTTCCATCTCTCTAAGCCTTCGGTACATATCACGTACTTCTTGGCGCAACTCCACGGAAATTTTAAGCACTCCCATGTCCATCTTCACCTTCTCAATGACGTTGAGGTTCCTGGCGACAGTGCTTGACCTCGCGTCGTCTGAATCATTGTCAAGCCAGTACAGAATTTTTGTACACTGCTCCAACGACGCATAAACTTTATCTGCAACAGTTTTCTGCTCACTAGCTTCATCCAAATCACGCTTGAACTCGCGCAGCTCACTAGTCTCCACGGCAGGTTTTAGACTTTTTATTAGGTCAGATTGGTCCTTGACCTCACTAAAAATGTCACGAATTGATTTTACATTCACATTTTCACATGAACTAAAACTTTGGCAGGCTTTTAGATTGTCATAAAACACATTTAACTGTTCGTCAAACACTTCTAGCCTTTCACTGCCAATAGCGATAGCTCGCTCAATTTTCTGCTTTTTGGTTAGTGGCATATTGATTCACTAGGTACTTATTTCACAGAAAAAATTGTCACAGTTTATTGCATCAATAATTCACTGGATGCTATTGATCTCTTGATGAATGCTAACGCCTATTCATCAGATACTTTGAAATTGCTTGTGCAGCTCCTTCAACCATCAGGTTATTTGAAATTTGCTAATGCCTAAACTTCAACCTTCACTTCTTTGAAATTCGCTTGTGCAGCTCCTTCAAACTCCAATCATTTGAAATTGTCTCAACCATGACACTTTGGTTGAGTATGACTTCCAAATTAGCGGGAAGTTATCGAGATCTGTTGGCGAACATACAAACCCCCAATACCAGGAACCATCAAGTTTCAACAGCAGGTTTGATTATAGATTTATTGATGAAATTATTTCAAATTACAAAATCAATTAGTTCATAATTCCAGTTATTTATAACCACGTAATCTTAATTGCTTTTTAAAAATCATTTTTCTCTACGGTTAAGAATCTTTGGAAACTTTGGCTTTAAAGGAAAATTATTTGGTTTAATAAATCATTGTTAAATGCAAAAATAAAGGCACATAAAAAATACTAAAACATATATTAATCATTATTAAGTTTCATGTTTAGCTGGCTAAAGCTTTTTTAAAACTACATATAATCGTCCTATACACCATTCTTCTTAATAAAATTAACAAATTCTACCTGAAGTTCTTATGGTTTCAAATCCCTGGTATACTAGGGTCGTTCACGCACTATGAGACCAATGATAGGCCCAATTTTGTTCTCCGAAATCTTCACACACTCATGTCTCATTCCAAAGTAAGAAACGTGGGCGCATATAAACAATCCATACCGCGTCACTTTATGAAAGGAAAGTCAAAAAAGACGATATTTGCGCTTAATTCTAGGATAATGATAAGGAATTAATTTCGAACTTGATAAACACAAAGCTTCCTCGAAAAGAGGTTAAGACAAAAAGTTTAACAATTTTTAAAGTAGATTAATTATAGCAGGCTCTGTGTGAAAATGTGGGAATAGTTATTTCTCGCATTGTATTATAAACACTAAACAGCCCCGAAAGCCGAAGGCACGGGCTAAAAAACTAGTTTTAATCCTATTATTGTACATTTTTATATTCGTAGAAAGCTGGATATAATATGATGCTAGTTTTTTCGTATGGATGAGAACCGGTTCCTATCCAACAGATTCGAATAAATACGAGAAAAGGAAATAAAGTTTTTAAGCCACCAAGAAAAAATATTATTTTTGTCTAAAAACTTAAATATGGGACTTGACAATGATATTTGTTTGACAACAATTCCTGACAGCATGATGTAGAAGGCTGTGCTTATTCTGATCCAACTTGTTTACCTTGTCTCGTAGGTCGTCTTTGTACTAGGTAAAATCAAGTATTATTTTCCAGGGATCTAAAGGGATAAGCCAATGACCGATAGATTGATGTAGATCCCCAATGATTTTTTACAGGCACTACAAACAGCTTCCTTAAATCTGATAATAAATTGGCTAAAACCATAACAGTAAAGTTTATTTAAAAAAGAGAGCCACTTCTTTTGAGTAGTTGTTTAGATCTAGAGCTACAGACAAAAATAAACTTACTACTTTATATAATAGGATAGACTTCATTATTTTGTTTACCTTTTTCAGGAAGCACAATAGGTTTCCTTGTTCCAGAATATGAAATAGATTTAGTTTTGCTATGGCCTGATCTGATTTCTTCACTAACTCAAGAGTTGACCTGCAAATAAGAGGCGTGCACAAGGTTTTGCTAGAAGGGGTGTAAAGTTGCTGAAAAAAGTGGAAGGCTATACACATCAAGGTGAGTGTGGACTCCCCACCCAATTTTTTAGTTAAATTTTTCAACTTAAATTTAAAATGGGGGGCACCCCTCCAAAAGAAAAATACCCCTCCAAAATTTTTTTTCCTTAATCTTTTTAAAAGCAAAGCTTTTCTATAAATAGGGTCGGTCCGTCCGTCCGTCCGAGATAGATAGTTTTTTTCGTTAATTTAGGCATGTTAGAATTGTCCTATCGATTTCAAACTTTGCATGGTCATTCCTGTAGTAGTTTAGTACGATTTAGAAAGCGTAGATAAACTCTGTAATCATTACCAAAATGTCCGTACGTCCATTTTAAACATGTTGATTTTCTACTTTTTTAACAACTAATTTTTATGTGATTTAATTATCCGTTTGGTCTGATTTTTGGTATATAGATTCCTGGGACAACAAAGTAAAATATTATAAGCGAAGCAACTCTATAATCAAGTCCAAAAAATGTAAGTATGTCCATTAACATTATCCTGTATCAAGCAGATTTTCAACAAATCTACTTACAATTTTGCTTCGATTCTTATACTTTTATATTCTGATTATTCAGTTCTGACACTATACAAGCGTTAACGTCCGTTTGTCCTATCGTTTCAGTGCTTCGCTATTATGGATGTTGTCATCCTTGTTAAATATGAAATTGGGTTATCGAATTTTCAAATCCCCCTCTTCAAGTCCCCCTTTAGGTCATTAGGAGCGTAGCCGACATGTTTAAGAAGAAAGGAATAGTTAATACATTATCCTTTTACTAAAGTAACAGGATTTCTGTTTGTCTGTGTGTTTGTACCGAAGGATCTGGCTAACCACTGAACCGATCGAGTTCTCCTTAACAGGATAGCTTCTCATAACTATTTTGGGGGAGGGTACCACTACCCTCCCAAGAGAAATCACAAAAAAATCGAAATTTTTTTTATGAAGAGACTTGATTGCAACATAGATAGGTATCGTAAAGACTTAAACGCAACATAGATAGGTAAGGTATTATTTTTAAAGAAAACATCTAAAGTGGTACTTGAGGCCTCTAGGGGCGTAACCACTAGTCAAGAATAAAGTAATTGGAAAATATTAATCAGGAATATAGGAATAGGCAAAATATTGATCATAAATTAAATTTTTTATTTTATCCTTACCCCGACTCTACTTGCATCATTCCAATTTCTCCGCTGCTCTTCCATGGTCGTGGAATATACTCACTTAACTTCTGCATCATCAGATTTAAATTATTTTAGAAATTTTAAAAATAAAAAATATGGTACATTTTTATTCTGAAATGAAATAATTTAGAAAAGACACAAATGCATTGATTTATAATTTAATATTTCCTACTTTGATAGCCTCAAAAAGCCAATAATGAATTCGAAAAACCACGGGATCTTAATTTGGTGTTCCTCTATACCAAACCTTGCTTAATGATTATATTGTCAAACCCTCATCAGAAAACCAACCCTTTGATTGCACTACCTTTGACCTAACTGTTCATGGGCCAAGGCATTCCCAACAATAAATATTTGAGTTGCTCAGCTGACACAGCAGTAGTAGGAATCATTATTAAGGCCTTTAGTTATGACTTGGTGTTTGGGCCGAGATTCATAGCTCCTACCCGACAATGAGCGGATGCGTAACGTGTTACGCAACTGAGCAAAATAAAACACAGCACAACTAACTAAATTAGACATTAGTCACATAATATTTGTGGTATTTTTAATGAGTTGTATTTTTATGCTTTTGCATTTAAATTTGTAAAATACACAAAAGATTTCGAAGAAGCGCAGATACTCTATAACTTAAGTTTGTCCGTACATCCATCCGACTATTTGTGAGTAATAGTTACAAACCAGAGATCTAAAGGAATGCGACAATGGCCGATAAATTGATGTAAATCTCTCCAATGATGATTCACAATATTACAATTTACAATTAGTGTTTGAAACGCTTGGACACTCAACTAAATGAACCAACCAATCAAATTCAATAAAAGTCCCTACAGTTGTTGAGCCAACGAATAAGAAAACATCATTATAAAACTTTTGAATTATGTAATAAACAGTCCACTGCCCCCCCCCCCCCTCCCTGGTTACAAACAGTCGTACAGATGCTCTGTATGTAATATGCATTAATCTAAATATTTTATCACTAATATTTTGGCCAAAATCAGTTCAAAATTACGGTTACTGAATTGTCAATAACATTATAATTCACTGTTTTTTTATCATAGAAAATGTAGGTAATTATGTTTAATCTTTTTTTGGTGGCAATTTTCTCTGTTTGCTAAAAGCGAAGCTTTTTTTTCTAAAATTAGAGTCTGTATGTCCGTCAGTTTTTCGTTAATTTACACATTTTAGAATTGTTCTATCGATTTCACACTTTGCATGATGTTTCCTGTAACAATAATGTACGTTTTAAGAAAGCATAGCAACTCTATGATCATTACGTGTATGTCTATTTAAAACTTAATTTTTTACTTTTTAAAACAACAATCATTTTTGAATTATTCATCTGAATTTTTGTACAATGAAACCTAGGACTCAGTGGCGTGCAAAGCACTTTGTCTAGGGGGGGGCATTTTGAAGATTTTGTAAAATTTTGCCCCCCCCTAAATCAAAGTGCCCCGGGGGGGCACTTTGCTTTAGGGGGGGGCATTTTGATTATATATACTAATTTTAAATAAGGGCGTTTTAAGGGGTGGGATTATTTGATTATGGGCCTCCTAGTCCTTATCCCTTCTTCTCCATCCCTTCCCCCATCCCTATTTCCCATTTATATCCCCTACCTCTTCCCCCCCCCATCTCTTCCCCCCCATCTCTTCTCCCCCATCCCTTCTCCCCACCCTGCAATGACCGAAGGGAAGGGAGCTAGAAAGCATCTTCAAAAAATAGTACAGAAGATAAATTAACCTTCCCCCCCCCTCCACCACAAAACATTGTTAATGGGTGGAAGGGGATGTTATAAAATCTTAGCAGGAAGGATGAATAACCCCATTAAAAAAAAATAGGGGGGGGGGAGATAAAAACACTCATTTTGGAAATAATTTACCAAAAATTAACCTATTATGAAAAAATAATATTAAATATTTCTTTATTGTATGACAACAAGGATTACAACAACTTTAAGTAGCAAAGCACAAAAAATCATTAATAAGAATACAGACAAGTAGATTTAAAGAGCATCTGTTAAAATGAATATATATTTTAGGTAGAAAAAGTCACAAATCCTTTTTCCTGTATGTTGTGTGATGACAGTCAAAGTAAATTACATACTGGATGCTCGAAACAGCAAGAAGTTTTATTTTTTTTATTATTATAATCCACAAAAAAATTTATCGTACCAAAAAAACCAAAGATATAATGAACTATGTAAAAAATAAAAAAAAACTTGTCCTTTCATTGTGATAAAAAGCAGAAACCATTTTGAAGACACATTACAAACTGTCCCAATTTTGTATAACTTTTGCGGAACATGTTCAAGTTACGTCATATTTTTCTTTCCCGAAAAAGAGAAGGGGGGAAGAAAATCTCTTCAAAAGAGATGGGGAAAACCCCCTTTTCTCCCATCTCTTTTTTCTTCCCCCCTTCCCTTTTTTTTCTTTCCCACTTCCCTTTTTCGGGAAAGAAAAATATGACGTAACTGGAACATGTTCCGCAAAAGTTATACAAAATTGGGACAGTTTGTAATGTGTCCATTTTTTTCTTTAAATATGCAGGGAGGGATGGGTTTTTGGGCTATTTATTACAATAGTCCCCAATATTTCATAGCAGAAACCATTTGGAAGGGCGCGAAGCGCAAATTTTTTTCTTCAAATATGCAGGGAGGGAGGGGTTTTTGAGCTATTTATTACACTAGTCCCCAATATTTCATATAAAATTTTCTTATTCGTTGGCTCAACAACTTTGGAGACTTTAATGGAATTTTGATTGGTTGGTTAATTAAGTCGAGTTTCCATACATTTCATCCACTAATTGTAACCTATATAAGTGGTAATTTTGTGTATCATCATTGGGGATGTACAAAATTTCTTTGGTAAAAAGGTTTATATTATACAAAATAAAATACTTCCTATAACCTGGTTTGTTACGTTAAGTGAAAAAAGATTATAACCTAATATCTACACTAATTTAAAAATTTGTTAAGGTTAAATGAATAGGAACCGTCTGTTTGGCGCGAAGCGCCAAAATTTTTTTTTGGAGTATTTCTTGATCTTTTTTTTTGGAAACTGGGATAGTTTTGCTTATTGTAGGGTAGGGGGCAAAAAGGGGCATTTTTGTTGACCAGGGGGGGGCAAAATGGGGCATTTTTTAACATTTAGGGGGGGGCAGGGGGGGCGGTTGCTAGGGGGGGGCAGGGGGGGGGCGTTTTGGTCGCTAGGGGGGGGCGATTGCCCCAAATGCCCCCTTCGGTTCGCACGCCACTGCAGGCTAGGACAACAAAGTATGATATTTCAAGTGAAGCATCTCCTTAATCAAGTCCGAAACTGTAAGTATATCCTTAAAGAAAATCCTGTATATGGGCAATTTTGCGATAAGTATCACTTTTGTTTATACTTTTAAAATAAGTCTAATAATGCATGTATAATATGTGATATATGTATAAAATATGTTTTATGTGTTTTTATGAACAAAATGATATGTAAACACATGAATATGATAAAACACATTGACAAATATGCTTACACGCATCAATATTCTAAAAAACTGTTATTATTTCTATCAAGGATGCATCTTTAATTAACGAAAAACATATATATTAAAATGTACCACAAATGAAAGATAAAGAGTAAAACTTATAAATTTGAAAATTAAATTTTGATTCTACCATAAAAATTGTACAATACGATTAAAGACACCAAAGACCTAAGAAATAAGAAAATAAAGCTACTTGTCCTTTCATCTATAGGCAAAAATATCCCTGAAAACGATGGCAAATTTAATTTAGATACTTGGAAATCAGTTGTAAAACCGATTTAATTAAACATGCTTATTTATCAGGGTAATCAACATATTATGTATTTAAGAGTTGAGATGGATCATAAAAACTTTAAAAATAGCAGGGAAAAAGATAAACAAAAAAGCAGCTATACAAAGCAGTCAATGAGCTTTCTAGCTGCCAATGAGATTAGTCGGGGGAGTTTATATTTAAAAGATAAGTAACATAGAAGGCATGTCAAAAGACAGCTTTTTTATTAGTCACTCTGTCATTCAAATAGACGGACATGCCCTAATTTTATAGTAGCTGCGCTAATAACAAATATATTTTAATAACAAAAATTAATCACAATATAAAGCACCGCTTATTTTGCTATACTACGCTTGTCTGCTAGAGAATTAGTGCTTAACTACTTAATGCACAGAACAGGCTTTCCGCGCCGCACTTAAGGTGCTTTTGTGTGTGTGTGTGTGTGTACTGTGTGTGTGTGTGTGTAGGAGCGTGAATCGTATACCTTATAATAAACGTACATGAAAGAAAGTGGCTTTTTTGGTGAGAATTAAAACCCAATTGGGTCCACTTAACTAACAGTGAAGCTTTTTTTCTAGTCCAGGGTAGGTTTAAATCTATTTTTAGGGGTATCATCTCAAACCATCCCAAAAGAAATCACCCCTTAGAAAAAATATGGTAGACTGACCTTTAGGGAAATCTAAGAGGCGCAACCACTTTATAATAGAAAATGCAAGTAATAATTTGTGAATTTCTCGAGTTCAAAATAACTGAAAATAATTTGGTGCCAAGTCCAGTGGGGAAAATGAGTGCATTCCAGTAATAATAAAGTATAATCTAAAAACTATAGCAATTATACACGAAAAGAATATTTCATTTAATTTCGACATAAATTTTGAATAGTGGCGGTGGCTGACATATAATTCATACGCATGATTATGTTTTAATAACATGCCTCAAATCTAATGTCAACTATATGCAGTGTACAGGGAACAATAGACGACAAATTATGTTCATCCCAAATTGCAATAAACAAAATTGCAATTACAATTATTTGTTGAAAAGTTGTCCCAATCAATCAAGATTTGATTAAAGTACCATGAGTTTGAAGATATGAGATAAATCCTTATAATAAAGTAACAGGATGTCTGTTTGTCTGTACCGAAGGATCTCACTAACCGCTGAACTGATCGGGTTCTCCTGAACAGGGTAGCTTCTCATAGGTTTATAACTATTTTGAGGGAGGGTACCACCACCCTCCCAAGGGAAATCGCCCCTAGAAAAAAATGACCCCCCACCCCAAAAAAAATTTAATTAAATTTTTTCAAAACTAAAATAAAACTAGGTGCGTAGCTTGTGTGGTATCCGCCTAGGATAAATGGCAGACACCAGAGTTCAAATGACTACGGCAGTGTGAACAGACGTGGACACCTATACTATAGAGAAGCTACGCTTCTCTAGCAATCACTAAATAATAAACAGAGTCTATTCAGTTGTTCCTTTATTCAGGGTCTAAGGTTTACTAAAGTTATATACAACAAACAATAAATACACAGATAGGAATAAATAATCATAAACAGAATCAATATAATACATATACAATAGTCAGTTTGGGCAATAATGATCCCCCATCCCTGGAAAGGGTGGGGGGAATTAACAATACAGCTTAACCATAATAAGGCTGTCAGAATCTATCATTAATTTTAGGCATAGGGAGGGGGTCAGCAGACCCCTTCCCCAGGACTCGGGGGAGGGCCATCGGCCCTTCCCCGAACCCAGGTCAGGGTTGCCATAGGCGAATACCACAACTCTCCCCTCCGAAGGCTGGGAGGGGGGTCTCCCTGCCAGACTTCCGACAGTGGTTGAGGCCTTCGGCCCGCTCCTTAGGGCTAATTTATATACAAGCGATAATGATTCAATGGAATCCTAGTGGTGATTTTCAGGGCTGATGGGCTCCCAACGTGGGATAGAAGGTAGAGGCTGGCTTTTGTTGGACACGTAGCTCGACGCCAGCAGGTGTCAGGTTGGCGTGGGGCACAGCCGCTGCGGGGCCGGTCAGTAGCGGGGCATTCTGGTTATTGTTGGCAGCGGCTGGGGCACTGGCTACCAGGTTGACCGTCTGAGCGACAGCCTGGCCTCCCGAGGGGCCGCGGGGCTTTCCAGAGTGTGGCCCAGGCCTGCCTGGGCGGTCATTCCCACTATCGGCTGATTGCATGGATACCATTTCCTCGGCTGCTTCCCGGCCGATAGGAATGGCATCCCAGTCTACTGAAAAGTCCCGGGACTTGGCATGGGTGAGCCTGGCTCTGGCCAAGGCCTTACGATACAAGGTTGGGTGGTACAGGAACACTTGTGACATCGCGTTCATGGCGGCCCGTACACCTCCTTGGGCAGCTGCCAGGGAAATGATGGTTAAGTCTCCCAGCAGCTTGAGAATCAACAACAGCAAACACAGTATGGCTGCGCCATCTCCCCACTCGTGAATAGCCTGTCTGAACCCAGCCCAGACATCCAGGGTTGCTTCTCCTTCCTCCGCCAGTCGGTCAATATCATAGGACACGATCCCATGGTCTCCGGAGGCTGAACAGCTACCTTGCTGAACGCATGAGCCATACGACAGGCCGGTCAGCATGGCGGCCTTATACGCTGGGAACGCTAGCAGCTGCTGCCAGTCGTTCAGCTCAGCCTGCGAATACAAGCCTCCCGAACTAAAGCCATCCAGGGGCTCTGTCAGCAGCTGCTTGGGTGTATCCAGCGGGGGTGGCCTCTTCTTAGGTGCGGGGGTTAGCTCTATCCAGCCTTCCTCAGCGTGTACAGTTAGGGGGTAGGTGGAGGAGCAGGGAATTTTGGTGGCGTGGCCGCTATACACCTTTGTCACGGCATCTACAAATCCTGTGGGCTCCACCGGCACCTTGTCCCAACATTCATTGCTCTCCCTGACAACATATTTATTGCGTTGGCAGGTAAGCTGGAGCAGTACATCTCCCCTCAGCACAGAGAACGTGCTCCCCTGGACACGCACCGGATGGGCCGGGTCTAGTTGCTGGAGCTTCCAGCAATTGGCCGCTACTTCTTCTGCTGCGGTGCTTCTCATTCGAGTTTCCAGGGTAAATCTGATGTAACCTGCATGTATCTGGGCCTGCAGGGGGACATCCATGTCCCTGGCCGATACTCTGGGCAGCGCTGCCGCGGCCGGGTCGGCTGCCACGAACAATGCTGGGTGGTTGGTGGCATGGGCCTCAAAGTCGCAGTTCACTATTGAGGTGGGGGTAGTCATGTTGATGAAGAATTGGGCTTGATGGTCAACCAGAAACGCATCCATCACCAGGCTAGGCTGGAGGCTGCGGATCAGCCTCAAGGGGCAATCTCTCCCCAGGTGGTCCCACACGTAGGTGGCCTCCCCAGTGATGCAGGACAGCTCAGAATGGGGACACTCTAGGGTCAGGTGGTCAGACTGGGACTCCACCCGTCCATTCTTGACTACATAGGTCTCTTCCTTGACCAGCAGCCGTCGCTCCTGGAGCACTAATTCATTGCGGTACAGCTGGCCCTCAAAATGGACGTCCTCCCCTTCACAACCCACCCCCTCGGGGCTGTTGACCAAGGCGCCCACCATATCGAGGGTGAAGAACAGGGGATGGTTCAGCTGAAACGTCAGTGGCTGGGTCTTGCCTGGCAGCATGTAGACTCGGTTCCTGGCCAGGTCTCGGCACGTTTCTGGATCAATCTTGGTTGGCCGCATGAGGGTGGGGACCGAGGTCACCTTGAGGTGGCCCCATACTCCACACCTAAATGTCCACTGGGACACGGTGAGTTGACAGCTATATCCCATTGTTTCCCTAATCTTGACTTGCTGCAGGACATGTACCTCATGGCCCGAGGGCACCTCCTGGTGTAGCGGCTCCGTGCTACACATCTTCTCCTTGTTGTAGGCTGTGACATGGGTGGGGTTGGCACAGTCCCACCCTACCAGGACGTAGCCATTTGTAGGCCACACGGCTGCGAGCAGTAGTCCCCACAGAACCATCCACCAGTGTGAGAATCTACCAGACAGCCATCGACCTCGCACGCGCGTCTGGGGATCCTCGGCTCGGGCCACGGCTGCTTCTTGGGGCTGGACACTGCTAGGCTGCTCCTGGCTAGATATAAATTTCCATTGAGCGTTATCTTTGGGTGCCCGGGGCATCCCGATACCCTCCCCAATGACAGACTGACAGGCGACTGGCGCCTGCCTGGGTGTCGGCTCCCCTAGCCCCAAGGGGTCCCTTCCCCTGTCCATGGCATGCCCAGTGGCATGGGGCTGGAGTGCGTGTGGCACAGGCTCGCCCTGTATTACGTCCCTCCCCTGCCCTAGGAACTCAGGTGCATGTGGCACAGGCAAGTCCTTATATCCCCAAATTTCAATCTCCCCAGCCTCTGGTGCGGGAGGCACAGGCAAGGCTGGAGGGTTACAATGCTTTGGATACAATACATTTGTCAAATTTAACTTATCCTGGCTCGGTTGGGAATGGTGGGCAGCTGGGTTCCCTCGGCTGGCAGGGGGCGCTGGATGGTGTATGGCTGGGCTCTCCCTACGGGCTGGTGGCGCTGGCTGATGGATCGCTGGACCCTCCCTGCTGGCTGGTGGCGCTGGCTGACTGGGGGTGACGGATGTCACCCCTCCCTCTGGGTTGTCGGTTGACGGTTGTCGCCCCAGGCACCAGGGTGGGGGCGCTGGATAGCACACCCCAGTCATCGCAGGTGGCGGTGGCGGTTGCCGCCCCAGACATCAGCTTGGGGGTGCGGGGGCGCACCTCTCGTCCTTCCCAGGTGGCGGCGCCGGATGGCGCCCCATACATCGACTCCGTTGCGCTGGCTAGTGCCTCCTGCCTCTCTCGCTCAGCGGCCGCCAGGGCCTCCCCGTACACCGTCTCAGTGGCGCTGGGTAGCGCCCCTCCACTCTTGCTGGGTAGACTCGGTCTGGCAGGCCCCATCATGTTGAGGCTGAATGGTTGAGGCCTCAGGACTTCTGGCTCTGCAATGTTGGTGGGCTGCACGAACTCCGGCCCCAGGTGATTGAGGCTGAAGCCCAGACCAACCCGGTTGGGTTCAGCCGCTCCTCCCAGCACGTTGATCCTAGCTGGGACGGTTCCAAACTGCGGCATTCCGTCGGCTCGGCCCGCTGCGTTGGGGGCGGCTGCTTGCTGGAGTGTTGCTGGGGGCGCGCTCCCTTCCATGTTGGCTACTCTGCTGGGCTTTCCTGAGGGAGCGCCCTTGTCAGCGACGCGTCTCCGGCCGGCTACCTGGTCCCAGTCGGCCTTGCACTCGGCCGCCGTATGGCCTGCGTAATGGCAACGGTCACATTTGGCAGGACGGTCACGGCGTGGCTGGGTGCGTCTCTCTTCTAGGCTGACCTCCATAGGTGTAGGACAGTCTCGGACTCGGTGGCCTTTCCCATGGCAGCGATAGCAGCGGCCTGGAATCTTGTCATCTGGGGCGACCTTCCCCATCTGGTGGAGACCCGGAGCCAAGGCGCCAATCTCCATTGGCTCCGACTCATCATATTGGGGCAACTGGACGCTGGCGGATCCCGTGAGCCCGTCGGTGGCGTCCACTAGGCACACACCCTCCTTCAGCTGCTTGGTGATCATTGTGACGGTAAACATGGCTCGCCTCGTGTACTCAGGTACCGAGGCGATCTCATGACCCATCATTTCACGTTTCACATTAGCGTTACGAATGCCACGATTTAATTCGTCTATCAATAATTCAAGGTCCTCATGGCTATAGGCCTCCCTATACAATGCACACTTTGTGGATATGTATGCTTGTATAGGTTCTGTTGAGTGTTGCCTATAATCCCTGAAGGCTTGCTTCAGGGTCTGGGATTCATAGGCTGGACGAAATAACATTTCACACTCGGCCTTGACTTGTTCGTATGTCAAGGCTTGGCCTGCCTCGCCAAACAGATGAGAGGCCATCTCCGCCGCTTGCCCCGCCAGGGATAGTAAAAGGGCGTTGCGGCGGTTTAGTGTGTCATGGGGGGGCACACGGTAAGCCGCCCATGACATTTCGAGTCTCCGGATGTGGGAATTCCAGGATTGCTTGGGCGGTCCTCGATACTCCGGCAGGTTACTCAGCATCAGCTTGCGGTACTCGGCTGGAGCCGGCTGGGGATCATCCTGGAGCCATCCTTGGAGCTGGTCGCCTCCTGGCGCTTGCGGCTGCTCCATCGGGTCAAAGGTTCAGCAGCGGGACACGAAGTTTTAAATCAATACTATAAATGGTTTACACTTGAGGCTTTCTAGCCTAGCAGCCAACACTGTTTATCACTAGGTTGGTAGTTTAACTACAAAGATTTAAATTAGGTGTACCTAAAGTACTTGTCACTAGTTTTCTGAGTTGTAGAGTAGGCTGGTAGGTGTAGATAGCTGTTGAGGGTCTGAACTGCTGTCAGGAACTGATTTGGTTTTCCTTATCACACTATAGATAGGAGGGAGGAGCTTGCAAGTCTTTTTTTTCTAAAAATATCTCTGTTGGATGCTATGGAGTAGCTCCGCTCCTGTGTGTGTGTGTGTGCGTGAAATATCCTTTCCTTGCAACGCGCTTACGCACCGTCAGATTCGCGCACACAGGTAAAACGCGCACCTATCCCTCAATCCACTCTCTCATTGGTCCGCTTTGTCTTATTCGTCCCTTGAATTTTGTTGTGCGTCCCAAGCTCTGCTGCGCGACCCGTAAATGGCGCTCTGTTCTCCAGGTCGCTATCTCCACACCGTGGGCGGACTTATTCAAGTGTGGGTAGGAAGGGGGAGCGCGTGAGGGGACGGGGTAAAACCGTCCGTTCCCCCCTATGGGGAGGGGGGGGTGCTGTAGGTTTGAAGTAACTGTGTGGTGAGGTAATTGTGCCCTTTCCTTAATCCTGAGCTTATTGTTATGTCACCTCGATTGTATTTTCTTCAATTGATGGTGGGCCCCTCCCCTTCCGTTGGGATAAGGGGTGTATTTGTTGTGCTGAAGGCTTGGGGGTTAGATTGTTTATCAATGCATTGTTATATTACATCTAGGTTCTATTTTTAGCTCTATCACAATACACAACAGATTTGCTTACCAAGCCTGTTCTATTTTTAGCTTTATCACAATACACAACAAATTTGTTTACCAAGCCTTGCTCATAAATCTATTGTTCAGCCTTCACACTAGGGTGGTAATCCCTAAAATGTGATATAATATCTGTTTTTCTAGATGGGTGGCTGCGCTGTAGCCTCTCAGGATACTTGGAGTTAACGTAGTTTTCTTCTGCTTGGTACAATACACTCGTATTTTCGCTCGCAGCTCGCAGCTATTTGGCTTGTTTCAGCCTGTCGGCGGCAGGGAATGTCCCGTCCTGCAGCGCCGTGTATCCGAATCCGGCTGGTGGCGGCAGGGAATGTCCCTTCCTGCAGCGCCGCTGGTTCGGATCCTGCTATCTCTTGCAGTAAATGTTGGCCTATTTTCAGCCGTTTGCACTTATTTGGCCTGTTTCAGCCCGTCCGCAGGCCTGTTTCAGCCCTTGAGCGCTCGATTCTCCGTTAGATGTCGGCGCTTCTCGCGGTTCTCCGTCAAGTTTCGCTGCTCTCCGCAGTCTCTCGTCCGATTTCGCTACTCTCCGCAGCTCGGGTTCCGCCACACTTAGTGGTCTTTCGCTAGGTTTCGCTTCCACAACTGCCGGATGCAGAGTTAGACCTTGCTATCCAGGGTGGGTAATTCAGGTTGCTTGTGTCAGTTTTGCCAGTTTCACTGCTGGGAGTACCTTAGCCTCAGCTGCGCGTCTGCTCTACACTTGTGGTTTGCCGTAATCTCACACAGCTGTCACCAAAAGTTGTGGTATCCGCCTAGGATAAATGGCAGACACCAGAGTTCAAATGACTACAGCAGTGTGAACAGACGTGGACACCTGTACTATAGAGAAGCTACGCTTCTCTAGCAATCACTAAATAATAAACAGAGTCTATTCAGTTGTTCCTTTATTCAGGGTCTAAGGTTTACTAAAGTTATATACAACAAACAATAAATACACAGATAGGAATAAATAATCATAAACAGAATCAATATAATACATATACAATAGTCAGTTTGGGCAATAATGATCCCCCATCCCTGGAAAGGGTGGGGGGAATTAACAATACAGCTTAACCATAATAAGGCTGTCAGAATCTATCATTAATTTTAGGCATAGGGAGGGGGTCGGCAGACCCCTTCCCCAGGACTCGGGGGAGGGCCATCGGCCCTTCCCCGAACCCAGGTCAGGGTTGCCATAGGCATGGCTCACGGTTGCCGAATACCACACTTGTATGTAACATCGGGTTCCAGTGTAATTCACAGTCCATGGTCCCTTCCCTGTCTTATGGTAGGAAGGTCATGACTGCATGGCATAAATCTATTCTATAACCATTTTATTTTATTTTATTCTAAACTATTTGACTATAGTCTAGAATAAAGCTGATAAAATAGCGGCATTAAAGTCTTCTCAGAGTTATCCGCACAAGCATACTATAATTAAAATTATATACACCACTCAAGCAATTGAGAAAAATACTGAGTCACTAGGCTTTAAAAGAACTTTTCAACTACATTTTCTTTTTATTAGTTGCATAGCATCTCTATAAGCATCCAGCACTCTCATTTTCTGACTGACTCATTCATTTATTCAAATGGATTTATCATTACTTAAATCTTACATCAGATTATCATGTACTCTAATAAAGTGAAGCTGAAATCCCCATCTACCCCCTTTACGTATATTCTATATCCATTCTTATTCTTCTTTTTAAATAAATGCTGTATAGAGTACTAGCAGCTTCGCCCCTAGCCTCTAGGGGCTTTGCCCCAAGAGGTTTTAACAAGCTAATTTTTCGTGTTTTAGATTTTTTAAAAAATATAATTTTTTTTTGAGGGGGGGGGTTGGTATTTTTATTTTGGGGGGGAGTTAGGGGTGTCCCACCCCCCAAGAAAATAGTTATAAACCTTCCCGGGACCTATGAGAAGCTACCCTGTAAAGGAGAACCCGATCGGTTCAGCGGTTAGCGAGATCCTTCGCTACAAACAAACAGACAGACAGACAGACAAACATCGTTCTACTTTGTATTATAGATATGCTATAAAAAAGCAATTAAAGTCAATCTATCAGAGAATATTAGTGTATATGGTCTTTGACATACCTTTCATTTTTTTTCAGATGTCTGTTTTTCAATATTCTCTTTTTAGAGGCACTCGAGCGAGGTTATCGGGGAGGGGGAGGGGGGTGGAGGTAAGTGAAGCCTCCACTTTCAACTTTGCAGTTACCGAGATCATAATCTACATACACTTTTATATGTTACTTGCGGCTACGCCCCTAGAGGCCCCTAGTGGCACTTTATATGTTTGTTCTTCAAATATATAACTTGAGAAATAATTTCTATTTTGCTTTTAAGTCTCAAGGCGATTTTTTTTCTCGATTTTTTTGTGATTTCTCTTGGGAGGGTGATGGTACCCTCCCTCAAAATAGTTATAAATTTTCCCAAGACCTATGATAAGCTACCCTGTTAAGGAGAACCTGATCGGTTCAGTGGTTAGTGAGATCCTTCGGTACAAGAAGACAAACATACAGACAATCAGACATCCTGTTACTTTATTATAAGGAGTGTTCAGTAGCACATCTACTCTTTTATCTCTAATATCTGTCCGTCCGAAATATTATAGCTGAATCTATAAGGCTAGGGTTTTTTTAAATTTTACTTATTAACAACATTTTACTTTTTTATGGGTATTTTACAGTATTTTTGTGACTGACAGGTATACTCGAGTTAAAGGGAGAGGTCATTTTCTAGTAAATCCCGTAAAGGTGTGTGTTATAAGGCCTAAAAATAGTAGTAGAACGATAAGGTGCTCTATATATTTGTATTTCCTATTGAATAGAACAATAGGGAAGAAATTTTTTTTTTTTTTTGATAACCGTACCTGGAATATCTGAAATTTCTATCAAATGCATTGTTTGGCTCAAACTGACACAAATAAAAAAAAAATATAATTATAATAAATCAACCTGTAAAGAATGACTTCTTCCTTTGTTTAATGGTATAGATTGTTCTTAACCTTTACCTTGTACCTATAGAAAACATTATTATTATAATTATATTTTTTTTAAATTTTTGTCAGTTTGAGCCAAACAAAGCGTTTGATAGAAATTTCGTATTTTTTTTAGATAATCCAGGTACGGTTATCAAAAAAAAAAAAAAATTTCCCTATTGTTCTATTCAATAGGGAATACATATATCTAGAGCACCTTATCGTTCTACTACTATTTTTAGGCCTTATAACACACACCTTTACGGGATTTACTAGAAAATGACCTCTCCCTTTGTAGAGTATCCAAAATATTTTTCTAGTACAAAGACGACATTTAAAGTTTCTTATCTTTTTCCTTATTATTATTTGGAATACAGCCAAACTCAATGTTTTTACTATCTTTAGAAAGCTGACTAAGATAAATAGAAATAATATTAATCTTAATATTGTAAGAATAATAATTACAAAACAAAGTAGCCTGAGCAAAACATGTTGAAAATATAATACATGATTTTTTCATAAACTTTTTATATGCTTTAATTAAAAAGGGAAAAAATTCGTTTATGACTCATTTTAGCAGACGGATTTTACATTTATAAATAAACATAAACAATATACCTAATGAAAACTCTTATTTTTAACAGTGATAGAAATTAAAAAACAAAGCTTTTTTACATTCAGAGTAATTCTGTCCGTCCTTAACGGATAGCTCTTATCGTTAAATAAGACATATATGAATTGTCCTATCGAATTTAAACTTTACATGATGATTTCATTGTAAATTTTTAACATTTTAAAAGCGAAGCTTTTTTATAATTAGGGTCGGTCCGTCCGCCCGTCCGTCACGGATAGCTTTTTTTGTTAATTTAGACATTGTCCTATCGATTTCAAATTTTGCATGGTGATTCCTTTAGTAGTTAGGTACGATTTAGAAAGCGTAGCAACTCTATAATCATTACCAAAATGTCCGTACGTCCATTTTAAACATGATGATTTTTTTACTTTTTTAAATAGCTTTTTTCGTTAATTTAGGCATGTTAAAATTGTCCTATCGATTTTAAATTTTGCATGGTGATTCCTGTAATAGTTAGGTACGATTTAGAAAGTGAGCAACTCTATAATCATTAACAGAATGTCCGTACGTCCATTTTAAACATGTTGATTTTTTTTACATTTATAACAACAAATTTGTATGTGGCCTAATTATCCGATTGGTCTGATTTTTGGTATACTGTTTCCTGGGACAACAAAGTACAATATTATAAGTCGAAGCAACTCTATAATCAAGTCCTAAAAATGTAAGAATGTCCATAATCATTATCCTGTATCAAGCAGTTTTTCAACAAATTTACTTACAATTTTGCTTTGACTCTTATACAATATACATTCGCATTCTGATTATTCAGTTCTGACATTATTACAAGTGTTAATGTCCGTTTGTCCTACCGTTTCAGAGCTTCGCTTTTATGGATGTTGTCATCCTTGTTATTCATTGGATTAAATGAATTGTCTGAAATAAAAAAACTTTAAAGCATTTTTGTTACATTTGCTAATATATGCATGGCTTGGCAGCTCTATATATAACTCTTCTGGTTAATTCATTTTTATTTAAACTGTTAAAATATTTGCTTCATATATTCTTTATTTTTAAGTGATAATGGATTATATAGAATTGATATTCAATGAAAAACGGCATGGACTTAATCATATAGCAAGAAGAATTTTAGAATATCTTGACTATTTCTCTTTAATTCAGGTAAAACTTTTTCAGTATGGCTTCGAAACCGATTAATGTCCGCTGGATTAAAACCGGTTCTAAGAAATACTGAAAATCATGTATTGTATCGTATTACTTCTGGTTTTCTACGAATATGAAAATATTAAATCATAATTAATATTAAAATCAGTTTTGTTAGCCCTTGCCTACCGAATCTCGGGGCTACCAAAACTAGTTTTAATCTTATTTATTTATAGTTTTATATCCGCGGAAAGCTATGTTTAATGCAATGCAATAAAAAACTATTCCTATTCTTTTCCTTTGGATTAGAACCGGTTCTGAGCCATCCGAGATAAAAAAAAAAATTCTAATCGACAATGAAAAATAGTATCTTATTACATGTCGACAATTTACCATTAAAAACTATTATTACATACTCAAGACATTGAGTTTTTGATTATATAAAAAAACTTTCATGAAATTCAAAACTCGAAGGAATACTGCGACAGATTATACAAAAAATATCATTTGCTATAAATATTTTTTTGTGTTTTCTAGGCCAAGCGTAGCTGTAAGCATATTTATGAATTCGTAGCAACATCTGATGTAGAACAAATTGTCTTAAAGTAAGATGTTTATTCAAGGACTTCCAACCTTTTTATTTGGGGGAGGGGGGATGAAAAATAAAGATTTAAAATTTTGGGAATAGTCCCTTTCGTAACATCGCCCCATAAGGGGCGATTCGTCGTATTTTTAAAATGGCTTTTTATAGGTTATTTTAGGTTAGGTTAGGTTATATTGGGTTTGGTGATTGCCCCCACAGGGTTAGGTAATTGGCCCTGCAGGGTTAGAGCCCCCCGCTTGCAGGGGCTAGAAATAGGAGAAAAGCTACTGTGAAAAATACGAAGAATCGCCCCATAAGGTGCGATGTTACGAGAGGGACTATTCCCAAAATTTTCATTTGTTGGGAGGGGTAATCAATATCATATAGGCAAGGATGTCCAAACCTTTTTTCTTTGAGGGTGTAAAATAAGAAAAAAATGGGGATGCCCTAGGGTAATCACTCCTTTACCACCCCTCCTTTGGAAGTCTCTGTGTTTATTTGAGACTAGTGGCTAAGTCCCCATAGACCTCTCCCTTCAAAGTGAGGCCGTAGACGACTAGGGGGGGGGGGGGGGGGTTGACTCTCCGTTTCAAAAGAAAATTATAGAGTGGCTAAAACTAAATGTCTGAAAATTTGTGCAAAGATTCTATTGGACTCACCCTTTATTTCAATCTGAGGTGGATTCTTTAAAAAATTAGGGTCGCAGCATCTATGCCTCACCAAAATTGGATTTGTAATAAATTCTCCAAAATTACATAAAAATCTACCAAGATTAAATAAAATCTTATGTTAATAACTTTTCTATGATTTATTTAACTTTTGTAGATTTTTAAGTGATTTTTAAAGATTTTTCACATAAACATTTCTGGTGAGGCAACGATGAAGCGACCCTAATTTTTAAAAAGAATCTTCCTCTGGTTGGCTGTGTATGATAAATTCTTAAGAATAATTAGCTTATATGAATGTTGTCATTCCTGTATAAAAAAATTAATATATTTTTTAGCTTGAAACTTCACAAAGACTGGTCATATGGATCTCCAAAGGTAAAATTGTTTTTAGTTATAAATACTAATAGTACTAACACTTAAAAATTCGTTGCTTAACCCCAAAGTCCTTAGGGACTACAAATCCTCCCCATCCCCCATTTTTGGAATAGATTAAAAGTTAAAGGATAGTTTTTTTTTATTTATTTATGCCTAACCCCTGCAGGACATACAGTTGGTTCTAACACTACAGGGCTACCCTGTACATAATACATATAACCTAATCTAAGGAAATACACTAACATACCAAAATCTAACCCCCCCACACATTGATTTTAATTTATTTCAAAACTGATTGAGGGGTTAGGGTTCTATGGTTGCTAGGCTATTTGAGATCTAAATCCTCATTAAGGCCAAATTATTTATTTTCATAATAACTCACTTAATTATTTTACCAATAGTAGGATTTATAAAATAGCCTTGATAAGAGAAAATTTAAAAATCCTTTTATATCAAGTAGTAAGGTTTTTTAATCTGAAGCCACAAATATCAGAAATTTCTTCTATAAATAAGTGGATCCGGGAAGATTTTTCTTTGTCTTGGGTTGGTTTTTGGTTATACTCCTGACCTCCATTGACTTCCCCTAGAGACTAGGGGCGTAGCAACTAGTAAATAATATTCTATTAAGGTTTTGAAATTGCCCGACAGTAAAGAGGCTATTTTAGACGATGTTGTTTCAGAACAAATTAATTCTTTGATGCTCTATAAAGATAATACTTTGTTTATAAGGTAAAATATTTTGTTTGGGGACAAATTTATTAATTTGTAGAGTACAGTTAGATAGATGGGCAGACAGATAGATATACAGATAGACAAACAGACAGTCATAAAGATATACAGAAATACAGGCCGTCAGACAATGACATATAGATATACAGGTAAATTTTATAAAATATTTAGCATTAAAAATGCGCGCGAAGCGCGCAAAAATTTTTTTATTAGAGATTTTTATTTTGGGGGGGTATTTACCCCCCCCCCCAAAAAAAAAAAAATTGTTTGGGTTGGGGGGCTAAAAAATCGTTTGGGGGGGGGGGTAATCGCCCCATTACCCCCCCTCCTTGGACGTCTATGGTACTTTTATTGAATAGTGATTACATAGTTATTTCCAAACTAATAGTTTCAACACTTTTCAACCATTAATTTTATCTATTAGATTTTTGTCCATTGGCCTTAAGATCATTAGAATTTATGTGTTTTTAGTGTTGGAAATTCTGTATTTTCAGTGTGTCTGAATCCTAATTCTACCAACAATAACGCAGGTAAAGATCTAAATTCTGTATTTTCAGTGTTTCTAAATCCTAACACAGGTAAAGAGCTAAAGGTGCTATTCTAACCTAACAAGGATTAATATGTTTATTTTTTTCAAATAATATAAATATTCTTCTTTCGGTACAGGTGATTTCATTTGGAGTGGTGTAGCTATATCTCCCTCAAATTAGTTAAAATCCGTATCTAGATCTTTAAGAAGCTTCACAATAAGGTTTAGCGGTAAGCGAGATCATTTGCTTAAACAAACATAGATAGACATCCTTTTACTTGGATGATGTACTATATTAACGCCTACTCTAATAAGATGGTTCTCCTAGCGGGCTAATTAAGCGATTCTCCCCATCCACCCCTTTTTACATCATCTGCTCCCCTTCTACTGGATGACAGCACTGACCAATAAATAAAGACCAAAGTAGCAACCTAAATGGACGACAAAATTTCCCTTGTCATAATATCCACGTATATCATATCCATGTCTAGAAGGCAATGGAAATACTGGAAAAGAGATGAAATTGTACAGGAACCCAAACACGAATAGAGAAACTAATATTCTCTCTTGCATGGATGTTATAAGGTAAATTTTTTTAAGAGAAAAACGTTTTGGGTGCGGATAACGAGACCTTTCGGGACAAACACACAGACGTATAGAAGAGAGAGAGAAAAAAATAAATTTTTCATTATTTAAGTTTTGAATAAATAGGAAGATTTAATGTTTATTTTCTAGGGATGAATATCTTTTAACAGGAAGCAGAAACGGAATGCTTTCCGTATTTAACCTCAGGTAAAAAAAAACTCTGAGGCGAATTCTTAAAAAGCCTAACTAAAATCAGTTTGCCTCACTAATATATTAGTCTCCAAAGTTCAATGAGGCCTTATCGTCCACTTTCTTATCCCTTTAGATCCCTAACAAAACTATAAAATTAAAATAGACCAAAAAAAAATATTTAGAGCTTTTACCCAAAGAGTCTTTTTATCACCGATCCCCTACCCCAACCCCTTATCTTCTAAATAAATAAAAAATAAGGGAGGGTAGTTTTTTACTATGCCTAACCTTGGAGGGAGGCTCTAACCCTGCGAGTCCTATAATTGTAGTAACCCATCTAACCCCAATCTAACCTAACCTAATCTGATAGTAATAGTAAACAAATAAAATCTATCCCCCCATTATATTTAACTTTGTTTTTAAAAAAGTGGAATGTTGGGGAGGGGGGGATTTCTGTGCTCAACAAGAATATTTGAGGGAAAACCATCAATATTAAATTTTTCTTCTAGAACTTGTGAGCTTGAATCTTTTAAACAGCTGTTTGGAATAATTTCTGATATTAGGTAGTACTTTATCATTATGTAAAGTTGTTAAGCTACTCTATAATTTACTTTGACTGTCCATCAGTTAGTCGGTTTGTCAGTCCGTAATGCTATGAGGAAAATGTGATTTTTTCGGCTGCTATTGAAGACAGGAAGTTAAATTTTTAGTGAAGATTCCTATGACATATGCACATCTAATCTATACAGTGTATATTGTTTTAATTGTTTGTCTGTCGGTCATGCTTTAAACGACAAAAACCTTAATTTTGTGATTTTTTTGTTTTTTGCATATTCTCTCTCTTTCTTTTCTTTGTTATGATAACAAAACATATGCTGTATCTCTATTTTTCAATTAACAATTTGTGCTTCGCTGCTTATGAATGTTTTCATCTTTGTTATTTTCATTAATGACAAAGACCAAAGTGCTGCAAAATTGTGTCAAAAATGATCCATGTGACGTCATAAAAATGAGGGGGATGAAAGGAGAAGTGGGAAAGAAAACCCCTAAAAAAGAGATGAATAATCCCTCATTTTTATGACGTCACATGGATGATTTTTGACACAATCTTTGTCCCATTAAGCATTCAGTCTTTTATAAAAAGAAGCTCAATTTTCCCTTCGTCTGTCTGTCCATATGATTTAAAAGATCCCATGAACTGAAAAATTACTCCTAAATTCCTAAAAATAAAATTAAAAACTTTTTGGTCTACACATTGTCAATTTTGTATTTGTTAAATGTTTTGTTTTAGTTAAAAGAGAATTAATTAATAATTGGTTTAAATTATACCAGAGGTGAATTCTTAAAAAAACTTTTGCCTCACTAAAATCAGTTTGTCTCACTAAAATTTTAGTGAGGCAAAATTATCCCCTCTAAATTTTCAGTGAGCCTCATTGATTTTATTGAGGCAAATTTTTTTTAAAGAATTCACCTCAGATTAGATAATCTTTCATGGGACTTCCAATTTTTTTTTTAGATGTGTGGATGATTTGATAGCAACCTCCCATCTTGGAAAACAATTTGATATGGGTTGTATAACTGTTAGGTAAACAGAAATAAAAAAAATTATCATATGTCAGAATGTATAGTTTCAGCTGCTTTCAAGTGAGCTGTTAGTTTCAATTCTATACAAAGTTGTGTTATACTAGAGATTTTAAAAAGATATTTTTGCTATGCCAGTTGTTTCATATTACTAGGAAAACAAAGGAGAGTGTCTTGGCCTATAAGCCTATACACTTATACACAAAAATATTTTGTAACTTTATGAATTTTCACTTAAAAGCGAACTTCCTATAAAATAAAGTATGCCCGACTGTCAGCACACATTTCGAAATAGGACTTGCTAAGCTGCTGTGTAAGAAAGAAGACTACTTTTTTTGTGCATTCCATACGTAATGTTAAATTTTAAATATATGACCCTGTCTTAACCTCTTTTCGAGGAAGCTTTGTGTTTATCAAGATCGAAATTAATTCCTTATTCATTATCCCAAATTAAGCGCAAATGTCGTCTTTGTTTGACTTTCCTTTTCTAAAGAGACGCGGCATGAGTTTGTTTATGTTTTGATGCGTCCACGTTCTTTACTTTTGAATGATATGTGAGTGTGTGAAGATTTCGGAGAACAAAGTTGGGCCTATCATTGGTCTCATAGTGCGTGAACGACCCTAGTATACCAGGGGCTTTAGACCATAAGAACTTCAGGTAGAATTTGATCATTTTATTTAAATTGAATGGCGTATAGGACGATTATATTAAGTTTAAAAGGCTTTAGCCAGCTAAACATGAAACTTTATTATGATTCAATTATAATGTTTTAGTAATATTTATGTGCCTTTATTTTTGCATTTAACAATGATATATTAAACCAAATAATTTTCCTTTGAAGCCAAAGTACCCAAAGATTCTTTAACCAAAAGAAAAAAAGATTTTTTTTAGTGCTCAAAGTTTTAAGTTAACGTATAATATTTTATTCTGTTTATTAATTGATCTTGTAATTTCAGGACTTTGAAATAGTTTGCCTCAATAAATCTATAATCAAACCTGCTGTTGAAACTTGATGGTTCCTGGTATTGGGGGTTTGTGTGTACGTCAAACAAGATCTCTAGAACTTCCCGCTAATTCGGAAGTCACACTCAACCAAAGTGTCATGGTTGAGACAGACCCATTACCATGCTCCTTGATTTGAAGATCTACAGAATTTTTTTAATTGTTAGATTTTCTTATTTTTTAGGAGATTTATAAACCCTGAAGAAATGCAGGTATTTAAGAAAGAATAATTTTGTCATAAATATCTTAAAATGAATTTTGAACGTCTTTAATCTAAAGAAATACTATGTTATCTAGACCTTACTGCCATAAAAAATGGCTTTAATACTGAAAATGATTATAATTTTCGACAAAAGAAAAACTTTCAAAGGAAAATAAGACAATTGAAAAATTGGGCATAGACTATTAATTCCTAAATTTCTAGGTTGTTTGGTCTGTGTATGAAGATGTTATGCCTGTTTTTAGCATGGATTTTAATTATGCGGTAATCCTTATACTAAAGTAACAGGATGTCTGTGTGTTTGTACCGAAGGATCTTACTAACCGCTGAACCGATCTGGTTCTCCTGTACAGAGTAGATTCTCATAGGTCCTGGGAAGGTTTATAACTATTTTGGGGGAGGGTACCACCACCCTCCCATGAGAAATCACCCCTAGAAAAAAATTACCCCTTCCAAAAAAAGAGACTTGAACGAAACATAAACCAATTATTTCTCTAATTAAATATTTTAAATAAAAAAAACATTCAAAGTGCCACTAGAGGCCTCTAGGGACGTAGCCGCTAGTAGTTACTTAAAGCATTACGTATTTTCGTGGATAGTAAAATGGACCTTAGGGACCGAAGCCCCGAGCCAACAAAATTAGTATAAATTTATGATTTTTGGTTTAATATTCGTTGTAAATTGTTTAAAATACAATACGATACACAATTTTTCAGTATAGCTCAGAAATAGTTGAAATCCAGTGGATATTGATCGGTTTCAAAGCAATTTATTTGAAGTTTTTTTTATACTTATCTTCAATCCTATATTACAGTTTAGTGTTTCTTTCTTTTTTATCTAAAAAATGTTTTTAAAAAGTAAATTTTGTGTGTGCTTACTTATTCATATATTATTGTACTTGTTCAAAAAAGATGTTATTATTTTTTTTTAGTTTCTTGTTGGTCTGGAATGGATAGAAACTCTTGACCAAGCTCAAATTGGAATTCTATCTGTCTACAGCAGGTTTGCCTCCCCCCCCCCCCAAAAAAAAATTGTTCTTACTCTAATCAAAACCCTGTTTTGGTAATCAATATATTATTACTTTGATGTTTCGCCAGATTTGCATAATTCTGATAATGCAATGCTTGCAGCTGGCTAAAATAACAATACCCCCCATACACCCTTCCCCTCTTTATGGGTGAAAGAACTGACCCAGAAATGTCAAGTTCTAAAATCATACCTTCAAACATTTAAGGATAAATTACAGCCTATTCATAACATTAAAAACCAGGGCATTATTGGCAGTAGTTCTTGAAAAGAAAACCTTATTGTATGCAAATATTTCCAACATTCAATAATAGTTATTTACCGCATCGTATTAAAGACAGTTTCTGCGTATATTAGAATGAAGAAAAAAAAATAAAACCAGTTTTGTTAGCTTCGAGGGTCTAACAAAACTAGTATTAATTTCATGTCTGGAATACAATGCTATACATGATTTTTCAGTAGGGCTGAGAACCGGTTCTATTCCAGCGGATATTAAACGGTTTGGGAGTCATACTGGAAATATATTTTTATTTAGTGATGACAAAGATGGCAAGGAGGTTTGGAGACGTTCAGAACTTGACATCAACCATGGTTTTACAACATGCTGTATTTTCAAGTAAGATATTTGCTAGGAAAATTAAGTAGAAGAGAGTTTCAGTGCTCGGTAAGATCTTTGGGGGGTATATGCCAGTTCTTTTGATGAGCAAACGCAGTCTGTGCGGTCAGCTGCTACAATCCGTTAAAGTTCTTAAAATGTTAATATAAAAAATTATATTTGCAGGGATAAATATTTTTCCATTTAAATTATCACAATAATTTTTCAGGGATGAATATTGTGCTCTTGGGTGCGCTGGTGTTCAACAATCAAGGTACTAAATTTACCTATCATTGGTCAATAATATAACCAGTAGGAAATCAGCGCCACTTAGGAAGAATGAAAAACGTAATAAAAGTATGAAAATACAGAGAGAGAGGGGACAATGGGCTGTTTTTTTATACAAGTCTCCAAAGTTTTATAATAACGTTTTCTTATTCGTAGCTTAGCAACTGTGGGGACTTTTGATAAATTTTGATTGGTTGGTTTCTTAAATTGAGTGTTTATGCGTTTAAACCACTAATTGTAATCTACAGAAGGGGTAATTTTGTGTATTAACATTGGGGATGTACATCAATTAGCAGGTCATTGTCTTATCCCTTTAGATCCCTGTATGAAATATCTATATTACATTATTTAATTTTTTTAGAAATGATTCTGATTTTAGTGTTATCATTGTAGATCTAAATAAATTAAATGCAATTCAGGTTTTCATTTTTATCATTCCTTATTTTCAAAAATTTGACAATAGACCCTAAAATAAAAATGTTAAGTTTGCTTAAAAACTTTGGGGACTTTTTTTTGATTTGTTGGTTTATTAAGTTTCAAAACGTTTGTTGAACCACTAATTATAATTTTTTGCTTCATCATTGGGGATGTACATCAATTATCGGCAATTGTCTAATCCCTTCAGATCCCTTTGGGGAAATCACTTCGCCCAAAAGCATAAACAGTTAGGACTTCCAGACAATAGTCTTCCAATCAAAGTGTTGGTTGTCTGTTACTTAACTTAATATGCTATAATGGGCGGTAAAGTATCGCATCTGTTTAAAGCGGATGATGCTCTGCCTTCTCTAGATGATCACTTGAAATCGAAGGATAATTCCGGCCTAAATATTTAATGACCACAAGGGTACTTCTAATATTGGTATGCCTAATCTAACCTAAAATAACCTATTAAAATCTACTGTGAAAGTAAGACAAAACGCCCCTTAAGAGACGTTGTCACGAAAGGGACTATACCCGTAATTTGTTGTCAGGTGTTGAAGGGACACAAAAGCCCAATTTTTCACATCATGGTCTCTGGAGAACATCTAATTACAAGGGATAAAGCAGGTAATAACTAGCGCAGCTACTCTATTATATAGGACATGTATGTACATCAAGCAACTTCATTTATGATGTAGTTCCAGTTTCACTTTATAATAGTTAATTTTTGTTGTTGTTTTTGCTTCAGAATTAATTGTAGGCACTTATTTCCCCTGTAAAATTTGAATGTCTCCCAAAACATTACTGATAGACCAACGGTTAGCGAGATCCTTCGATACACACACACACACACACACACACACACAGACTCATAAACATACTTTTGTATAATCCAGTTGATTACATCCCCTCTCCTCCATAGCGGTACAGTCCAACAGCCAAAGTAAGCTTTGCTATTAAAAATTAATTTATTTTCTCGTATTCATTCGAATCCGGTGGATAGGAACCGGTTCTCATCCATACGAAAAAACTATGTCTAGCATCGTATTATATCCAGCTTTCTACGAATATAGAAATGTACAAATATGAGATTAAAACCAGTTTTTTAGCCGGTGCCTCCGGCACCTCGGGGCTAAAAAAACTAGTTTTAATCTCATATTTGTACTTTCTATATCCGCGGAAAGCCGTTTATAATACGATGCGAGAAATAACTATTCCTATATTTACATTTTACAGGCTTGGTTTATCTTTGGGATCAAAATCTTCTAAGTGACGAAAAATACAGGTAGTCAAATTTAGAAAAAAAAATTGGGGAATTTTAATATGATATAAGGTTCCTATTTTTCTGATTTCTGTAAAATGATTTCTAGGATAATAAGTAAATATGTGGTAAGCAATGCATAACTATAATCCAGTATTAAATGTATGTATGTCTGTATTAAGCATCCTGTATTCAAGTACTATTGAGATAGATATGCGAACAAAATAAAAAATAATAATTGCTCTTTCGCCAAAAAAATTGTACACTTTCTAACCAGTAATGTTGCTGGATTGTTCTTCCATTGTTTTCCTATTAGCTGAGTTAGAGAGTATGTATCTAGATTATATCTATGAATGTTGTCATCCTTGTTATTTAGAGACGAAGATGGGAATTCCGGAGCTCTGCTTAGAAGACTTTCTGAAGATAATGAACAGGTGATGCATGCAATTTTGTTGCTGTAGTAATAATTCAGCAGAAAAGTAACCTCCTCCCCTTTATTTTAAAAATAATGGGGGGGGGGGGAATATTATCCGTGCTCAACTAGGACTTGATGTGAAAGTATCGCATTGCTGATAGGATAACGGGAGAAGACATTGGGCTGTTTATTACAATAGTCCCTAAAGTTTTCTAATAACGTTTTCTTATTAGTTGGCTTAACTTTGGGGAATTTGATTGGATGAGTGTCTCAACGTTTCAACCACTAATTGTAATCTATAGAAGGATAATTTTGTGTATCATCTTTTGGGATGTACATCAATTTATCGGATCAGTAATATTTGACATAAAATCACTTCACATAAATTCATTTCACATAAAACGTTTCACATAAAGTATCATTTGACATAAACTCATTTGACATAAAGGTACATTTGACATAAAAACGTTTCACATAAACTCATTTGGCATAAAGGTACATTTGGCATAAAGATACATTTCATATAAAGGTATACTTGACATAAAGGTACATTTGACATAAAGGTACATTACACATAAAGGTACACTTGACATAAAGGTACATTTCACATAAAGGTACCCCGAGCATGGCAACCGGTGAACAGAATCTCAGTTCTGCACCACAAGCCTCGCACGACTGAAGTTCCCATGTCTATACAGTCATATTTATATGAAAATATTTTTAGAAGATTTTTGAATTTTTTTTTGAAGATTTTCTTTTAATAATAAATAAAAATTTCTAAAATCTTTAAAAAAAATGGAAAATCTTCAAAAAAAAATTCAAAAATCTTCTAAAAATATTTTCATATAAATATGACTGTATAGACATGGGAACTTCAGTCGTGCGAGGCTTGTGGTGCAGAACTGAGATTCTGTTCACCGGTTGCCATGCTCAGGGGAAAAAATGACAACCTCGGGTAGACTTTGAAATGTACCTTTATGTCAAATGTACCTTTATGCCAAGTGTACCTATATGTCAAACGTACCTTTATGTCAAATGTACCTTTATATCATATGTACCTTTATGTCAAATGTACCTTTATGTGAAACGTTTTTATGTGAAGTGTACCTTTATGGCAAATGTACCTTTATGGCAAATGTTTTTATGTCAAATGTACCTTTATGTGAAGTGATTTTAAGTCAATTGTTTTATGTGAAATGAATTTATGTTAAATGATATTATGTCAAATATTACTGATCCCAATTTATCGGCCATTGTCTTATTCCTTTAGATCCCTGCCCAAGCTATAGATTTCTGCTCAACTTGATATTATTGATTTATGTAATTTAGGTGGTATGTCTCACCGCGGATTTAAGGAAGCTTGTTCTTGTTTTAAAGGTAATAAAAAAATAACATGCCATTTGGAACTTAGTTAAAAGCGATATGTCTTTTGTCATAGGAATTCCCATTTACAAAAAAAATAGCCTAGTATATCACTCTAGATTACTGTTTCTAAAAACCTTTAATTAGTGTATTGCTAATAATAACGTAAAAATACCATAGAATTGCTACGCTTCATAGATACGCCCGTTTACTATAGGTAAGGACGCGGATAAACATAAAGAACAGCTCCGCTTTTCAATATAAACAAGAAAATAGACGTGTTATGGAGAAAATTTTCTAATATCCGTATATAAAAAGCAGAATAGGGTGAAACTTCAAATTATAAGCTACTAATCAAGATTGACAGCTGAAATGTTTAGTGAGGATTCCCTGTACCAATTAGGTTCCAGTTTATAATTTACTTTATTCGACGGACTAACGGTCACGCTATAAAGATTACATAGATACTTTTGTATGGTCATTGATTATCCCTCTATAACTCACTTTGTTCATTCTTTTGCTTCGCTACTTATGGATGTTGTCATCCTTATTTTTTGTATAGGATGGAATAAACTGTTACTCTGTGAAAGCTATGGACTTCTGGTCAAATAAAACTGATAATGTAATTCAATCTTTGTAATTTTCAAACAATTTTTGTTGTTATTTTTTATATTAAATTAATATGTAGATTGTTAATTTTTGTATATTCTAAAATCTATAAATAAAATGATAACCAATTTGTAATTGTTTGTAAATGATGCCCAATAAACAGGTCTCGGCAGCCTCTAGTGCCCAAAAAGCCCCCCAAAAAATGAATTTAAGATCCATTGTCCCAAGCCTGGTGCCACTATAAAACATATTTTTGATTTGTTGCCTTTTGCGGGTTTAGAATTACAACTTTGATTTAGTCTTACTTTCCAACATTTGGTGAATACAATAAAAACTAATTGCCGAGTAAAGCTACTAAGATAATTATGCCTCAGGACAGGCATTAACATCCCATCGATTGAACAAACTAACCCTTTTATTTGCACGACATTTATCTGAAAGTTCTAACAGGGCATAGAAATAAGACATTCTATATTTGAAATAATAGCAGTAGATATAATTGTAACGTCTTTAGAACTGACGCAGTTTAGGCCGAGACTCGAACCCAAAACCTTACGTTTATGCTACAGTCAAGGACTTTTTGAAAAAATATTACATTTGTGTAAGAAGTAAATCAACATTTACAGTCAAATGCCCTGTTTAAATCTAAGATGCATAAATTTGTATATCTTTACCAGACAAATAATTTATATTGAAAATATTAAGTTACTGCACCTTTTTAGGAAAAATAGCCTAAAACCACCCCAAGCCAATTATTAAGATTCCCTGAAAGCACAAAAAATTCAGACCTAAATTTTAATATATCTTTAAAAAAACAAAAAAAAACTTACCACTTCATATTATCGAGAAAAAAAAATTAAGATAAAATGTATAGAAGTATGATGATTCTAGTGATTTTAAATTTTCTGGTTAATTTGTCATCTTCAGAGGTTGATAAAAAGGTTAGAAATATTTTACAACTTTCAATAAATGGTTTTATGCTACTTAAGCCTTATCACAAATGTTTTTTTAAAGATTTTAACAAGGATGACAACATCCATAAGTAGCAAAGCACATTAAAAATCGTGGACTGATAAAATGAGTTATAGAACCAGATGTTTATAAAAAAGAAAAATAACGAAACATTCATAAAAATAAATACATTTGTCTTTTTTAGCTTAAATGACGGACCACTCAAATTGTTTACTGGATGCCTTTTAGTATGTGGGATATCTTAAATAGTAACCGAGAAAATCACATTTCTACTAAAGCATTACCGACGGACAGACTGATGAACGGGTGGAGGGACAAAGTGCATTATAGATTATCCTCGCTACTAAAAAGAAATAAATTTAGGAAAAAGAAGAAAAGAAAATGCAGCTTTCTATCGATGAAAAAGCTTTTGGTACATTTTTTTATAATTTATAATAATACATTTTTACATTTTAGTATCAAAGCTACTATTTAATTCACATTTGTCAATTAGTGGGTATCTTTTTTAGTACGTTATCATTTAATTTTTAAATTTCATTTGAAAAATGGTTTATTTTTTGCCCTTTCAACCCTAACTGCCTAAAATGCCTTTTGGGCAAAAGAAGGGACAATTTTGGGATGCATGTTTTTGTAGATAAACAAGGATGACAGCATCCATAAGTAGCGAAGCTCAAAAATCATGAATGGATATCGGAAAAAATTACTATAAAGCACCGTCATGCAATAAAAATTAATCTTAATAAAATAGGGAAACCAGGAAACCTTAAAAATCACGAAAATTACAAAATCTAGGAATCGATCTAGCACCGCAATTAATAGACAAATCTTAACGAAACTTGATAGAGATATGTAGAATATGAGCATATTCAATCCCTGAAAATTTAAGCCGCAAATCTTGAATAGGAATCGAGAAAACCATAGAAAATCTAGAAATCGATCTAGCAGCCCAATTAACAGAAAAATCGTAATGAAACTTGATAAAAAATATGTAGATGGAAATTTAAGCAATCCCTGAAAATTTCAGCCCATTATCTTAAAAAGGAGTTAAGAAAATCACGAAAAATGAATCGATCTAGCACCCCAAAAAACAGACAGATGGACAAAACAATTTATATAATAGATGGGCATATGTTATAAGAATCTTCATTAAAAATTTCAGCTGTCTATCTTTTATAGGAGCCGAGAAAATCACGTTTCCCCCACTTAGTCTTAGACGGACGGACATTTCGAATTATAGAGTAGCTTCGCTACTAAAAAACGCGGCATTAGCATAATTATATGATAGCCTGTCTGCTTGCTGTCGTGTTCGAGTCAAGTCTACACCGCGTCATACTAAAGACATTAAATGGTACTTATTGCTACCATGTCTGGCATATTACAATAATAGTGTGCGTAGGGCGGAATGATTTTACCCAAAAATAGGAGCAGCGAATCACCAAATTGACAAAGCTAGTCTAATTAAAGAATCCTCTCATAGTGCCAATAAAAAATGACCAATGATAGGCCAGTATACATTTTAACTGACAAATGGTAAAATGTATACTGGCCTATTATTGGTCATTAATATTGTATGAGGTCCTTTTTTATATTGGCACTATAAGCTGCTTTCAAATCAAGGTTATATGGCTAGGGGGCCGAGCGCCCGCGGCTAGGCAGGCCAGGGGGCCGTTTTTCTTGGGGGGGGGGGGGGGTATAAAAATTGTCAAATATTGAGAAAAATTTCCTAAGAGGATACTACCAGTATTTCATATCCAATAAAAAGCGGACAATGTTCTGGCTTCCTTAGTTGATTACTTGAAAAAGACGCAAAAATTCCTCCCCAACGAGATGATTAATCCTTGTATTGTAGATAGTGAGAATGACATGGATATTGGGAATGCAGCCGTCAGTGTTTTGAGTCAATCCGTAAGAAATTTATATTTTTTAATAGTGCAGCTACTCATATAAGCCAGTATATGTTTTCCTAGTTTATTAAAAATTATAAATTCATCTTATTCTTATTATTTGTCACGCACTGGGCATATCAGCTTTAAGTATCATTTACAATGTATCAACTAGATTTTGCTGTGAAAGGAACGATAATATAAATAAATATTTCTCAGTGAATTATGGAATAAGTGGCTTCCCACCAATTAAATCTTTAAAAAGGGATGAGGAGTCCTTTAAAACTCCTGCTGGAGTTACAACAATCATGAAAGGGCAATTTATACGATGCCTGTGTAGTCATTATGCCAATCCCTGCGGTGGTGCCACAACTCTGCTGGGTAACGCGGATCCAACTTTACCTAGCCTTACTTAAACCATTTTACAACCCAAACGGCCCAAAATAAGGGTTGAAAAGATCACCAGGAACTTAAGTTAACCACATGGAAATCAATTTATATATGTATATTTTAAGGTTGGACAGAAAGTGAACAACTCTCGTGTCAACGCTATTACTGGTTTTGGAAGTCAACTTTTAAGTAAGTGGAACTATCGCATTTTAGTAAAGTTATTTTCACATTGTAAACAGACAACTTTCCGCGGATAGTAAAGTGAAAAATTAAAGGGCTAATTCCAGCTTTACTGGCCCTAATGGCCGGGAAAACAAAGCAAGGATTAATTTTATGATTCTTATAAAAGAAATGTAAATGTATCAGTCAATAAAAAGAGAGTTAGAACAATATATTTACAATTTTAACATATTGGTCTATACTATGTTCAAAAAGCTAATTGTTATAGTTATAGTATTATAGTTAATGTCCTACAAATTCCAAAATAACCACCTACCTCCTTAAATCCCCCCTCCCCTAAATTGAAATAATTTGAAAACAAGGGGGGGGGGGGTTCTTTTTTCCCTAATCTTAACCCCATTGTAACCTAACCTAATTTGACCAAAAGAGTTAAGCAAATGAAAAACTCACATCCCCCCCCACACACATTTTCAATTTATTTAAAAAAAGGGTTAAGGTGTAATTTCAGTGCTCCCTAGGGTACCATGTGTGAAAGCGCCCAGCCATATGTTGATATAACTCCTGCATAAAATTATTCTTGTTTTAGATATGATTACAGAACTAGATAATGAAGAAGAATAATTATAACATTAGTAAAAAATAAAAATATGTGATTATTTTAATGATTTATTGCATTGGTTATTCATAAATTTGTACATTTCAGTTACATATTTAATACAAAAATAATTTAATTACAATATTTTTATTAGATAGAATCACATAAAAGGCAAGGTTAATGAAAAAAGTGTTATTTATGTTAACTATATAATATATCATTGAATAAAAGTGGTTGTAGCTGACGTATTATCGACAAAAACGATATTTCAATGGCATTATGACTGCACAATTTTGGAGAAATGGCTCTTGTGAGTGGTCCAATTACTGATTACTGAAGTCTTGAGTTATAGTATATAAAAATACACCTGGAAAAAAAACATATTTGAATTTAAGTAACGAAGCTTATGCTACAATGAATTAGGGTCATGGAAAGAAAACGAAGTTGCAGGTTTCAACCTATTTTCACAGTAGGTTTTGAAAGGTTATTTTTAGGTTAGGTTAGGTTAAGTAAATGGTAATAATTGCCCCGCAGGGTTAAAAAATATGCCCTGCAGGGGTAGAGCCCCCCGCATGGGCTAGAAATAGAAGAAACGCTACTGTGAAAATACGACGAAACCCAAAACTTCGTTTTCTTTCCATGATCCATGAATTTTTGTTTATCCTTAAATCAGTCAGTCTATCTGTAATGCTATGGGGGAAATTAGATTTATTTAAGATTTGTAGTGAAGATTCCCCTCATATGCAACAGATATACTATTTATTTTACATTGTCCGTTAGTTTGTCGTTCAAGCTACAGAAGACAAGATTTACAGGAGGCTGTATATGAATTATTAGCTTATAAGGATGATTCTAAATTTACCATCTCGGACCAACAAAACTGTAATTTCTCATTTCATTTTTCACGGAAAACATTTTATAATATGATGAACTAATAAGCTGTTGTTTACCTGTCCAGGTTGTTGATTAGTCTGTTAATATTCTGACAAAATTTATTCACTAAAGTTGGGTCTTCAGTCATGCTGCTCAAATACCTAAACAGTTTAATAAATGGTAGAGGGTTTATGCAGGGAGGGGGAGGGGGTGGTGCAATGAGATGTTTATCACACTAGTCTCCAAAGTTTTATAATATCGTTTTCTTATTTGTTGGCTAAACATTTTTGGGGACTTCTTGGTTGGTATAGTGTTGAGTTGAGTGTCCAAACGTTTTAACGAAAGTTGTAATCTACAGAAGGGGTAATTTGGAATATCATCATTGGGGATGCAAATCAATTTATCGGCCATTGTCTTATCACTTTAGATCTCTTGATTTAGATAACATGACAATAAGCTGATAGGAGTTTTCCAATGCAAAATTGAGAGTGTAGTTGATTGAGCTGTAATCCCCCTTAATTAGGAATGAAATTGATAGGACAATTTAAATAATATTTTATATGATATGCTACCTGTACATGAGGCTACTGATTGTTTTCCGCAACCGCTTGATATTTCTTGACTTCGCGAATGGAGACTCCTAAAAAACAAAACTCAAATTATAGACAAAAATAAACTAAGAAAACATATAAATGGACTGTTAAAAACTAAGCTTTATATAATATGCTTAAGCATTAAAAACATTTCTTGAAAAAATTTCACATTGCATATACAGAGTGATCTTGTGCAAAAATATAACATTTTGGGGTCTTATTTCTCTAATTTTACAATTGCGGGTCACACTTAGGTACAAGCCATGAAAAAAGACCTAGAAGAAAGTTGTTTTGGGGTGAAATTTTTTTGTCTTGTATTTAAGCTTCCTTAAAATATTTACTTTACCTTAGGTTGATTGAGCAAAAGTATAATTCCAATTAGACATCTTAATTTATCATCTTGTAGTCCAATCTAAATCAATACATGGAATTGTATGGTAAAAATTTGTGTGGTGGTCAAGTGGTCATGGATACCACATTCAATAGGTATATGAAAACCTTATTTTTTTATACAATATTATCATGAATACTCACTTCATTATACAAGAGATGGCAATGCATATCCAATTCATTCTATTAAGAACCACATTTATTCCATGAAAGGTGGTCATAAATACCCCCCATTAATGGATTTGTTATTACTTGGATTTTACACCAGATTGGCATGTATTCTAATAAAAAGAAACTTGTAGCTTGCTAAAATAACGGTCCTCCCCTTCTACATCCATTTCCCCAACCATTACAATAAGTTAGGAAAGTTTACCTGTCCTAATTCTTCCATAGTTTCTTAGCAAAGTTTACCTGTCCTAATTCTACCATAGTTTCTTAGCAAAGTTTACCTGTCCTAATTCTTCCATAGTTTCTTAGCAAAATTTACCTGTCCTAATTCTACCATAGTTTCTTAGCAAAGTTTACCTGTCCTAATTCTTCCATAGTTTCTTAGCAAAGTTTACCTGTCCTAATTCTTCCATAGTTTCTTAGTAAAGTATACCTGTCCTAATTCTTCCATAGTTTCTTAGCAAAGTTTACCCGTCCTAATTCTTCCATAGTTTCCTAGTAAAATTTACCTGTCCTAATTCTTCCATAGTTTTCTAGTAAAATTTACCTGTCCTAGTTCTTCAATATTTTGTTCAAAAAATATTTCATCCTCTCTAGTCTTGCACCAAGGAGATTTGAAAATTGACCAATCCTAAATTCATTCAAAATAAATAAAATAAAATTTTTTGATCTGCTTTAAATATTACACTGTAAAAAACAATCGCAGTGTTCTTTGTTTTGTATTCCAGTTTCTCTAAAACTTTTCAGTTATGTCTAATTCTATCCTAAAAAGTAAATATAAAGTGGGCTATTTTTATCTATATATAGACACAATGTATATTACAAGTTAGTTTCTTCCTCTTAACTGTACATTAAGATAAATAAGTTTTTAAGTTTTTAAAAAGAATTTTAATGTTAGAGGTAGATTTGAAATCTGCATCAAATTTTAAGGATTTTTTTTTTTATGAAATTCGACTTTTTTTTGTATAATTCTTTATTTAAAAAGCAAATACAATTTAAGTTAATTAATTTTGACATCCGTGATAGGTGGATTGAAAACTACCTGCGCTCTAATTGGTTGAATGATGTACGACACTTAATCTTCTCCAATCAGAGCGCAGATAGTTTTCAATTCACCAATCACAGATGTCAAAATTAATTAACTTAAATTGTATTTCCGCTTTTAGATAAAGAATTATACAAAAATGAATTTTATAAAAATCCTATACAGGGGACTATCCACAAACAAGAGCAAGTGATTCTAAGCACCTTCCAGCATTGATCCATAGTAATTTTTTAGTGAATATAATAGGTTTATGTTTAATGTTTGGTTTATCGACTAAAAAGTTGTGCTTCACCATGGTTTTATATGAAAAAAACTTTGAAATGTAAAGCATTTTTTAATGCAATATTATCAAATGCTTTGTTGTGTTCAAAGGGCAAAAAAAATAAAAGCATCAAATGCTGTAAATTGCAAGAGAACATTAATAAAACTGTTTAAAATATTACAAGTTACCAACCATTTTTAATCAAAATAATATACTATTGTGTCAAAGCTTTTAAACAACAGTTTGAACTAATCAAAACATTTGATGATATTGCACTAAAAATGCTTAACATTTCAAAGTTTTTTCCATATAATACCACGGTAAAACCTAAATTTTTAGTCGATAAACCAAATATTAAACATAAACTAGTATATTCACTAAAAAATGCTATAGATCAATGCTGGAAGGCGCTTAGAATCACTTGCTTTTGTTCGTGGATAGTCCCCTTTGATGCAGATTTCAAATCTACCTCTAACATTAAAATTCTTTCCAAGTTATATTTCTTACTGTACATATAATATCTAAAATAGATATAAATTAAAAAAGCTGGTTATTGTAACAATATGATTTTTAAAAAATAACATTAAATAAAAATATAGTAAAATGAGCACTTTATGAATTTATATTGGTAAAGAAAAAATGTAGGGAAGTTTGGACGGTGCAGTGTTCAATAATCACGTTCTACCTTAAGCACAATCTAGTTTTATAAGCTTAGAAGAATGATTCATTATTAGTCATTTGTCCCCATTCTCCCTTGGTTGTCACTGACCTCCAGTTTTGATTTGGTAGGAAGATTCCCAACAAATGTTTGCATACAGGCCCGAAATTTATCAGCTGTAACAAAAATAAATCAACAGGGATCGGCAGTCGCGCATAAACCAACAATTCAAACACATTTGGGGTCTTAAAAACATTTCCTTCAATGGACGGGGTGCAATATAAGGAGCAGGCTTAGATATTCAGCTGATTTTTAAAATTAAAAACGTCAAGGCCATTTTTGTTGCATTTGCACGACTGCCGAGCCCTTATATTAACCTTAAAAGTTTTGGGAGGCATTTCAAACATTTCAGGCATGTAACTAGAAGATGACGGACATCTACTGGTAACTGGTTCTAGATACACAAAATGAAATTTTTACACATAAATTTTCACCCTTTTAATTTTACTTCTTTAAATTTTTAAAATTTTCCTTTTAAAAGTATTTTTAGTGATTCCATCTGGATACTGAAGTAAAAGAGATGGAGCAACTGCCCGGACATTTATTACAATATATTTATAACTAGCGGCTTCGTCCCTAGCCTCTAGGGGCTTTGCCCCAAGAGGTTAAATGAACCTAATTTTTCGTATTTTAGATTTAAAGAGAAAAAGTAAAAAAAATTTTTGGGTGGGAAATTTTTTTTGGGGGGTGGTTAGTCGACCCCCTTTTCTAATTTTATTTTTTAAAATAATTTTTTTTGAGGGGGATTTTATCCCTCCAACCCTCCAAGAAAATATTTTTATAACCATCACAGGACCAGTAGGTATGTTCAAGCCCAATCTGTTCAGTGGTTACTGAGATCTTAAGCTTCAGACGGACAGACAGACAGACATCGTTCTACTTTGTATTAGAGATATTTAGTAGAACAATGTTTGTCTGCAGTTGGCTCCTTTAGATCCCAGTAAATAGTACACCGATTAGGTTACAATAAAAACAAGGATGACAACATCCATAAGTAGCGAAGCACAAAAAATCGTGGATGGAAATACGTAAAAGTAGATTTAAAATGTATTTATTAAAATCAAGAATAGATTTATTGGAGAAAATAAACACGAAACCTTGTTTTATTTTTAATGATGACGACAGTCAAAGTAGATTACATAAAAGATTCTCATAACAATGGGAAAAATTATTTTGATACTGATATCCCAAAAAAGTTTGAAAATGGGACCAAAAACACCAAATATATGGGGAAATATGTAAAACATATAAAAATAGCCTGATAAAAGGCAGTCTGACCGCCATGGTTGTTTTCTTTAAACGACGGGAAATTTAATTTTGATATCTATAACTGAAAAAATTTTGAAAATCGGACCGTAAACACTGAAGATATGGAGAATAATGTGAAAAATACAAAAATAGCCTTAAACCTGCAAAAAGGCAGTCTGGCCGTCATGGTTGTTTTTGTAAATGACAGGAAATTTAATTTTGATATCAATAACTGAAAAAATTTTGAAAATCGGACCATAAACACTGAAGATATGGAGAAAAATGTGAAAAATACAAAAATAGCCTAAAACCTGCGAAAAAGCGGTCCGTTCGCCCTTGATGTTTTATAGTTAATTGTGCTTCTTAATAATGGGAATGTTGTCAAAAAATTTCAGCTGTCTATCTTTAATAGGAGCCGAGAAAATCATGTTTCCCCTATTCTGTCTCATGACGGACAGACGGACGGACGGACGGACGGACGGACATTTCGAATTATAGAGTAGCTTCGCTACTAAAAATAATACATACTTATTAATTATAAACTCGGTTAATAAAATAATTGCATAAAAAAACATAATTCATCAGAAAGTTCATGAAAAGTAATATCCTAAATTAAAATAATTAAATTTGAAATAAAATTGTTGAAGAAAATACCTACCTAATTCATCAGAAATAGTTGTAAAAGCAGTAATATCCTAAAATAAAAAATGATTATAATCAAGTATGAACAAAAAATATAAGCTAAACCTTAAAAAAATATAAATAACATTTTTGTGCCATTTAGGAAAATGTTAGTTCTAAATTATTTTGGTTGTAATTTATGCGCATTACTCTGACAAAAATCTTGTGTAATTTCTAATATAAGAATAGTTATTTCTCGTATCGTATTATAAACGGCTTTCCGCGGATATAGAATGTACAATTATAAGATTAAAACTAGTTTTTTTAGCCCCGTGGTGCCGGAGGCACCGGCTAAAAAAACTGGTTTTAATCTTATGATTGTACATTTCTATATTCGTAGAAAACTGGATATAATACGATGCTAGACATAGTTTTTTCGTATGGATGAGAACCGGTTCCTATCCACCGGATTCGAATGAATACGAGAAAAAAGATTATTTTTTTTTTTGTAAGGGTTCATAATATATAAATAAACATTCCCTGATCATATGAGAATTTTCAATGTAAAGGAGATCCATATAGATTCCACAGTTAGCAGGATACTTCACTACAGACAGACCCACATTTTGTTACTTTTATATAAGGAATTCTCGTACTCAAAATTAGTTCTCTTTGTTACCTGTTCTATAATGTCTTTAGCTCTTTTGTTGGAGAGGAAAATGGCCACATCAAAGAAACTAAACAAAATTAGTTTTTATGAAAATGCAGTTTTAGGTAATTAACTCTGACATCTGTGATTGGAGAAGCTCAAGTGTTGTACATCATTCAGTTTTTAATCCGTTTTTAATCCACCTATCACGGATGTCAAAATTAATTAACTTAAATTGTATTTGCGCTTTTAAATAAGAACTATACAAAAATCGAATTTTTAAAAAATCATTAAAATTTTATGCAGATTTCTACCTGTTACATAAAATCCTTTCCATCTTATATAGACTAGTATTTACTCCCCAATTTTTTGGGTTAAGGTAAAACTGATATTTTGATGTAGGAAAAGTGAAAAAATCATTTGATTTGTTAAAATCAAAACTTTTTTCCTTGATAGGCATTAAAAACACTTACTTCATAGCATCCACAGTATACTTGGCTAGATGGCTAAAAAACTCCTTGTTGAATTTTCCAAAATGTTCTGGCAATAAAAAGTTATCAACTTGACACACTGAAAAAAAGTAAAATTTTATACATGACTAAATTGTCCTATGGATTTCAAACTTGGCTTGAGGACTTTTTGAATTAAGTTTAAGCAATTCATGTTTTTGTATTTTAAAAATACTCTAGTTTTTACTGTCTTTTTTTTCTTGGCATTTTTTAATGTGACGGTTAAACTTGAGACAATTGGACGTTGATTGATTGCAAATTAAAAATCATTTATCGCATTGTATTATAGACTGTTGTCCGCAGTAAGTAATGAAAAATGCGCGAGTTACTAAATTTACTTACATGCTTTAAAGAGTAGATCATTGTACACTGTACAATCCCAATCCGCAATGCCAACATCCTCTGTGTAAAACTAAAAATAGTTTTTTATTATAGGGTATAGTAATTTTAAGGACCCAGAGCGGCCGCTATAAGCCGTCATCAACCGCCTTTTTAAGCCGGAGGTCCTCACAAATTAGCTCTCACAGCTTGTGCATTTATGACAAAACTTCTGGAAGAAAATAATTTGTGTAAAGGCTAATTTTATATAAGAGAGAAACTGCAAAGGGTATTGAATGCGTTTAGCAGAAAACATATATTCTCTTTTGAAAAAGTAGCTGCACTATTAAAAATATATTACCTTGCTGTAATAGTATGGAACTTTTTCCAAAATAAAGTTGTAATAATGTTCTCCTAGCAAATTCTTGCGCTTAAAAAAATAAAAAAAATTAGCATTGTAAGTAAGGCATCTCTATATCAAGTCTTTTAATAAAAGTATGTCCATATTAAGCATATTTTATTTATAGAATTTTTTATTCAGACTTCTAAATAATGTTGAATATTAATGCATATTTCTCCATATTTGCAAAGCTTCTTCATTGTGGATGTTGAAATCCTTGTTCCGAAAATAAATTAGGGCGAAGATGTCTAGTTTAGGGTTACTGACTAAGTTGCAAGTCTAATTTGAATAAAAAATTGTTTTCTATTCTGAATAAATTGTCACCTCAACTATTTCATGCAGGAGGTATTCTTCATCAAGACTCAACTTTAACATTGAAATCTAAAAAAAGTATCACTAAGGCCTGTATGAAAACAATATGTGAATTTGTAATTTTGCATAGATAAACCTAGGGAGGGTAAATGATAAAAAGCTAAACTTTTGACATATGTCCTAAAAGCAATATCCAGCAGACAGATAAATGTGCATGCTAATGAGAAGCGCCTGTTTTTTGGCCAAGGCACTACCAACTAATCTATTTATTCTATTGCACATATTTTAACTATTCACTATTCTTACCTCTATAATATTTGTAAGTTGACAATTTTCAAATTGTTGAGATCTCTCTGCTTCGTCAGTTTTCTTATTTTCATCAATAAAAGTTAAGTAGTTACCCTCATGTCCTATGTAAACTTGTGATTTTAGCAATCATTTTATTCTTCCTATCAATCAAAATTTTAAGTGAATTTGTTGTTAGGACTACAGCCTTCTGGGCTGGGGCGACGGCTTTTTTATTTTTTTTTTTTGGGGGGGGGGGGAATGGCGCGCGAAGGGCGCCACAAATTTTTAACCCCCTCCCAAAATTTTTTACCCCAAGGGTAAAATTTGCTTGGGGGGGTAATTACCCACCCCCCCTTAAATCTGTTAGGGGAATTTTTTTACCCCCCCCCCAAAAAAAATTTACCCCCGGGGTAAATTTTTTATATTGGGGAGGGTAATTTAATAATGTAAAAAGGTACCTATATAATTATGAAATATTTAGAAGTAAAAATGCGCGCAAAGCGCGCCAAAATTATTTTGTAAGGGATTATTTATTTTGGACGTCCTTGCTTTTGGGTGTCAATGAAGTGATTATCTCAAGGCTTTATTGTATTAAAGGTTTAGAATGGTTCAAACAGCTGCCTTGAGAAATTACACTATTGAGTGATTTAAAGATAGAGAAGGCTCAACTAATTATGAACAAAACCCAGAAAAAAAGAATTGAACATAGATGTCATAGAAACCCATGAAATAAATACATTTTATGAAAAATGATTTATTGCTATAACAAATTCCTGAATCAAGTAGAAGTTCCTTAATTGAGGGTTCTGGCAATGCTTCGTATATCATACTTTCTGGGGAACCATAAAAAATTGGAGAATAAACGAAAAATAACGATCTCTCCTCTTTTAAACCTCCTCTCCTACTGGATAGACTTGCCAATAAATGACAGGGGAAATAGCAGTTTATACTGACGACAATTTCCCCCTGTAATAATATCATAATCTACGTATAGTCTACATCCATTCTCCTTCTGCAGACTAAAATTATTTGTGGAAAAGTTTGGACAGTTAATTATAAACCAATCGTAATTCAAAATTTGCTCCAACGTTTTTCAATCTCGCCTGCAATGGTGGTAGAACAACTACGTATAATAATGGGGGTAGTATTATTTGCAGTCCATTGTCTATTCCCACTAAATAATGTCATTAATCAAAATATTATCAATCTTTTAGTGACTATGGAACCAGCTTATACCAATAACGAAATAGATTCGAAAAAAATCACGTGATTTTCAGCTGTCATTGGGGGGCAACATATAGTAAAATTGACGACCTCTCCATTTGCCCCCCAAATATTATTTAAGATTTATTTCACTTGTTGGTTATACCTTATATCTGCTATGGAACAGTCGGACGTACAGAAACTCCAATCATAAAGATGCTGCGCTACCTACAGTTTACCTGTAGAACTATTAGGAGACTTCAAAGACATTGAAGGCGATGTATTTGAGGCATTCATGTCAGGTAATGATAAAGTTGAACATAGGGACAATGCAGTTACAGGAGAAAGATTTGTAGATATTGGTACTAGTGATGAAACATTTGTCTCTGATGACAGTAATGATGTTTGTGCTTCTGATAATGGTACAATAATTATTGTTGATGATGAAACATTTTGTCCAGGAAAATGAAATAAATTGGTTGATTCATGGTTCTCCACTGCACTTATTATTTCTTTATCATTTGTTGTGTTTGTAGTTTCATTGGAACCCTTAAAATGCAAATGTTATTTATTTATTTACTTATTTTTTGGGCCATTGCTATGTACTTGGTGAGAAGCATTTCTTTGTTTACTAATACTAGCGGCTACGCTCCTAGAGGCCTTAAGGGGTACTTGAGAAATAGGGGGGTGGGGGGGGGGGGGATGAGAGTCAACCCTCCACTTACATTTTTAGTAAAACGAAATAGCAAAACAAAATTATTTCGGGGGGTATTTTTTTCTAGGGGCTATTTTTTTACTTGTTTACTTTTTTACTTTTTACGCTGTGAAGAAGAACCATATCGATCCAATGGTTACAAACAAACAAACACGTACTTTCTGTTTCTTTCATATTAGAATTGAGTAACTAACAAAGAAATTAAAAGATGAGTTTCTATCTAAAGGGATAGTTCTACGAAGTGTATTTAAAGAGTTAAGGTACTTAGAGTAGTGAACTTTTATATGTCTTAGTAGAATATATTAGGCATTGGATAGATATGATTATATGATAAAGAATTTTTAACATTGACCAGACCAAACTTTTTTTATTTGACAATATCTAAAAAAGTTAAAGTGATTTGCCACATAAATTACATGAGAATGGTCTATTTTTTTCCAAATATGTATAGCCAAAACACAAATATCAGAGAATCTTTTTTCACATATTCACAAGAGTTATAAAAAAATTGAACAGGGGTTCCCCTTGGGACAAGTTACTTAAAAACATAAAAAATAACGTCCGGTGCATTATAGGACAGATTTTCTAGAGATTCTTTTATAAAAAAATAAAGAAAACCGTCCGGTTTACTTACAATATACACATTATCTTACGCGGAAATACCAACTATCCATACAACATATATATATATGACCATAAAGACCATTCTCATGTAATTTATGTTGCAAATCACTAACTTTTTTAGATATTGTCAAATAAAAAAAGTTCGGTCAGATCAATGTTAAAATTCTTTATCACAATCATATCTCTCCAATGCCTAATATATTCTACTAAGACATATAAAAAGATCACTACTCTAAGTACTATATTAAATATTTTATTGGTCATTCTTTGTTGTTATGTGTATTTTGATGCATAAAAAGTTTAAAGATCTATTAACTAGTAAATGCTATCTAAAGTTGTATTTATGACAAAAAAGTTTTTGCCATATATAACATGCAACGAAGTTGAAAATAAAAATGAAAAACTCATTTTTTAAGAAAAATCCCTGGTCAAATTTTTTAATTTTAATCAATAACTTTATGTTATGCACTACTACGTTATTTAAGATAGAAAAAACTTCAAGTTCACTATTTTTTTTTTAAATGCACTTCGTGAAACTATCCCTTTTGAAGCAAGGAAATGATAATGGATGAAAAGTTATCCCCACACAAATAAAAAAAATCGTAAAAGAATAGTTATTTATAGACATCTTTCCGCGGATATTAAAATGAAAAATTATAAGATTAAAATAAGTCTTGTTAGAACCCGAGGGGCCGAAGGCCTGGGCTAACAATACTGCTATTAGTTTTTCAATTATAATTTTAATATTCGTGGAAAACTGTCTGGTATACGATGTTATAAAATACATTATTTTTCGTTAGTCCTAATCTAGAGGATATTAACCGGTTTTAAAGCCATACGTGATAATATTTTATTAAACCACTACTCAAGTCAATTCTTGACTTGTGGATTGTGGATATTTTGGGAATAAAACCCATCGGTAAACCGACAAACCTCCTAATTAGGAAGTTTTACTGAAGAGATGTCCATTTAGTACGTTTGTCCCATTAGGAGGTTTGTCCCATTAGAAGGGTTGTCCCATTAGGAGGTTTGAAGGTGTACCACCCCGTCCCCCTTTTTTACCTTGGGTTCTGACTTGACTCTGGTAGGGTCCATTCCATTTTCAAGGCATCTATATAAAAATTAAAAGGTGACAATTTTTTAAAGCTTTAAGAAGTTTCTAATATTTTGTAAAAAAAAACAGTGAACAAGCCCTTTTCACTCCACAGGGGGAGCATAGGCCGCTGACAATTTGTCAGTGTTTTTGTAACAATGTGCATTTTTTATGGATATGGGATATAGTTGTCAGCCCTAAGCCCTATGATTTCGGTGTAATGCATCCATTTGCCCATCAGACAACCAACCCTTTGATTGCACGACCTTTGTCTGAGAAGTCCTAACTGTGCATGGTCTTGAGTTGCACCTGGGCCAAGGCATTCCCCCTACTCTAACTATTTATGTCGCGCACCTGACATAGCAGCAGTAGGAACCGTTTTTTTAACGTCTTTAGTTATGACGCGGTGTCGGACCGAGATTCAAACCTATCACCTTCCCGACGACGAGCGGACTACGTGTTGAGCCACTATTATTATATCTAATATTTTGTATAAGACTTTTAATAATAGATATACACTCAATGGATATTGTGAGAGATTCTCGCATACTCTAATATAATTTTTCTCCCAACTGGCTAATTTAACAATAACACCCATGGAGAAACATATTAACCAATATTTTAATTGTCCAAGAAATTTAATATTTACTTTTCAAATACCCATTGATTCTTTTGAAATTACTTTTTCTACTTACTAGAGCCAGGTTTCTTGTAAGACAAGCATAAAAAGCTTGTATAGCTTTTTCTTACTAAATGGAATGTTTAATCTTTAAAAAAACTTAATATAACTCTAATTTCAAAATTCTAGCATAAGCAAGATGCTCTAACCCTACGAAACTTTCTCAAGACTAAACCTTCAAGCAGCCCTACCAGAAAAAAAATTGTAAACATTACCTTCTATAACGGCACTTTTTGCAGAATTTTCTTAATTTAGCATCTATCTTGCAATCATCGGTTGTTCTAACACAGCTATAGCTCCTGTGCACTGAGCGACGGAAAAACATTCTGAAACATAATTAGTTTTCATCAAGCTAATGATATAAAGTAAATCATCTTAAATTCCAATAGTTTTTTCTTGGCAATACAAAATTAAATATCTTAATGGAAACATATTCTTTTTAAAAATTTCCAATTTCCAGAATCCTTTCAAGGTCTTGGTTAAATGTTTGTTTTACAGCCGCAATCATTAGCGGCGAAGGCAGATAATTAACAAAATATTTCAGCTTGTTTCAATTGTGAGGCCAGCTGCCAAGGTATCAAGTACCTGCAAACCCTCGACCGTGGCTCAACACGTAGCGAATCCGCTAGTCGTCTGGAAGGTGATAGGTTCGATTCTCGGCTTAAAATTGCGTCATAACTAAAGACTTTAAAAATGGTTCCTACTGATGCTATGTCAGGGGTGTGACATAAATAGAGTAGGGGGAATGCCTTGGCTCAAAACAGGCGCAACTCATTATCATGCATAGTTAGGGCTTCTAAGATAAAGGTCGTGCAATCTATAGGGCGAATGGACGATTAACACCTCAATTAAGACGGGGAGTAAGTTTCAAGGTGCGTGGAAGGTCTAGAACCCTATGGGGCACCACACCATCTAGAGATAATGATCGCATACCTGCAGGAAACACATGTAACGCCTCCATAATATTTCTTATTGGAAGCTGGAGCTGAACAAACCCCACAAATGAGACCAGTTCCTAAAACAAGGTTGACAACATCAATGGATGAACAGACAGACCAAGAGAGTTATAAAGCAGATATTCATAATGATATGAAAAAAAAAGAGAAATAATATACTATAAGCCATAGAAAAAAGATAATTATATAGATTATGGTAAATCAGTATTTATGTCTTTTTAAGTATTCATAACAGACTGGCTTACAATGTAACTTACATACTGGATGCTAATTGGTACTGGGAATCTTCACAAAAAATTCCAGCTGTCTATCTTAGATAGCAGCGAAAAGAAAACACATTTCTGCCCTAGCGTTACGGACGTTCGAAGTGAATTGTAAAGTAGCTTTGCTGTATTTAAACAACGATAAAGATGAAATATAAATTTTAGGTGCTATTATTGTAAAAATAACATTCATAAATGGACCAAGACCAAAGAAGAGAAAGCTTTAGGTATAATTCCTATTTTATTGACCATTTTTCGCGAAAAATTATCTATGCTAAAACCTATGAAATATATTTTCGGTCCAAGGACAAACGCAGGAGGTGACACTTAACCTAACCCATTTAGACTATCTTTTAAGTTTTTTTAATGCCTAACCCCTGTGGGGAGGCTTATTTGTACATTCATATCTTAACCTAACCTAATCTGTTTAGAAATACTTAATCAAATTAATATTTTAACACTCCTGCGTTGAACCGTATTTTCAGTATGGCCATAACAGGTTTTGTTCCAGCGGAAATGAATCGGACTCGGGGCCATTTTGAAATAACATTTAATTACCTGGATTTATTTTGGCCATAGTTTCCTCTTTACTTTTTGACATTTTGTATCACATTTATATTCATCTTAATTTAAGCAAAGCATTATTAGGTAAATTATTATAAACTATCAGGTACGCCCCTAGAGGCCTATAGGGAGAGTTGATCCATCTCTACTTTTCTTATAGGATTAAAAAATCTAAGAAAAGTATTTTTTCTAGAGGGGATTTCTTTTATGAGGATGGTGGTATCCTCCCTCGAAATAGTTTCCTAAGACCTTTCCAAGAAATATGAGATTCTGCATTGTAAAAAGAGATCTAAATCGGTTCAGCCGTTAGCGAGAACCGTTAGTATAGACAGACAGGCAGAGATCGTGTTACTTTCATACTAGGATAAGCAGCATATATACATATATGGTAAAGCATGTAAGCTTTCCACTCATTAAATCAAAACTGTATTGGTATGCCCGTCATCAAGTCAATACCAATACCATGTGTCTGCGCTACTTATTGATATAATTATCCTTTATTAAACTTTATATGTATTTCTTTGTAGTATTACAGATAACAGTTTATAGTTATTTTTATAGTGAAAAGTATTTGTTGCGCTTTAAAAATCTCAAAATATAATTAATAAGAAAAATATGATTCATACAGATTAATCACTTAACAGGGAACAAAACCCTGTTAACATTCATCAGCAGACTAATCCTTTAAAATCTTGGGGAAGTTTAAAAAAAATTAAATACAGAATCTTCTCACAAAAAATACTAGCCTTCTATCTTAAATTGCAGCAGAGAAATTCCCCCAATAAATGACATTCCTGATAGACGGACAATTCGAATAGAAGAGTAGCTTCGTTACTATTAATTTTTGTCAGGAATAGTTATTTCTCGCATCGTATTATAAACGGCTTTCCGCGGATATAGAATGTACAATTATAAGATTAAAACCAGTGCTACGGCACCTAAGGGCTAAAAAAAAACTGGTTTTAATCTTATGATTGTACATTTTTATATTCGTAGAAAGCTGGATATAATACGATGCTAGACATAGTTTTTTCGTATGGATGAGAACCGGTTCCTATCCACCGGATTCGAATGAATACGAGAAAGTAAATGATAACTGATGCAATTACTAGCAAAATTAATAATGTTATGGTTTACAAACACAATATCATGCGTCTATTCCTCCGGGAATGATAGCTAGAATCCCAAATTTATGCATGTTAGAACCATCCTATGGATTTTAAACTTAACTCTTATGTAACTGTATATAGGCATTCAAAAAAATCATTCATAAAACAATTATACTGTGTAAAAACTTTTGTAAAAATATCAACTTTCATGTTTAAAATGAACATACAGACATTTGGCAAAGATTGTAGAGTTGCTATGCATTCTAAATTTTACCTAAATATCCGTATTGACCCTAACTATATAAAGAAGTTGAAGTTACAAAACCAGTTTAATGATCGATTATGAAATATTGATATTAAATAACGTCAGCTTTACAAAATATATAAAATTGTTCCCATATAGTGCAAAAAAATTATATTTGCAAAAGGAAAGCATTAAATCTATGGTGATTTTTATATAAAAATGTTTATTTACTATTTTAAACACAGCTTTTAATAGAAAGGGGGGAGGCGGATGTGCCACTTTTTGAAACCAAAACTATAGTCAACAAAGGAACTCAACTAAAAAAAAGAGTTACAGGTCTGAGATTTTGCATGGCAGTTGCTTTATAGGGGTACAATATGGAACTGTGAAAAAACGGCGGCGCAACCGCCGAAAACCGCCGTTTCCCGCCGATTTTTTTTTGCAATTTCTCGGCAGTTTTCGGCGGTTGCGCCGCCGTTTATTCACTGTTCCATATTGTAACCCTCTAAAGCAACTGCCATGCAAAATCTCAGACCTGTAACTCTTTTTTTTAGTTGAAATCCTTTGACTTTTAGTTTTGGTTTCAAAAAGTGGCACATCCGCCTCCCCCCTTATACATATCTTGAACTTAAAGTTTACAATGTCCCTCTCTAAAACATTTATATAAATGTATGCATAATATTCATAATACACATATATATAATAAATTTATTACATAGTATTTCACTTTAAAAATGACTTTATTTTCAACTTAAAATCATTATATTTATCAATATTTTAGTGCGTGTCTAATAAAATGAAAGTACAAAAATTGTACACAGTTGTTTGCTATGTAGAATAAGGCTTTAGCTATGCTTTTTGTACACCACTGACACTAGTAACTACTAGTGTGTATAATAGTACTAGTACTACTGCCTTAGGCATTAAAACGTAAATAATAACAATATAACGTAACTTCTATCTTGGTACCAAAATTTCCACGTATATTTTTCCCCCCGAGAAATAGATTAAAATAATTGCGGGATAAAATGTCCATAAATATTTTAAACAGAAATCGTAAAGGTAAAGGGGGAGTGGGTAAAGACTGCGTGGGGGGGAGGAAGGTTGCTAAGGGTGATAACATTTAATATGTTACACATTTTATGACAGAAATAAGAATACTTAAAATCAAATAATATTAGTTAAATGTGTACAGCTTTGGAATATATCTTTAATCATAATAAATCAAGTAAAAAAGTTGTTTTGTATTTAAGAGCTACTCCATAGCTCCAATAGGTTAATACGTCCAATTTAGCAAAAATAAATCAATAAATCAAGAGATCTATGGTAAATATGAATACAGATAACTACCTGTCCCCCTTTTCCAAGGACCTCTTTCGTCTGCTAGCAAATTGTTTTCTGCTACTTTGATATGTGTTTTTATTCCTTACTCTATTGGTTGATTTTCAAATACTCAATAGAGAGTCTGTAGAAGGTCCTTGGACTGGGGACACAAAGTTATTTAATCCCTTAACCCTCTATAGTGTTTTACTCTAATAATGAAACATACATTGGGTAAATTTATTAATATTTATTATCAATATTTTGTTATAATGTATGTTATGTATTAACTTTACAATAATCAACAAATGAATATTATTAGTGTACAATCACAGTATTTTTAGTTTTGTTTTTTGAACCCTTTTTATCTTTATTTATCATTTCTAATCATATTTTCTTTACGGTTTTAGAATTCGCTTATTTTCCAGTGGAATTAATCTAGTTTAAACTGTTAAGAAAAGACACGATTTTCATGGTTTTATAGATGTTGACCAATTATAAGTCAAAATGTAAGAAATATTTATTCCAGTACAGCTTCGAAACCGATTGCTTTCCGCTGGATTAAAACCGGTGGTCAGTCATAATGAAAAATTATTAATCGTATTGTATTGTGGTATGCGGCAACTCTGGACCATGCAGAAACCAAGACATTATAGTGATGCTACGCACCCAGCTAAATCCTGTTATTCTACAATTGTAAAGCCACCTGGAAATATGTCAGATAACGGTATTGATTTCATCTCTCAGTTGTCCTGCAAATGGAGGGAGGGGTGTTACCCCTCCCTCTCCCATCTTAAGCACCGGAACCTTCCCCTTCAACCACCAAGTTATCAGCACCACCTCAACCCTGAGGATAAAGGATCTAAGCCTTCCCTCACCTGATAGAATCACCCCCACAGAGACTGTTGTTGTCACAAGTAATCATCAAACCTTCCCTCTTTAGTACCCAGACCTACCACCCAACCCCTATATGCTTATCTACCTATTGTGCTGTTCCATGGGCTATCCTGCCTGCCCCAGACAGGGATAGCCATCTACCTAACCATTGCAATTATCTATGTTTTACTGTATGATTTATCTTTAACTATCTTTATTCCTAATCCATATGTATTTATATTATGTTGTACAAGTTTAGTTATCCTTAGACCTGCAATAAAGAAACAACTGAATAGACTATGTTTATTATTTAGTGATTGCTAGAGAAGCGTAGCTTCTCTATAGTATAGGTGTCCACGTCTGTTCACACTGCCGTAGTCTTTATTCGAACTCTGGTGTCTGCCATTTACCCTAGGCGGATACCACAGTATAATAGACAAATTTCAACGAATAAAACAATTTTGTTATTTTTCATTTTACTCTCCGTTGGAAGTTGTCTAAAATACGATGCGATAAATAACTATTATTCACTTTCCTTTAAAACCATACAAGAAATATAAATTATACAGGTATATCTTATCTAAAGAAACTTTATTTTGGCTCCAATTTCAATAAATTAATAAAGAAAAAAATAATCAATTTTGGCCTAGTGATAAATTTTGATTAACGTAAAAGCTTCCATTTAAAATATTTTACTGGAGGCAAATAAATTTTTTTCAGATAATAAACTCCCATTTAAAATATTTTACTGGAGGCAAAATAGCTTTTTCAGATAAAAAATATCTCATTGAAAACTCCAATTAAAATATTTGAAGTTTTAACAGTTATAAAATATAAATAGATCATATTATCTTTTGAAATAAAAAAATACAAAGAATAACATAAGAAAAGGAAAATCTTATCCATTAGTAGCTAAGCCTTTGATAGTGAATTAGACTTCATTTACTCTAGGATAACAATAAGTTAGTAAACACTAAAGAATAAACATGCCTTTGGTAGCTTTTAATGTCTATAAGAAGGGGGTAAAAATAAAATCATCTTTTTAGTCACTTAAAAAAACTAATTTTCCCTTTTCTACTTTAATAGTCACGTGTCATGACAGAACAACCGACCTATAAAACTGACCAAGTGTGCTCTAATCGTTCATAATAAAAATTTTGGCTGCAAAAAGGCCAAAAACAAATTTATATCAACAAATAAAATAGGTGGTTTTAATTACTTTAACATTTACAAATATTTTTTTTTAATATTCAACAATTTTAAAGCTAGATAATTTATAAATTTGATAAGTTTCTTTGAAATATTTAAAAATTAAAACAATATTAAATTGTAAAAATTGTTCTAAATTAGTCTTGACGAGTTTTACAAAAATAATTTTACAAGATATTTGCTTGGAGAAGCCAATGAAAGATTATTATACTTTTTATTCAGAGGATACAATGTTCAATCTCTTAATCAGCTTTAAGTATTTAAATTTATCTTCCACTAACCTCTCCCTGTATCTCAATAAATTTGGCACAAACTAAAGCTAAATTTCTAAATGCACAGATAACTTTTGAAAACCTTTCTAAGTTTTTATGATAGGGAATATTTTACTTTACTTTAATTTATTTTCTCGTATTCATTTGAATCCGGTGGATAGGAACCAGTTCTCATGAATACGAAAAAACTATGTCTAGCATCGTATTATATCCAGCTTTCTACGAATATAGAAATGTACGATCATAAGATTAAAACCAGTTTTTTTAGCCGGTGCCTACGGCTAAAAAGGGGCTAAAAAAACAAATTTTAATCTTATAATTGTACATTCTATATCCGCGGAAAGCCGTTTATAATACGATACGAGAAATAACTATTCTCGTATTCATTCGAATCCGGTGGATAGGAACCGGTTCTCATCCATACGAAAAAACTATGTCTAGCATCGTATTATATCCAGCTTTCTACGAATATAAAAATGTACAATCATAAGATTAAAACCAGTTTATTTAGCCGGTGCCTTTGGCACCTCGGGGCTAAAAAAACTAGTTTTATTCTTATATTTGTACATTCTATATCCGCGGAAAGCAGTTTATAATACGATGCGAGAAATAACTATTCCAGTATGGCTTAGAAACCGATAATATTCGCTGGATTAGAACTGGTTCTCAGCTATACTGAAAAATCATGTATTGTTTCGTATTATAGACAATTTTCTATGAATAATAAAATGACCAAATCATAATATTAGTAACAGTTTTGTAATTTTTCAATTTATTTTCAGCGGAAAGATGTCTATAATACGATGCAATGCAACAATATATAACTATTATCGTATTTCTACATTCTACATACGGGAATGGGTTTCCAAATTATCTGTCAATGTAATGATCATCTGGCAAATATTGTAATTTCTATCTTATTCGTCTCCGAAGGGGAAAGATAAATTTCAAAATTTGCCATGTGATCAAAGATTGAAAGAATATTTGTAATACCCATTCAAGCATGATCAGTATTACGATAAATAACTAGTATTCTTCTTGTTATACAATTTCAACTACCCGATAATATTTTTGTAAAATTGTTTATTGTAATTTTCCTTTCTTCTACTATAAATAAAGGGTGATGCTTAAAATGTCTCAAAAATAGAATAAATATAATACTTCTAAACTTGACTAACTACATTATTTGTTCAGATGGGATCAGCTTTTGAAATTTGGAACTCTTATCGTCTTGGAGTCGTGATCTGCGCCACTTTAACTTTAAAAATTTAGACATCTTTTACTTTTTTAAGGGAAAAGTTAGGTATATTATACATATATACTCGCGAAAAGAAGAAAGGAAGGTGTACTGCCAACAACTTCGATATTTACACCCTTCTGTCAAAATCCTGTGCACGCCACTGTATATATATGAAATGCCAAGTAATGAGTAATGAATTTGCAATCCCCGACAAAAATCACTTAATTTTGTACATGCTTGCAGTCATCTGTACTGGGGGGTAGGGGTGGTTAGGAAGTTAACCATCAACTTTCAATTTTAGACTTATAAAGAAAAAGGACATTTTTTTTTTTTGGGGGGGGGGGGTGTTTTTTTGTAGAGGCGGTTTCTCTCGAGACGGTTTATTTACCAGCCATTAAAATAGTTAAAAAGTATTAAAAGAAGCTTATTGTAAATTAAATGCATTTTCTTACATACACACAGCAAGAAATCCTGTTACTTATGTGATAAATCATATAGACTTATATTATTTGCATTACAAAATGATGTCTAATTGCCTTTATTCTGTGACTGCTGTTTCGCCTCCCCTAGCTCAACTAGTTCTCTTGCCTTCAAAATTAAATCAATAAAATTTTTACTCGAAAGGTAAAACAACAATTTTTCTCTGTGTTTGTATACCAAAGTAAAATAAGCTTTCTCAAAAAACGCGCGGCTAGAGCTAACTACACATGGAAGAACACACTTCTTTGTAGAAAATATATTTCGCTTTATTCAAGCCTTCTCAATTCTATAAAATAATAACCATATTTGCAAAAATTCTTAAGAAAACAACAAGCTTCATACTAGTTAAAATTAATATAAGTTTAACAAAAAACAAGTTAAAAATATTAAGAACTTTGAAAAAAAGAATTTTTAAAAACAAAATAAAATCCAAATCTTTTTACTTTGAAATATGGTGTACCTAATTGTTTGAGAGTTTATGTACAACTGAATTATTTATTGTAATGGAAGGGGGGGGGGGAGGGTTAGCATATGAAAATTGGCGGTCAAACTTTTCAACAGTGGTAAGAATTTATACAACAACAAGGAAGAAAATATTTAAAATTTTGGTTGGGTTAGCATTTTTAAAAAAATATTGCAATTTGCAAGTCAAATAGGTATAAATTATGTTACAAGAAAAAACAACATGTATTAGCAAAATTTACTTTCATTAACAAAAATATATAACAATAACAATAATTTTAAATTTTTCTGTTCAGCCCCAGGTGCTTTGTTTCAAATTTATTGATGAAGAAGGATTCTCGACATTTTCTGTACATGGCTGACTCCTGCCTGCAATTTTCTATAACAGATACTTTCATGTTGGCAACACTGTGTCCAGGAAGATTAAAATGTTCCCCAACTGCAGTTTTATTCAAGTTTTCATTTTGAGATCTGACACAATCTAAATGTTGTTTGAATCTTTCTTTAAGCTGTTTCCCCGTTTCTCCTACATACTGTGTGTATTTGCATTCTCTCCTATCACATGTTATAACATAAACGAGATTTTTAGTAGAGCAGCTGACTGGTGTAGAAATAGGTACCTTAAAATTATTTGCTGAGCTGTAGACAACTTTGGCTTCACGGACATGAGGGCAGGAGGGACAGTTAGGTAGGTTACATCTCTTCATACCTTTGACACTTCTTTTTTCACGTTCAGGTAGCTTTGATTTCACCAATATTTCCCGGAGAGAGCTGTGTTTAGGCTGACGATATGCAACTAAAGGTGGTTCTGGAAATATCTTTTTCAGTCTCTCATCCTTTACCATTATTTTCCAACCTTGTTTTAGGATTGTGCTGATTGAAGGTAGAGCTGGATGGAAAGTAATAACAAATGGTATTCTCTTGGTTGATACTTTAACTTTCTTTTCCAGGGCCGCATTTCTATCAATATTTAGAGCCTTGGCAATAGCACCATTGATTATCTGTAGGTTGTAGTTTCTAGAAAGAAGCAGTTGTTTAAGTTCATCTAGTCGTTGGATTAGTGTGTTTTTTTCAGAACATATTCTTACTAGTCTGTAACATAAGCTGAAGGGAATATTTTTGGTAATGTGTGCAGGATGTGCTGATGTTGGCAACAGGTACTGGCAACGGTCTGTAGGTTTTTTATAGATATCTGTGACCAAGGTTTTGTTTTTGATGGTAACTAATGTGTCCAGGAAAGGTATGGATCGGCTTGAGTGGCAGAAGCAGTCATGTTCAACTCCAGCAGGATAGGTACAAGGGAAAGGACAGGTGAACGAACTTGTAAATTTAATTGTGGGGTGGAGTGTATTGACCAATTCTAAAAACATTTGTAGATTCTCCACACTGCCTCTCCAGATCATAAACAGGTCATCCAAGAATCTTTTCAGTAAAATTAGGGGATTTCTGCCAGCTGCCACTTGCCTTGCTAGAATTTTTATCTTGACATCTATACTATGCATCATTATTGTTGCATAGTTTGGAGCACAAGCCGTGCCCATGGCTGTGCCACAAGCTTGCAGGAACAGAGATTTGTCAAATTCAAATATATTACATGTGAGGACTAGTTGCAGAAGTTGAATTAGAAAGAGTGTTGGTACAGTTTTGTCTGGTCTGTTTTCTAGAGCGGATTTCATACAAGATATTCCATCATCATGGCGAATATTTGTATACAATGCAGAGACATCCATGGTCACCAGAATGTCCGTGTCTTCAATGTTTCCAGAGTCATTGAAATCTTTCAGTGTTCTGAGGAAATCTGGAGTATCTTCAATAAAGGCAGGAATTTGATGAATGACTTTTTTTGCATGAAAATCAACGAATCTTGATATGTTTTCAGTAATTGATCCATTACCAGAAACAATAGGACGGCCTGGGGGGATAGTGCCAGGTTCATGTTCCTTATGAACCTTAAAAATCTGGTAGAACCTGCCTGGGCCTTTGTCACTAGGATTCATGGCATTAAATTCAGATTTTGTTATCCATTTGTTGTTTAGCCCATCTTTTAATACAGAAACAATTTGGTGTTTCATTGTATCCAAATCCTTTTCGGATGATGGTTTGTAGTAAGGTAGCGGTGGCCCAGTTGGTTGCTGTTGAGAAGAAAGAAGGTGCTGATTGCAGCTGTTTACATAATCATCATAGTTAACCACAACTATACCACTGCCCTTGTCCGCAGGCTTAACTATGATCTGGTGTTCTTTCTGCAGCTTGACTAGGTTCTGGAGGGCCTCAAATTCGTCCTCTGGTAGATTTCTAATTTTTGGATTGAGGTGTTTTTTGTTCCACAGAGTTCTGTTTTGTAAATTAGATTCTACAGTATTACGGAAAGTTTGTAATGGTTTAGCTACATTACCACGATTTGGAAAATTTGTTTTCTCCTGTTTAAATATTGATGGAATAAAATTACTGTCCTCAGGTTCAACATCATCAGTGTAGAATTGTTCTGCCCATTGCATTCTTCGACTGAATTTTAAATGATCTGATAAAATTTCTGTCATATCTATATTTGGAGGTTTGATACAAAAATTTAGACCTTTGTTCAGAGCTCGAATAGCTGCATCACTTAAATTAATGCTGGAGTAATTAAACACAATGTTGACTGGTGTTTTTTTCTGTAATCTTTTAAGTATTGTTGATTTATATTTTCTTTGTCTCGCCCCTGGTCTATTCTTCTTTTTTGTCACTCTAACATTGTTGGTCCCCACTCTAGTGTTGTCCACGTTTTGTTGGCTCGTATCTGTAGTTTCTGAGAGAGATATTATGTGTTTTAACTTATTGTTTTTGGTTTTTAATGCTTGACACAAAAGTTTTCGGTTTTGTTTCACTAAAAATTCTTGTAGGTTCAGCTTGTCAATAGTTGTCACTAAACATAACATTTTATCTCTCAATTTATCTTGTTCCCTGTACAATTTTAAGCAACAGTCATTCATGTCATCAATTGAATTTTGTATCCAACGTTTTGATTGTTCTTTAGATTCTTCATACCATAATTGTTTGAATTCATTTGAGCCAAAATTTGCCGGTTTATTTCGTATTTTGAAAGTGTTTGGGATTACATCACTGTTAAGGCAATTTCGCAAAAACTCACAAGTAGCAAATTTATTATTGGATTTCTTGACAATTTTGTAGTGTTGGTTATACAACAGTCTGAAGCCAGGAATCGTTAAGAATTTTGAAATATAATCATTACCAGAAGTCTGCATGGCTGAAGGAGTCACAAGATAACTTCACAAGGACGCTGGGTATGTTGATATGTAGATGTTCATCTCAAACAGATGGGCGTAGCATCTGGTGGACAGCATCGCTAACTTCTGCTTCTTCTTGTGTAGGAGGCTGTGACAACCTTCTTGAGCTCTATGGATGGATGGTAAATCTCAAAAAACGCGCGGCTAGAGCTAACTACACATGGAAGAACACACTTCTTTGTAGAAAATATATTTCGCTTTATTCAAGCCTTCTCAAAATAAGCTTTTATAAACAATTACGTATATATATTCGAAATTGCTGTGTTGGCCATTCGGTTGGGCCGACATTTAAATGCATCCGCTCGTCGTCGGGGCGGTGGAGTATAGGTTCGAATCTCGGCATAACACCGCGTCATAACTGAATACGTTAAAATGGTTCCAACTGTTGCTATGTCAAGTGCGCGACATCAAACGTTAGAGTAAGGGGAATACCCTGACCCAAAATAGGTGCAACTCATTACCATGCACAGTTAGGACATCCAGACAAAAGGTCGTGCATTCAATGAGTTAGTTGTCTGATGGGAGTTACTGAACCTAATACTGGGTTGTTGGACATGACACTAGAGTGTCATGGACAGCAGCCTCCCCCTGTTTGAGGTAATTGATAGGTTGTGTAGTTGCATCGCTACTAAAAATGAAAACTATTATTGATTTATGTTCCTTGCGTTGCTTCTTAACTAGGATCTCCTGAGGGATGGGAGATATCTGGAAGAAAGGGACAGATCTATGGAATAACTCCGTCCACACAGATAAACCTACAAATACATATTTTTAAAAGCCTTGCTTATTCTTAATCAAATATCTTGTAATAGTATCAGTCTCTGTGAAGCTTTCTCTAACTGCTGAACCGATATGGTTCTCATTTACAATGTACCTTTTGACCTAGGAAGGTTTGTAACTTGTGGGGTAAGGTTACACCTCCACCCTCCCAAGAGAAATAGCCCCAAGAAAAAGGGGCGTAGTCGCTAGTTAGAAATATCGTTATTTGAACTACATTCGATATCTTTTTGTCTGTTTCTATATATAGCTTAAAACATCCAAAAACTGTAATAGTAAGGCCTTTTTTGATAAATTTTCAGTGTTAGCACCCTTGCACCTAAGGGTGAAAATACTTAAGTAATCAGAATCATTGTAAGAAAAAAGAGAGGACAAATGACACTTTTCAATCTTTATACTGGTTTCTGTCTTTGGTAGCTATCGGCTGAAAGAGTACGGTAAAACACCAAATATTACCCAAACTCCAACAGAATAATAATATAATAAAGGATTAATTTTGTTCATCCCAATTGGGGAGAATATTAATTTATCGTCCATTGTCCTATCGCTAATATCTACCTGAGACTAGATAATCCACTGGAAGATAAGTTTTATTCTCTGGAACACTGGGAAGAATATTCCTAAAATAAATGTAGACTTTTGTGTAGAAATAAAAGAAATTGTCAAAATCAACAAAAATCAATCTTCACCTTTCATTTATAGAATACCTAGGTAATTATTGGATTTTTTTTGTTTGTTAGTTAAGATTTCGCTGAGTGACAAAATAAAATAACACGGCAGAAAAGCATCAAATGCTGTAAATTGCAAAAGTAAATTAATTAATTACAAGTTACCGAACATTTTTCTAAATATACATTTTTAATCTAAATAATATTTATTTTGTGTCAAAGATTTTAAACAACAGTTCGAACTCATCAAAACATTTGACGATATTGCACCAAAAATGCTTAACATTTCAAAGTTTTTTTTTCATATAAAACCATGGTAAAACCTAACTTTTTAGTCGTTAAACCAAATATCAAACATTAACCTAGTATATTCACTGAAAAAATACTATGGATCAATGCTGAAAGGTTCTTGGAATAACTTGCTCTCGTTCGTGGATAGTTCGCTTTATTTACCTGGCCATGATTTGGCTGTTGGGTGATGGATCCAATGACCCCAATCTTACAGGCCTCCTAATAAAAATAAGATCAATGTCGTGATTTTATAGTTCAGAAAAAAAAACTCTCTTAATATTTGATTTTAAGAATTAATTTAAGAGTAAAATCAATTTGCAGGCATCATAATATCAATGCAAATTACCTAAAAAGCAAGCTACATAAATATTTCAGCTGTTGATTTATATGATTTTTAAAATGACACACAATTATGGTTTCAGTAGAATTGCAAGGAGACTTTCTCTTGCAAATAGCAGTTTAGCTGGTGCAATCCCCTGGGGATTTAATAACCTATTTTATCTTTTATTCTAAAATCTAGCAATCTAATTCTAAATATTTTCTTTGTTAAAAGCTGTACCTTGGTATTTTGTAAAGAGGGTTTGTCCAGGATTTTATGTGACTTCTAGAAAATTGAACCTAGAAACAATTTAAATAATATTACTAATTCTATTGACCAAGATAATAGTAGTGTTATCTATACCTAATGGTCTTATTTATTTTTACCTTCACTATTAGGGATGGCAATCCGTAAAATTTTTGGTCCGGAATCGGATTCTTACAAGAATCCGTCAAAAAAAGGCGGATTCCGGATTCGAATTTTGGATTCTAGCAATATTTTAAAAGGCTTTTTAAAAAATTCAGTACTACATATGTTCTAAAAATTAATGTTCTTGGTGTTCTCTATAATTCACTTCCGAGAATCGAACCAGATTTTAAAAGATTTTATATGTAATGATGATAATCTTTGCCTTCAAAAAGCGGGAGTTGAAAGAAAAAACTAAAAACGCTAATTTTAGCCTAACAATTAAGAATCCGAATCCGCTATTAAAAAACGGATTCCGGATACGGATTCCAAAATTGACCAAATATTGGGCGGATTACGGATTCCGGATTTTGATACGGACTGCCAACCCTATTCACTATACTATTTTAGTACAGAACGGACCATTTAAAGGGCTGGCCAAGGGACAAGAGAATCTTATACATAAAAAAAACTAGGGTTGGCAATCCGAGTCCAGGATCCGGAATCCGCCCAATTTTGGAATCCAATCCGGAATCCGTTTTTTAATAGCAGATTTGGATTCTTAATTGTGAGGCTAAAATTAGCGTCTTGAGTTTTTTTTGGTCCGAATATATATTTTAATTTTTAACAGTCATTTTGGCCGCTGTAGTCTTTTAAAATATTGCTAGAATCCGGATCCGGAATCTGTCAAAAATAAGAATCCGGAATCCGCGGAGAATTCGTTTTATTTTTGGACAGATTCTTGTAAGAATCCGAATCCGGTCCAAAAATTAGACGGATTACCATCCCTAAAAAAACTATCTTAAGAACATATTTCAAAGCAAGTTTAGATAAGGTGTTGGTCCTTCAGAGGACCACACAAATTAAACATTATAGGTATACATATATGCCCTAACCCCAAGGACTTTCTTTGTTTATCCACCTTATTCAAAAAATTATTCTGTCTGAAGTGGGTATTATTGAATCGGCTAAGGTTAGTCCGATCGCCAAATAAATTTTGTAAGAATTTTTCTACAAATATTTCAAAAAGATTTTCTTAAATCATAGAAGGGTTATCTACAGTAAAAAATTTGGGAGATTTTTTTTATATAATTTTGGTGATTTAGTGTGCCCGGAAATTTATCACCTAATGCAAATTTTTTTTCAATGAATTATGTATCTATCTTACCTCCCAATTCCAGGCAGGCGAGGGACTGAGGGGCGTTTCAGGATTTCTAGATTATTTTGTCGTTTTTATATTAATATTTTACATATTTGTCCTCAATTTAATTTTTGGAAACTCAAGAAATAAAGATATTTCATTTAAAAAATATTAAAACTTAGGTAATATTTGGTTTCCAACAAAGTACCTTTTGAGCTCTGATAATTCACCCCCCCCCCCCCCCCACCCACCCACTTAATTTCTATAAAAAAGGGGGGGGGGAGTTCCTTTGTTTGTTACTTTAGTTAAGGTTAGGTTATATTTGGTACTGGGTAGGACACCACAGGCATATGCTTAGTGAAGTTAGAGGATTTAAGCCACCCGCATAGATTAGGCAACCTTTAATTGTACGACCTTTGTCTGAGAAGTCCTAACTGTGCATCGTAATGTGTTTGGCCTGTTTTGGGCAAGGGATTCCCCCTACTCTAAATATTAATATCGCGCATCTGACATAGCAGCAGTAGGAACCATTTTAAGAGTCTTTAGTTATGACGTGGTGTAGAGCCGTGCTAAAACTTGATACTGATTGTAAATAAGACATTCCTGTGTGCCAGCTGGCGGTCATGTTCACAGTCAAATATAAATGTATCAAAGATGGGTAGGAGGGAGGTGTCCAACAGATCTATCAGGTAAACACTACGGAACTCAAACAGAGAGGGGAACTAACAAAATATTAATTCTCAAATTCAATTTCCATCGAACTGTTTTTAGGAAGAAGTTTTCAGCGTCCAATCGTCAATCAAAGTAAGATACGAAATTTACGTCTTATTTTCCCTTTCAATTTAGTTTTAAAAAGAAAATAGATTTTTTAAGGGCGGGGGGGGGGGGGACAAGAGTATTATTTTTCCAGAGGCGATTTCTCTTGGCAAGGTAGAGATAGCCACTTCCAACAGAAAAAGGTATACATCTTACCTATAAGATTTTTTCTGTTAAGGGCAACCATATTGGTTAGCGTGATCCTAAGCTAATGACAGACACAAACACAGACAGACATCCTGTTATTTTGATTTATGGATAGAATATTTTATTTGAGAATAAAACCTGAACAGTCAGCTGATGAACACAATCCAAAAAAATCAGAAACAATGGAGTTAAGCTAAAATAAAAAGTTTAAATAATTTATATATTACTAGCGGCTACGCCCCTAGAGGCCTCTAGGGGCACTTGAGGAGGAGAGAGTCGAATATAATAATTCAATTTCTTATTTTAGATTTTAAAAGAAACAGTAAAAAAAAATTTTTTGGGGGGGACGAAAATTTTTTTTTTTTGGGGGGGGAATTTTTCATTTTTTGGGGGGGTTGGGGTTGTCCCACACCCCAAGAAAATAGTTATAAACCTTCTCAGGACCTATGAGAAGCTACCCTGTTAAGGAGAACCCGATCGTTTCAGCGGTTAGCGAGATCCTTCGGTACAGACAAACACACAAACACACAAACACGCAAACACACAAACATCCTGTTACTTTATTATAAGGATATAATAATCATATGTTTTAGCATGAGCTGGATCTTTAAATCATTTTAATGGTGCGCTAAATCACCCCGCGCAGAATTTCAGCCAATGTCTTAAATAAAATTGTTGTTAAGTTAGCTGAGGCTGACAAACAAAAATTCAATAAGAAATAACAAGGAGTGGGGGTTCTTGGAAAAGTTGCTAGAAATAAAATTACAGAAACAGATTTAAGTGTCACTAAACAATCTTTAAATTCCAAAACATTTAAGGAGTATTAAGGTCAAATAAGATACAATTTTGAAGATTTTTGCTATATTTCTTTACGTGTTTTTATACCTATCTAAGAATAGTGTATTTTTTATTAAAAATAAGTTTAAAAAATCTAACTTTAAACTAAAAATTTTGGATAATTGAAAGTTAACGTCGTATTTTCACAGAGTAGCTTTTTATAGGTTATTTTTGATTTACTATGAAATTGGCCCCGCAGGGGCTAGAAATAGGAGAAAACTACTGTGAAAATTCATCGAAACCCGATTTAAAAAAAAAACTTAGTTTATATCCCTTTTTAGACGGACTTACAAACATCCATAAATAATATAAAAGCTTCGCTACTAACCTGTTTGAGTTGCTAGGAGAACATATTTGATTATGAGCAGAGAATGGATAACCAAGACTCACCCAGTTATTCTAAAATTTTATAAGATTAAAATTCAAAAAAATCTTTTTATTAACCTTTCTTGACAAGGGTTACCAACCCCCTCAAAAAAATAAAACAACCAGGGGGGTGACAAGTTAAAAAAGTCACCTCCTTGACAATAAATAACACACCTATCATAGGCGTCCAAGGGGGGGGGGGTAATGGGCCATTTGGCACCCCCAAACGATTTAGGGGGTGCCGTAGGCACCCCCAAAATTTTGTGAACAATACCCCCCCCAAAAAAAAATTACCCCTACCTTGGGGGTGCCGTAGGCACCCCAAAAGATTTTGGGGGGGTAAATACTCCCCCCAAAATAGAAAGTCTCTAACAAAAAAAATTTTTGCGCGCTTCGCGCGCATTTTTAATACTAAATTTTTTATCAAATTTAAATTACCCCCCCCAAAAATTTTACCCCTGGGGTAAATTTTGGGGGGGGTAAACAAATTTTACCCCTGGCAACAGATTTCAGGGGGGGTAATTACCCCCCCCCAAGCAAATTTTACCCCCGGGGTAAAAATTTTGGGGGGGGTAAAAAAAATTTGCGGCGCGCTTCGCGCGCCATTTTACCCCCCCCAAAACCAAATTACCCCCCCCTTCAAAAAATTTTACCCCCCCCAAAATAAAAAGCTTGGACGCCCCTGACACCTATCTAAATTTTTGTTTAATTGTGATGGCAAAACCGTGTGCACAACAATTCTTGGAAGGCTTCCTCAAAAGTGCAACAACAATTCAGGCCCTAACTTTTAAAACATACATACTCCTAGACCCATATTTACAATTACTAAATTTATTAGTGAAGATTTATAAGAAAAAAAACAAGAAAAAATCACCAATAAGCTCTCTAACCTGAATTAAGGTCTGAAATCCAATTCTAGATCTAAAGTCTGGTTCCATGAATATTTGTACCAGTGAGGCCACTAATAGGCCGGGTCCACGGCCGTCGGAGTCAATTAAAACGGCGGTTTCGCCCCTTCCTGGTCAGTGATGCCAATGTTATTTATCCACAAGCAGAGCAGCAAAAGTCAACAATCAGAAGAAATCTTAGATTAAATATTTAGCGGTTAATTGGGTCCAAACTCATTTCTAATAATTTAAATCTCCACACTGGGGTTAATTTTGTTCTTCATAATTGGAGATGTACATCAAATTATTGTCAATTGTCCTATCCCTTAAGATACCTTATTAGTAGGTACAATATTCTATTCGTAAATAACAATGACATCCCTATTATTTCACAGACATCTGTAGCAGTTCTGAGCACAGCACTTATATAAGCTAACCATCCTGAGTGTCAAATATGCATTATAGTCACGTGAAGCTAGTGTCCTCTAGTCCTTCCATCAGTAGTGCTGCTCTCTATTCGGTTCTCTATCCTATAATATAAAGTAATAAGCTTTTTTGTCTGTAGCGAAGGATCTCACTAACTGCTGAACCGATATGGTTCTTTACAGTGAAGCCTATTATAGGCTCTGAGATGGTTTTAGGCTATTTTTTTTTTTTTAAATAAGTCTGGGTATGGGTTTAGGCTATTTTTCTGCCCTTCGAATATAGAGCCCCTAGATGCTAGGGGCGCAGCTGCTAGTTATATAAAAAGTATACTAAACAAGGGAAAGACGACCTAAATTAAATTTTTTTCGTATTTTCCACTTTTCTATGTTCAGCTATTAGTGGACGTAATTGATATAGTATTAAAGGGAGGGAGCGGAAGTGACACTTTTTGAAACCAAGACTAAAAGTCAAATTATTTCAACTAAATAAAGAGTTACAGCTCTGAGATTTGACATGGCAGTTGCTTAATAGAGGTACAATTTGGAACTGTGAAGAAACAGCGATGGAACCGCCGCTCCCGCCGAAAACCGCCGTTTCCCGCCGAAATTTATTTTTGCCTTTTCTCGCCAAATTAGACAATTTTCAATCATCTGAGATAAACATTTTTTCCCATTAAAATTTCCCTTATACTTTCACTTGACACTTGAAATATTTCAAACATGTCAATATTAAAATCGAAAGTGTCAAGTGCAAATATATTGAACGGCATCATACTTCTAGTAAAACCACACTTATCTTCTCCTGCATAAGCAGCCTTCCACTTTCCTGCCGTTCCTTATATGTGAATTTGACGAGAAAAGGCAAAAAAAATCAGCGGGAAATAGCGGTTTTCGGCGGGAGCGGCGGTTCTGCCGCCGTTTCCTCACAGTTCCATATTATATCTCTTTAAAGCAACTGTCCTTTCAAATCTCTTAGCTGTAACTCTTTATTTAGTTGAGTTCCTTTGACTTTTAGTTTTAGTTTCAAAAAGTGTCACTTCCGCCTAACCCCATTCAAAAGTTGTTTAAAAAGAGTACCTAAGTAGTCTTGATTAAAATTTTCTTTGTACTGAATTCGATTTTTAAACATGCTTAGTCTCAGACACTTTTTAAAATTAATTACAAGATGATTAAAATCGCCTAAAATTTTTTTTAATAACGCAATTTTCCTATGGTCTCCATTCTGGACAGATAATCACTTTTATCCGCCTCCCGTTCATTGTCCACACAGTGTAAATCCAAAATGGCGGGATATCCCTCCTCAATCAGGGTTTGGTTTGGCAGCACCTTCGCCAATTCAACTTCACGGATTTTTCGTCCAATGTGGACGCCGTAGAAGGTTTTGCGCAACTGGTCTGCCTGTAGACTAGATTGGACGTTGAGGTTGGGTTGGATGTAGATGGCCCCGTGGTCTACTGAGCCCCATACCCAGACGGGCGGCCGATATCCCGTAAATATTCCTGCCAGTCGACTCACCTTGATCAAAAAGTACGTTAAGAACCTCATTAAAATTCGTGTAATCAAATAAGTATTGTACAACATGAATGCTACTTAAGATTTAAATGTTATTGATCCTTTTCAAGGCAAGACTACTTTATCAAACTAGATACAATCATCGATCAAGAAAAATACATATTTCGTCAAGAACTAAGACTTTCTTTTTTAATCGTTTCGTAAAAAAAATCAAAATTAATTACGAGGGCGTCATTTATACTGAAATAAAATATTAATATTAATAATTTTCATCAAATGAGGACTTTAAAAATCAAGTAGTTTGTTTAATTTAAAAAATAAGTGGTCGAGACTATTTTCTGTTTCTCAACTTTTAACATTTTATTCTTTCAATAAACAATCCTATTAAATAAGATAGTAAGGATTTTCTATCTGAAGCTTTTTTTCTTTTCATTTAGGCGAAGCTTCACCTACGTTCCGGGATGGTTTTAGGCTATTTTCTGCCCTTCCCAGTCAGATTAAATAATACAAAGCTCTTAGATTTTAGGGTAAAAGCTGCTTGGTTTTTTTTTTAAAGCAGAGCTACTCTTTAGTTTACCTGATCATCATTGACATGACTTGGAACAACAAATATTTGTGGAAGATTTGTACAAACTTGCCAACTTTCGTTCACTCTGCACAATTAAACATTTTTTTTAATTTTAAAAAGGATGAAAATTTGTATATAAATTCCAATTGAGCGAATATTAAAAATCAAATAGGTATCATTTATACTATGAATGTAAGCAGAAGAATTTTGGAGGATTTCTTATTTTATCCTAAAATATAAAGTAGTAAATGTTGTATGCGTCATTGTGCATGTTCATTAAGATTTTGTAAATGTTTGAGAATTTTCATGGAAGTGCAGTAACGATCCTGGTTTTAGGCTATTTTGTTTCGAGACGGTGCGTGTCAAACATTTGCTGGAAAAAGTCTTTTTTAGGATACTAAAATGTTGAGAGAAAATATGCTTTAACCGACTTATTCGACAAACTATAAACAAAAGTACACATTCTGACATCTTTTAACTACTTTCGAATATAGAATATAAGTAAAGCAGTTTCTATTTAATGAAATAAATATTTAAAATGTTATATTTCCTTGTAATGCGCACGTCCTTGCTTCCAGACTTGTCCACGATACTTGTCCAATCTGTAGAGGAAGATTGATTACCTACAAATTTAAAGTGATAATTTAAGTTATTTATTGCATCGTATTATAGACGACTTTTCGCGGATATTAAATTGAAAAATTAAAAGATTAAAACCAGTTCGGTTAGCCCTGAGTGGACGAAGGCCCGGGCTTACAAAAATGGTATTAATTTTTTTATATTTATTTTAATATTCGTGGATAATTATCTGTAATTCGATGCTATACATGATTTTTCAGTATGGCTAAGAACTGGTTCTACTCAGCGGATATTAATCGGTTTCGAAGTCATATGGTTTCAAAAATAGAACAAATACAAATTACAATCCTAATAATCCTGAGGTCAGAAAGATAGCCCAAAACAATCAAATACATTATTAATGCTTTCTTGAAAATTACAATTTATTTTAACCAGCAATTTTCAATATCTTTAGATTCATACAAAAAAAACTTGCTTTCTTGAAATGTAAATTAAGGTTTATTTCTTAAGGTATTAGTTTAAATCAAGGTAACCTCTTTATTGATTGAGTTCTCAATTTTAAAGAAGATTTATAAAGTTCCTGGGATGGTTTTAGGCTTTTTTTCTGCTGCCTCTTTCCCTTCTTCAACAGAAAGCCCCTTAATACTAGGGGTAACTTAGACTATGATAATAATCGAACGAAAAAAAACACATCCAAGTGTTCAAACTCAAAAGCTTAGCACCTGAAAGAGGCTGATATTTTTTCTTCTTTTGTTCAAAGGCAAATAATAAGTTGCTCTTCCTTGGTCTCACATGATGCAGCAGGGCATTTACCACACTCCGCCCCTAGAATTTAGAAAAATAAATTCTTTATATTTTCTTTAAAATGGGCTCATTATCTACCATATAATTTTGATGATGTTGTATATTTTTTTTTTTTAAATTAGAGTACTTTTAAACAAATAAACCTGATGAGCACTGATATCCAACCCCCCCCCCCCCCACACACACAACTTATATTTGACACCTTTTTTGGCTTGAAGAGGTATAAAAAATTTACAAGGTCACAAAGAATCTACTACAGACTTACATACAAACATTTTAAATTGTAGAGTTGCTTCACTACTAAAAAGAAAACAACACGTACCTGATCTATTTTGGCAAACTTGAAGTTGAATTGCAGAAAGCGAAAATTTTTGCATAGAATGAATATTGCGTCTATTTTTGTATTTACTGTAGAACCAAGCGTCAACTTTTTCTTTTTGTCGCCACCTTCTCCACTGAGGAAAATATGTTCAATTTAATTATACAAATAGCGTAAAATTTTCCGACGATAAAATATCTTTTTATTATGTCCACCCATTAATATATAAAAAAAACCATCCCTTCGTTCTATATTTTCCTAATGCGTAACCCCTTACCCTGCAGGGGCTAACCAGTAACTAATACAATCTAACCTTATCTAAAAAAATAAACAAACAAACGAAAATGCTAACCCTTTCCCATCATTTTCAATTAAAAAAAATAGCGCGGGGGTTTTGTGTTCGACTAGGCCCTTTGAGGCACCGCCAAATAAAACTGTTAAAAATAAAAGTTTTATTATTTGTTATTTTGATAAATCAAACAACATTCCTAATTTCATAAAGAGAATAAATGCTTGTGAGAGGAACATCCCATTCTCCGAGAATTAGGTTTTTCTTCGGGGCCTGTAGATAACACAAAATGTTTTATTTTACTTTTTAAAAAGGAAACTTTCTACATTTAGGGTCCTAATGTCCTTAAGTACATCCTTACCAGAAAGCTTTCATCGATATGTTTTTACTAGAGTTGGCTCGATATAATTATCTCCCTATTGGCTAGTTTTCTATATGCATATGGTGCATTATTTGCCAAATGTACCACTTTTCTGCACTACCTCTCCGATTTTGTTAATACTCTATATTTTGGTCCGTTGGGTCATTCAAGGATGCTGGATGGCCAAAAAAAAGTTTCAGAGTCCCTGGATGTCTAGATATCTAGCTATCTATGAAGGTAGGTAACAAAAATGTAAAAAACACCCATTTTTTCACAATTTTGAAAATTAATTTTTTCATCAATCTTACATTCAATCTATACATTTTATACACCAAAATGATCGTTTATTCATGTAAAAAGCGCACATAATGCTATTTTGGCCAAAACTCTAATTTTACAGGGTGTCCAACAAAAAGTGTATTTTGGATATCTAGCGTAATACCCAAAATACCTGTCCGAAAAAAATCATTTTTTTTGGCTTAAATCCTGTGTTTTATCTGTGTGCATATGTGGTATATAACGGTTTGGACCACCCGGGACTATAAGGTTGTCAAATTTCACTTTGGAACACCCTGTAAATGTGATTTTTGCTTCTGTAGAGCTAAAACTTGGTCCAAATTGGCTATTTTTTTCAAATTACTCTAATATGTGTCTTAGTATGTTTGGCCATAGTGTTTTCTGACCAGATCAATAATTTCATATTTTTTGGACACCCTGTATTTTCAAAAAAAGAGAAAATTTTTTTTTGTTTTTTTTTTAATTTTTTTTCTATTTTTAAGTTACTTAAAACTGTCATATAGATACAGATTTTGACTAATAACAATAATATTTGCCTATTTTACAAATTTTTACACTTTTGGGACACCCTGTGCATGTTTTTGAAAAATGATGGTTTTTGCCCATTTATGGGGGGAAGGAGTCGTTTTAGGGCCAAAGACTATTTCTTCATTTTTGTACAACTTTTCAAGACACATCATTTGTTATTTATGCAAAAACCGCAAAAACCGAACCGTTTTGCCGTTATTCACCGCCAAAGGCGGAATTTTTTTACGTTTTTGCCGTTCCGGAGGTTGTAATGGGCATTTGTGGTAAGAAAACGTTGATTTATCAAGATCCCTCTTAAATACTTTTATTTAGGTAATTTAATTTACTAAATTTCATATTAAGTAGGTAAAATTTTGTGTGCAGCTAACCGTTTTTCGTTGAGATAGATTTCAATTGTTAAAACAAGAAAATGAGGTGAATATAACATAAATAATTGCTATAACATAAGTGATAAAAGAAACATAAATCATGTGCATTTGAAATGCCTTTTTGACAAAAATCGGTTGGATATACAAAAAAATTTACTTCACATGAAATTTAGTAAATTAAAATGCTTAAATAAAAGTATTTCTCAGTTATCTTGATAAATCAACGTCTTCTTATCACAAATGCCCATTAGAACCTCGAGAACGGCAAAAAACGTAAACAATTCTGCCTTTGGCGGTAAATAACCGCAAAACGGTTCGGTTTTTGCGGTTTTTGCATAAATAACAAATGATGTGTCTTGAAAAGTTGTACAAAAATGAAGAAATAGTCTATGGCCTTAAATCGACTCCTTCACCCCATAAATGGGCAAAAACCATCATTTTTCAAAAACATGCACAGGGTGTCCCAAAAGTGTAAAAATTTGTAAAATAGGCAAATATTATTGTTATTAGTCAAAATCTGTATCTATATGACAGTTTTAAGTAACTTAAAAATAGAAAAAAAATTAAAAAAAAACAAAAAAAATTTTTCTCTTTTTTTGAAAATACAGGGTGTCCAAAAAATATGAAATTATTGATCTGGTCAGAAAACACTATGGCCAAACATACTAAGACACATATTAGAGTAATTTGAAAAGATAGCCAATTTGGACCAAGTTTTAGCTCTACAGAAGCAAAAATCACATTTACAGGGTGTTCCAAAGTGAAATTTGACAACCTTATAGTCCCGGGTGGTCCGAACCGTTATATATTACATATGCACACAGATAAAACACAGGATTTAAGCCAAAAAAAATGATTTTTTTCGGACAGGTATTTTGGGTATTACGCTAGATATCCAAAAAAAACTTTTTGTTGGACACCCTGTAAAATTAGAGTTTTGGCCAAAATAGCATTATGTGCGCTTTTTACATGAATAAACGATCATTTTGGTGTATAAAATGTATAGATTGGATGTAAGATTGATGAAAAAATTAATTTTCAAAATTGTGAAAAAATGGGTGTTTTTTACATTTTTGTTACCTACCTTCATAGATAGCTAGATATCTAGACATCCAGGGACTCTGAAACTTTTTTTTGGCCATCCAGCATCCTTGAATGACCCAACGGACCAAAATATAGAGTATTAACAAAATCGGAGAGGTAGTGCAGAAAAGTGGTACATTTGGCAAATAATGCACCATATCTATTTCTCAATAAATCTATTTTCCTCACCCGGCATTACTATCTAAAAGAAAGTAAATATTTAATAATTTAAATGATTTTTAAAAGATTTTTTTAAATTATATTTATTTCTTTACATTACCATCACCAAAGGGTTAATGATGATGATTACAATTTTAGTTTAATATTTGAACACACAAAATGTCGCCACAATCGAATTCTTTTAAAACATAGTTTTCTTAAATTTATCATATTATAAAGGGGGGGGGGGGCGAAAGTGACACTTTTTGAAACCAAAACTAAGAGTCAACAAAGGAACTCAACTAAAAAAAGGGTTACAGGTCTGAGATTTTGCATGGCAGTTGCTTTATAGGGGTACAATATGGAACTGTGAAGAAACGGCGGCGCAACCGCCGAAAACCGCCGTTTCCCGCCGTAATTTTTGTTGCCTTTTCTCGGCGGTTTTCGGAGGTTGCGCCGCCGTTTCTTCACAGTTCCATATTGTACCCCTATAAAGCAACTGCCATGCAAAATGTCAGACCTGTAACTCTTTTTTTAGTTGAGTTCCTTTGACTTTTAGATTTGGTTTCAAAAAGTGTCACTTTCGCCCCCCCCCTTTAAATTTTCTTTTTTATGATTAGAAATTAAATACATCAATATAAGGTAAATAGCAACATGAAATGAAAAAAATGAATTTATTTTTAATAAAGTAAAATAATGGGTCTTATCGTTCTGGGCAATGAGAGTTTATGATGGATTATTGGAGCACTATGAGTTTTAATCATATATTCCTTGGAAAACTTGAGCTCGTTTATAGACATTTATTTCCTATATAGATCTGACATGGATCTTGAAGCAATTAAGCAGGCCGTTTTGTACATGTTAAAAATTGGAAGATTTCATTAAATAAAAGTAATCGCAAATATACTTAGTAAATAAGTTAAAATTGTCCTATTGATTTAAAGTAATGAATTAGGATTCCTGTAACAGTTAGGTATAAACTTGTTAATATTGACCTATTTTTATACATTTTTTTAAAACACAAAAGAAACATTTTGTTATTATTCCTCGTCAGAATCCAGGTGTAATTTGTAGGAAAGCTTAAGGGTGGTCACAAACAGGGAACCAGATATTCCAGAGGTTAGCCTAATAAAAAAATAATTTATACTTGTATTCTAATATATACACTAGCGGCTACGTACCTTCTACGGCCTCTAGAAGCCGTAGTCACCCCCAACACAAGGTTTTTTTTGGTAGGGGGTCATTTTCTAGAAGTGGTTTCTCTTTGAAGGGTCGTGGTTACCTTCCTTTTAACATTCCTAGGACCTATGAGAAGCTACATTGTAATAGTGAACCATATCGGTTCAGCAGTTAGCGAGACCTTTTGTACATAAAAAAGAAAGAGATCCTGTTACTTTTATAAAAGGATTAGTGCAGCTATATTTTTAAATAGTTCAGCAATAGCAAGTTTTTTAAAAAGAGGAAAAAGTGTATCTGTAGATGACAAATCAATCAAGGGTAGATCAGCTGATGTCATTATGGGCCCTGAAATTCCATTATATATCTTACTTATTGTCTTCACTTGTGCGCTATGTTAGAGCACACATCCTTCAACAGTAAAGTAGCTCCATTTGGGCCCTGAAATTTCTTTTTTCCTCTGGCTAGAGTTTTTCCTGTTCCTACTATGTTGAATCAAATACCCTTAAACATTAAAGTAGCTGGCGACCATATGGGCCCTAGATTTTCATTATTCCCCTTGTAATAATCTTTCCTGCTCTAATTACTATCTGTATACTTACCCTTGAACAGTAGAGTAGCTGATGACCCTGTGGGCCCTGGCAATACAATGCTCTCCAGGCAGAAGATCAGGCTCTAATTCCTCCGTGGGGTCTTCTTTCTCGTTGATAGCACCATCATTCAAATCTAATGAAAAACAAACTGAACTAGTCACATGGAAAACAAGTCTTAGAAATGGAAAAAAACACAGTAAAGTACCTAATAAAAAGTTTAAAATTGTAAATTATGTTAAACTCTGAATTAAGTTAATTTCAAGGCTCTTAAACATATAATCCCTGTTTTTATATTTCTAATTTGAAATCTTACCAATATAAAAAGTAGAGGTTGACATGTTAGCTTTGTGACTTGGATTCATTCTCAACTGTTCCAGGTATTGATACACTCTCCAGTCCTATAATTATATCTAAATAAGTATTTTCAAATTAAAAGCCCTGTAATTAGTCTTAGCAACAAAAACTTTTTAAAAATTAAAATCAAAAACAGTTAGAATACCTACGTCAATTCAGCTTGTTTTTGAAGACCTTTTATAATTTTGTCATTATTTTACGAATCTGATGTATTGACAATATACTCTTTAAACACCTTTGTTTTAGATTGGAAGGACTGATCTAGAGGGTAAACCAGTTTAAACAGTTTGAACCAAGACTCGAACTTTCCACCTTCATACCATCTTTGTGAACTATTAGTTTTCACACCCTCCCCCAAAATAACCATAAACCTTCCCAGGGCATACCAGAAGATTCACTGTAAAGGAGAACCATATCGGTCTCGATTCTCATCCCAAAACATGGTTGTATCTCATCCCTACACATGAGAACACTAAAGCCAACACAACAGCAACAAGTCCTTACCTGGAGATCTTGTGATTCTAAAGTTTCCCAGGTTTCATCCAGTGTAAAGCAGGAATCATCCGTAGAACTCAAGATTGAACTGAACACAAATTCCATTTATTTGAGAGTCAAATATATTCCAAGCCACCACCCTCTCAAGAGAAATCGCCTTTAGAAAAAATTCAACATTTCCAATTTAAAATTGGAGGATCGACTTCCCCCCCCCCCCCACCCAAAGGGCTCCTAACCTCCCCACTTTAAAGAATTTTAATTTTAAGAGAAGAAAAATTAGGAGGAGGATAATATTTTTTCAAATGCGATTTCTCTTTGTACTACTACCTCCCCCCCACTAATAAAAACCTTCACAGGAATTTTGAGAAGCTACATTCTAAAGCAAAAACAAAAACATAACAGTTCAGCGGTTAGAGAGATCCTTCAGCACATAGAGACATCCTGTTACTTTTATATAAGTAAGACAGCCAGAAACATACGTGTACTGACCTATTAAGAGGACTGCTGCCACAGAACTGGGTCGTTTGTTCCTCGTCATCCTGTCACACAACAGTAACATATATTCTAATTTAGTTTTAAATGTGGGCTTAAACTGCTATGGGGTTCTAGATGAAGAAAGTTGACATAAAAAATAAAAGTTTTTTTTGTCTTTTTTCGACAAATTTGAGAATTTTGAATCTTTTAAGACAACCCTTTTTCAAATAAAGTACAAATATAAGGAAAATTTATATGAAAAAAATTAAGCGGAAAACGGCGGTTTTCCGTTGAGAGCAGCGCTGCGGTTCCGCCGCTTTTCTCCACAGATCCTCATTGTACCTCTGAAAAGCTACCGCCATTCCAAATTTTAGTGCTGTAACTCTTTTTTTAGTTGATTTTTTTTTAAATTTTAGTTTTGGTTTAAAAAATTGTCACAATCGCCCTCCCCCTTTTAATTACAATGAAATTGTTTTTATATCTTAAAGGTAACTACATAAAAATTATGATTTTCATAATAACATTTATAATAACCTATAGTTTTGTAAATACAAAAAGGATGGTTTAGGAGTTATATTGTATAAAAGCAAAGCAGGAGGCCAAAAAAATAAATGCTATTATAAAAATATTGATGATAAAAGTTTTTAGAGTACCTATCTTTATTTCTATAGTAGGTAGGTAATTTAAAAGGAAAAAAATTCCTTACTATTTTCTCTTATTAAATACAAATCTTATAGCGTAGCTCCACTACACTACATAATATAGGTATGTATGTATATTTTCCTGATAAAATGTGTGATGACCAGAGATATTGGAACTATAGGTAACCAGCTCCAGCTCATACATACAGGGGGTAACAGCAACAAACAAGACCAAGGATATACCTGAAAAGGGTTACTTCAATTTAAGAGTGCCGAATTCCCAACAGTTTTTTTTATATTCAGGCTTGGATACAGAAATTGGCTCATCAAACCCCCTTCCCCCTTTTTTATTTGGAAACTCCAAACTTTTCTATTCTTCCAATTAACAACTAAAGGGGAGTATGCACGAACAAGAGCAAGGGATTCTAATCATCTTCCAGTAGTGATTCTAAAAGTTCTTTTTGGTGAAAATACTAGGGTTATATGTAATATCATTATATCGATTTAAAAAGTTAAGTTTCAGAATGCTTTTATATGAAGAAAAAAAAACTTTGAAATGTTGGCATTTTTAACTAGGGTCAAGCAGGCATAGACCAGTAAGGGGCTAAACTGGTAATTTTTTTACCCACCTTCATAAAATGACCTTTATCTCCATGTTCCTTTCAAATGACAAAAAAAAACATAAAAGCAAATTTGTTCCTTATTAAATTGCCTACAAAAAGTATGAAATAAATATTTTGTGAGATGAATTTTAAGGTTACTTTTTGGGTCTTAAATTCGGACGAAAAATTTTTATTTAAAAAAAAATTTCTTTGAGTCCAATTATGACAAACTTCTAAAAGTCCTAGGACAACGTCCTTTTAGGACCTGATAGTCTTTTCCGTAAGCTTGGTCTTGGTTTCATTAGAAAATATTATTATTTGCCCCATCTTTTTTTTCAAAAAATCAAAAAAATTACCGGTTTAGCCCCGCCTCACCCTATATATCATCAAATGTTTTGTTGTGTTCAAACTGCTGTGACACAAAAGTATACCTTTTCAATTAAAAATGTTAATTTAGAAAAAGGAATGATATCTTGTAATATTGTAAACAGTTTTATTAGTGTACTTTTGTAATTTACAGCATTTAATTATGTTTTGGCGTGTTATTTTATTAGAACTTATGAACTCAACAAAACATTTGATGATATTTTGTCAAAAAAATGCTTAACATATCATAAAACCAAGGTTGAAATTAAATTATTCACAAAAAAACATTTAGGATCAGTGCTGGAAGGTGCTTAGAGGCACTTGCTCTCGTTCGTGCATACTCCCCTTTAAAACATTTCGCTGAAATTTCAAGCGAATGAAATTCCTAATAATAGCTAGGAAATGCAAGGATTCAAAACCATATGTAACATATCATCATGGTTACATTTACAAGTTCCATATTAATACCATGAAATCAAAAAGTTAGTTGTGAATGAACAATAATAGCCCAGCAGTTTCACCAAAAAAGAAAACAAGAAGAATTACATCAAAAAGCAGCAAAACTTCTTAAAATGTTAAGCTGAATCTAAGTCCTATAGAAAAAAGTTAGTACCTACAATTAGTCTTCATTGTATTTAGTAGAGAAACAGAGAACCAAATAGAGAGCAGCATCACAAATAGAAGGACAGACAGAAACAAACACTTTAAAGCTACGTTACTTCTAAAAACAATACACTCACCTAATGCATTTGATTAACAGTTCATAATTCTCAGCTGCATACTTTAGTCTGCATTTTTTCTTGTTCTTCAGTTATAACATTAATTCCACTTTAAATGCGGTCACTCAGATTAGAATAGTTTATATTTACTATTAACTATGTACTGGTACTAAAATTGTATCAAGTCAGAAACATGAAAGAAGTTTTTTTTCGGTCAAATACACGACTATCAACTGTCAAACGGCTATACAAATCCTTAGCGCCCGGTCTACAAGGAATACAAATAATAAACTTTACTCAACAATGAACAGGGAAAGCGCACCTAACATAAACGTGCGAAATATATTTTTACGTGGGTTTTATCTAGCCATGTTATTAGCTATTTTTATTCAAGATAATCCCTTATCATTACACATTATACCTTGTTTTTAAAAATCAAAAGAGCAGACTTTGCAGGTCCTAAAGATGTGCGGATTTAGGCTATACTACCAGCCGTTTGACCTAAAGCAGTCTTTGAAGTTGTTCTAATGTTTCTAGCTCAATCCCTTAAATGTAAACAGAAAGGAAAGATAGTTTGTCTTCTTGGTCCAAAATTCCAAATGCAACGGATTCTGTAGGATAAATTGTTTAAGGATGTTTTCTATTACTTTTCAAACTCACATTTTAATATCATTATTCAATAATAAAGTGCGCATATTTTAACAACAGTTCAATATGTCACTCTATTCATAAAACAGGTCCTTTAATATAAATATGATTGATGCTCTATGTGAAAATGTGCTGAAATGTAAGCACACCTCATCAGGGGCGTCCAAGCTTTTTATTTTTTTTTTGGGGGGGGGGGGTAAAATTTTTTCACGTGGGGGTAATTCGTTTTTAGGGGGGTAAAACAACGCGCAAAGCGAGCCGCAAATTTTTTATCCCCCCCCCCACAGTGGGTTTTTTGGCTGATTTGGGGATTTTTTAACTTTGAGTCACAAATGCCAACAAAAGCTTATTCTATCTAAAAATAAAGTTAAAACCTTTCATATACAGGTTATAGCTTATGTAATATAACATATCATATACATATTATTGTGATTTTAATAAGAAAAATGTCCCTAGAACTATTCTACTCATATGGTTAAAAATGCGAAATTTCTTATATTATTCTGTTAAAAAGAAAATTTTTTTAAATCGACTTAGACCTCAATTAAAACTTTTGCAGAGTTTTTAAGGTGTACATATATGATTAATATACATATTATATGCTTCTAAGTTTTCAATAAATAGTATACAGGGCTCGGCAGCTGCGCATCAGCTGTGACTAAGCTGTAAATTTTAACCCATTTTGATGCTCTTTGATAAGAGGGATTGTCATACTTGGGTCAGGTTCAACCTTTTAGTTGATATTTAAAATTTGAAAAGGTTTGCCTGAGGTATACAGGCTGCCGAGCCCTATTACAATGTCCTTAAAAATTATCCTGTAATTATTCAGTTTTTTCAACAAATTTACTTACAATTCTGTTAAACTTTTATACATTTATGTTCTGATTATTTAGTTATGACAATCTATTAGTGTTAATGTTCATTTGTCCCACCGTTTCAGAGCCTCGCTTTAATGGATGTTGTCATCCTTGTTATTTTCAAATAGTTGGATGGAGAGTTTAAGTAATACCTACAGTAAATGAATGAGGATCCATGGACTACTATTAAATTTAGAAACTAAGGCCATTGAAAGGAAAAAACAATATAAATCAAGTATTTTAAACAAAGTTAAAGGACTGACATAAAAAAATAGTGGCTTATAAATCAAATTTAATTTAAATGTTTCAGAAATACAGAAAGGAAGACATACACACATTTATAAAAATTGAGCAGCTTTGTTCCTAAAACTATTCATAATAATCATTGTATATATGTTTTCAGTATATCCTATAATATAAAGTTTTTTTGTGTGTAGTGAAGGATCTCACTCACCACTGAACCGATATGGTTCTTCTTTAGAGGGAAGCTTCTTATAGGATGGTTTTAGGCTATTTCATTTTTATAAATAAGCCTGGGTATTGTTTTAAGCTATTTTTCTGCCCTTCTAAATCCCTTCGAATACCCTAGATGCTAGTGACGCAGACGTTAGTTTTATATAGAGTATATTACCATCAATGAGGTAAATCTTTACCCCCCCCCCAAAAAAAAAGCTGTCTATCTAAAATTACAGCGAAGCTTTTCTATAATTAGGATCAGTCCGTACGTCCCTGCGTCCGTAACGTTACCTTTTTCGTTAACTTAGGCATGTTAGAATTGTTCTATTGATTCCTGTATTAGTTCTGTACGATTTGGAAAGCGTTTCAACCCTATAATCATTATCCAGAATGTTCATACGTTTATGTTGGTTTTTAACTTATATTAAAAGTACAATATTATAAGCGAAGCATCTCTATAATCAATTCCTAACAATTTCCGTATACCCTAAAACAGTATTTTATATTTAAGAACTTTTGCAACAAATTTAGGCAAAATTTTGACAAGACTTATTTATATATATTTTACATATTCACGCTCTACAAGAGTTAATGTTCGTCTGTCACCCCATTTCAGTGCTTTGCTTTTATGAATGGTGTCATCCTTGTTCCAATATCAATAAACTGGTTGTCAGACCATTACCGATAGACTGAAGGACTTGGTAAATTATAATCTGGATGCTTCTTAGTATGGTAATAAAGTCCTTTAAATAGCAGCCGAGAAATTCACGTTTTCCCTAATACTGTTTCTAATGGACAGATGTACCGACAGGCGGACATATCATTTACAAAATAGCTTCGCTATTAAAAACGGAAAGGTAACCTTTAAAGATTAAATATGTGTGTTATTGAATTATATCAATTTTAGTTGTTTGACTTCATAATGATATTTAATTTATATTAATAAAGCCTTCTACCGTCTGTTTTCGAAGCTGAATTGCTAATTTGGGGCTACGAGGTGCCAAGAGTTATGAACTAATCTTGAATTATGAATACTTAAATTTAATCAGGGCCTAAATAACTTTTGGCACCTCGTAGCCCCAAGTTGGAAAAACCTTTAAACGTAAAAAATACATGTTATTTTAAGATGCAATTTGAGGTGTTCTTGGATTTGAAATTACAGATTTAAGACAACTTTTCTTATTTTTCTTGGCATTTTGAAGTAGAAACATCTGTTTATATCAATGAAATATTGTTACAAACATTTAATTAGATTTTTACACCAATTTATTCTAGGAAAAAGTAGGAAAAGCAATGTATGATGATTTTAATGAAAAAATTCACTTTTTAAAAATATTCCTTTGACCACGTTCAGCAAAACAGCTGTATTTTGCCGAATTTTGTAGTACATCAAAAAATCTGTTGTATGGCAACTTTTGAATGGTAATACTAGCCTTTGGAACATTTAACTCAAAATTGAGGAAATTTAAAAAATGACCAAAAATCCTACTGTGCCCCCCCCAAAAAAAATTTGTACCCCGGGGGTAAAATTTGCTTGGGGGGGTAATTACCCCCCTGAAATCTGTTTGCAGGGGTAATTTAGATTTTATTAAATATATAGTATTAAAAATGTTAGAGATTTTTTATTTTGGGGGGGTATCTAAATGGGGGGGGGGGGGGTAAAATGAAAAAATTTTTGGGCACCCCCAAATACGTTTAGGGGGGGTAATCCCCACTTTTCCATTCCCCCCGGGCTTGGACGTCTTTGCACCTCATACTTCATGAATTAACAATAAATTGTATGGTTATGCAGTACAGTAAGCGTGGACGGCCAAAGGGTTGTTTTTCCCTCTCTCAAACTTAAAAACCTACCAATTTAACCCCATTAAAAATTTTTAAAATACATTAAAATACCCCCTCTAACCCCTTAATATAACCTTTCCCCCCCCCTCCCCACAAAAAGACTTGGACGTCTTGAGAGTAGGGTTATTTTATCTTTTGGTATTGAAACAGACAAACTTACAATATTTTTTGTCCGTCCATATGTGACGCTAAAAGAGATATAGATGTTACTAGACATTCATTTATGGACAATGAGCTTCTAGTCTATAACTTACTTTATCCGTCAGTGTTTTATAAATAATCAACCTTAAAAATTTCCTGAGAAAGTTTAAACTTGTTGTAAATATATTTTGTATCACAGATAAATTAGATTTTTGATTCTGAAATTTGTATGGGTTAGTAATATTAGTTATATCCTGATAAAAAAGGAAATACTTTTCTGCAATTTCCCTTGAACCAAAGTGTACAAAACATGATTATGGATGCTTAGTTTTAATGATTATTTTGGGTTAGGTTGATAACTATTTAGGCCCCTTAGGGGTAATTTACTATTTAAAAGTTTAAAATAAGCGATGAGGCTACTCCCTGGCTCGAAAGAATTTTACCATAAAATAAAAAAAAACAATTTTTGGATCTAGTGCAATGTTCCTGGTAACGATTATATTAAAAAATATAAGAAATTTAAAGGCTCACACAAACTATTAACCAACAAAAGGCCTACAAGTAATCGGTAATAATCATTACTCATTAATTCACAGTTATCTCAAAGTGCACATAAATGCGTCAAAAAAAGACTTATTTTACGCGTTTTTTCTTTAGTGAAGCTTTCCCTTTGCATCTTGGCTATTTCAGACTATTTATAGACCTTTTTATGCTATGTATATTCAGCCGTTTGGCAGCTAGCAGCCTTTGAAGTTCATAGATTTTTGGAAATAATCATCACCAGGAACATTGTACCATGAACTGCACTAGATCCCATTTTTTAAATTACATCTTCTTAAAGGAAGCCTGCAAGAAATACCACGCTTTAACTGCTGAAAGACTGTCACAAGTAGAGCAAATACCCCAAATTTGAAGCCTTTAGCTTCTATAACAAAAAAGTTCTAGGCATTTTAAAATGACATTTTATGTACAATGAAAATTTTGAAAGAATTGCAATGCTCATGTTGAAAACTTTGAAATTAAACTACGTGGCCTAGAAACAAAATTATAAGCTTATTTTTGTCATAAATTTAGGTTTCCAGTAACTAATTATATTTTTACAATAAAAATACCCATTTTTATAGTCAAAATCATTAAAAAAATTAAGTTTTACTTGCGTTGTACCGAATGTACTGTAGCCAATCAGAAGGCTGAATCAGCTTAACAACCAATCACAGCTAAGCTTGTATTAGTTTACCCCTTTGTTTCCGCTATGATTTTCGTTTAAAAATGCAATTTAAATCGAATTTTTTTCATAGATTTTGACTATGAAATGTGGTGTTTTTATTGTAAAAATGTAATCGGTTACAGACAATCTAAGTTTCTGACAAAGATAAGGTTATAATTTTGTGTCTAGGCGACGTAATTTAATATTGTTTTTTCTTTTATGAGCATTGGAAATCTTTCAAAAATTCCATTGTACATAAAATGCTATTTTGAAATGCCTAGAACTTTTTTGTTATTGAAGCTTAAGGCTTTAAATTTGGGGTATTGGGTCTTCTTGTGGCAGTCTTTCAGCAGTTAAACCGTGTTATTTCTTGCAGACTTCCTTTAAAGAAGAATAAACATTAATATGACATTTTTAACACAACGTACATTTCCTTTTTTATATTCAATGAAAAAAAGTGAAAATCATTTATAAGTTATTCAATAGTTTAGTTGCAGTAAAAAAATTTAAAATGATTTTTTAATTAAGTTTTTTTTTAAATATAAGAAAATATTAAAACTTTCAAATCCAATATTCTTTTTAAAAATTAGTTCGTTGCGTGGATCTATAATCCCATACTAAAATATATCTACCTAATAATAAACTTAAAATAATTTACAATATACACAAATGTAACTTAATCACAGCCATAGTAAAGTATTATGATAAATACTTAATAAATAGTTAAGCTCTGTCAAAAAATTTTCAAAAAGTTACAGCATTGAAGACCTATACAGTTATTTTAATGGATTTAACAAAAATCTTTTACCTAATTTTTATTTCTAGGAACTAAGGACAAATTTAGCAATCAATCAATCAAAGTTACCAAAATTTTTTAATCTTCCCCAAATTCAAATCTAATTCGACTGCTGTATATCCCCAAATGAAAACTAATTTTACATAATTTTATTTTACTATCCGTGAAAAACTGTCTATAGTACGCTGCAAAAATAACTATTTCAGTATTATTAAGATTCTTTATGGCACAGTATCATTCCTCGTCGATGAACTAACTATTAGAAACAGGAAAAGTCTCCATTCGTTTGTATTTCTTTCTCATAGCTGACACGGAATCCTAAAATAGAATATCTTATAATATCTACTAAACAGTAATATTATGGATGCAAGAAGTGCTTTGGCCTATATAGAGATGAAACTCATATCTATTAATTAAGTCTAAGCGTGAAATTATAGCTATTGTAGCTAATAAACTCCGGGAATGAATGCAATAAATCTTCGAAATACAATTTGTAAGTCCTCAAAGCCATAGAAATGACGAGAATGCATTGAATTTTTTAGAATTGGTGGAAGAAGTGAATACTAAATGCCTTTTTGAAAAAAAGGCATCAAAATTGTACCTACCTTGTATAATGTAGGATCAAATCTCACTTGAGATGCAACTAAAGGCATTTCACCAAGATCTTCTGCAAATCTAGAAATATTAGGAAATTCTAAAAGCGAAGCTTTTCATTTATTATGATCGGTTTATCCGTTCGTCCATACTTAAATGATAACATTAATACCTAGTTAATATAGGCATGATAGAACTGTCCTAATGATTTAAAACTTGACTTGACGATTCCTTTAACATATATGATTATGTGAATGCTGTCGTCTCTTTAAAAAAAGTATATGCATAGCTGTTATTTACATAGATCGTGTTTAATAATCATAAAAATGTTTATTTATTTATGAAATATTATCTAAAAAAATGATTATCTTTTAATTTGTTTACCTATTAATACAATCCTGTTTTTCTGCAAATTTAGTGGCCAACTCCTCTTTGGTAAATGATAAAAATTCCGCCCCAGAAAGTCTGCTTCGCTCCGCTACTTTGACAGGCGCTGTTCTAGTTATTGTGGACACCAACATGTTAAACAGAATATCCTGAAATCATTTTGTTATTAACTCCTTAATAAAGGCGAAGCTTTTCTATAATTAGGGTCCGTCCATCCGTACGTTAGGAACGGATAGCCTTTTTTCGTTAATTTAGGCATGTTAGAATTGTCCTGTAGATTTTAAACTTTACTAGGCGATTCCTGTAGTAGTCAGCGTAGAAACTCTACCAGAATGTCCATACGTCCTTTTTAAATATGTTGTTTTTTTTAACTTTTTTTAGCAACAAATTTTTATGTGATATAATTATCCGCTTGATCTGATTTTTGGAATACTGATTCCTAGGACAACAAAGTACAGTGTTAAGAGCGAAGCATCTCTATAATCAAGTTCATACGTCCTTTTCAAATATGTTGGGTTTTTTAACTTTTTTTAACAACAAATTTTTATGTGATATAATTATCCGCTTGATCTGATTTTTGGAATACTGATTCCTAGGACAACAAAGTACAGTGTTATGAGCGAAGCATCTCTATAATCAAGTCCTTTTAATATAAGTATGTCCTTAAAATTTATTCTGTATCAAAGCAATTTTTCAATATTCTGATTATTTAGTTCTGACACTTAAAAAGTTTTAATGTTCGTTTGCCCTACAGTTTCAGAGCTTTGCTTTTAGGGATGTTGCCATCCTTGTTTGAAATACAACGAATGTTTTCAAAATCTATTATTCCAATTTTTCCGTCTGTATATCTGTAACGAATGTTTAATATTCAAGTAATGTCAGAATTATTAATTTGGAGTAAGGGTCATTTTTTCTAGGGGTGATTTTTCTTGATAGGGTGTTGGTACCCTCCACTAAAATAGTTTAAACCATCCCATAACCTTTAAAAAGATGAGCTTTAAGGGAGAACCAAATCGTTTCAACGAATAGCGATATCCTTCAACTTTATCCTGTTACTTTTATATAAGGATTTAACAGACAACCTGCCCTTTTATAATAATGAAAAGAGAGAATCTTACCTGGCAATGGCCAAACTGTTTCAGATACTGGATAGTTTTCAGCGGCAAAACCTGGTAGAAAATCCGCGAATATTTGGTGGCAAATATGGCCGCCTCGGTACTGATCATGCTGTACTTGTGAGAAGCTTTGGACGAATATCTCCACGTCTTTTCTTCCCCGTCCCAGAAATGAATGCGTTGGGTAAAACCGACTATTCTGTCAGAAAAATCCTAGAAAAAATGCCGCTATAAGGTATTTTCACATTTTACAAAAACATAAAACTTCCATTTTATGCAAATTTTCTTCAAGAAACCCATTTCTTTATAAATTATAATATCTAACAATATGTAGGTATATAATCACACACGAATCGGTTTACACAGACCAATGCATTACATTACGTACCATACAGATATAAAAAAAATAATGAAAATATCTTACTTTGTAAACATTATGCATGAAAATAAGTTCCTCTGAATTCATAATAACATCATCATTGAGTAGGATTGTGTTATCTGATTTACATTTGTCAGAAATAACCTAAAAACATGCACAAGGTTATATAAACATGTTTAACTCTAGGTATTTATAAGAAAATTAAAAATCTTTTTGCGCAAATGCAAATTACCTGAAATTTATCTACAGTAGAGTTTCCAACTGCAACAGATAATTCAACTTTTTTCCTTCGCAAGCTACCAAACCTAAAAAACGAAGACAATGAAGTAAAACAGAGCACAATAGAATAACTTATTATGATACGAAATAGAGCTTTAATATTAATGATTTAGTGGTTCATCAAATGTTTTACAGTGTTAAGTTTGTTAAATGAAAATAAAGGGATATAAGTACATTACAAACTAATTTATTTTTTTCAAAATACGTGTTTAGAGAAACATGTATTTAGGTTGCAGCGCTTACCTACATAACTGTATTTTAAATTTTACAAAAAGGTAACATTAATTATAGAATAGTTATGCAATAACAAGGGGGGGGGGGAAGTTCTGACACATTTGCGTAAACAGTGAGTACAGGCTTTATCTTTGGACTGAGAAGATAGGTTAACCTAATAGCCTAATAACCTATCCTCTCAGTCCAAAGATAAAGCCTATACTCACTGTTTACGCAAATGTGTCAGAACTCCCCCCCCCCTTGTAGGTATTTTGTATCATGACTTAAAAATTCAGTGTTTATGACAGAAACCATATTGCCAAAACAGAGCGATTGTATTACCTTTGCCAGTCTTCCAGAGGGGGAGGTGATGTTTTACTTCTCCATAGAATAACTATTTCTGTTATAAAGTGCTGACTTCCCAGCATCTAAACAATAAAAAATTTAAATTATTTCAACAGAATCAATTTTTAGAACAATACTATATAGGGCACTTACTAATGGAAACGACTCTATTATCCTCCCCAAAATAGTTTTAAATCCTTCCCTGGACCTATCAGATGCTTCATTGTTACAGAGGCTTAAGTCAGTTCAGCGGTTAGTGAGAACTTAAGCTACAGACAAACAAACATTCTGTTACCATTATATGTGTAGGAAACTAATTTAATTAAAAAGACACATACCTGAATTAATTTAAAAACATTAGAATTAGAGCTGACCAACGCCTCCTCTCCCCCGTCCTCAAAATTAAATTCTTCATTTCCCGCCAATTCTTGAATGGGCGCCATATTGATTACTGCGCAGGTACGGGACAGGTCACGTGGTGTCTTGTCGTAGTATAGCACTCCGGGACGATTGTTCCATTCTGAAAAAGGTTTTTTTATGATAAAAAATTTAAATATACAAGAAAATAGGGTTGAGTTTTGGTGGTCAAAGAACGTATTTGAGTGAAAGCTTCCATGTATAAGTGCATTAATGTTGATTTAATGTTAAGATAGTTAAAAATAAACAAGAGCCTTCAACACCCCGCTATTTTTTTTTATAATATTACCTGCAATAGAAGCGGCTAGATGAGGATTAATTCTCTGTCTGATAATTTCTAATGTTGTCATAACAATTTTCCTACAAAAGTTGTACTTAATGCTAATAAGCATTAAAACAGAAAAAAAAATTATTTTATCATTAATAAAGCATTCTTATCAATATAAAAAAGACAATTTAACATTATAACAATTCTTTGAGAGTGAAAATTATAACATAATTGCAATTTTTGCAATTTATCAAGCAATTTTATCATCAGCTTATGTGGTATACAATATTAATGTTATTGTATTTAAACAATCGAAAGAACAATATCAATTTTTCACATTTTGAAAACTAAAAGCAACCTAGTTCTTTATCTATAAACTAAATACCTACCCCATAAAACTACTAAGAAATCATCTTTTTAGAGGACTTTAGAACAATGCATTTCATGATTATAGCATAAAATATATATAAAAAAATTTACCTTACACTAGATAGATACATGTCCCATATTGCTTGAGTTTGTTGCCGTAACTTGAATATCTAGACAATTCATGAATATGATTTTAGAAATTAACATTAATATTATTCATCAGGCGCATCTCTCTTTTTGACTCTTGAGTCCAGAGAATACGGACACCTTGTTCCTCCATGAATTTCTTTTTTTGGCAAGTGCTTCAGCTTCTCCCCATGTTAATTCCAAATCAAAGAGGTCCTTTTCAGTGCTCCGCCTCCAGGTCATTTTTGGTTGTCCCCGTTTACGTTTACCAGTGGTGGGGTTCCATTTTAAGCACTTTTTTGGAAACCTATTTTGTTCCATTCTGAGCACATGTCCTAGCCACCTTAGTCTTTTATATTTCACTTCTGCTTCAATACTATTGCACTTCGTCTTAGCATGCAGCTCAATGTTTGATATTTTGTTTGGCCAGAATATTTTGCAAATTCTTCTTAGGCAGCTATTGTGAAATGCATTAAGTTGATTTGTTTCAGTTTTCACAATTCTCCAGCATTCAGCTCCATAAAGAAGAACTGATTTCACATTACTGTTGTAAAGTCTGATTTTTGTTTTCAGAGCAAGTTTCTTTGAATTCCAAACGTTGTGTAGACTGTTGAAAGCAACCCTAGCCTTATCAATCCTAGTCTTAATATCAGCTTTTGAGCCATTTTCGCTGCTGATAACACTCCCCAGATAGGTGAATTTGTTGCTTTGTTTCAATTGTTCACCATTTATTGTTATATTTTGATCAGGGTTTGTAGGTATATTCATAATTTCGGTTTTCTTGACATTGACAAAGAGCCCGACTTGTCCTGCATATTTGACTAGTCTATCTGTTTTAGCTTGTAGATGTTTGATTGTTTCTGAAATCAGTGCCAGGTCATCAGCAAAGTCCAGATCCTCTAGGTGTCCTAGAATGCCCAGCTGGAGACCACGTTTTTTGTCCTCTGTGGTTTTCTTCATCACCCAGTCAATGACCAATATAAATAGAATAGGTGATAAAATGCATCCCTGTCTAACTCCAGTGCTTATTCTAAAGAAATCAGATGTCTTATTGTTTCCAACTGAAACACAGGCTTGGAAGTTGTCATAGAATTTAGTTATCATAATTATCATCTTTTCAGGTATACCATAACTTCTTAGTATTTTCCAAAGTGTTTGTCTGTGTATGGAGTCAAAGGCCTTAGAGAAATCAACAAAATTTACATGGAGTGGCTTGTTAAATTCAACACATTGTTCAATAACCGTCCTAAGGGTGAAAATTTGGTCAACACAGCCCTTTCCAGCACGGAATCCAGCTTGTTCTTCTCTTAGTTTATTGTCAATTTTCTCATCAATTCTGTTTAAAATAACTTTACATAGGACCTTGCTTGGGATAGAAAGCAGCATAATTCCTCTCCAATTATCACAATTGTTCAAATCTCCCTTCTTAGGTAGTTTTATGATTATACCTTTAGACCAGTCCGTTGGTATCTTTTCTTGCCTCCAAATTTTATCAAAGAGATCAGTTAGAGTCCTAGCAGAAAGATCTATGTCTGCCTTAAGCATTTCGGCAGTTATCAAGTCAGGTCCTGGTGCTTTGTCATTCTTTAGACTATGTATAGCAGCTTTAACTTCTTGAATAGTTGGTGGTCGTGTGTCTATGTCTATTTCATGTCCTGGTTCTGGTTCAGCAGTAATTTCTGGTTCAGGTCTGTTCAACACTTCTTCAAAATGTGATTTCCACCTTTCAGCAACTTCTTTTTCTGTAGTGAGTAATTTACCATCTTTAGCCTTGATAGTTTCACCACTCTTTTTGCTATATTTGCCACTTAATTGCTTGGTTATGTTGTATACTGTTTTCATGTTACCAAAGTCAGCTGCTCTTTGGGCCTTTTCAGCCAGATTGTCAATGTAATCTCTCTTGTCTTTCCTTGTGCACTTTTTGACTTCTTTGTCTTTAGCAGTATATTCAGCTTTTAAATTGCTCATGTCAGCCAAATGTTGAGCATTATGGATTTTGTTTTTGAGCTTCTTTCTCTCTTCTATTTTGATCCATGTTTCTTCAGAGATCCAGTCCTTTTTCTCTGGTTTCTTGTGTCCTAGGATTTCCTTAGCAGTAGATTGAAAGTTTTCTTTAATTGAAGTCCATGTGATCTCAGTCTCGTCATTTAGGTCCTCTAAGACTTGAAATCTATTTCTGAGTTTTAAGACAAATTCATTCTTTATCACAGGGTCCTTTAATCTTGAAGAATCATATTGTCTACCAATCTCACTCTTTTTATCATGGCCAGTACGCTTCAGCTTTAATTTAATCTTACTGACAACTAGTTCATGGTCACTAAATATGTCGGCTCCTCTGTAACTCCTACAGTCTTGCATTGACTTGACCCATATTCTATTGATCATAATGTGGTCAATCATGTTTCTTGTTTGTCCATCAGGCGTTGTCCAGGTATATTTGTGAATGTTTTTGTGTTGGAATAGTGTACCTCCTACAACCATATCATTATTTAAACAGAATTCAATTAAAAGTTCTCCATTTTCATTTCTTGTACCTATACCAAAGTGTCCCATTGCGTTCTCTACTCCAGTCCTGTCAGTTCCTACTTTAGCATTCATATCTCCAAGAACTAGGCACATGTCATGTTTGGGTACTGAGTTTCTAATTGATTGCAGTTGATCATAAAAATCTTGTTTTACTTCTCCATCTTTGTCATTTGTTGGGGCATAGCATTGGATAATGGTCAACTTGCAATGCCTTGATTGGAATCTAGCCTTAATTATTCTGTCTGATATAGGTTTCCAGTCTATTAGTGAATTGACATGTCGTTTTTGAATAATTATAGCAACACCATACATATGTTGGCTTTCATGACCAGAATAAAGTATTAGGTGGCCATCTTTGGTTGTAGTTTGTCCTTGTCCTGTCCATCTACATTCCGCAATTCCAAGTATTCCAATTTTGTAACTTGTCATTTCTTTAACTACTTGGGCTGTTTTAGTTGACTCATACATTGTTCTAACATTCCAGGTTCCTATCTTACAGCTTTGCTTAGAACTTATTGGTCCTGTCATCAAGTTGATAGCTTCCTTTCGGATTTGACCATCATCTTTCATATTCTCAGTAAACTGAGCATCAGTTCCAACAGTTCTTGTTTCATGGACACCTCTGGCTGTGTGAAAGCCATAAGTGTTTGAGGTTCTGTGGGTGTTTTCGCTAACTGTGGTGATTTTACAGGTAGGATAGTTAGTCCTACGCAAACCTTCCATATCCCTGGAAGGAAGGGTGACTAGTAAGGGGAGGGACGTCAATATCCCCCAGTACTTCAAGAAGTACCTCCTGCCCTGATTAATATTATTAGTAGATAATATTTTAGACTAGTTGTATCACCGGTAGCCTCTTTTGGAAGCGAAGGGGGACTGGAAAATTGCCTCAATAAACCTATTCCTGTATCCATGTTACTTCCATCCAAATAATTGTTACCTGTGGCTGTGGAATAGTTCTCAAGATTTCCGGGGCCTGCAGGAGGAGACGCTCATCCATGGCGATGGTAGCTGCCGGCCAGTCTATCACCTCGCCAAATGGCAGCTGCCACCCGTTAGACATTATGACAGGTACACACCCAGCCTGAAAAGTCGTTATCTCAGGGTTGACTAATGTTAGGTTATAGTAGTGAAGCAACTCTATAATTCAACTGTCCGTAAAGCTGTGATTTTCTAGCCTGCTAAAATTCTAGCGGCTTCGTTACTAGCCTCTAGGGGCTTCGTCTCAAGAGATAAGAAAAAATATTTTTTTTTTAATTTAAGGAAAAAAAATATAAGGAAAAAAGATATTGGGGTGTCCCTCTTGCCTAGAAAATAACTTAAAACCACAACAGGACCTGTAGGTTTATTCCCTAAAGAGTAGAGCCCATCAGTTCAGTGGTTACCAAGACCTTAAGCTTCAGACGGACAGACATCAAGCTACTTTGTATTATAGATAATGCTGATGTTTTAGAGAAGATACCCATTTCCAAAAAGCAATTATACAAATTGTTATGTCCTTTGGTTTCGCCGGTCATGTTACAAAAGATTTATATTGTATTCTGTAATTTTTACATGGAGCACTAGAAAGAGCAGCTTAAACAATTTTAGATGTATTCATTGGAGGATTTTTTCTGAATGTTTTCCAGTTCAAAGATTTTTTTTCTCAATGTTTTTGAAAACATTGAAAACCTTTAAAAATCATTTAAAACTTTTGATAAGATTTAAAAACTTTAAAAACCTAATCTTAATATAATGGCAACCACTAAACCTTCTTAGTGCGTGTAAACATTGAAATCTTAAAACATTGAAAACCCAATCTTTTTGTAGTGCTTTAAAAATGTTAATGTTCCCACTACTATTATTACCTCATTTTTGTTAATGAGAAAGGATTACCTGCAAAGTTTCCAAAAATCTAAAAGATCCTAGTCTCCTTCCCCTGGGCACGAGACAGAATGTAGAATTTGTTAGCAGATTTGTGTAATCCCATTTGTCATATTCCTCATTGTCCTCGGCACATCTATTATTAATAAGTACATCACGTGACCAACAAATCAACCAATTATGTGTAGAGATTTAAATTCAAAATAGAAAAAGATTTAGTATTATGTTCGAGATTAATACTTGATTAATGCCCAAAAACAGGCGAAACTCATTAACACTAATACTTGGAACTTCTTGGCGGAGAGGACACAAACAAAATATTAGTTGTCTTGTACAATTAGGTGTTAGGTTTCTAAACTGCATTACCTTTCGTCTTGCATATCTTGCCAGTTTTTACCATGCTTACATGTTGTAACCAATGCTAAATCCTGAACAATAAGCAGTCGTTTTTTGGAAACCTATTCCATTTAAATAAAAAGCTTCCCTTTCCCCTTAATGAATAGTCATCACAATTTCAGTGATTTTAAGTTGATGATTCCTGTATCTACACAGTTACATAATTAAGTCATAACTATTTCAGTGATTCCTGTATCTACACAGTTAGAAACAAAAAGTATGTATTATAGAAAGCGTAGAATCCGTCTAACCATTCCCTCCCGGAGATACTCGTTTGATACTTGATTTTATAGAATTTTTAAAACTTTTCTTATAAAATCTTTGTTAGTTTGTATAAACTAACATTGTCCAAATAATTTTTTGGAGATGTACAATCGTTCATTGTCCCTAAAGAGTAAGGCCCTGACTCTTTACCTTTTTATTGTGGAGATGATATAAAGAGTTTCTTGTTTCACTCCCAATTCCATAAACATAACGTTTGCCTAAACAAAATTAAAGTTTAATTTAGAGAAGTATTTTAAACCATGTAGGTATTCAAAACTACATGAAAAGACAAAACCTAATGTTCCAAAAAATATCAAAGTTACCTTTAAATGCCAGAAAATACTGTTGATTAGCGGGAAATATAGCATCTCTCATTAGCCCAGGGTCTCCGCCTGAAAAAAGTAAATTTTTCTCTTCTTCTATTACAATTCTGTTCCCATAAGATTTACAAAATTATCTCGTAATACTCCATGACTTCTTAGGTCCAAACACTAAGAAACTATGGCTACATACGCACACATTATATATATGTTTATTATCTCTGCTTATGGCGTATTTTATGCATATTTTTTTGCGAGTTGAATACTACAATCAAAGAAAAGCCTGACCAACTATATCTAACTAAAAAACTAGACTTACCTCTATCTGGATGAGTCTTGTGAAAGAGAGGAAGAGAGATATCAAAACTTGGTCTGTAATTCTCTGTTGCTATGCTGGCTTTAGCTAACAAAGCCTTGCCAATATCAAATCCTAATTTTAAAATAGATTAGTTTTCAGAAGAACTTCCCCCTTAAAAGCAAATTTACAATAGAAACGACTGGAAATTGTCGTTATTGTATTACTATATAAATTAAAATTAAATTAAAATGTCGTTACTCTTTTAGATTATACCAGCATGTCGGAGCCGTTTAATTTTGATGCGGCTCCGGCTCCGCGGAGTTGTATCTGGAAATACAGCTCCGGCTCCTACCATAAAATTAAAACTAGCGGCTTCGCCCCTAGCCTCTAGGGGCTTTGCCCCAATAGGTGATAAAAAAAATTAAGGCAAAATTCGTTAAAGGACCAAGGAAATCTTTAAAAAAAAAAAAAAAAAAAAAAAAATGGGGGGGGATTTTTTTTGTTTTTGGTGGGTTGGGGGTGTCCCACCCCCCAAGAAAATAGCTTAAAACCACCACAGGACCAATAGGTATATACCCTGAAGAGTAGAATCCGATCGGTTCAGTGGTTACCGAGATCTTATGGGACAGACAGACAGACAGACAGACGGACAGACAGACATCGTTCTACTTTGTATTATAGACTAGCGGCTTCGCCCCTAGCCTCTAGGGACTTTGCCCCAAGAGGTGATAAAAAAAAATTATGGCAAAAATCGTAAAGGACCATGGAAATCTCCTTCAAAAAAAAAAAAAAAAAAAAAATGGGGGGGGGGATTTTTTGGTTTTTGGGGGGGTTGGGGGTGTCCCACCCCCCAAGAAAATAGCTTAAAACCACCACAGGACCAATAGGTAGATATCCTGAAGAGTAGAATCCGATCGGTTCAGTGGTTACCGAGATCTTAAGGGACAGACAGACAGACATCGTTCTACTTTGTATTATAGATATCAATTTTTGTTCATTATTGAATTTGATAAAATAAAATAAATAATATAAAATAAACTGCGAACCAAAAAAATAGGCAAATCTGAATTTGCAGAATAGCAGCTTTAATATTCATTTAGGATGATTTTACTGTAAATAAAAAATGTAAAAGCATCTTTTGGTTACAAGTTTCCACCGTTAATTTTTTTATTAATCAGCACCAATGAAGCACAAGATCTCAAAAACAGCATTTTGGGTAAAAACTGGAGAACCAAAAAGATATGCAAATCCAAAATAATTCAATGGAAAAACTATTTTTTTGCACTTTTCTTCTGTTTTAAAGATTGATTCTGATAAATTAACAATTTTTAAAGGGATTTATGCATTAATTATTATGAAATGTAGTATAAGGTGGAAATTAATGATTTTTTAAGATAAGAAATATTAGAAAAAAAGTAATTCGACCCCTATCACTTTAGAGGACAGTTGCTGACCTCCAGTCTTATGGATGAAGCTAAGTATATATTAAAAATAATAATTACTCCCAAAAGTATTCAAAAATGATTTTTAATGTGTTGAAAAAATCCATTTTAAAATCTTGATTTTAAGGATGATTGCCTTTAAGATGCTCCTATGGGTAGTGATGGTGAGCCAAATGTTATCAAAGTGCATGACCATGATGACAACTTATATATTGAACTATGGTTCAATTTTTGTATTCATAGCAGCCTCCAGCAAAGCAGCATTAAAAAAGAAAAAAATTGCAATTTTAATTACTCCAATGCATAAGGTAAATACTGTCGTTTTTAGAAGATGTTTATATTTCTTGTCATCAGGCTCCATTGGAGATTGCTATGACTACCGAAAATGGTACATAGGTTGATAGACAAGTTGTTGTAATGGGCATGTACTTAGATAACATTTGGCTCACCATCATCACCAATAGGAGCATCTGAAAGGACATCATCCTTAAAATCAAGATTTAGAAATGTTTTTTTTTAACACATTAAAAAGCATTTTTGTATACTTTTCAGAGTAATTTTTATCTTTAACATGTATTAGGCTACATCAATTAAACTTGAGGTCAGCAGCTGACCTCTAAAGTGATAGGGATTGAATTCCTTTTTTTCTAATATTTGTTATTTTAAAAAATCATTAATTTCTACCTTATACTACATTTCATAATAATTAATGCATAAATCCCTTAAAAAATTGTGAATTTATCAGAATCAATCTTTAAAACAGAAGAAAAGTGCAAAAAAATGGTTTTTCCATTGATTTGTTTTGGATTTGCATATCTTTTTGGTTCACCAGTTTTTACCCAAAATGCTGTTTTTGAAATCTTGTGCTTCATTGGTGCTAATTAATAAAAAATCAACGGTGGAAACTTGTAACAAAAAGATGCATCTACATATTATATTTACCGTAAATTCGTCCCAAATGAATAATGAAGCTGCCATTCTGAAAATTCGGATTTGCCTATTTTTTTGGTTCGCAGTTTATTTTGCTTTTATTTTATTAAAGCTATATAAAAGTAGAAGGATGTGTGTCTATTTGTTAAGTATGTACAGAATGTACATCTAGAGCAGCAAAATGGAATTTCACCTTAATCTTCTGAATTTTCTAGATCATCATTGGCAGAAGAGTCCCCATTGTCAAGAGGATCCTCCAGATGATTATTTCCACCAAAGATCAAGAAGATTTAGTTATGAAATTATTATTTAAACTTGTTTAGCTTGAGTAAGGCTTTATGTAAATAGGATGCCAATATTAATGATTCTTATGTAAATGTAAAAGTCTAAATGATTCTTTTCTTGATTTTGCTTTTGCTGCATTTAATTCCCTTAACTTAACTTAAATTAGCAGTCATAGGCAGGAAAGATAATTTATGAATAGACCTTATTAATTGTTAATTTTTTTTCCAGATATCCTAAGTGTTTTATTTAAAATGAATGTCTGAAACAATCTGAAAGAAACCAAGGATTTAAAAAGGTAGAATTTTGACTCTTTTTTACAATTTGCTCAGTAGCCAAGAGAGGTGGGGCTGAGGCATTGTTGATGTTGATCCTGATCTTGTCTTGTTAAGGACTGTTGCTGCTGATGGTGATGGTGACAGAGATGATCTGGTAGAGTTCAGAGAGGAGGATCAAGCAACACTAGAGTTGGTCAACTGTGGATAAATGTCTGGCACTCAAATCCCCAACACCCTACCAAACAAGGGTTGAGCTTGAGTTGGGAAGCTTGCAGGTGTGTAAAGTTTAATTTAATGCTATCTGATGTTTAAAGCAATCAAATTCATGCAAGCAAAGTTGATCTCCTTAAAATTGAATCTGGCACTGAATAGTTTAAATTGTCTGATGATTATGTATCCATTCAATCCTAATCTGATGATCTTTAGGAGTGGCTTGGAGTGGAGCCAGCCCAGTAGAGAGGGAACCCTGCAAGAAGTGGCCTACAAGCAAAACTGCCACTTGAAAAAGGTACATACATTTAAGAGTCAAATTTAAAGAGCCTTGAAACTAGCAATTTCATCAATATCAGCAATTGAGTCCTTTAAGTCATCTTTAATAGTGTTGAACAAAAGAATCTTAAGTCAAGTCTTTAAAATAACTGATGATTCATTATCATCATCTTCCAGCTCCTCAAGTATATCTTTTTTAGAGCTGCAGCTGCTGACAATCACAAGCTGACAAGGAGCACCAATTGACAAAGGAGCACCCATTGACAAAGAAGTACTAGAGGATGAGATAAGAGTTGATTGCTGATGATCTGATCAAGATGATGATATAGTTGATGATGATACCAAAGATGATGATATAGTTGATGATGATACCAAAGATGATGATGAAAGTAATGATGAAGAAGCTATGAGTGATGAAGTTATTGATGTTGACAGCCAAGAAATGTTGAAGTAAAAGATGCTTGAGAAAGACTATGTAAGTTTAATTATTATTGTAAACAAATTTATTTTAATTTCTTTCTTCAATGATTCAAATTCAATCAATTTCTTTTGCAAAAGCAAGTAAAGTTTGACTTTCTGTCACTATAAAATATTAAATTCAAAATCATTCCTAAAGTTTTATTTTTATCAATTTTAAACATTTTAAATTTTAAATAAAATGCATATATTTATTGTAAAGGATATCTGGATTAGTCTAATGGTCTATTCTTTTTAGGTTTACCGCACCATTGATGTAAGAAACTATTGAATAAGAATAAGAAACTGTGTGTAAATAAAGTTGAAATATTTGCAGAAGTCAACACAGAATGGCTAGAAACAAACTTTAAAATTCTACCTGTGGGCAGTAAAGCTGAAATACTATGCAGGTCAGAACAAAGTAACAATAGTTTTTCAGTTTATTATATGGAAATAGACCGTTGCCAAATTATAATATTACTTTAAAAAATCATTTTTAGCTAATCTGGAGCCAGAGCCGTTTTTAACGAAAAATACGACTCCGGTTTCACCAAAAATGTTGCGGCTCCTGGCTCCGGCTCCGAAACGCTGGATTATACCATATTGAAAGTGGATAAAAAATGCTAAGATCAGTATCATTGTAATGACAGACGGACAAGACACACAGAAATTGAATTCTCCCAATTGAAACAAAGAAATAGAATGACAAGAAAGGAATACACACCTAAATCTTCAGTGTAGTTAGGAAAAGTTCCCGAGTAAAGATTGAAAATCAGATGATTTTGTCCTCCATTCCAATGTTCCAAACTATCCACTCTGAAAGTATTTATCTATTGTAGGTAAAAAAGATAGATAGCTTGTACAGTCCATATATAAAAGTAACAGGATGTCTTTCTTTGTGAGTGTGTGTGAGTGTAGTGTATATTCCTAACCACTAAACTGATATAGTTTTATTTAACATAAGAGTTTCTTAAAGGTGTATATTTTAATCTATCTCTAGTCAACCCCCCCCCCCCCCTTCTCCCCATCATCTACTGCATATAGAATATCAATTTGAAGTCTTAAAAAATATATAAAGTTAAAATATTTATATTTACCTGTATTGCATATTACGGATATAGTCTTGTGATAACGAATCTCTGTCAAAACAAATATGATCAAATTTTATTGGGGGGGTGGTGGGGGGGGGTGGGGTTAGTGATGCCATTTAACTAAAAGCTTACGTACTATTGAATGCATTTGTTCTTTTTCAATGTGAATGTTTTTTGTTATTCAGTATATTATGTAACTTCCTTTTTTGTGTTTCAGATGAAAAATAGTCATTTAAATCCTTTCCATTAAAAAAAAAGGGAGAGAATCATTAAAAATATTTTTATCTGTCTAATTATTCCAATCTACCCAAGTCCTTCAGAGTCATATATTATCATCCTGGTTCATAAGTATTATTATTGTTGCAGAACAGCTTTATATCACTCCAATCCAATTCTATTTTATTGTAACTACATGCTAATAACTCTTTTGTTATGTTTAGTGTTCAAACCAGCCATGAATCGTTTGTACTGTTCACACTCTTGCACATCTAACTGGTTAGATGTAAATTATTGAAATTAAAATGAGTAAGATCTCGAACAATGTGATGTTGCTATTATATATTTTTAAGAATTTGTGTTTTAATTAAGGGGGGGGGGGAAGTTTTGACACATTTGCGTAAACAGGGAGCATAGGCTTTATCTTTGGACTGAGAGGATAGGTTATTAGGGATAAAATCATTCTTATATGATGAATTTTCCCAAGTTTTAAGATTTTTTGGATAGGCCTCCAGGTTCCGGAGCTCCAGGCCTCCAGGTCCTCTCTGTACAGGTAAAAATTAAAAAAATAAATTTTTTTTTTAAGAGTTAGAAGTCAACCTATGAAACAAAATATGCATATTTTTGAATGTTATTCACATATTTAAAGAAAAAAAATGCAAATTTTGTTTCATAAGTTTACTTCTAACTCTTCAAAAAAAATTTTTTTTTTCATTTTTACCTGTACAGAGAGGACCTGGAGGCCTGGAGCTCCGGAACCTGGAGGCCTATCCAAAAAATCTTAAAACTTGGGAAAATTCATCATATAAGAATGATTTTATCCCTAATAACCTATCCTCTCAGTCCAAAGATAAAGCCTATGCTCCCTGTTTACGCAAATGTGTCAAAACTCCCCCCCCCCTTATTTAGAACATATTTTATTGTGTAAAGGTTGTTCTTTTGATATTATACTTTACTTTATTTTTTGCTTATTTCAGAGGAAAATGATCAATTCTATTAGAACAACTTGAGTTTTATTAATGTACTGTAAACAGCAGTGATAAGTGCCAGAAGTTATAAAGTACCTTTGTGAAATAAATTATAAAACTAATCTGGTGTTTATTTTATTTAACAGTGACTAAATCCTTAGACCGTATCAATAATTGAATTATTTAGAATGTGTTTAAACTTTCACTCTCAAGAAGAAATGATTTTATTGGAACCATTATTTTCCCGCTACAATTGTTTTGATCTTATTTTCCTGTCCAATGTATCAATAGAGAGAACAAAAAGACAAGCTTCATCTGGATTTTCAGTATAGTAACCAGAATCTATGTTAACATCATTATACACTTCAGGAAGGGAGAGTACTTTGCAATGGACGAAATATTTCATTGGTTAGCTTAAAAACCTTAAATTACTTATGTCAATTCTTGATAGTATAATAAAACCTTAATGTCCAAACTGTTTGCTTAGCTGTTAAATTTTTATCTTCTATGGATGTTGTGATACTTTTTTTTACAAAAGATTTGATTTAAAATTTTAGTATAATGTTGTTTCCTCTTATAGATTGTAGAATATTTTGATAGCTATTGCTGACAATAAGATTCTCTGTGTTTGGATATATGTAAACCTTGCATTATAATCATTGCTTTTCTATATTTTATTGTTATACCTATGGTTTATAAATCTGTAAAATACAATGGTGCAATAATTGGTACAAAGGGATTTCATTTCTTCGTTTGATGTAACGAACACTTACGTTGATGAACATTTTAAATTGATAATAACTGGTCCCGCAAACTTCAGTTTAAGAGTAGATTCTTTTCAAATAATATTATGTTGGGTGTTATTTTCTACCCGTAGCTGATAGTAGGATATTAAAGTGATAAAAAGCAATAATTTCCTTGAAATGGTTACATCTGTCAAAGTCGAAGCAAGTTTCCATTCGACATCGAGAATTGTCCAATACAAATTCTTTACTTGGCAAAGAATTAGCTGCAAATCAAACAATATCAGCTGGTTGTAAAACAAGGACATTTATGTCCATAAAGATCGCTGCAACAGTTTAATATTATTTATGACAAAAATAACAGTAAACTGTAATGTGGCTTAATAGGTACAAAATATAATTTTAATTACCGACAGACAGACGGACAGTCTGATATCCCATAATTTCAAGTAGATGATAATTTTACTATAAAAAGTACTGATATTGATACCTAGATTAAATAATTCTTCTCTGGAAATATAGCTATTCAATACAGGTGGATGTTTGGAATGCAAACGAATTCTGTAAATAATAATGAAATTAATATTTAATTAAGGGGGGGGGGGGGGGGGGGGGAGTTTGTACAGTTATAGGAAATGAAATTCAGTATAAAAGTTTGGGAGGGCCGTGTGGGCTTGTTTTTATAGTTATCAACCTAATTCTTTTTGTAGGCTCTCTTATATGACTGGATGTACACATAAAACTTTGACAATTGAATTTCGGCACTTTCCTTCTTAGGGCTTGTGGAGCACAAAAACCCCCCAAACACAAAAAATATGAGTTCTCAGTTAATTTTTAAAGATATCAACCTGATTTTTTTTTAATAATACTCTTTTAACATAACTGAATCAACGAATCATTACAGATTTCATTTTGGGACTTTCCTTCTTGGGGCTTGTAGAGCATAAAAACCCCCCAAACACTAAAAATATGCGTTCTGAGCTTATTTTTAAAGATATCAACCTGATTTTTTTAAATAATACTTTTTTAACATAACTGAATCAACGAACCATTACAGATTTCATTTTGGGACTTTCCTTCTTGGGGCTTGTGGAGCACAAAAACCCCCCAAACACTAAAAATATGCGTTCTGAGCTTATTTTTAAAGATACCAACCTGATTTTTTTAAAAATAATACTTTTTAACATAACTGGATCAACGAACCATTATAGATTTCATTTTGGGACTTTCCTTCTAGGGGCTTGTGGAGCACAAAAACCCCCCAAACACTAAAAATATGCGTTCTGAGCTTATTTTTAAAGATACCAACCTGATTTTTTTAAAAATAATACTTTTTAACATAACTGAATCAACGAACCATTACAGATTTCATTTTGGGACTTTCCTTCTTGGGGCTTGTGGAGCATAAAAACCCCCCAAACACTAAAAATATGCGTTCTGAGCTTATTTTTAAAGATATCAACCTGATTTTTTTAAATAATACTTTTTTAACATAACTGAATCAACGAACCATTACAGATTTCATTTTGGGACTTTCCTTCTTGGGGCTTGTGGAGCACAAAAACCCCCCAAACACTAAAAATATGCGTTCTGAGCTTATTTTTAAAGATATCAACCTGATTTTTTTTCAATAATACTTTTTTAACATAACCGAATCAACGAACAATTACAGATTACATTTTTCCTTTTAGGGGCTTGTGGAGCAAAAGACCCCCCCAAAACACTAAAAATATGAGTTCTAAGCTTATTTTAAAAGATATCAACCTGATTTTTTTAAATAATACTTTTTTAACATAACCGAATCAACGGACCATTACAGATTTCATTTTGGACTTTCTTTCTAGGGGCTTGTGGAGCAAAAGACCCACAAAACACTAAAAATAAGAGTTCTAAGCTTATTTTTAAAGATATCATTCTGATTTTTTTAATAATACTTTTTTAACACAACCTAATCAACAAACCAGGGTGTTGGAGCCTTATAATTTTGATGCGGCTCCGGCTCCTACCTTAAAATTAATATATCAATCTTTTTCATTATTGAATTTGATAAAATAAAATAAATAATATAAAATATTTTGCTTTTATTTGATTAAAGCTATATAAAAGTAGAAGGATGTGTGTCTATTTGTTAAGTAACAATAGTTTTTCAGTTTATTATATGGAAATAGACCGTTGCCAAATTATAATATTACTTTAAAAAATCGTTTTTACCTAATCCGGAGCCGGAGCCGTTTTTAACGAAAAATACGGCTCCGGATCCGGCTCCACCAAAAATGTTGCTGCTCCGGGCTAAGGCTCCAGAACCCTGCAACAAACTATTACAGATTTCATTTTGGGACTTTCCTTCTAAGGCTTGTGGAGCAAAAGACCCCAAAACCAATAAAAATATGAGTTCTGAGCTTATTTTAAAGATGTCAACCTGATTTTTTTAAAAGAAAACTTTCTTAACATACCTGAATTAAGGAACCATTACAGATTTCATTTTGGACTTTTCTTTTAGGGTCTAGTGGAGCAAAAGACCCCCAAAAACACTAAAAATATGAGTTCTGATCTTTTGCTCCACAAGCCCCTAGAAGGAAAGTCCCAAAATGAAATCTGTAATGGTTCGTTGATTCAGTTATGTTAAAAAAGTATTATTTAAAAAAAAACCAGGTTGGTATCTTTAAAAATAAGCTCAGAACGCATATTTTTAGTGTTTTTGGGGGTCTTTTGCTCCACAAGCCCCTAGAAGGAAAGTCCCAAAATGAAATCTGTAATGGTTCGTTGATTCAGTTATGTTAAAAAAGTATTTTTTAAAAAAAATCAGGTTGATATCTTTAAAAATAAGCTCAGAATGCATATTTTAGTGTTTTTGGGGGTCTTTTGCTCCACAAGCCCCTAGAAGGAAAGTCCCAAAATGAAATCTGTAATGGTTCGTTGATTCAGTTATGTTAAAAAAGTATTATTTTTTAAAAATCAGGTTGATATCTTTAAAAATAAGCTCAGAACTCATATTTTTAGCGTTTGGGGGGTTTTTGTGCTCCACAAGCCCCAAGAAGGAAAGTGCCGAAATTCAATTTTCAAAGTTTTATGTGTACATCCAGTCATATAAGAGAGCCTACAAAAAGAATTAGGTTGATAACTATAAAAACAAGCCCACACGGCCCTCCCAAACTTTTATACTGAATTTCATTTCCTATAACTGTACAAACTTCCCCCCCCCCCCCCTTATTAAGATAGTACAAATTAATGTTTGTCTTAAGCGTTGTTGAGGAAATGAAATTCAAGACTGTTATTTTTTTTGTAAGGATTTTCAGGAGGAATTTGGTTTCTCTATGAATTTTTTTTAAATATTCAGCTTCACTTTGAGATTGACTTTTCTAATTTCCTCTTCTCTGTATCATGAGCAATTTCTTTATATTTCTCTGTAAGAAAGTATTTTTGGATGATTTAAAATGTATTTAATCTACAACCTGAAATATCTGTAGAGAAGAACACATGCCACCAGGAAAAGGGCGAGAAGCAAATATCTTCTCTGTAATTTCATTTTTCATATTTTTTTTCTATGCCATTTTTTTCTGGAAAAAAATCAATAAAAATTTCTTTACATATAAAATGCGTTTAAATGTTGTTTTGTTTGCACAGCCATTTTAAAACTTTGATGCATCATACATCTTTGGTGGTGGAATATTACTTTGAATTGTTTGGTGAACCATTAGCATCTCATCTTTGTCTAATGCCTACAAATAAAATTAGTTAATATGAAACTTTTCGTTTTACTAGCTACCTATTAATTTTAAAAAATTTGACTTCCTGAACTATAAAAACATGATGTTTAAAATATTTTTTTTTAAAGAAAAATAAAATAAAAAATACCTTTAAACCGAAACCCTTCAATTCTTCCTTTCCTTCAATGTCTCTAAGATCATTAACCCTATCTTTCAAACGACTTCTGCATTTGTTGATTGAAATGTCTAGTTCTTTTTGATCCTAAATATTTTAAAGCATTATAATTATTTTTGCTCAAAAATTATCTGAAATCATGTTACCAAAGTTTCAAACCTGTTCTAATCTTTCCAGGGCTTGGTTGCCCTTGATTTCCAGAAAAGTATTTCCAATTGCAATCCAGATCTTTTTCTCGTTAAAATCTACAAAAAAAAGTTAAAATAAAATCATTTTGAGAATATTTTTTCAGTCCTATAGTGATAATTTCAACAAAAGATTTACCTTCACTTCTAGCAAGATTTTTAAGATTTCTAATTGCTTCTCGGTTTGAATTTCGTCTTCTGTCCAAGTCAATCACTTCCTGATTACATGAAAAAATTTAGTGATTTAAGTGTTGTATACAAAAAGATGTTAATATCTAGAAGGTAATTAACACAATCATATTATCATTAAAACTTATATAAAAACTAATTTGTGTTAAGTTGTAAATTTTTTTAAAAATTATTAAATACCTGTCGAATAGAGAGCACCTTTTCGCCTGCACTTTCTAAATCCTAAAATTAAGAATAATATTAAAAAGTACTTTTTTATGGTTCAATTATTTTATTAAAAATAAAAATGAACAAACCTCCAATAATTTAATTACTTCTTGACTTGCCATTTTATTTAAATTATTTTGTATTTTTAAGATAATTTTAAAAAATAAACTTTTAATTTATCAAATACATAGAATTTATTTATAATTATGACTTAAACTATTAAATTTATTGAATACCCCTTTTATTCATCCTTCCCTTGTGTTTTGATAAGATAAATTGATTCAGCGGCATTCGAGCGTTAGGAAGACAATAAATTGGACGAAAATCTGTATACAAAAGTTTCCTATAATAAGTAAGGAAATTTTATGCAGTTTTGTAAAGAGTTTTGATATAAACATTCAATATTTACACAATTTGAATTTTATGTGTTAAATTCAAAACATTTGATGGTGGCATTAATAAATCTAACGTTTACTAGATATTGTTAACAATTTACTAAAAAATTATGCAGAGAATAATTGTCCCTACCAATGTCCATGATTGTTCGCGGCATTCTAAAAATAATGCGCTTCCCAAAAACTCGCCAACTACATTTGCATAATGCCGTTTTTAACAATACAATTAGAATGGTTTGTTAATCTCCATATAAAAGTAACAGGATGTTGGTCTGACTCTGTGTTTGTAGCGAAGTGTCTCTGTAACTGCTGAAACGGCATGGTTCTTACTAACGTGATGCTTCTTATAGGTCCGTTGACGTTAAATAACTATTTCAGAGGAAAGTACCTCCAGCCTTTCAAGTATCTTGTAAAATAAAAAAAAACAATAAAACATATCTTATGTAATGATAATTACCATTTGATGTAATTTTTTTTATTTTTCATTACTGATTTAATGATTATTGGTCTTAGAAAATATTTAAAGTTGGCAACTTAATTTCTTCCACGGCAACTCATGGCTTTCCAAGTACAATTCGAGGGACAAAAATATTATACGTTAAACGTTTGTTATTTTTGGGGCTTGCGTAACCGTCTTGTTTGTATGTAATACTTATAAATGAGCGTACTTGCGTCATTTGATAATTGAAAACGTGATATTTACAGTTTTTAGTAGTAAATTTATAGAAAATTAATTTTTTTCATTTAATAAGATCCATGAAAAAAAAAAAAAAATGTAAAATTTTTAAGGACTTCAAAAATCTTAAACTACCCTGTGTTTTTATTGTTAATAACAGTTCTAAATGATTTGAAACTTTATAGAGAGCACTATATAGAATTGTTGTTTGATATTTATGTAATGATATGAAAAGTTTTTAGTTTTAAAGTATAATGCTTAATTGTATGTATTGGCTTTTGTTATATAGTGCTTAAATTTAAAACTTTCTTGTAAAATCTAAAGTCTATAGACAGTGAAGATCTTGCCCTATAAAACGCCTCAGTGTTCATGCTCCCCACAATGAAAATACAATATGTACAAGGTACTAATTGTGTTTTTTTTTCCAATAGAATTTATCAATAATGGCGTTGGTTAAAGGAGCTGGAGTAGGAATGGTTCTGGGTCGCAGTGCTGGTAATTCAACGCCGTTTGGCGCAGCATTTGCAGCCAACTTTTCTACCAGACCACCCCAGAAAGATTTCTTCGTTTTCAGCAGTTTGCTGGCAAGACTACATAAATCTAAGGTAATGCATGTTGTTTTAAGGAGATCGATAACCTTAAAAATTGTTGGATATAGGTATGTAAAATGAATGAGATCCTCTTGTGAAGAAACAAAATGATACCTATCCTCAAGCATTTCCTACCAAACCTTTTCATTTGTTTAGGCAAAGCTGTTTGCAGATTCGGTTCTGTTAATGAAAAATACAGTTTTACAAATCGACGTGATAGCATCAAATAGGTAAACTTTATTACATATTAATTTCTTTTCACTTCCAATTATACTACTTAGCTGCTGCGAAAAGGATTAAGATTGCATGTATGTCTTCTCATTACTCATCCTTATTCTCAGTCATATTTTTAATGATACACAAATCATTGCGTATTTTACGCAGCCAATCGTGTTAAAATCATACTGTGTAATGTTTCTAATGCCTTGTATAAATTTTAGGTTGAAACAAATAAATTCTTTGTCTGGCATGTATGGACAAATTTACGGTTCTGAACGCCTTAAAGCTTTCGCGTCTGCTCTTGTCAAAAGTTTTAGGTAATATTCAATTTTTGTTTTATTATCAAAGCTACTCAGCAAGCTTTAGAATTGGTAAATCAAACAAGCAAATACAGTCTTTAAGAGATGCATAGAAATCTAAATATAAAGATAAATTTTGAAGTAAAGTTGATTTTAAGACACCTAAACACTTTATTATTTTTTGTAACTTTTAGATCAACAAAACTTAAATTTATACCAATGAGATTGATGTGCATAGTAGTGAAAACTGACAAATTATGTGCAAGTATACCTAAATATCTAAATACCTTTCAGGAGACTACCCCTTATGTCTATTGCAAACAAATCAGCCTTATACCAATTGTCTTACAGTTTGATTTATATGAAAGAAGGTGACAACTTGATTAAATTTGTTTTATATAGATTAAGATCTCGCCATCTACTGTTGGGTGCTACAGTTTTTCAAGCTTCTTCATTTGATTGGGACGAAATGCGAGCATCTGAGACTGATATTATTAAATACTCACAACAAATTGATAACTGCAAAGAGCTTACTATGGTAAGTCTATTTATTTATAACTATAAAACATCCCATAGAAATGTTTGATGAAACCTCTTGGTATAGTTAATAAAATCAACATTGTCCTTGTTGTTTGTAGTAGATATTTTATCTTTAATAAATAAACTCCCAATCCTTTGATTTTAAATAGTAATCTGTCCACCTATATATGAACCAAGACAATTTAATAACTGTAAAGTTGATAGGTAGCATATTGAACTGGAAATTTTCTGTTTTCATTTAGCTTTATTATTGGTCAAATACTGAAGTAGCTTTGCACTTTAATCAGGGGTGTATATTCTACATGGGATCCCCTGCTCAGGGGGGGGGGGGGGGAATAAAAAATAAGTGTTTGGAGGGGGGAAAATGTAAAAATTAAGAAAACTGAAAACATTTTTCTATCCCCCCCCCCCCCCTCTTTGGTGAAAAAACTTCAAAAATATGTAGTAGGAGGGATAAAATAAATAAAATATAGAGTTCTTTAAATATTTTTCCATTTTCCCCCTACTTGGTGAGAAAAAACTAGGGGGGGGGGGGGGGGGATGGGAAGAAAAATAAAAAAAAATTGTAGCAGGGGAAAAATATAAATCTTGCAGAATATACACCCCTGACTTTAATTTAAAAAGTTGAGTTTGTTACGAATTATACCTATGACAAAGGAAATAAATCCTATTTGTAAAAAATTACAAAGTAAGGAATAGGATTAGTTTAACACTTACCAAATAATGAAAAGAAAACCTTGAACTTTCTGAGGACTTATGATCACCCATAAAAATCACGTGGATGAAATACTTGACATAATTTCTTTTTCGCATAGAAAACGCTGACTTGCCAGAAGTGCCAAAAGAGACTGTGTATTGATAAGGAGGTTGAAGGAGTTGACTACTGTCGATGCAAAGGTAAGTTCTATTTTGATATTTTCAGCGGATACGCCACTATCATCTAGGGGTTTGCATTAAAAGGTGAGTGGGTGTAACCAAATAATAGCATGAAACCATACCATCAAGACTTAAATCTAAAATTAAAATGAATAAGATTAAAACTATCTCGAGTCCTTTGTAAGCTCTCCTTACAATAAAACAACTCAATTGTTTCAGATCATAATGGACATTAATTGTTTTTCTTTATTAAAAACATCAAAATCTGAAATGAACAAAAATATCTGATTGTTTATGCTTTTACATGAGCTGTGCTGCCTGTCAGCCAGCTGTTCTTATTATACAAATTTTAAAGTTCATTTTGTTATTTTAGATTCTCCTAAATCTGTTTATGGATTGCATTCTGAAAATGTTGATGGCTGGACTCCATTTCTCGAGCGTAAAGATATTCTTGTCTGGAGAAAGGTTAGCATTTTAGTATTTCTATCTGGGCGGGGTGGCAATCTGGATCTGTTTAAAATTAATCCGCCAATTATTTTATAATAAAGTCAACTCCGAAATCATTGAAAATTGGTATTTTTAGCTCGGATTCATCCGATTTTGTGTAGAGTGCCTCGGAAATCCCTCCATCCTGATATCTTTAATATTCATCTTACAGCAAGGAATTGTCTTGACATTTGACGGGACATATTGTTACCATGCGCAAATTGTTATAATATGTATCGCAAGAAACCGCGTTAGATGAGATTGTCTTTTGGGGTTTACCTAGGTAGGTACCATGTTTGGGGCCTGAATTCTAATAACAGGGATTTTTTATGTAATGTCATATCTTATCACTTCTTAATTTAGGAGCATCCTACAATGAAGGGAATGTATTTTTACAAGATGTACGGCAAGTAAGTTCTTTTATGAAACTAATATTGTTTTAAGAAGTATAGGTAAGTGTTTCCATAAGTAGCACAGTAAAAACTTTTAATTGTCAATACTATTAATTAAAAACAAACATTTCTATGCATTTTTTTTACTTATAGTTCATTTCTGGCTAATCTTCCTTCCAGATCAACGTGCCTGTTCTTCCTTTTTGTCAGTCTGTATTGGTGCTTTCTATTCAGTTATTTCAAACGTATCAAGCCCTGTAAAGTACTCTTGCTTATTCAGTCCACCTTTTTAGTTCAACTCTTTATCTCTCCCTTAATTTTTTTGTTCTCCTCTTAATTTATGCTTTTGTGTTAAGTAGGGATGGCAATCCGTCAAATTTTTGGACCGGATTCGGATTCTTACAAGAATCCGTCCAAAAAAAAGGCGGATTCGGATTCTAGCAATATTTTTAAAGGCTTTTAAAAAAAAATTAAGTGCAATATATGTCCTAAAAATTAATGTTCTTGGTGTTCTCCATTATTCACTTTCGAGAATAGAACCAAATTTTAAAATATATTATATATAATGATAATAATCTTTGCTTTCAAAAAGGCGGAGTTGAAAGAAAAAACTCAAGACGCTAATTTTAGCCTACCAATTAAGAATCCGAATCCGCTATTAAATAACGGATTCCGGATACGGATTCGGATTCCAAAATTGACCAAAAATTGGGCGGATTCCGGATACGGATTGCCAACCCTAGTGTTAAGTTATATATATTACACATTAGTTACAAATGTAATCGGCCTTGTTAATATTTGATATTTTATTGAATAGATTCGATGACGTGACTGCAGATGAATTTATCCAAGTCCAGACTGATACTTCAGATTTTAGGTAACATTTGACTATCATAAATTTTGAATAGGTACCTATTGTAATATTGTACTTTTTTCTGCTAAGGCATATAGTTGTACAGCCCAGATTTGTAGTAAAAATCATATACCATAATTTTTAAATAAATGTCAAACCAAATATCTGAAACAATATTATTAAGAATTAGGGATGGCAATCCGTCAAATTTTTGGACCGGATTCGGATTCCGGATTCTTAAAAGAATCCGTCAAAAAAATGGCGGATTCCCGCGGATCTCGGATTCTTATTTTTGGCGGATTCTGGATTCTAGCAATATTTTAAAAGGCTTTTTTTTAAATATAAAATTTTGAGTGCTACATATGTCCAAAAAATAATGTTTTTGGTGTTCTTTATAATTCATTTCGAGAATCAAACCAGATCTTAAAAGATATCGTAAATAATGATAATAATCTTTGCCTTCAAAAAGAGGAAGTTGAAAGAAAAAACTCAAGACGCTAATTTTAGCCTACCAATTAAGCATCCGAATCCGCTATTTAAAAAAACGGATTCCGGATTCGGATTCCAAAATTGGCCAAAAATTGGGCGGATTCCGGATCCGGATACGGATTGCCAACCCTATTAAGAATAATGTCTCTCTTTCAGGGGTGTATATTTTCAAAATTGACCCGACTGAGGGGGGGGGGGTAAAAAATAATTAATGTGTGGTTGAGGGGGGGGGGGGATGTAAAAATTAAGAGAACTGAAAGCATTTTTTTTTCCATTTTTCTCCACTCAATGATGAAAAAAACTAAAAGAATATGTGGGAGGAGGGATTATATGAATAAAATAAAGAGTTTTAAAAATATTTTCCCATTTTATCCTCTTCCTTGCTGGAAAAAATTTGCAGCCGGGAAAAAAAAAAGAGTCTTGTGCAGAATATACACCCCTGCTTTCTTTATAACAGGCTTAGGATATAACTTGGAGTCGTTTTATGTATTGGTGATGGATTATGTTAAAAATCTTATTGACTAACACAAGCACATTTCTTCATCCTATTGAAATATTTGATTTTCTGTTTAGAATGGAATGGGATAACAGCACTGCTAAATGTTCGGTTGTAGGTAAATATTTTCAGAAATCAATTGAATTTAAACTATGATTTGTAATTTACTTTCTCTATGTAGTTGTCAAATTATTATTTCAGAGGGGTGGGGGGGGGGGGGGGTGGAAAGTATTATAGACAGCTTCCGCGGATATTAATTTTATGATTTTTATTTTCTTATTTGTGGTAAATTGTCATAATACAAATCTAGTAGGATACATGATGATAATTTTTTTCAATATGACAGAAAACCGGTTCTAATCCAGCGGTTTCGAAGCCATACTGAAAAAAAAGTTACAGAACTTGGCAGATGTTTTAATGAAATCAAATGTGGTACATTGGAGTGACGAAGGAACCACCGAAAACCTAATTTGATTTTCTTATGTTTTTGAACAGTTAAACGTTCACCCTCCTTCTTTAATATTTTTTTTATTAATAATACTTACATATTTTTCACAGACAAGAAGACCTCTTCCGACCAAGAAATTTACTATTGGGAGGTTATATGGCCTAGATTTTTTGCAAACAGGTATTAAAGTTTTAACAAGAACAATAATGTTCAATAAAAGCGAGTCCTTTGAAAGTATAGTTATTTATCGCATCATATCGGGAGAGTAAAACTTGTATAAACCATCCAATCTTATTTATTCGTCAAAAAAATTCTGTAATACGATGATATACTGACATAATTTTGCAGTATAGCTGAGAACCGGTTCTAATCCAGCTGATATAAATCGGTTTCGAAGCCATACTGCAAATTTCATTATTTTGAATACATTGGTAGAAGATAGTACAATCAAAGATAAATTAATCTTTCTCCAATTAAAATGGACAAAGCCCTGTCCTGTGTGCCATTAAACTTTGTTTAATAGGGAGGGTCTTATGTAGAGTTAGAACCTAGTAATAGTATCTAACTTTTTATCTTTGTGACGTAACAAAAATCGAAGGATGAGAGAGGATTGGGAAAGGAAACCCTTAAAAAAGAGATGGATTTTTGTTACGTCACAAAGAAAAAAAGTTAGACACTATTACTAGGTTCGTAGAGTTACTTTTTTGCTTGTAAAAGTACTGTCATTATGTAGTCAAATATCTCTGAAACGAGTGGCTGACTAGTTTATTTTCAGATACTACTGCTGCTCAAGACAACTTGTACATAATTTTGATGGAGGACGCACTGTTCTTATTTCTAAAAGTGCCCAGCATCAAAAATGCAAAGACAATCAAAGGTATTTTTTTGCACTTTTTGTAAGAATTGTATTAGCGTAGCTACTTTAAATCAGTTTTTGAATTGGAATGGAAAATCGTTAGTTTTAACATAAAAATAGATAAGATAACATTTATTATAGTAATACATTATCAGTATAAAATGCTTAGATATCAAGAACAACCGAAATGGACTGAGAAAAAATAAAAAATAAAGTTTTGGGAATCTGCAGAAGAAATGTTCGACATCTTTTATAAGTAACAATATTCACATTGTACTGTGTTATGTGTGCCAGAGTTTTTAGACATCTATCTTTAATTTCAGCCGAGAAAATTACATTTTTGTTCAGTCGTAGCGTAGTTGGAGTTGAAGATTACGAATCAATTCTTACAGTACAGCCCGCCACTTCTTCAGATCAAATGGGATTAGAGTTTGCTCTTTCAGGTTATTTAAACATTATTTTTTTTTGAAGGGGAAGTTACAATGAAAGGGTTTACAAATGAAAACTCATCTTTATAGCTTTTTTGGGTGTATTTACTGATAATAGAATCTAGCGGCTCTGCCCCTACAGGCGGATAGGGTTACTTATAAGAGAGGGAGAGAGGAGGCAGGTTACAATCCTAAAAATTGGGTTCATTTTGCCAAGTACAACTTTTCTTGCAAGAATTTTGCTACCGACATTACTGGAATCAAAAAAACCTCACTCTTGAGAAGTAGGATAAGAAATCACATAGACATCCTACCTCTTTTTTAAAATCATTTATATAGGGTTCGTTCCAAAAAAAAAGTTAAAGTAAGGTTTGTTTGTTTTTTATAAATATCTCTTGAAATGTGTAGGATTTGAGAATCCAGGTGTGAAGCTTCCAGAAAGCGTCATCACATGGGTGGCCATCCGGGGCATGCCTGAGTTTATGGGAAATCTTAGGTCAGTATTTTATGATTATCTATCTTTGGTGGCGTTTTGTACTGTGTATAAAACTCAACAGACTACTTAAAACTTTAAAGGAATAATTTTTTTTCAATCCCTTTAGGTTTCAAACCTCTACAGTTAATCGCTGTGCAGGCCATTTGTTTTGGAATTTGACCAATGGTGATTTGAGATTTCTGGGACGATAAGACGCCTTGTAATAGGCAAAGGAACTATATCTCTTTATCAAGTCTTAAAACAACAGATTAACAGTCAATGTCAAATTTAAGTTCTAACAAAGTATTTTCATTGTAATGAAGTTCAGCAACTCTTGAGAATGTACTTTTAACCATCTCAATTTTTGAGCTTCGCTTTTATGGGTGTTGTCATCCTTGTTATTTTTTATTGATATTACAGGAAAGCATGTTTGCAGTATAGAAAAAAGAAAGAGGTTGAAAACTACCCCCCTCATCAACTTGCAAAGTAAGTGACTTTTTAAAAAAAATTCTTTACTTACATCTTTGATTTATTTTCTACTTTTTATCACAGTAATATATTTTCAGAAAAACTATTTTGCGAATAGCGTTTTTACTACTATTGGATTTTATATTATTTTCTGTTTTGATTACAATAACAAGCTTAATATGTACAAAAAAATGAATTAATTTGTCTCAACGTTTGTGAAAATTTGAAGGCAAAGTATTTTCATTCGAAATATCATTCCGAAAACATTTTCATTTAATCAACATGAACCCTTTGTGGAATAAAATCTGGAACTTTTTTCCTTCTCTTATCAGTAACAAAATACAGGGCGACCACTGCATACTATATATACTATTTATACTATATAGGATGAATTTGGATACTATATCATACTATATGACAAAAAATTACTATATATACTACTAGCGGCTTCGCCCCTAGCCTCTAGGGGCTTTGCCCCAAGAGGTGATAAAAAAAATTATTGCGAAAATCGTAAAGGACCATGGAAATCTCCTTGAAAAAAAAAAAAAAAAAAAAAAAAATGGGGGGGGGATTTTTTGGTTTTTTGGGGGGTTGGGGGTGTCCCACCCCCCGAGAAAATAGCTTAAAACCACCACAGGACCAATAGGTAGATACCCTGAAGAGTAGAATCCGATCGGTTCAGTGGTTACCGAGATCTTAAGGGACAGACAGACAGACAGACGGACAGACGGTCAGACGGACAGACAGACATCGTTCTACTTTGTATTATAGATATATTATTACCTTTATTTGAACAAAATTTACTATATATACTATATAATATTACATTTATATAACAAAAAAACGAATATTGTCAGTTTATCGACAACGCCTCTTAAGGAGTGTTTTGTCTAATTTTCACAGTAGGTTTTCTCCTATTTCTAGCCCCTGCGGGGGGCTTATTATATACTGTGATACGACAAAAATGCATAAAGCTCTACTTTAAGAAAGAGATGAAAAAATCCTTTAAAATATATTTTTGTTTGTGATTATGATATAAATATCAGTTATTTTTCATAGAATTAAATTAAGGGTGAGGGGGGAGTTTTGCCACTTTCGCTTACTCTGTGATTATTAGGCTAGGTATTAATGTGAGACTATAGGTTATTTGGGATAATAGTTTACTTTTGGGTAGTAGTTCTCTTATATTTAATAATTTTTTTGATAAGTCTCCAGGTTCAGGTGCTGCAGGCTAAAAGGTGGTTTCTGGTCAGGTAGAACATTTTTTTAATTTAGAGAACAACTTATTAAACAGAATATGCATCTTTTATGATGTTATTAACTCTGAAGAAAAAATTAAAATTGGCCTCCAATGCTTGGTCTTACAGGCCACCAGGTCCACTTTGGACAGGTAAAAATTCAATTTTTTTGTTTGAAGAGTTAGAGGTCAACCTATAAAACAGAATATGCATCTTTTTGGATTTTATTAACATATCTGAAAAAAATTGAAAATTAGCAACCAGGGTCAAGCCCTGCAGGCCTCCAGGTCCCCTCTGGACAGGTAAAAAATAAAATTTCTTTTTTTTTTGAGGTCAACTTATGAAACAGAATATGTATTTTTTTGGATTATTAACATATCTGAAGAAAATACAATATGAATAGGCCTCCAAGTTCAGGTCCTGCAGGCCTTTAGGTCCACTCTGAACAGGTAAACAATAAAATCTCTTATTTTTTTAGGTCAACTTATGAAACAGAATATGTATTTTTTTGGATTATTAACATATCTGAAGAAAATACAATATGAATAGGCCTCCAAGTTCAGGTCCTGCAGGCCTTTAGGTCCACTCTGAACAGGTAAACAATAATATTTCTTAGATGAAGAGTTAGAGGTCTATTTATATAACAGAATATGCATTTATTTGGATAATATTAACATATCGGGATCCAAGATCAGGTTCATTCAGGACAGGTAAAAGATTCAAATTTATAAATTGAAAAGTTAGAGGTCAACTTAAAAACAGAATATGCATCTATTTGGATGTTATTAACATATCTGAAGAAAAAATTAAAATCCGCCATCAATTTCAGGTCTTTCCTGGACAGAGTCTACATGGAGGCCTGCAGCACCTGGACCTGGAGGTCAATTGTATTTTTTCTCCAGATATGTAAATAACATCTAAAAAGATGCTTATGGTGTTTTATAAACTTACCTCTAACTCTATAAATAAGAAATTTAAATTTTTACCTGTCCAGAGTCCACCTGGAGGCCTGCAGCATCAAAACCTGGAGGTCGATTGTCATTTTTTTTTAAACATATAAATAGCATCTATAAAGATGCTTATGTTGTTTAATGAATTAACCTCTAACTCCTTAAATTTAAAATTTTTATTTTATTCGTGTCCAGAGTCCACCTGGAGGCCTGCAGCACCTAAACCTGAAGGCCAATTTTATTTTTTCTTCAAATATATAAATAACATCCAAATATAAGCTCATTTTGTTTACAAATATATACCATTAACTGTTCAATTAAGGGAAGTTTGTTGTTCAACTCCACTATGGTCTATTTAAGGGGTTTAGTGGAAATTTGGTATAGCTTTAATCAAATTTAAATATTTACACTTCTACCAGTCCGAATTCATTAAAATAAAAAGTTATGAGTAATATATTACATTAGGCAACTTTTTAAAGTTGGTCATGTATAGGTGCGTGCACAGGAATGTGATTGGGGGGTAACCAAAAAGGGGTGATTTTTAAAATATAATTTTTTTTACTACTATGTTATTTTTAAAGATAATTGAACCAAATTTTTTCCCTGAATCAAATTCTACTCTAGGTAAACGATTATTAATAAATAATAGGAATTTACCGCCAAAACCGCCGTCTACCGCCGAATTCCGCCGTGTTATTTGCTACATCCTTTGGCTATTTGGAGTCAATAGAAAAGATTGATATATTTGAATAAAAGTATTATAATACACCTTTTTCTATCCACTTACAACTGCTTTTTGATATTTATAATTTATTTAAGAGGGGTTAGGACTTTTTAAACTTAAAGAAAATGAATATTGAGACTGGATAATCAAGCTTCCTATTAAAGATATTGATTAATTTTTTTTGTAAACTATCTTATGTGTATTTTTCTACCTGTATAGTCTACCATTATATGTACATATTTAAATTTAGTACTGTCCCTCAAGGGCCTACAGGGGCCAACAACGCCACCCCCCCCCCCCCTTTCTACTACCAAACCAGAAGTTAAAATTTTACTTCTGTTTTTAAAGGTATCAGACTGAGTTTTAAAGAAAAAAAGTATTCTTATAACTGAACTAAATATTTTTTGAATATATGCCCCCCCCCCCCCCCCTCCCTATCTAACCAAAAATAAGATAACCATCATAAAATTGATATCAAACAAACTTTAATTCATTTTAGAACAGTAAAGAAAAATCGGTAGACCAAGTAATAGACTAAAACAGTATTTGCCAGCTAAATCATAACATAAAAATGCTTTGTATCTTACATAAATAAAGACAGAAGAAACGAACACATTTACTCTTTGAAATCTTAATGTTCTTAGAGTTTTACAGACAGATGAGGGGACCAAGTGAACTAAAGAGTAGATGCTTGTTGGTAAGCTTAATCATCACAAAGAAAACAGCTTTCTTACAAAATAAAACTGCGTAGTAGATCAAATTTTCCCTACAGATATCTAATGTCTGTAAGAGAATTAACGACAGACCGACGGACCAAACAAATCTTACACTAGATGGTTGTTCATAAATAGATTTTCTTTCAACCGTCTTGAGTCGTAGCAAAGAAATTCACGACGTTTACATATCGATATATACAGACTGACGGACTTTGCGAATTTGAAAGTAGCTAGGCTACTACAAAATTTATTTTGCACTTTCCTTCTAAGGACTAGAGTTGCAAACACCTTCCCTAAACACTAAAACCAAAAAAGAAATGACCTATATGCAACAAATGTTTTGTTTTTTAAAATCTGCGGGCGGCGGCTTTTTTTGCGGGTATTGCGGGTAAGTCGCGGTTTTCCTTTAAAATTATTGTTTCTCAAGTAATTACTGATTAATTTTAAAAAGTTTTACTCAATTATCTTTAATAGTAATGGAATAACAGAGAAATTAAGATTGCTGTTATGATTTGTAATTCCCCCCCCCCCCCAAATTTAGGTTTTACAGGCAATTTTCAGATTAAAATTTTTTAAAGTTACGCTACCGACCCCACTCTGGAAACTTAACTAAAAGTTGTATTATATTCTCAAAATTTAGAATCATATATGGTTTGGTATGGGGTCGGCAGCGCAACTAAGAGTAAAATGACGAAAACTAATTTTTTTTGCTAAATTTTTCAATTAAAAAATGACGAAAATTATTTCATAAATTTACCTTCAAGGCATAAAATTAACACTTATAAGGTAAAATATATAATAAAAATGTTTTTATTTATTGATTTGGTGTATATATTTGTAAAGAATATGAACGAAATTAGTTTTTAATAGATATTTATGCAAAAAAAAATTATTTTTCATATCTAGGTAGAAAATAAAAAGTAGATTTTTGCTCTTCAAAAAATATTGATTTAACCCAACACTGAAGTAAAAAAAACTTAGTTCCAAACGTTTTTTTTTCTTTTCCTTATCCATTATGCATGAGCTCGGGTATGTAAATCAATAATATCAAGTTAAAATAAGAAAATTTGACCATGACTTTTTTGCCAAATTTCCACCCTTAGACCGTTGTGAACTCTCCATGCAGAGTCTGCAGGACCAGAACTTGGAGGTCGATTTTTTTTCTTCAGTTATGTTAATAACATCCAAAAAGATGCATATTCTGTTTTATAAGTTGACCTCTAGCTCTTTAAAAAAGAAAGGGGTAGTTTCACAAAATGCATTTGAACTTAATTTAGTGAACCGCATATTTTTTGCTAGTTAATGGGTTAAACTATATTTATATGGCATATATTTGAAAGAATTTCAATTTTCTACCAAGTAGTTTTAAAAATATCAAGACTTGAAAATAGTCTTTTTGTGATATATGCAATTTAAAAAGACGATTTTCAAGTCTTGATATTTTAAAAACTACGTGGTAGAAAATTGAAATTCTTTCAATTATATGCCATATAAATGCAGTTTAACCAATTGACCAGGAAAAAATATGCAGTTCACTAAATTAAGTTCAAATGCATTTCGTGAAACTACCCCTTTGAATTTTTTACCTGTCCACAGAGTGGACCTGGAGGCCTACAGGACCAGAACTTGGAGGCCGATTTTAGATTTCTTCAGATATGTAAATAGCATTCAAAAAGATGCATATTCTGTTTTATAAGTTGGCCTCTAACTCTTCAACTAAAAAAATTATCTATAACCTGTCCAGAGTGGACCTGCAGGCCTGTAAGACCAGAACTTGGAGGCCTATTTAAATTTTTTCTTCTTTTACGTTAATAACATCCAAAAAGATGCATATTTTGTTTTATAAGTTTATCTCTAACCCTTCAAACAGAAATTTAATTTTTTTTACTTGTCCAGAAACCACCTTCCAGCTAGCCTGTAGCACCTTAACCTGAGACCTATCCAAAAAATGATTAAATATATGTGAAATACTAACCAAAAGTAAACTTTTATCCTAAATAACCTATAGTCTCACATTAATACCTAGCCTAATAATCACAGAGTAAGCCCCTTATTTGTGAAATTGCTTTGATAACAGCTTTGCTTTGAGTTATTAATGATGATGTATATACTATGTATTACTAAATAATTCTAAGTCCGATACTATATCATACTATATGTGTTCAAAAAAATATACTATATATACTATATGGATTTTAAAAATATACTATAAAAATACTATATTTTTTTTGTTTTGGAGTGGTCGCCCTGAAAATATGTATTTTAGGTCCACTGAAACGTCCTCTAATGACGAGAACAGCTATATTGGTGGCTCTACCAGAATGTATGCTTGATGTTCTTGTTAAATATTCTTTGATACCTATCCTTCAAAAATACTATCTTGCATAAAACACTTGGTTATAGTGATACGTAAATGAAAGATGAATTAATCTGCTCCCTAATACAATAATACAAAGTAATTTGTATTTAACAAGCTTATGAATATTGGTAGGAGAATATGTTTATATTTCATTTACATGTCCCAACTAAAATATGAATTATACATTCTTAAAGCGGAGAATTTATGAAAAATGTTCTAATAGTTTCGACTTTTATTACAATGTAATACTTGGATTAAAAGAGACATCTTTAATCGTTTAAAAATGTTAAAACTTAGTAAATCTTTTTCATACATATCCACTTTTCTACCTACATTTTGATAACTGTTTAAAGCCATTTTTATGTCACTGAAAATAGAAATGAATTGAATAACAAATGGTTAAACATGCCTTTAAACAGATATCGTAAAAAAGATCATATGAATTATAAATCAGTCCAAAATATCAACAAATTTACATTATTCACTTAGTTGCCATATAGTAATTTACTAAAATAATTTGAGGTTTTTAAAAACAATTCTGAAGAGAAATATCAATTTGTTATTATTGTTTTTATTGAATGAAATTATTTCTTAATTTCAAATATTTTGATAATTTTTAATTGATTTAAAGAATATTTTTATGTTATGATTTTTCTATGTGGATTTGCTCAAAAAGACAAAAAAACAATATTTCCTTCGATTTAAAACAATTCTTGTAAAATCAAATTAATATCTTAAACAACCTAAAAAGGAGAGATATTTCAGCCTAAAAAAACTGTTTGCCTTTTATTTTTTCCCAGTTTGATTTTCTTCCATTAACTCGTGCAAAACATTTTTGCAATTGGTTAAAAAGTTTGAGGCAGAATATTTTTTTTCTGGTTGACAAATCCTTCTGCTAATCAGTACCCTAGTCAATAAAATCTTTAATTCTATATTCTATGAGCAATATCTATATATTGTTAGTATCTATAAGGGATTTGGACAATTATTTTGGAAAACCTTTTGAACTTCCCATTATGGTGAATTCATAGCAGTAAAATTTCCATTTTAATAATAGTCATACACTTGTTCACTGAATTTTTGTTCAAGTTCCTTCAATATCACTAAGATTATGCTCCATACAACAAAAAAATAAAAGGCAAAATCTTTGAATTTTTTACCTAGAAATTTTTCAGATTACAATAATTTACAGAAGTTGTGATAAAATTTGAGATAAAATGGTTGCTGTTAGTCCTGTAGAGGATATTAGGAACGTCAATATTTTTTTTTAAATCTGCAAAACAGAAAATAAAGTTTTGATTTGTATACCTAGGGTAAGGGGGGGGGGGGGAAATTTCGGTTTTTTTTTTTAAAAAATGGGGTAAATATTAATATTTTCAAATGAAACCAAGACCAGTAGAAAGCTTACGGAAAGGACTATCAGGTCCTAAAAGGACATTATCCTAGGACTTTTAGAAGTTGGCCGAAATTGACCGCAAAAAAGTTACCGATATTTCCCCACCACCGGGGGAAATATCGGTAATTTTTTGCAACCTAAAAAAAATCGATGAAAAACGGCCAAACGGCCAGTCGAACATAAATAATCATAATTAGTATAGGTTATAGGGATTATCCACAAAAAGTTTCATAATGATCGGACTATTCCTTCTATGTTAAAAATGAATTTTTTTGAAAGACGCGAATTTTCGATTTTCTTTTTCGAAATTTTTTTTTTTTTAAACTTAAAATTAATATAAGAAAAAAACGTATTTTATTACTTTTTAGGCCTGATCCTAAAAAAGCTCACATTGAACTATAGATTTAGCCCAAAAAACATGAAAATTGATTAAAAATTGACCTCAAAAATTGAATTTGAAGCAAAAGTGTCATCTTTGCAAAAAATCTTGACTACATTTTAACCTTAAAAAAATCGATGAAAAAAGGCCAAACGACCAAACAAGCGTAATAAATCATAATTAGTATAGGTGATTGGGATTAACCACAAAAAAATTCATAAAGATCGGTCTATTCCTCCTATGTCAAAAATATTTTTTTTTCAAAGGACCAGAAATTTTAATTTTTTTCCTCGCAAAATTTTGATTAAAAAAATAAAATTAATTTTTTTTTGTTTTTTATCTGTTCTATTCATTTTTAGGCCTAATTCTTAAAAAGTCCATATGGAATAATAGATTTGACAAAAGAAAACGTGAAAACATGACCTTAAAAGTTGAATTTTAATTTCTTTTGAAATTACCGATTTTTCCCCCGGCGCCAACTTTGGTCATTTTTGAAAAAAATATTAACCCGATTTTAAAGCTCTCAACGGATTTGGAAAAAGCGGGCAATTTCTAGTTCAAAAAGTTTTTCAGATCAGCTCTAGGTCTTACCAATTTTTGTGTAGGTCGATCTTTACACACCTACTAAAAAATTTTTGGAAAAAAAAAATTTTTCGTCCGACTTTGAGACCCAATAAGTACCTTTAATATTCATCTCACAAAAAATTCATTTTATACTTTTTTGTAGGCAATTTAATAAGGAACAAAGGGGGGGGGGGTTTTAATGCAACCATCTCGTAATCAGTGAGCAAATGGCACTTAGAATTCGAATTTCGATCTGAAATTTTGCATGAGTAATCCTTGATAGGTCTTTTTTCCCTAAATCGAACAAAAAGTTGGAAAAGTAACGGCTGGCGGCTGGCAGCTCAGCCGTTTAGCCGTTTTTTGCCTATTTTTAGAGGAATTCATCATTAATTACGTAGGAATCAACTTTTTAAAACATATTTCTGGTTTAATTCATGTTAAATGATAACTATAACCAATTTCTAAAATTTTTAGTACCAGCTGCTAAACGGTTAGAACCGGCTGAAAACGGCTGGGAGCCGCCAAGAGTATAAAGGGTAGATAGGGCTTGTGACATGTCTAGAGGTAGGTTTATATGGGTGCTAAGCTCAAAAATGCTACTAAAAATAGTGACGGCCAATCCATATGGCAGCTGGGTAACAGCTGCAGCTGAGCTGCGAGCGGCCAAGAGTAGAATGAGTAGATAGGGCTTGTGACGTGTCTAGGGGTAGGTTTTTATAGGTGCTGAGCTCAAAAATGCTAACAAAAATAGTGGAGGCCCATCCACATGGCAGCTGGGTAATGGACGCAGCTCAGCTGGGTAACGGCCGCAGCTCAGACGAGATAGGCCAAGAGTAGAATGAGTACATGAGGCATGTGACGTGTCCAGGATTAGGTTTTTATAAGTGCTGAACTCAAAAATGCTTCCAAAAATAGTTTCGGCCAATCCCTATGGCAGTTAAGTAATAGCTGCTGCTCAGCTGCGAGCGGCTAAGAGTAGAATGATTAGATAGGGCTTGTCACGTGTCTAGAGGTAGGTTTTTATGGGTGCTGAGCTCAAAAATGGTACCAAAAATAGTGGCAGCCCATCCATTTGGCAGCTGGGTAACGGCCGAAGCTCAGCTGGTAGAGGCCAAGAGTAGAATGAGTACATAGGGCATGTGACATGTCTAGGGGTAGGTTTTCATGGGTGCTGAGCTCAAAAATGCTACAAAAAATAGTGGCGACCCATCCATATGGCAGCTGAGTAACAGCTGCGAGTGGCCAAGAGTAGAATGAGTAGATAAGGCTTGTGATGTGTCTAGGGGTAGGTTTTCATGGGTGCTGAGCTCAAAAATAGTATCAAAAATAGTGGCGACCCATCCACATTGCAGCTGGGTAACAGCTGCAACTCAGCTGCGCGCCAACAAGAGTATAATGAGTAGATAGAGCTTATGAGGTGTCTCGGGGTAGGTTTTTATGGGTGTTGAGCTCAAATATGCTACTAAAAATAGTGGCGACCAATCCACATATGGCAGCTGAGTAACAGCTACAGCTCAGCTAGGAGCGGCCAAGAGTAGAATGAGTAGATAGGGCTTGTGATGTGTCTTAGGGTAGGTTTTTATAAGTGCTGAGCTCAAAATGCTACCAAAAATAGTGGTGACCCATCCATGTGGCAGCTGGGTAACGGCGGCAGCTCAGCTGGGAGCGGCTGAAAGTAGAATGAGTACATAGGGCTTGTGACGTGTCCAGGGGTAGGTATTTATGAGTGCTGAGCTCAAAATACTACCAATAATAGTGGCGGCTCATCCATATGGCAGCTGGGTAACAGCTACAGCCCACAAGCCCTATCTACTCATTCTACTCTTAGCCTCTCCCAGCTGAGCTGCAGCCGTTACCCAGCTATTTTTGAGAGCATTTTTGAGCTCAGTACCCAAAAAACTTACCCCAAGACACGTCACAAGCCCTATGTACTCATTCTACTCTTGGCCTCTCACAGCTGAGCTTCGGCCGTTACCCAGCTGCCATATGGATGGACCGCCACTATTTTTGGTTGCATTTTTGAGCTCAGCACCCATAAAAACCTACCCATAGACACGTCATAAGCCCCATCTACTCATTCTACTCTTGACCGCTCGCAGCTGAGCTTCGGCCGTTACCCAGCTGCCATGTGGATGGGCTGCCACTATTTTTGGTACCATTTTTGAGCTCAGCACCCATAAAAACCTACCTCTAGACACGTGACAAGCCCTATCTAATCATTCTACTCTTAGCCGCTCGCAGCTGAGCAGCAGCTATTACTTAACTGCCATAGGGATTGGCCGAAACTATTTTTAGAAGCATTTTTGAGTTCAGTACCCATAAAAACCTAACCCTGGACATGTCACATGCCCTATGTACTCATTCTACTCTTGGCCTCTCCCAGCTGAGCTGCCGCCGTTACCCAGCTGCCACATGGATGGGCAGCCACAATTTTTGGTAGCATTTTTGAGCTCAGCACCCATAAAAACCTACCCGTAGACACGTCACAAGCCCTATCTACTCATTCTACTCTTGGCCGCTCGCAGCTGAGCTGCAGCTGTTACCCAGCTGCCATATGGATTGGCCGTCACTATTTTTAGTAGTATTTTTGAGCTCAGCACCCATAAAAACCTACCCCTAGACATGTCACAAGCCCTATCTACTCTTCATACTCTTGGCCGCTCCCAGCCGTTTTCAGCCGGTTCTAGCCGTTAAGCAGCTGGTACTAGAAATTTAAAAAATGGTTATTGCTATCATTTAATATAAATTAAACCAAAACTATGTTTTAAAAAGTTGATTCCTACGTAAATAATGATGAATTTGCCCTAAAAATAGGCCAAAAACGGCTAAACGGCTGAGCTGCAGCCGCCAGCTGTTACTTTTCCAACTTTTTGTTCGATTTAGGGAAAATAGACCTACCAAGGATTACCCATGCAAAATTTCAGCTCGAAATTCGAATTCTAAGTGCCATTTGCTCACTGATTACGAGATGGTTGCATTAAAAACCCCCCCCCCTTTGCTTTTATGTTTTTTTCTGTCATTTGAAAGGAACATGGAGAAAAAGGTCATTTAATGAAGGTAGGTCAAAATTACCGAGAATAGCCCCTTACCGAAACTTCCCCCCCCCTTACCCTATCTTATTAAGGTATTTAAAAACATACATAATAAAAATTTCATATAATAAGGGCAGGTTTTGTGCTCTGTTAGGCACTCTGTGGGAAGCTGCCTGTAAAAATGACATACGCAATAGAAATATTTTGCACTAGATTATTTTTTTCTTCAGCATCTAAAATATTTCTTTCCCCCCCTCCTCTCCTATTTTTCCCCAGGAAAGGAATAAAATGGTTTAAGTACTCCTTATTTTACTCCATTTTTTGTTACATATTGTTCTAACTTTTCCCCAAGGAGCTGAGGGAGAAAAAATTTAAGAAATGTTATCAGTGCTCCCTATTTTTTTTTTATTATCTTCTCCCTCCAACATATTTTTTTTATTCCCCCCTTTTTTGCCGGGGATCCTATGTAGAATATTCACCCCTGAAATGTTGTTAGAGGCACTGTAATGTTCCGATGATTTGTAAAATATTGGCGTGTAGGGAGATGGTGAAGAAGTTGGAAACACAGGAACTAGATGCACAACTCAGAGAGGGAAGAGCAGGTATGTACGAACATTCGAAAACTAGTTACTAAGTAGCTGTGCTATAAAAAAACCTACAAATTATACCATTTTTTATATGCTTTTTTTCCATTAAAGAATGTGTTCCATTTAAAGAAACTGCCATGCAAAATATAAACGTTATACTCCTTTTTATAATATCCTAAAAGTTAGAACACATACTGGCTCACTTCTCCTAAATAAATTTCATTATTTGTAGGGAATGAGATATATACAGAACTTTTGGCTGGCTACCTTGCCTTGGGTCGCCTGCCAGAAGCCAAGTTTTTATGGAAGCGGATACCTGAATCGGCTAAAACAGAGGTTCCTGAATTGGGTAGGTCTATTATATTTAGTCCTCTAGTGGCTTTACTCCAAGTGGTAATTGGAGGTTTCATATACCAGTGAGGTTGGAGAGTGGACATTTGATTTGGCTGTTAATTATACTCTTTAAGTACCAAAAGTTTTATAATTACGTTTTCTTATTCGGTTTTTTTTTCTGGCTCCATATTTCTTAATTTGGGTGATGCACATTCTACATTTATTCTACATGTTTATTGTTATTTTACTCTTAAGAACCCAAGAAGGGTCATAGTAAGAGGTCTGAATATGACTATCAATTCTTTTCTTGAATGTAGATTAAGTCACGGCCTTTTTCACATGAACAGGAAGATCATTCCAGAATTTAGCTGCTCTAACACTGAATACATTTCTGGATGTTCTTTTCACTGGAATTTGAAAGCTTATCACTCCATGGTCAGAATTTATGGCTCTTGTATTTGGCCTATTGTGAATGATATTTTCATCCGTTTACAAGATCTTAGTTTTTATTTGAACCAAGGGATATCCAAAGTTACTTTTGTAAGTTTGACTATTCTATTTAAATATAAAATAAAGCTATAAATCATTAGGTAGGTAACTAATATTTAAATATTTTTTTAGGAAAAATTTGGGAGGTTGGTAAAAGTATTTGGAACAGAGACAATCCTAGAGTATTTCAAACATTACAAGTAAGTACCTAGTAACAAATTATACATTTATTTCCAGGGAGGGAGTGGATGGTGGACTTTAAATCATTCTTGTGTTCAAAGCATGGGTGTTTATTCTGTACAAGATTTATTTAATTTCCCCTGCTGCAAAATATTTCATTTTTTCCCTCAAGTTTTTTCCCCCAAGGAGGGGGGGGGGGGGGGGGAACGGAAAAAAAAATAATTCTTTTTATTTTATTTATTTTCCCCTCCCACATATTTTTCTTGTTTTTTTCCCCAAGGACGTGAAAAAAATGTATTTAGAACTGTTCTTCATTTTTTTTACCACTACTACATATTGTTTTATTCGTCTCCCCCCCTTTAGCAGGGTATCCTGTGTCGAATATACACCCCTGACCCAAAGTTTTATTAATTTGCTGTTTCAATATTAGGCTGTAAAACGTTGTGGACTTTAATTTTACATTGATTAGTTGGTACAAACTTTTCAATCATAAGTTTAAATCTACAAAGGGGGAATTTTGTTCATCAGCATTATTATCAATCAAATGTTAGGTTGTATGCATTAGAATTGAAGGACACCTCTTATACGAAGGTTATGGTTGGTTATTAAGCACATGAAGCTCATACCCTGAACATTTACCTACCGCAATATCCTTGAGTTGTTTATCACTCAGGGGTGTATAGTTTTGCCCTCAAAGAAGGGGAAAAAATGTTTTCAGGCTGTTTATTTCTTTATTTTTCCCTTTCCCACATTCCCCCCCCCCCCCCTCCTTTTGCAGGGGATAACATCCAAAATATACACCTTTGATCTCATTCCTATACATAAGATCTTTAAAATTATTATTTTAGAATGACTGGTCAGAACCTGTAGCCCCCTTGATGGAATATACCCTTAAAAACTTCAGAGAAGAAGCTATTCAACTTGTCAGCAAAGCTTACGCTTCCATTAGGAATGGATTTTATAATATACTTAAGATTTATCACTCATGATGGTCCCTTAGACGCAGAGAGAGGATAAGACAATAGACGAAATTTATTTATCCCAAAAGATAATAAACAAAATTACCCCTGCTGTAGATTGAACGTTTGGACATTTATCAGTTTTGAAATAACCAATCAAAATTCAGTAAAAGTACATAAAGTTTCTAAGATAAAGTGGTTATAAAAAATTTTGGGTACCCGTGTAGTTAATAGCTCAATGTCGTCCTCTTCCTTTATTAGACACCATAGTTAATCTTTCTGAACATGGAGAAGTTTTGTTAATGTTAGAACGTTAGTTTAGACAATGTTTTCTCAGAGTGTAGCTAAATTCTAAAAAATTCAACTTTTTATAGTTGACTCATTATATGTATAAATTAAAATAATGCCCTTTCTATAACCTGATCACTATCAATTGTGTCGGATTGTTCCGACACAGAATACTGTGAATTTATCCGTTATTGCTTATAGTTGCTTAGCGGATATATTAATATTCTAGAAAATATATGCGTTTATAATTACATTAAAATCCAATGGTTGTTTAGAATGTCTGACTTTGTTCAATTTGTTGGGTTGGACGAGGCAGCTGCTGGTCAACTCATAACAGATCTGGGATGGACCTTTAATCAACAAACAGGTATTAATCTTGCATTTATAGTGTGTTAAGATCTTTAATCCATGCTTGATACATAGTAGTATAATAGAATAATCGTCTTAGATATGGTGTATGTTAATAAATACATAAGACAGCTTTGTGTCTTATTTTGTCAGTTACAGTTACAGGAATGTTTGTGCTGACAGTCTTGACATCAATAGGATTATTCTAACATGCCTTATGTACAGTTCGAACATGACTTAAAGTATGGTAATAAGTAACAGAGATCATGTATAGACAAACAAGACAAAGTTGGGTTATAGATGTTTAGAAATAGAGAGAGTATGCGAAAAATCTTATAGAAAAATGTATGTTTGTCTTTTGAGTCATGGCCGACAGACAGAAGGACCAAGTAAATCATAAAATTGACGTTCATTGGGAGAGGGAATCATCACCCATAATTAAAACCTTCTGTCTTATATAGCAGTCGAGAAAATCACATATCATTCATAGTATTACAGACGGACAGACAAATTAAATTATAGAGAATCTTCGCTATTAAAACTTGATGTTTATTTAGGTATGATTGGACCTGTGTGTAAGAAGAAAGAGAATATGCAACTAGATTCACTGAGCAACCAACAACAAAGAATAGCAGACTTTATTGCTTATCTAGAAAACTGATTGTAATATTATCATTTGTATGTTGTCAGGGGTAGCTATTATAGCAATCAATTCTACATGTTTCGGTACGCATGCCTTGCCGTACACGAAATCTTAATCTCCAAGCCCTCCGAATGACCAACATGTGAATGTTTACAAATGTGTATTTATTACCATGAAAACGGTGCATCTAAAACAAAAATATAAAAATTAATTACATAATATTAATGGTTTATTATTTTTGTATATCGAGGTTGCGTGATTTCAATTTAATTAAAAATATAAAATTTCTAAAAAACTTTAAATTGGCACGAAACATATTAAATAGCATCAGAAATTGATAATTTTAGATTCAAATGATCAATAAAATTAAGGAAAATATTCGTATGTCAAAAGTTAGCAGTTAAATGGTCTATTTGTTGAAAAATTAATGTTTTAAATTTCTTCGTAAAAATATACCATACTACACTTATTATTAAGAATTAAAGATAAATTCTTACCACATTATATGTCAAACTAAGCAGGAAGGCTTATTTGAGATCTTCCACGGATTAGAGCGCATGTATATCCATCCAATACATTATTTTTATTCACGTAGCTCTTCACATGGGAATCAACAAGGAAAAAATGTGCGCGCCTTTGTTTGTTTACAAGCGAAGCGTGGAGATAGTTAGGAATGCCGCGTAACACACTCATTCTCTGGTGTAAGGAAAAGGGAATTAATGGGTTTGAACTTGCCAGGGAATACAAGAAAATCATTCCAACACACACCCGTCTAGTCACTGGGAATCGAACACAATAACTCATCTTAACATCATGCGTGCAGACAGTGTCCACAAAATCACAATCTCATAACGCATAATTTACAAGAGTTTAAAATGGCATGGCCATCAGGCCTAAAATTAATTATGGTAACTTACGAACACCACAATAACTCAAACCGACTCCACTACCACATAAGGATAGGAATAAGGAATGGGAAAAGCATTCAACATTCATGAAATGCACATTTACCACTCACACATTTCATTAATCATGGCCTCATAATCTCAATTAAAATTAGAATTACAGACCATGTAATTGCGAATACATGAATTAATAATCAATAGTACCTAAACTTTGATTAGGTACCTACATAATAATAGGCAAATGATTTTTATATTAAAAATCGCATCAATAATTAAATAATCAACTCAAGCTTTTAATCAAAAGAAAGAAAGATTAAATAATGACATTTTTTCTACTAAATCTTTTTGCTAGAAAAGAAAAATAGAATTTTCATAAAAAACTTCTCAAAATTAAGCATTTTCTCCAGCGGAAAAATACTCGGGCTTACATCTAGACATTCTTAGATAAGATAGGTAAATCCTTAAATCTAACATGTTTAATAAAATAGATACTTATCTAAATAAAATATGACTGTAAAAAAATCATCAAACATCGGAAAATTAAAATTTCACAATTTTAAATCTTCGTGAATCAAAATTGCATAAAATAAAATTGCAACTGAAATATGCAAATTAAATTACCAAAATAAAACAAAAGCTCAATTATAAGAAAAGAACTTCTCTAAATGCTGAGTTTGCAATTTCTCTCTGTTTTAAGAAGAAAGCAACTTGTACATATTCATACAGTCAAAATTAAGGCAATTTGGGGCCTCAGTTAGAATGAACCCCTCAAGATACAAACTAACCAATCTTTCAAATATTAATAATGCCGTGTTCCAGCTATCCTGACGGACGTTATGTCTTTCCATCACAATTTTTTGATACTGCATAATTTCCGACAGGATTTCTGGCGCAGGGCTCCATCAACTGAAAATAAACATAATTAGTGATGTTTAAATCAAATCAAAAATTAAAAGAATCATGAATAATTCAAGAAACTTTAGAATCATCAATCAAAGCAATCAAAGTAAAATTATCTTATGCTTTAGTTTTGCCGTTCTGTAGTATGTCTGGCCGAGGTAACAGAGCTAAGATACACTATAGAGCGGTCTTATTAAGCTTAAATCTTCGAACTCAAAGAATCTACTTAATTCAAGACGAAAAAAATCTGCATTTTTCTTTAGGTACATCGGTTAAAAGGTAAATAGAAATAATTTTAATATATATGTAATATTAAATTATCTATGTGATTATAATAAATCTTAAGAAATATTTATATGATGTAAAAAATCTCATTGTGTTACTTTTTTATCATATCGAATTTCAATCAAACAAGTATGAAAATGTTCGTATTTGCGTAGGTACCTAGGAAAATTTCCGCGAAAAAAATCCCTGGTCCCGGAAAGACTTAAATCATTGAAAAAACTGCGTAAACGTATAAATAACTTAAGTTTGCATTTCAAATGAAAAAAAATCTTGCGTCGATTTGAAAGTTTAAACGAAATTGCGTCAAAATTTGCGTTTTTTGTCTTTCGAAAAAAATATATGATAAATCTACCGTAAAATAAATTGCAAAGTTAAACAAGAACGATACTTATACTAAACTTTGGGTAGATTGATCTTGAGCAGACGTCTTGCGGAAGTTTCGTTACTCGTGGCGGCTGCGTCATCTGATAATTTGAACTTGCAAACCACGGTCCTCCCACCTGGGCGCACTTCTTCCACACGCCCCAATCTGAACTTCTTCATCAAATTTGTGCTATCGTCGATCAGCACCACGTCTCCCGGCTCGAGCAGCACCTTGTTGCTGCGCCACTTGACGGACTTGAGTAGCTCAGGCATGAGCTGCTCCTTGTACACCTGATGGAACTGACGGGTCAACTCCTCCAAGTTCTCCAGCCTCCTGGTGATGGGCTCTTTACAACCTGTCTCAAAGGTGCAGATTGCATCGTTGGTCCTGCCGCCTAACAGATCAGCAGGTGAAATTATTCTCCAGCAATTGACGTCATCTCCTTGGGTGGCATAGGTCAATGGCTTAGAATTCAGGACTCTTGCAGTCTCAGCACACAACACCAATAAATCATTGAAGGTTACAGTAGCACCAGCCAACTTCTTGTTCAACACACGCTTGACCAGCCCAACCTGCCTCTCCACAGTACCCACGAACGAGTGTGCTGCGGTGGGCACCAGATGCCATTCAAAATGCATTCGGGTATCCTTCAAAAGTTCATCCATAATTCGTTTGGCACCAGCCATATTGGTGCCTCTGTCTGTGGTAACCCTTCTAGGCATATTGTAAAACGCCTGAAGTTTTCTCAAGCCGACCAGCACGGCTTCAGTTGAATAATCAGTCAACACATCAACAAACACAGCCTGTGTAAATCTACAGGCCACAATCAACAACCAAACTTTGTACTTGGTCTTGGAACTCCTGGTACCAACGCCAGGCTTCGTAACTTCGATCGGCCCCGCAAGGTCCATATGCACCTCCTTGAAGGGCACAGAGGGCTCGACACGATCTGGCAGAATATTAGCAATTGCGGGACTCGAACGCTTGGCATATTCAATGGAACATGCAGCACAACTCTTGACCACTTTCATAGCCTCCATGCGGCCATGTGTGATCCATGCATACCTGCGGCTTTGCGCCAACGTCTTACGATGGCCTCCATGCCCCAATTCATCGTGGGACTGTTGAAGGATGAGCCGCGCCAGCCTGTTGTGGCGGCTGAGCAAGACAACACCTGGGCTGTCCTTCATAATCTTCCTGGGGCCTCCAGCAGCGGCCTCAAGAGCCTCATCTCCTCTCCCGGACATTTTCAATATTGTAAATGTCCTAAGAGGATAACATCCACCATGACCCACAATGGGCCAACAAACCTGGACCTTGTGATGATAAGGTTGAAGGGAGTCGAATTTCCCCTCAGCGTCCATGGTCATCTCCTTCTCTTGGTTGAAGGAAGTCAAAAACAGGTCACAAACAGAATCCATGTATGTATTTGTGAAAGTATAGTTCTCAAAATACTTAGAACTATCATCGTTGCTAACACCATCCTCAATTGTTGCAACGCCACGTTTCTTGACAAGCAGCATTTTAAAGCAGTTGGCAGCCTTAAGAACTGCGGCCACAGTCCTCCTTGCCTGCCTGTAGGTCCTTCTTGCCAGGGACCTCCAGAAATCATTGTCCACTACCTGTGTGAACATTACCTTGAGCTTCGCCATCTTGGGATTTAGCTCGCTCTCGGGAATGGATGCATTTACCTCACCCGCCGTCTTAACGGGCCACTGGTCCTGTTCCAGGCGCAACCAGCTTGGACCATCCTGGTATGTAGATCCAGGTTGTACATCCTCAATCGTACACAAACCACGCGTTGCCAGATCAGCAATGTTGTGCTGGGTTGGAACCCATCTCCAATCTTCAGGGCTCGTCAACTGTTGTATCTCGGAAACACGATGACTGTTAAAAACATTTAACATAACACTGTCACTGGATAGCTGAGCTAGGGCGCAGCTGCTATCACTAAAAAACACTTTGCCAGAAATGTTGAAAGGTAGGGCTCTGGCAACAGTATCCACAAGCCTTGCCAAAATTAGACAACTAAGCATTTCTAACCTTGGTATAGACTCAATCTTCACTGGTGCGACACGTGACTTGGCGCAACACAAAACTACATCATATCCTCCAGGAACTGGCCATCTCAGGTAGGTGATGGCTGCATAGGCCTGGTTAGATGCATCGCAGAAACCAACAAGCATTGGAAGCCCCAACGGCTTATCAGGAACCATCGAACGTCTGAACGACACATTTCCAAGTGCCGAACGGTCCTGGAGGCTGGACACGAGCTCCGACCTCAACTCTCCAGGTATAACATCATCCCAGTTACATCCATGTATGCAAACTGAGCGCAGACAAAGCTTGGATTTAAGCAGCAATGGCGCTGCTAGACCCATTGGGTCATAAAGTTGTTGCACAATTCTCCAAACTTCACGTTTAGTTATCAACTCAGGTAGACTTCTCCAGAGGTCCTCCAGATCCAGATCCTCCAGTAACTTTCTACCCTTAATCTTCTCGCCGTGATTGGCTCTGACAGGTAGGAACAACTTATCCTGTTTAGGGTCCCATACAAGGCCCAGAACTTTTACACTGTCAACATCATCTCCAGAATAAACAACAGATTTAAATTTGAAATTGCCAGGTGCAATCATATCCTCCAGCTCTTGGACCAGCTGGACAGCTTCAGGTTTACTGTTATGACCGCTCAAACAGTCATCCACGTAAGTACAAGTCTCCAATTTGACCGATGGAGGATCTTGATACAAAACAAATTCAGAACTGAGTGGTTGCTGAACATCTCTCCACACATCCTGCTGGGCTACAACGTCACAACCTCTAATCTTCTCAGATCCATAAACATCTTGAACATCCTGCTGGGAACGTCCACCAAAAATACGACCAGTGAGTCTGAGGGCGGTCACGGCCATATCTCCAGCCAAGGCCTCACCAAAATTGATGGTTTTGGTAAGGTAGACCTCTGGCTCTCCATCAACTGTATCAGCGAAAAAAACACGTTTCAGCTGAGAATCTTCATAGGTAGCTAATAATGAATTGTAGAACTTCTGAATATCAGCCACGAATGCACACTTATAACTTCTGAACCGGATAAGATTGTGCATCAGAGTATATAATGGAACTGGGCCGTCCATCATAATACTATTGAGGCTTAGCCCCTTGCAGCAGAGACTAGAATTGGCGCATATCCTCAACGGCGTGGAAATAGACTCTTTATATGCGCAGACTAGGCTCGAATAATACACAGGCTTAGTATAAGCTAGGTCTTCTGGCGAAGCTTTCTGATACACTCCACGAGACACAGCTTCTTGAAACACTTGGCAGAAGGTGCTGTATTCACCTTTTTTAATCATTCTCTGCCGGTCACGTAAGCAGATCTTATAGGCCTGCTCTGAATTGTCAAATAACACACTTGGCGGCTGCTTGTAGGGATATGAGGCCGTCCAAATATGGTTCTCAAGATCTAATGTCAGACCTTCTTCAATCAGCTGCCGTTTACGCACGTCCAAGGCGGACTGCCGGGCGGCTATGGCGGCGCAATGACGGCAGTTCTTACAACCGCTGCACATTGATGGCGGCTGTATTCCCAAACTCTCAGTACTCAGGAACTCCATCTTGCTGACCTCCAACTTCACAGCTTTACAGGCGACAGGATTAGCAACAGTCCTGCCATCTGCAGACACAACTAAATAGCCTGTACCAAATAAGCTTCTGTACAGTCTAGAGTCACCAACCATTTTATCTGCACACGGGAACATAGCTGGTGTTAAATGGCCGATTAAAACATCAATCTTGCCGTCGACCATAGAAAAATTATCAGGCTTCATGTTGAAAATGTCGGCGGCGGCTGTAGGATCAATAGAACGCAACCCTTCTTCAGTACCAATGCTGGGCACTACCGCCGCCTCCAGAATATGTGAATTCCGGTTGCGGTCAACCAAACAAATCTTGACTGTAGGACATGCTTGGCTCTTTCCATCTGCCAGAGAAATAGTAGCTGTGCGACCAGTTGATGGCAACTCTAACTTCTTGGCAATACTTCTAGAAATCAACGTCAAATTTGCTCCACTGTCCCACATGGCATTGACGGTGACTTGACGTTTGTCAGCCGCCAACGCCGGGACCTGCTGCAACATCAGCATAAAATTGTTCTTGCTAAACAATTGTGATTCATACACTGCCGCAACTTGTCCACTAGCAACAGATTCATGTAATAATGAATTATGAGGCTGGTTGCAACTGTCAATGGTACAGCTGCCAAGCTTATCGGCTCTGGGACACTCGGCCACCCGATGCCCTTTTTGTAAGCAGAGCAAACAGGCGCCTATCTTCTTGACGAAGACTTTGCGTTCAGGAACAGACATATCCCTAAACTTGGAGCACTTAAACAACAGGTGATCAGAGTTACAACCTTCCGACGGGCAAGGCTGTTTCTTCTTGGTCTTAGCTGGAGACCCAGGTTTACCAACGGCTGTAGCTGCGGCCGCAGGATTACCTTTCTTCTTGGAGGGGGTGTCTACATCGAATGAACACCTCATCAAAATGGCGCCACGCTGTTCCTCTATAATCTTCAACAGCTTAGGAATATTTGGGGTATCCATCGAGCCCAACGCCAGGTTGAGCTTGTCCTGGAAATCACGTGGCAACTTCTTGGATAACATTTCCAAAAGAATAATGGTCAACCACTGGCTTGTGGTGACTTCCTCATCATCATCATCTTTAGTCAACTGCTCGAGCTGGCTAACTGCACCACCAAACTCTGCTAAGACTGTCACAATCTGGTTGGAGTCCGACGGTTTAGGCTTCTTCTCCCATTGGTTGAAAAGGCAGAGCATCTGACGTGTTTTGGACTTAATACGTGCGTCGAGGTAAGCCCATTGAGATTCATGTGATTGAATCTGAATTAACTGAAGTCTCAACTCTTTATTTCTGCAGACCTTTTCACTGCTCAACAATAACTGTAAATATGACGGGTCCTGTCCTACGGTAAGCTTTTTAAAATTGTCCTTGAAACTTACGTAGGCTGACTCTGAGCCGTCAAAGCTTGGAAGAAGGCGTTCGTCGACACGATTCATATATCCTGGCGTGAATATAGAACCGGTGCCGAACTGTGGTGTGCCAAACGGCGACACAAATGGCGATGCTGTCGAAGCACCCGCCGTCGTTGTAGGCGGCTTCACAGGTTCAAGCTTAACCTCGGCCAGCCGTTTCATCAAAGCAGACAAAGTGTTTATAATTGGTTCTGGTAAGGGAAAGTATGACCCTTTAATAACTTTCACAATCTTTATGCAACGATCATATAGTTCAGCCTTATGGTCAGGCAAATTATCACCAACTAAATCAACAACACTTTGAATGTCACTGAGCTCCTCCATAGCATCTAGAGCATCTTTCAGAGCGTTATAATCCTTTTGCACAGTAATTATATTAGAATAAATGTCACTAAACTCCTCAAGCTCTTGGATTCTCACACCAAGCTTGCTAAAACCGACCATAATGCTATCGAATGTCTCGAACTTGTCATGGACAAGGATTGACTCCTTAGTGAAATGTCTAACATCAAGCTCTGAAGATTCACTGACCAACTTCATCACTTTATTTAGTTCACTGGTTAGGGCCTCGACGGCTGGGCGCAGCCGTAGTCCCAGTTGAGCGCCTTTATTCTTTTTAGGACCCATGATTGTCACAATAATTAACTGTACTGATTACGATTATAATAGTGTGTGGTAAGGTATCACAACCAACACATTCACAAAACTTCACAGATATTTTCTTAGCCGCATCTGTTCTGTCTCGTTTTCATTGTTTCGGTACGCATGCCTTGCCGTACACGAAATCTTAATCTCCAAGCCCTCCGAATGACCAACATGTGAATGTTTACAAATGTGTATTTATTACCATGAAAACGGTGCATCTAAAACAAAAATATAAAAATTAATTACATAATATTAATGGTTTATTATTTTTGTATATCGAGGTTGCGTGATTTCAATTTAATTAAAAATATAAAATTTCTAAAAAACTTTAAATTGGCACGAAACATATTAAATAGCATCAGAAATTGATAATTTTAGATTCAAATGATCAATAAAATTAAGGAAAATATTCGTATGTCAAAAGTTAGCAGTTAAATGGTCTATTTGTTGAAAAATTAATGTTTTAAATTTCTTCGTAAAAATATACCATACTACACTTATTATTAAGAATTAAAGATAAATTCTTACCACATTATATGTCAAACTAAGCAGGAAGGCTTATTTGAGATCTTCCACGGATTAGAGCGCATGTATATCCATCCAATACATTATTTTTATTCACGTAGCTCTTCACATGGGAATCAACAAGGAAAAAATGTGCGCGCCTTTGTTTGTTTACAAGCGAAGCGCGGAGATAGTTAGGAATGCCGCGTAACACACTCATTCTCTGGTGTAAGGAAAAGGGAATTAATGGGTTCGAACTTGCCAGGGAATACAAGAAAATCATTCCAACACACTACAAAAAAAATCACGAAACCTTATAAAGTTTTTCATGAAAAATCACGAAACCTTATGAAGTGTTTCATGTAAGTGAAGAGTGGTGGGACAGAAGGGGAGGAAAGGGGGAAGGGGGTTGAGGGGAAATTTTCCATTAGAATTGTTTGTCAGAATATCCTTCCCTTGTCCTTGTTATGTTGTATTTGTAAAGGGATAGGTTAATGGAATGTAGATTAGTCTTCACAGAACCAAAAGTAAAGCCTTGTATTAAGCATTATGCTTTTGTGGTAGTAATTGAGAGCAATATGGATCAATCTTCAATTAAAAAATCCATGGCGGAACCAAATAAATGAATTTTTAATTGATTAACTTTGAGGGAAGATTAATTTATCTTCTATTAACCTATTGAGATTTTAAAACCATTGTTCTATACAGTTTTAAGTTATTTGAGTGAACCGGTGAAGAAAAAAAAAACAGTTAAAAAGTTCACTAAAGTCATGTATGTTATAAAAGGATAATTTGAGTAAAAAATATTTCATGTATCAGATACGGAGATACTACTTTCTTATTTCATATTCTAAAGAATTTTGATATTAGAAAACACTATGTGTTTTAACTAATTTTAAGTATTTTCCTTTCTTTGGTAGATAGTGTTTTTGCATTTAACTTAAAGGGATAGTTCCACGAAGTGCATTTAAAGAGTTAAGGTACTTGGAGTAGTGAACTTTTATATGTCTTAGTAGAATATATCAGGCATTGGATAGATATGATTAAATGTAAAAGAATTTTTAACTTGGACCTGACCAAACTTTTTTATTTGACAATATCTAAAAAAGTTAAAGTGAATTGCCACATAAATTACATGAGAATGGTCTATTTTTTCCTTATAGGTATACCCAAAACACCAGTATAAAAGAATGTATTGCCACATAATTCACAAGAGTTATAAAAAAATTGAACAGGGGTTCCCCTTAAGGCAAGGTAAGTAAACCAGGCTGTTTTCTTTATTTTTTAAAAAAAATCTGTAGAAAACCTGTCACGTGAAGAACCGGACGTAATTTTTATGTTTTTTTTAAGTATCTTTAGAAGTCTTGCCCCGAGGGGAACACCTGTTCATTTTTTTATAACTCTTGTGAATTATGTGGCAATTGATTCTTTAATACTGGTGTTCTGGGTATACATATTAGAAAAAAAAGACTATTCTCATGTAATTTATGTGGCAAATCACTTTAACTATTTTAGATATTATCAACAAAAAAAAGTTCGGTCAGGTCAAAGTTAAAAATTCTTTTACATAGAATCATATCTATCCAATGCCTAATATATTCTACTAAGACATATAAAAGTTCACTACTCCTAGTACCTTCACTCTTTAAATGCACTTCGTGGAACTATCACTTTCATATTTCCAGTGTTAACAATTTTTAGGTAAAGAAGAAGGTCCATATCCCAAATTTTAATATTACATAACTATGAAACAAATATGTAAAAACTCAGATTTATTGAAATAGTTAAAACAAAAATGTTCGAATCAGATTTCAGAAAAATGCGCGGACTCGTTTTAGGCTTCGTCTTGGTTGCTTGTGCCACTTTGGCATTGGCTGAAGAGAAAAAGGTAAGATTAGGGTTCCTTTTTTTTAACAGCAGATCAGGGGTGTATATTCTGCATGGGATCCCCGGCTCAGGGGGGGGGGGGAGGGGAAAAAATGTAAAAATTAAGAAAACTGAAAACATTTTTTCCATTTCGCCCCCCTCCTTGCACGGTTAGTTTTTTATTAAATGAATAAGTTAGGGTACAATGTTTGGCACTTTCGATATAAGTAAATGATAATAACAAAGCCACAGAATACGATAATACCTTCAGAAAAATCGATGAAAATAGTTTTCATACTAAATTTTGGTTTTTTATATTTTTTCTAAAATGTCATGACAGAAGATGCAAAATGTCGTCTTAGTTTTTTGAAAGGATTAATCTTCTCTGAAATCTAAATTATCAAAATATTTTTTTTGGTAAATGATTATACGATATATGTCAAACATTTTATCAGAAAGAAATATTTAAAATTGTGAAGTAGAAACCTGAATAATTTTTCTTGTGGAAATAGTTTTCTGCAAATGTTGATAAACATATGTCTGCTAGCATTAAGATGTTTGTACTGCCAATACACGTTGGGTTTTATTTAAAGAATTTCTTTAAAATGTTTTTTTTTACATTGTTTACCAATAACGCAATATTTGCTATCAGAAAACCCCCGACTAAGACTCGCCTACGACCCGATCTTTTAGGATTGCTTTGTAATTTACATTTTTGAAAGTCTTTAAACAGTATACACAGCAAATTCTCTCTTTTGTAACTAACTTTCCGAATAATATACCTAAAGCATTTGAATTGACAAAGGCTATGCTAATATTTTTACCATTCAAGTTTATTTAATATTCTAATAAATAGCGCAACCCTCCAAGTTTATGACTACTTTTCATGAACATATGATCTAAAGAATAAGCTCTGACGCAATGTCATATAAGGATATTATAATATTCATCAAAAAAATTGTTATTTTTGCATATATGTTACATTTTACAGTGTTTTGTGGCTCAAAAGAAAGACAATTAAACATTATTTCATATTATATAGTTTAAATTACATAAGATAACCTAGAAATAGTAAAAAATTCCTTTTCTTTTTTTGTCGCAAAAGAGAATTCAACAAAGATTTTCATTAAAAAACACCTTAGTGTAAAAATTAAAAAGTTTAAACATGGTCACAAAAAGATTCAATTAGTTTATTAAATGTTTCATTTTCAGCAAATGACGATTAATCTCTATAACAAAGAATAAAGTGTAAAAAGATATTCTCGTTTTAATTTTAAGCAACTTAAAATGCATTTTAATACCTTTTAATGATTTATTTTTTAAAACATCATTTTATAAAATGTTATTGATTTTTAAAGTTATATATTAGAATGTTTTTAAATTTTGTTAACATTTTGTTTTAAACGTAGAAAATTGGTAATTCTAAACATTCAAAAAGTGATTTTATTAAATTTTCATCACTTAAATTGCATGTTTGATGAAATTTTCAACTGATAATTCAAGAAAATCGTTTAAGTTTTATTATATTTTACTTTGAAATGTTAAAAAAATATATTATTGTCAAAAATGTGGAAGTTATACTTTCCTCAAAAAAAGACCTAAAACATGCAAATTAACACGTGTAATGAGATTTTTTTTCTTTCAGGTTTAATTTTAAGTAATTATTGATATTTTTTGTAAAAAGGATTTTATATAAAAAGTTTTAAAACTCGAGTTATGTAGTGGTTCTAAAAAAGGTTGCGAATTTATGCAATTTTCTTGCAAAAAAAATTTTCTAGGATTTTAAAAATAGCAAAGGGTGTTATTAGATGTACTTACAGATACAATTGCTAAGTCATTTTGGCCAAACACTAAAATAAAGTTTTGACATCTGAGGGTCTAACCGTGCTTGGTTAAAAAAACTAAAAAAAATGTGTGGTAGGAGGGATAAAATAAATAAAATATAGAGTTCTTTAAATATTTTTCTATTTCCCCCCCTACTTTTAAAGAAAAATCTAGGGGGGAAAAAAATAAAAAATTTTGTAGCCGGGGAAAAAAAATAAATCTTGTGCAGAATATACACCCCTGCAGCAGATTCGGGTTCTTGTTAGGCTAAAATTAGTGTCGTAAGTTTTTTCTTTTCACCCCCCCCCCCCTCCCTTTTTAAAGGCAAAGATCACCACCCCCCATCTATCCCCACCTACACCACCAAAAAATAGGAGAAACGGTACTGTGAAAATATAAATAAAAGCAGCTTTAGATTCTTCCCAGTACCCAGTAAAATTTAATCCCTTATTTTTTTTTAAAAAAAGGCTTTTTAAAATATTGCTAGAATCCGGAATCCGTCAAAAAAATAAGAATCTGGGATCCGCTGAGAATTCTTTTTATTTTTGGACGTATTCTTGTAAGAATCCGAATCCGGTTCAAAAATTAGACAGATTGCCAACCCTAGGTTCAAATCAAACCCGCTACTGCTGTGGCGTAAGACGTTGCTGGGAGGGTGAAACGTTTGAATCTCGGCCCAATATCACACCAAAACTTCAGACGTTAATGCTGCTATGTCAAAAGCGCAAAAAAAGCAATGAAAATAGCGAAGTAGTATGTAATTGGATTGTTTAATGGTCTCATTTCAGAATGATATTTATCCTATAATATAAAGTAGTAAACGTTTTTGTCTGTACCGAAGGATCTCGCTAACCGCTGAACCGATATTGTTCTCCTTAACAGTGAAGATTCTTATAGGCCTTGACAAGGTTTTAAACTATTTTTAGGGAGTGTGTCTTTAACAACTTCCCTCCAAAACTCAAATTTAAAATGGGATGAGGTCGACTTTTCCCCCTCCTACCTTAAGAGCCCCTAGAGGCTTCTAGGGGGCGTAACCGCTAGTATAACATAATGTAATATTATGTTTAGTTTTTCAGTATGGCTTCAAAACCGTTTATTATTTATAACCGGTTCTGAGCCATACTGAATAATCATGTATCGTATTGTAGATAAATTTTCACGAATATTAAAATAAAAATCATAATAGTTTATGGGCCAACTACACCAGAATTAATATTTTTATTTTACTTTCCGCAGAAAGGTGACTATGATACGATAAAAAAAATATTTAATTTCTATTATAATACAGGTAACAAAGTTGCAGATTGGGGTAAAGAAACGAGTAGAAGGCTGCACTGTAAAATCAAAGAAAGGTAAAGGAAATATTTTGATTATGATTAGGTACTATTTTGTATTTATCAAAACAATAAAAGTTTAAACATCAATTTTAAAGAAATATAAGAAAAGGAGAGGAAACAATTGAAATTGCAAAATAATAAACTATGAAGTTAGAAATACTACCTATGTTTTAATTGATTTGCTATTCCAACTATTTCAACGAGTAAATTGAAGGAAATTCGATTAACTCGGCTTCATTTAATTTAAGGTGATAGTCTCCATATGCACTGTACTGGTACTCTACAACATGGAACTATAATAGTTATTATTAATTCAAGGTGATAGTCTCCATATGCACTATACTGGTACTCTACAAGATGGAACTGAATTTGATTCTTCTATACCTAGGTACTATATAAAAGTAACAGGATGTCTGTTTGTACGGAAGGATCTTGCCAATCGCCAAACCGATAAAGTTCTCCTTTACAATTTAACTTCTTATATGTCCTGGAAAGGTGTATTACTTTGTTAGTGGAGGGTACCACTACCCTCCGAAAAAAATCGCCCTTTTTTCTTCTACAAACTAAAGTTGAAAGTTGAGAAGTTTTGACTCCCCTTCCGGCCTTGGGGCGAAGAAGGTATTAGTTTATTTTGAAGTACTTTTAAAAACATGTTTTATATTAGAATCCGGATTAATTTATTATAAATATGATTTGCACAGATTAGACACTTTTTATTAAAATAATATGGTTTTGTTTTAGAGGCCAGCCCTTGGTATTCAAAGTTGGTACTGGACAAGTTATTAAGGTATGTACTATATACTATCGGCTATGCCCCTAAAGGACAGAGGCCTCCAGGAGCATTTAGTCGTGAGAGAAACCAAGTTTAACTTCTAAATTCTAGTTTGGTTTGTGGATTGTGGAGGTTGTTTTGCTCCCTCAAAATAGTTATAATTCTCTGTGAGATGGTTTTTACTGTAGAGGATAACCATATCAGTTTAGCGATAAGCTATATTTCAACCATTTTTTTATTTACAAAATAAAAATGATTTTGTTTTACTTCAGGGGTGTACATTTTCAAAATTGACCTGGCTGAGGGGGGAGGAAGGGGTGGTATAAAAAAAATATGTGGTTGGGAAAAAAAAAAAAATTAAGATAAATGAAAACATTTTTTCCATTTTTCTCTCATCTTTAGTGAAAAAAACTTAAATAATGTGTGGGAGGGGGGATAATATAAATAAAAAAAGAGTTTTGAAATTTTTTTAAATTTTTCCTCTTCCTTGCTTGAAAGAAACCTAGAGGGGAAAAAATAAATCTTGTGCAGAATATACACCCCTGTTTTACTTTTCAGGGATGGGACCAAGGTCTGTTGAACATGTGTGAAGGAGAGAAGAGAAAGCTCGTTATTCCCCCAGAGCTTGGGTAACTTTTTTTAGATTATTAATGAAGCTTTTCTATATTTTATATTATCATTCTGTATGTTAAAGCAAGCTTTGATTAGAATCGTTAATTTGACTGTCCTATTTTTAAAAATCTCGCATGGGAATTCCTGTAAAGCGTAGCAACTTTATGCCCAAGAGTCTGTATGTCCAACTTTCTAAATAATATCAAAGATAAAATTTTGATTAAAATGGGGGGATGATTAATTTTTGTACCCTTTTTTGAGCACTGAATAACTGAATCATTGTTCAACGGCACCATCGCATTTGTAAAACCAATAATTTTTTCTACAGGTACGGAGCCTCAGGTGCCCCACCCAAGATTCCCGGCAACTCTGTCCTCATCTTTGAAGTGGAGCTCATCAAGATTGACAGACAAGGCAAAGGAAAGAGTAGATTCTAGATTTTATTTATCGCAGTTTTCCGCGGATGGTAAAATGAAAATGTATGAATAATATACATATTTTTTTATCTTTCATGGGGAAATTGTATTTAATGCTGTGCGATGTATGATTTTTAATATTACTCAGAACCGGTTCTAATCCATAAGAAATATCAAACTCGGAGCCATACTGTATTAGTTATTTATCTCATCGTATTATAGACAGTTTTTAGCTGATAGTTAAACTAAGTATTCTAAGATTATTTCCAGTTTTGTTTACCTCGATAGACCGAACATTAACCCCTTTCCTGCGGGACTCTAACCCTTTAAGGCTGTCCATTAACCAATAAAACATTGCATATAAAAATTCTAGAATTTACTTTTTCTCCTAGGTGGTGAACTATAAGTCTAAGATTCATTCAGTATGAAGCATTTCTCTTCAATCTATCCAGTTACTTTACTTACTAGTTAATTTATTTAAATACCAGCATTTTGGTATCTTTTATCTTGCCTTGCATTATAAATACCTGCGTTTTTGTTACCTCATCTTTTTAACATCTAAAATACCTTTTTCTGTTTTAAAATCTGTTTACCTTTTGGTGATTTTGATTGTTTGATTTTCTCTTTTCTCGTTGTGATAATGTGATTGTGATATTATTTTCTATTTATTGAGATCCCTTATTTTATTTATCAATTTATGCCCCTCTTTAAATATTCGGGTATAGTCCCTTTCGTGGCAACGCCTCTTAAGGAGCGTTTCGTCCTATTTTCATAGTAGCTTTCTAGCCCCTGCTGGTTTCTCTAACCCTGCGGGGCAATCACCTAACCTAACGTAAAATAACCTATAAAAAGCTTCTGTAAAAATACGACTAAACGCCCCTTAAGAGGCATTGTCACAAAATGGACTATACCCTTATACTTATTTTCTTTTTTCTTTGGGATTTTTTTAAACACGTATGTCTTAATAACAATTTAACCGAACCTCTATACTAAAGAATTATGATATTTTTTATTCTTTAAAAACAATTGTGTTAAGCGTATTGTTAAGAGGCGAATTGTTTTTCTAATTGTTTTTGTACGGGTTTGTTGCAGACAGTAATAAGAATGGGTGTCCAAAGAGATTCATCGGAGGAGAGTGATAAAAAATCCGGGAGACAGAGACACGATTCTTCATCTGATGATGAGGATAGGGACCCTGTAAGTATACCCAGGCAATTTTTAAAACAAGACCACTGAAAATTAATTCAAATTAATTGAATTACCCAGATGGTATTTCTTTCAGCATAAAAACCCAAACATAGGAAGTTTTTTCTTAAAAGTTCAGAACCAATTTAAAGCATTCACATTATTATTATATATTATAAATCAAAACATAAATGAACCTATAATTTTTAGTAGATTTTTAGATGTGACTTGAAATTAATGCAGAAGGGAAGAACAGTCTAAATTAATGATGATATAAACCCTTCCCACAAGTAGGACACAATTTTGTTATTTTTCAGCTTGGAATTAAATCATCTTTTTATTTTCAGAGAAGGCGTCGAAGGCATGATTCCTCCGACAGAGAACAAAAATCTCCGTCAAGAGACAGACGGAGGAGGGAGAAGAGTGAAAGTCCTCCGCGCAAACGCGCCCGCAGCACCAGTCCAGATAACAGGCGCAGAAGCCCTGAAAGCAGACGCAAAAGAAGTAAAAGCAACGACAGACGACGCGATAGAAGTGCCAGCAATAGTCGTAGAGACAGAGAAAGGCGGGAGGATAAATCACCAAGGCGGAGGGATCGTTCAAGAAGCCCTAAAAAAGAGCGAAGCAGATCACGGGAAAATCGGCAACGGCGGGAGGAACGTAACAAAAGTCCCAAACAAGGTCGTGATTCCAGCCCGAAGGACAGAAAAGATAGAAGAAACCGTGATGAGGACAAAGAAAATAATGATAAAAGCAAGAAAGATGGAGATGAGAAGGGAGATAAAGCTGCCCCGGCAAAGAAAAAGGATGATTTGTTGACGACTAAGACTGGTGGTGCCTATATTCCTCCGGCTAAACTTAGGTAAAGTTTTTTTTTTAAGTTTTATTTTAATAGAGCAAATATGTTCTATAGATAGAATTTGTTCTCTAGAGGTTTTTTCAAGCATGGATTTAAATCCGATCAATATCCGCTATATTACAACCGGTTCTAATCTAATCTAATTTTTTTATATTACTAAACGCGAAAGTTTCTATGATACGGTCCATATTTTAAGTAAAGGTACCAAATGAAAAATTATCGATGAACAATCCTTTAGTGTAGGTAGGTACCTAAAGAAGTTTTTATTATTTAGAATGATGCAGCAAAGTATTACAGACAAGCAGAGCGAGGCTTTCCAACGTCTAGCTTGGGAAGCTCTGAAAAAATCTATCAATGGTTTGATTAACAAGGCATGATCTTTTTATTTATTAATGACACAAGGGTGTATATTCTTCATGGGATCCCCTGAAATAAAAAATAAGTGGTTGGAGGGGAAAAAGATATAAAATTAAGAAAAATTTAAATATCCCCCACCCTTCTTAGTAAAAAAAACTAAAAAATTTGTGTTAGGAGGGATAAAATAAATAAAATATAGATTTCTTTAAATATTTTTCCATTTTCCCCCCATCTTGGTTTATAAAGTTTTGTAGCCGGGGTAAAAATAAATCTTGTGCAGAATATACACCCCTGTAATGACACCTACTAGATAATTACTCGGGATTAAAGTCACGCAGCTATATTAATTAGGATTTCAATCAACTAGAAGTGTTAAAATCTTATTGTTGCTTTACGTACATAATAGTTTTATACAGGGTGCGCCACATAAATCCGGACTTTTTCTTATTTTTAAACAAATAAACATAAAATCGTCAATTTTAAAGATTTTATTGAATTTTAAAAACTGGGAAGCAACCTAGTTATATAACTATTAGATTATTTAATAAAATCGCCGCCAGCCTCAATCACCGCCTCTACCCGCCCCCTGAACCGCCCGCCGACCCTGGTCACCATGTCCCTGTTCAAGCAGGCGAAGTTCTCCATGATAGGAGCAATGAGAGAGGTCTTTTTGGTATGGGCGCGTCTATTGGTTCATGCTTTAATGGCGCTCCAGGCCCAAAAGTCCATTGGGTAAAGATCGGGGCTGCTGGGAGGCCACATCTCCTTAAGGAGTGAGTAACAGCAGGATCCAAATTAACCTATCTTTAAAGCTACCCTTTGACACGGCGGCTCTCATTTGGGCCACAGTTAAGCTAGAACAACGATTCATACCTTTTTTAAAATGGCACGAAGATTAAGATAGGGTTATTAGCGCAATACATAGTCTAAAACGAGTTTCAAGGTTCCATATAAGCCCCAGAAGTCAAGAACAGAGAAATTTTCAAGATTTTTGACGTTTTTGACATCTTAAAATCTACCACGATCCACTTTGTCGGAGTACTACAGCCAAGTCAGCTGGTATAGAGAACTCTAGTCTTTTCTAGTGTTTTCACTAGGTATCTGATAGTATCTCCAGCAAGTTTCATTAGTCCATCTCACCTACAGATGGGCTGAGGTCAGATTTAGTAGGCCCAAGTGATAAATCCAGGGTAATTTATCTGCGCAATTCAAATCTGCCTTGTTGAACATATGCGCGGCCAGCTCGGCGTACACGTCCTCCATCGTCCAAAGATTTTCATGGGCAACAAGGTCATTACCTAAGCTTTTTATAGTGGGGTCAAACGTCCTGATTGGTCAAGTAGATTTGGCGCTATGGCTGTTTTAAAAAAGTCCGGATTTATGTGGCGCACCCTGTAATTCTCATAGAGGGAGGGGACATTGAATTGTAAGTTCCACTGGTACCCAAAGTTTTATAACCACGTTATTTTATTTGTTGGCTCAAAACATTGGGGGACAATGAGTAGTGTCCAAACTTTTTAAACAAATAAAAAAAATCTTCATTAGGGGTAATTTGTTTATCATTATTTTATCGTCTATTAGTATTATCCATAATAATTCTTAAAAAGATCATTATACCAGGTCAACTCGCCAAACATAGCCGTCATTGTTCGCGAACTTTTTGCAGAAAACATTGTGCGCGGTCGGGGTCTGCTGGTCCAGTCGGTCATTCAGGCCCAGACAGCCTCGCCCACCTTCACACACGTGTACGCGGCCCTCGCGGCCATCATCAACACAAAGTTTCCCAACATTGGAGAGTTGTTGATCAAGAGGCTGATAATCAACTTCAAGCGGGGTTTTAAACGAAAGGTATGGTCTTATTAATTGCGAAGTTACTATATAACCTACTTTGTCCGTCGTTATGTCTGCCAGTCTGCTCTGCTAAGTGTAAACGTTATTTTCTTGGCTTCATTTCAAAATATAAAACTGAATTTTTTTGTGAAGATTTCTGTTGCATTTGTACTCTAGTCCATACAATTTTTGTCCGTTGCCCTGTCTATTGTTTACTGACATTTCTTGATATTTTGTTAGGTAAGTGGTTTGTTATGTCCCAGGGGTGTATATTCTACATGGGATCCCCTGCTAAGGGGGGGGGGGGGGATAAAAATAAGTGGTTGGAGGGGGAAAAATATAAAAATTTAGAAAACTGAAAACATTTTTTCCATTTCTTCCCGCTCCTTGGTGGAAAAACTAAAAAATGTGTGGTAGCGAGGGATAAAATAAATTAAATATAGAGTTCTTTATGTATTTTTCCATTTTCCCCCCTACTTGACGAGAAAAAACTAGGGGGGGGGGGAATTAAAAAATTTGTAGCCGGGGAAAAAAATAAATCTTGTGCAGAATATACACTAAGAGATATAAGTTTTCCGGAATTTTAATGTAGGGAGGAGATTTGAAATCTGCATCAAATTTTAAGGATTTTTTATAAAATTCGTTTTTTGTATAATTCTTTATCTAAAAGCGGAAATACAAATTAAGTTAATTAATTTTGGCATCCGTGATTGGTGGATTTAAAAAATCAGCGCTCTGATTGGATGTCGTACATCATTCAACCAATTAGAGCGCAGGTAGTTTAAAATCCACCTTTCCTATTGGTCAAAATTAATTAACTTAATATGTATTTCCGCTTTTAGATAAAGAATTATACAAAAAACGAATTTTATAAAAAATCCTTAAAATTTGATGCAGATTTCAAATCTCCTCCCTACATTAAAATTCCGGAAAACTTATATCTCTTAATATACACCCCTGTTATGTCCTTAGCTACTTGTGTATGTTGTCATCCTTGATTGGTTTATTAACGATTAGACCTAATGGTTGGGTAGTGATGAAGGTATAAAATCCGTCAATTTATTATATTTTCGATTGTATTATAATCATTGTTAGGCCATAACTTTGTCTAAAATGGTTACAGAACATACCTTCGACCTAAGATACTCACATAGTTTCTTTACAAGCCTATGATACCAGTTTCTTCCCATAAAATACACAAACACATGGGTGTATATTCTGCACAAGATTCATTTTTTCCCCTGCTGCAATTTTTTTTTTAATTTTCCCTTCCTGGTTTTATTCCAGCAAGGCCAGGATGGGGGAAAAATGGAAAAAAAATCAAAACTCTTTGTTATTTATGTTATCCCCCCTCCCACACATTATTTTAGTTTCTCAGCAAGGAGCAACATATTTTTTCATTTTTTTACCCCCTCCCTCCTTTAGCAGGGTCAATTATGCAGAATATACAACCCTGTACAAATATTAAGTAAATAATTCGATATTTAATTTTAGGATAAACTGAGATGTACCTCCAGCGTAAGGTTTATTGCACATTTGGTGAACCAACAGGTAAAGGCAATAGTAGTACAGAAAATGCATCTAATGAACTGAATTTATATTTATTCATAAAAAGAAACAAATTGTTGCAATGGAATAAAACTTTCTAGATTTACATTAAATCTATTTAGAAAGGCATTTTTTTATGTTTTTGAGCTTTAATTTTTATTAGAACTTCTTTTTAATATGTTTTATTTGTTTTTTTCTTTTAAATCTATACCTAGTAACTTTGGTAATGTATATTATTATAGGTTGCCCACGAAGTGTTGGCCCTGGAAATCCTAACATTGTTACTGGAAAATCCAACAGACGACAGTGCTGAAGTAGCCATCACTTTTCTCAAAGAGGTAAGGAAAAGGAACGAACTAGAGCCTGATCATGATTTTGCCAGGGGAGTAAATGAAGTTCTTAGATAATGTTGTAACTCCTAAATAAAACTTGTGTTTTGTTTAAACTAAACTTAAGGAGACATCAGAAAATATCTAAATTATAAACTAATATTATATTTAGGTTGGACAGAAATTAACAGAGGTTTCACCACGTGGTATCCACGCCATCTTTGAAAGATTGCGCCATGTTTTACACGAATCTACATTGGATAAAAGAACACAATATATGATTGAGGTAAATATTTATTCATTTGGATAGATGGAGATAGAATCAAAATGTGTTATCCTTAAATAAAAGTAACAGGTTGTCCGTCTTTACTGGAGCATATTGCAAACCTCTGAATCAAAATGGTTCTTTACAATGTATCTTCTCATAGGTCTAGGGATGGGATGGTATCGCATGTCTGTCTGTCTGTAATTATAATAGTCATGGAAGGGAACTTCAAATTTTAATTGTCGGAATGCTTTTGTCCTTTCTGTAATTGAAGATTAATCTTTTTTCAAATGGTGGAGATATTTAATGACCGATCCTTTAAAAACATTAAAATTGTCCGTCATTACGCCAAAGTGTTTGAATAAAATACTTAAAAAAAAAAAATTTAAATTACATTACAGGTGATGTTCCAAGTGCGGAAAGATGGATTTAAAGACAACCCAAGTGTACCTGAGGATCTAGATTTGGTTGAGGAGGAAGATCAGTTCACACATATGACTACTCTAGATGATGCTACCTCTGGTATGTACTTAGAGTAACTATAGTTTACATACATGACTACTCTAGATGATGCTACCTCTGGTATGTACTTAGAGTAACTATAGTTTACACACATGACTACTCTAGAATACATAAGGATATTGTGAGAGATTCCTGCATACTCTGATAAAATGTTTCTTCTCGCTGACCAATTTAAATAACGTTACCCCTTAGCCCCGACCCCCCCTTGTTGAATTTATCCCCTCCCCTAAACATTGAGGAATCTATTGAATTGACCAATATCTGATGAATATTCTAGCAAACAAAATTGACGACAAAAAATTACACTGAAACAATATCCACGTATTCTATATCCATTAGAGTAGCACGCTTAAAGTGGCTTGTTGTCCGGGTGGTATCGGTTTCGAGTCTCGAGCACACTGCTCTATACTATATAACAGATGCAACTTCTGGACAAAGGTTGTACTACAACGCAGCCTACAATTACTTGTTCTTGCAATTCAATTGATGTGATTAATGGCTTAGATTTGTTTAGGTGAAGAAATCTTGAATGTATTTAAATTGGATCCAGAATATGAAGTCAATGAAAACAAATATAAGGTAACGGTTATTTTTAACTACATAATTATGATCGAAAACATTGAATATGATGCAGTCACGTTAAAATATTGCTGGAATCGATTATTTCCAAAAGCATATGACAAGAAAGAAGCAACATAGGAACAAGAATGTCTAAAAATAATCTGGAAAAACCAAGATACATTCATGCACAAGGAGAGTCTGGAGAAAATACGTGTTTATAAGTCTTATTTACATTTTTTCACGATACAAATTATTTTATTGATATATAAACTTGCATTATTTTTTTTTACCAGAAGTGAATATTCTGCATAGGATCCCGTGCATAAGGGGGAGGGGGGGGGTGGGGGTGAAAACATCAGCTGATACTATTATCCAGAAATATTTTGAAAATCAGACCATAAACATTAGATATGGGGAAATATTTAAAAATCAGCGAAAAGCTACTTGTCCCCAAATCTAGAGGGGGTAAAAAATATTTTGCAGCAGGGGAAAAATGAATTTTTTGCTGAATATACGCCCCTGTTTTTATTGAAGTTAAAAAGTTTATTTGTTTTTTAGGACATCAAGAAAGAGTTACTTGACGAAGGGAGTGATGACAGTGACTCTGGCAGCGGTAGTGATAGTGACAGCGACTCAGAGTCAGAGGTATGCAAAATTTTTAACCATAACCAGCGGACACACCCTCCAGGTACTTAATTAGGGCGCATTTGTTGGTTAAAGGGGGGAAATCCAATTTTCAGGTCCTCTGTGAAGTTATATTGAAAGATTAGTCAAAAATGTCAGTAGAATATCTATGATAAAAGTTATTAACGGTGGTGTCTCAATCTATACTACATTCTTCATTTTTAAATTATTTACTTCTAACACAATTTTTTTAATGCCAAAATCGTACATAACCTGAATGAAAATATTTGTTGCAAAAGTGTCACTATTTACCAATTTTATTGTTGTTATTCCAATTAAGAAGCAAACTGATGTAGATAATACAGAAACTAATATTATTATAATTAAGGATGAAGAAAAGGAAGCTACCAACACTATTGTAGATAATACAGAAACTAATATTATTATAATTAAGGATGAAGAAAAGGAAGCTACCAACACTATTGTAGATAATACAGAAACTAATATTATTATAATTAAGGATGAAGAAAAGGAAGCTACCAACACTATTGTAGATAATACAGAAACTAATATTATTATAATTAAGGATGAAGCAAAGGAAGCTACCAACACTATTGTAGATAATACAGAAACTAATATTATTATAATTAAGGATGAAGAAAAGGAAGCTACCAACACTATTGTAGATAATACAGAAACTAATATTATTATAATTAAGGATGAAGAAAAGGAAGCTACCAACACTATTGTAGATAATACAGAAACTAATATTATTATAATTAAGGATGAAGAAAAGGAAGCTACCAACACTATTGTAGATAATACAGAAACTAATATTATTATAATTAAGGATGAAGCAAAGGAAGCTACCAACACTATTGTAGATAATACAGAAACTAATATTATTATAATTAAGGATGAAGAAAAGGAAGCTACCAACACTATTGTAGATAATACAGAAACTAATCTTATAGCACTCAGGTGAAAATAAATGTTTTGATTTAGCAATAATAGGGCATTTTTAATATTTTAGTGTTAGTGATCTTAGCTCTTAGGGACAGTCTTTTTTCGAAGAGAAAGGAGGGGGATAACTTTGAAACACCCCAAGACTTAAATTTACAAATAAAATAGCATTAAACCATCTTGGGATTTAAGTGAAGCCTTTAAGAATGCATGTAGCACGATCTATATTGACTTTTGGCCCATAAGCTCTGAATTATTATTTTTTATATAATTTTAATATTACAGGAGAACAATTTACCTGACACTGCAGTCATCCTTGGAGTACCAGGAGGCTACACATAAACTATTAAAGCTTCAGTTAAAACCAGGTATAATAATATATACTAAGCTACTCTATAATTAAAAATGTTCGTCAGAAAAATTCGGAGAAGCTCAGATTTTTATATTTCTATTTATTACACAAAAAAAATAATTTTAGCCCGTAGAGCATCCGCTCGTCGTCGGGGAGGTGATTGGTTCGAATCTCGACTCAACACAGCGTCATAACTAAACACATTAAAAATGATTCCTACTGCTGCTATGTATGCAATTGCACAGTCAGGACTTCTATACAAAGGTCGTGCTTGTCTGTGGGGTGTAACATAAAATAATACATAGATAGAAACAGATAGATAAACTCCCGTTAGTTATCCTTGGTTGTTGGACCTGACGTTAGAGTGTCATAGACAATAGTCTCGACCGTATGAGGTAATTAATAGGATTAGGAATAGGAATAGTATCTTGTGGCGTGGTAAAATTGTAACAATATTCCCCGTATCGCTTCGTAACCGATTAATATCCGGAGGATTTGAACCAGTTTTCAGCCATACTGAAAAATTATGTCTAGCATCGTATTATATCTAGTTTTCTACGAATATAAAATTGTACAATCATAAGATTAAAAGATTCAGCATCTCGGCCAAAAACTGGTTTTAATTTCAAATTGTACATTTTATATCAACGGAAAGCTGTTAATAATACGACGCGAGAAATAACTATTATCATAATTTGTTAAATTTTAAGGCCAAGAGAATGAGTTATGTCACATGATAATTGATTGTTGTGCCCAGCAGAGAACTTATGAAAAATATTTTGGTTTGATTGGCCAAAGATTTTGTCAGGTATAGAAAAGTAAATTTTTAGGCGCAGCTACAACGTTTATAGTAGCAAAGCTACTCGATTTTTTAATATGTTCGTCTTTTCGTCAGAAATGTTTTTGAGGAAACATGTATTTCTCATCACCAATTTAGGACTTGCATATGAATTTCGTGTGTGAAGATTTTCATATCAAAATGCAACTTTCCGTGAAGTTGTTTGTTAGCGTTAAGTCAAATGCGCTTATTATGTCTCTATTATAATTAAATTTGAAATATTTATAATCAAGAACTTAATAAGCGCGCGCATTTGACTAAACGCTAACACAAAACTTTACGGAAAATACGCGAAAAAAATGATTCAAGTGAAGCCTGTATCAGGCCCTACCAAAGTTTTATCTTTTTTTTTAAGGAAAGTGAAAATTATTAAACTATGCTAATATTAAACATAATCATCCTTATTTTTATACAGGTTAACAAGATGTACGTTGAACCCTTCCAGAAAATATTTGCTGATACTTACACAACAGTTCATAGGTTAGATATATTATGAAAATATTTGTATCTATCTCCACTTAGGTGTACTTATAAAGTTTAAACTTTACATTGGCAAAAATCAACAGATACCGTAAAATGTTTTAGCGGTCAAGAATAGAAAGTATTTATTTTGATTGTGCTTTCTAATATCTGATTTTAGGAAGTTATGTAGTTTTTTGCTTTGTTAGATGTTAAGTGTAGGTAGTTTATACATGAATTGTGAAATCGATAAACATTAAAGGGGGGGGGGGGGGGAAATGTGGTGACTCGTGCCACGACATACCAGCGATTTTATTTTGGGTGCTACTCTCTTAGTTTTAGAGATAATTGGGTGAAATCTTTTGGGCTGGGTCACTAATTACCCCAAGTTTTAGTATCTTTCAAAAAAAAAAACGGCGGCGGGTCCGCCGCTCCCGCCGTTCGCCGCCATTTTCCGCCGCCGCCAAAAAAAAAAATTTTTATTGCATTTCTCGCCGAATTAGGCAATTTGGAATCATTTGAGACCATGTTATTTTTTCAAAAAATTTTCCCCTTATAACCAACCCTGCGGGGGGACTTTTTTCAAATTTTCGTTTATCAAGGTATATCTTAAATTCAGTGCCTCTCCTAAGCTTTAAAGATATTGAAACAAAATCTTTTGAGGTTGGTCATTAAAAAATATTTAAATAAAAAATGGCGGCGGGACCGCTGCTCCCGCCGTCCACCGCCTTTTTCCGCCGCCGCCGCCAAATTTTTTTTTATTGCTTTTCTCGCCGAATTAGGCAATTTGAAATCATTTGAGACCATATTATTTTTTTCAAAAAATTTTCTCCCTTACAAGCCGTCCTGTGGGCGGCGGAAAATGGCGGTGGACGGCAGGAGCGTTGGTACCGCCACCATTTATTAGTCCCCCCCACAGGGTTGCTTGTAAGGGGAAAAATTTTTGAAAAAATAACATGGTCTCAAATGATTCCAAATTGCCTAATTCGGCGAGAAATGCAATAAAAAAAATTTTGGCGGCGGAAAATGGCGGCGAACGGCGGGAGCGGCGGACCCGCCGCCGTTTTTTTTTAAAGATACCAAAACTTGGGGTAATTAGTGACCCCGCCCAAAAGATTTCACCCAATTATCTCTAAAACTAAGGGAGTAGCACCCAAAATAAAATTGCTGGTATGGCGTGGCACGAGTCACCACATTCCCCCCCCCCCCCCCTCCTTTCTTAAATATTGAAGCAATTGTTTTAGTTAATGAATTAATTGAAATATTATTTGTTATAGATTAGAGACTGGAAAGTTAAGAAATGTGGCCAAATTCTTTGCTCATCTATTCTTCACTGACGCAATAGGTATAAAACTAGCTTAAAACCATAGGGTAAAGCGGGGCGATCTCGGTTTTGAGGTGAAGTCGGTATTTTTTGACCACCTTCATTAAATGACATTTCTCTCCATGTTCTAATCGACTGACAGAAAAAAACATCAAATTTGTTCCTTATTATATTGCCTACAAAAAAGTATTAAATGAAATTTTTGTGAGATGAATTTTTAGGGTACTTATTGGGTCTTAAAGTCGGACGAAAAAAATTTTTTTTTTCGATTTTTTTGCTTCGGTCGGAAAAACGATCATTTGGACAAAAACTGGTAAGAGCTAGAGCTTAGACGTCTTCAGGGGACTTATTAAGAATCTAATGGGCTATCCATTTCCGTTTAAAACTGTAAAAAAGCTTGTATAGTTTTTTCTTAAATCGACTAAAAGTGAAGCGGGGCGAACTCTGTTTTTTCACTTTTTATTTTAACTTTTTCAATTTTATATAAAAAAGCTTGTATAGTTTTTTCTTAAATCGACTAAAAGTGAAGCGGGGCGAACTCTGTTTTTTCACTTTTTATTTTAACTTTTTCAATTTTATATAAAAAAGTGAAATTTTCGAGAAAAAAAGTCAAATTTCGAGTACTTCGGATAAATTATTTTTTTTTGTAGAAAAAATTGACCTATCTTAATAAAAAATTTTGTGCATACTCTTTATTACATTTAGCAACTTTTACCTTTGGGGCATGCTGTAATAAAATCAATACGTCATCGATTTTTCGAAGCTTGAAAATGCCCTACCGACTTCGCCTCAAGGCGGGGCGAAGTCGGTGCCGTTTTAGAGATCAATTTTGACAAACTTCCCAAAGTCCTAGGTTTACGTCCTTTTAGGACCTGATCGACTTTTCCGAGATCTTTCTACTGGTCTTGGTCCCATTTAAAAAAAATAATTTTTACGATTTGCAGGTTCAAAAAACCGAAAAAAACACAGAGTTCGCCCCGCTTTACCCTACCAAGGGGATTTAAAACTAAAATTAAAAAAACTAAAATTCATCCCAGGACCTCAATCAGTTTAGTATTTATTGAAGTCTAAAGCTACAGAAATAAGCCTTACTGGTTTTTATTAAAAAATATAATATTATAAGGGAGGGAAAGATCAATGATAAATGAAGAATGACTTTAATAATGGGGAAAGGTTGGGATAGAACAACAAAATTCAAATATGCCTTTTTATCGGCTATTTTTCTAAATTCAGCCGTCTATATCCGACAACAGCTGAGGGAATCACAAATTGGACTAAAGAATATTAGTTACTTAGTTATTCTTGCTTACTCATAGTTTGTTACCTATATATTATGTTTTGTTGAAATGCACATTCTGGATTGATTACTTTTGTTAAGGCTGGGAAGTTATGAATGTGATAAAGCTAAACGAAGACGACACAACCTCATCTTCCAGAATATTCATCAAGATCTTGTGGCAGGTAGATTTTTTACATATTTTTGTGCTGCAATTGTCCCAAGTCCCAAAAGGCAGAATTCATCCTTATGAATGACGGGGGAAAGATAAACCAAAAAAATAGTGAAACAGATTTTTTCAAAAGTTTTTGTCCATTAATCTAAAGGGAAAAGACAATATCCAATAAATTGATATATATTGCATATCCTTAATTATGATATATTAGATTACCCCTTCTGTAAATTACAAATAGGGGTTGAAACGATTGGACACTCGCTTAATGAATCATCGAATCAAAAATCATTAAAAAGTCCTCAAGGTTGAAAAGCCAACGAATAAGAAAACGTTAATTTAAAACTTAGGGGACATAAGTTTAATAAACAGCCCAATGTCCCCTCCATGTCTTGGATTTGTCTATTTATAGTTTAAATAACTATGCTTTTTGTTTATGTACTTTTGTTTAGGAATTAGCCGAGTATGTTGGTATGGTGAAACTGAATGAGAGAGTTAGGGATCCAACTATGCAGGAGGCATATGATGGCCTATTTCCTAGGGACAACCCTAGAGATACTAGGTAAGAACATATCATTTGTTAGGAATTTTATGAAGTCGTTCTCAGCTATAGGGATGAGATTTAAACATCGGAAGAGTCGAATATTTTTGTGTGATCTGCGTCCTGTTTTTTGACGTTCAGATATCACAACTTCAATCTCAACCGTAGCTTATTAATTAACAATGGCGTTTTATTGGGCTGCACTTCTATATGTAAATAAGGGCATCTAGCAACCTTTTTTTTTATTTAAGAAGGCTTATGTTTTCAAGAAACAAATGTTGTTTGAAAGACTACTTTACTTTAAAACGCCTCTCTTTTATTTAAATAGATCTATTCTTTGTTTTTTGCTAGATTTTTCTCTTACCTTTACTGCATTTATGAAGACAGAGCTTTATACTTTTTAGGGAAGTTTTTTTCCTGATAAAACCAATTCTTGTTTAGGTTTGCAATCAACTTTTTCACCTCAATCGGCCTGGGCGGCCTTACCGAAGATCTGCGTACACACTTGAAAAGCGCGCCAAAAGTTGCGGCAGCTGTGCCCAATATTGGCGGGAAAAAGAAAAAGCGCGGGAAATCTGTGAGCAGCTCTAGCAGCAGCAGTAGTAGTAGTGACAGTTCCAGCAGTGATGACAGCAGCGATAGCAGTGACTCGGGTAAGCCAATTAAGTAGCGAGGCTACCCTACCATCTTTTTTGTGTTGGACTGTTATTTAGCAACTTAGCATAAACGTGATATCAAATCAAAAGCACATAAACTGAATTTTGTACAAAAAAGGGGTAGGTCAATTTTGATGATGAAAGGGATAATAGATAAAACTACGTGGTAGAAAATTACAATTCTTTCAAATATGTGCCCTACCTATTTATATGTAGTTTTAATGCATTTCGTGCAACTACCCATTTACATGATTAGGTAGGTATCTTTTAAATTTTATTCTTTTTCAGATTCTGAGAGTGAATCTGAAAAGAAGAAGAAAAAGAAGAAGGAAGAACAACGGAGAATAGAAAAAGATTCAAGGCATAGAAAAATATAGAATAAAATCATAGAAAATTATAGAAAAGAATCCATATCTGCTTTATTAAGTGTTTGGACGTTATGGTATGAAGAGTGAAGACGTGTAAACTTTAATTTCACGGGTGTAAAAAATGACAGTAAAACTGTGTTTAACAGTAGTAATGGTGTAATTTTGACAGTAGATAAAAAAATACTGCCAAAAATACAGCTAAAAATGAAATTGAAAAAAACACACCCACTTTTTGTCAAAAACACAGTGGCTGTATTTTTGCTAGTGGTAAAAGTGGCAGCACCCCCTTTTTAATATATTACGAGTAGAAATAAATGAATTGACCACTACAGGGAGGGAGGGGATGTTAGTACCCAAAGATTTAGAACCCCGTAATCTTAAACGTTGGCTTAAAACTTTAGGTACTTTTATTGAACTTGGATTGGTTAGTTCCAAACTAAGAGTGTCCAAACTTTTCAGCCAATAATTTTGATCTACAACAGGGGTAATTTGTTATTATCATTGGGAATGTATATTGTATATATATCAATAAATCGTCCTTTCCTGTTAATTGCCACTTATCTATAGTTTGTCTATGATATTAGAAGACAGAGAAGAAGTAGATCAACAAGTAGACGGAGTAAAAATAGAAGATAGATTAACATACAAGAGTTACATACTTGAATGGATACTTTATATTAGAGGAGTATATAAGAATTGTAGATTAGCTATTCTAATACACAATGATCTATTCATGTAACTAACTTTATTGGGTACGGACAAATATTTACAGAAACAAAAAATTCACTCTCATTCAGTAAATCGTACACTAAATATATTTTTTATTTCGTTTTTTTTCTTATTTGTTTATGGTTCTACTGAAAATATCATAATAATCCATTCAATTTCAGTCTTTGATTTTCAAACTAAAATATCATTTCATCAAATTTTCAAGCATTTTTCTAATTTTTCTGCCGTTAATTTTTTTTTCATTGTGAATATTATTTAAATTGTTGTTCTTTTTTTAACATAAAATAAATGTTAAGATATTTGTACCTTATACTGTATTCTATGAAATAAAATTTCAAACTTATATTTGGTTTATCATTTTCTCGTGGAAACTCAATAATAGGTTAGCTCTTTTCGTTAATTAAGACATGTTAGAATCGGCCTATCGTTTTCAAACTTTGCATGCTGATTCCTGTAGTAGGTACGATTTAGAAAGCGTAGCAACTATATAATCGTTGCCAGAAATTACATTCGTTCATTAAAAACTGGTTGATTTTTAACTTTTTTAATAACTAATTTTTTTGTGATATAATAATCCGATTAATCTGATGTTTAAAATATTGATTCCTAGGACACCAAAGTACAATTTTATAAGCGAAGCATCTCTATTTTCAAGTCCTGAAATTGTAAGTATGTCCTTAAACATTATCCTGTATTAAAGCAGTTTTTCAACAAGTTTACTGACTATTTTTTCGAACTTTTCTGAGTATTCAGTTCTGACATTCTTCAAGTGTTAATGTTCGTTTATCCTTCCGTTTCAGAGCTTTGCTTTTGTGATGTTGTCATCCTTGTTTAACTTAAATGTTAAAATATTTGTACCAAACACTGTATTGTACGAAGTAAAATTTCAAATTTATATTTGGTTTATTTTATGGTGGTTTATTACATGGTGGTTAATTTGCGTGTGGAAACTCATATTTTAGTTTTTTTCGTTAATTAAAACATGTTAGAATCGGCCTATCGTTTTAAACTTTGTATGCTAATTCCTCTAACAGTTAGGATAATTTAGGAAGCGTAGCAACTCTATAATCGTTACCAGAAATACATTCGCCCATTTAAAACTTGTTGATTTTTAACCTTTAACAAAAGTTTTTTATTTGATTTGATAATACTAATAATCTGATTTTTGAAATACTGATTCCTAATACAACAAGGTACATTGTTGTAAGCCAAGAATCTCTATAATCAAACCCTAAAAACGTAAGTATATGCTTAAACAGTACCCTATATGTAAGCAGTTATGCAACTATTTTACTCAAAATTTTGTTCGATTTAGGGATAATAGACCTACTAAGTATTTCTTATGCCAAGTTTCATAACGAAATTTGGATTCTAAGTGCCATTTGCGCATTGTTGAAAATCTGTCTGCTATCACTCATCTTGGATGTGATTTTTTGAGATTGTATGTCGATTTATATTCATATTTAAATATTACTCAATCAAACTCGTTTCTTAAGTCGAAAGCGCGCAAATTCAAATATATGAACGGGGACGTTTTTGCACGTATGTGTGTGGTTTAAGATAGAGTTTAATTTAAAGTCAATTAAACAAAACATTATTATAACCGGTTCTACCCCCTCCCTTACTCTCTTCCCCAACAAACGGACAAAGTTAGTTATAGAGTAGCTTTACTATTAAAAAACCATATGCATTATAGGGTAAATTTATATTTCAGAGTTTTGCTTATCCCTTACATACTAATAGATAAATAGATTTAATTATATAATAATAATAACATTAAAATATCAAGAACATTAATAGATAGATATATAATTATACATTTATAATATGTCTCTGTTGATAAAGTGAAATACAACAAGTTATACGTTTTTACACACTTAATTTTACATAGAATTTGATAAATATTTAATATTTGTGTACATATTTTTATTTAATTTTACTTTTCACTTTTTATATCTGGAAGTTTTGAATAAACCCTTAAATCTAATTTGAAAGCTTAAAGTTTTCAGTTTTTTTTAGTGATAGCTTATATATATTTATATTATCTCTCCTATTAAGGGGTTCTCTTGGTTTGTGTTTTAATTAACTTTTAATTAAAATATTTAAGATGGTCTTAAAGCTTAATGATATCCTTGAATAATAAAGGGTTTCTAATCTAAAAGTCGTCTTACTTAAAGACGACATTCTAATGCAGGATGACGACTTTGTAGTAACAGATTTGTGGAAGACTACATCTCTGAGAGAATATAAAGGCAATATCTTCAAAGATCAGCAGGGATGTGGCACCCGCCTGAACTTTTCAGTTCTCCACTTGGCCGAATGTTCTTTGAAGAAGACCTGGTCAATTATAAAAAGTAAAAATAAAGATTTTCAATTGTGTTAATGATTTTATTAATATAATTTTTTTTAATGATTTTACCTTGGAAGAAATTCTTCTGGAACAATCATTTTCTGTAGTCTTTCCCTAGAAAATAAATTGTTGTCAAGAGGTTCAGGGATCTTAAGGGATAAGACAATTGACAAGAAGTTGATTTACAACCCCAATTATTTCAACAAGCCAACTAATAATTGATTATGTTTTGAAACTTTGGGTACCAGTATATTTTACTCTCCAATGTCCCCTTCCTGTGGTTAATAATTTAGTAATATTCAATTGTCATTAATGCTCATGTTTCTTGTTAAAAGTTAATAATCATTTTCATATTGTGTTTATGTTTTTTTTACCTATGGTTCTTGGATACTTGGATCAATTTAAGTTTAAGTTTAAATTTCTTCATCTACTTACTTTGGTGTTCCACTACTGGAAAGGAATTTATAGATTGCATAGGCAGGTATTGTCCATACTGATGACATAGTCAGTGTGTACCCTAAGCTGTATACCCATCTAAATATAATAATTATAGACAGGTATTGTCCATACTGAAGACATAGTCAGTGTGTACCCTAGGCTGTATGTATACCCATCTAAATATAATAATTATAGACAGGTATTGTCCATACTGAAGACATAGTCAGTGTGTACCCTAGGCTGTATGTATACCCATCCAAATATGATAATTATAGACAGGTATTGTCCATACTGATGACATAGTCAGTGTGTACCCTAGGCTGTATACCCATCTAAATATAATAATTATAGACAGGTATTGTCCATACTGAAGACATAGTCAGTGTGTACCCTAGGCTGTATGTATACCCATCTAAATATAATAATTATATACAGGTATTGTCCATACTGAAGACATAGTCAGTGTGTACCCTAGGCTGTATGTATACCCATCTAAATATGATAATTATAGACAGGTATTGTCCATACTGATGACATAGTCAGTGTGTACCATAGGCTGTATACCCATCTAAATATGATAATTATAGACAGGTATTGTCCATACTGATGACATAGTCAGTGTGTACCCTAGGCTGTATACCCATCTAAATATGATAATTATAGACAGGTATTGTCCATACTGATGACATAGTTAGTGTGTACCCTAGGCTGTATGTATACCCATCTAAATGTAATAATTATATACAGGTATTGTCCATACTGAAGACATAGTCAGTGTGTACCCTAGGCTGTATGTATACCCATCTAAATATAATAATTATAGACAGGTATTGTCCATACTGATGACATAGTCAGTGTGTACCCTAGGCTGTATACCCATCTAAATATAATAATTATATACAGGTATTGTCCATACTGATGACATAGTCAGTGTGTACCCTAGGCTGTATACCCATCAAAATGTAAAAGTTATATACAAGTATTTTCCATACTGATGATATAGTCAACTGCAACTGCAACTGATTCAAGAGTTTTAATGTACTTACTCAGGCTTAGAGATAAGATCTGGTGGTAAGGGGTCTTCATCAACCACAGAAAATATGAGGATGACCTAAAACACATAAAAATTTTTTATTGAATTTGTATGCTATTGCTCCATCATTTAAATATCTATCTATGTTTCATTTGCACCAAAAGGTATAAAAAATAGTTACTATAAATATTCACCTACTTACCTAGTTACTATAAAGTAAATGAGTGGTTTTAAAATTCATAATTCATAATACGTTGATGTCTTAATCATCCCAAATTGCATATTGATGCCCGTTTATAACTTTCTGATCATGGCTGTCTTATGAATTGAAATGTTAAACAATTTTCTCTCCATTATTATATTCCTTTAACCCAATTAACCAAAATTTGACAGCGGAAAGTGTCATGTCACATGTGTGACGTCATAAAAATACTTCTTTATCCATCTCTTTTTTAGGGGTTTCCTTTACCACTTTTCATCTCATTCCACCATTTTATACGTATTTTTATGACGTCACACATGACACTTTTCGCTGTCCCACAATAATTAACACAAAATGTAAATGTTAAACTTGAAGCTTTACAAAGTGTCTAAAAAATCAGCCATCTTACGTCCTAAAAATGAGGAATTATCCATATTTTTTTAAGGGTTTTCTTTCCCAATTTTCCTCTCGTCTCCCTCATTTTTATGACGTCACATGGCTGATTTTTGAGACACTATGTAAAATTACGTTATACTTACAAAAAGAAAAACCGGACTGATGTACTGCCAACAGGTTCTCCAGAAAATGCCTGAACAAACAAATAATTTAATTTTTATATAATATGTATTTTTTAACAAAGCAACTGATTTATTACTAGAATTCTCAAATATGCAGGAAGGAAGCACACATTGAGCTGTTTATTACACTAGTTTCCAAAGTTTTCTTATTCGTGGCTTAACAGCTTATTGAATCATATTTTGTGGGTTAATTAAGTTAATTTTGTGAATCATCATCTAGGAGATAAATTAATTTATCAGTCATCTTCATATTCCTTTTAAAAAATCAAAACATTTTAAAACAATCTCTAATGAGTATTATTGTTCTTTACACAACATTGCACAAATATTATGATAATGTAATTTTTCATAACTTGTATAATTGTAATACTACCTGGCCTTTTGCCAATCATTAGCTCTACATCATCGCAGAACCTAAAAATAATTATTATAAAACTGAATAGTCAATGATAATAGGATTTTTTTGGGCTTTGAGTATATTCATATTTATTAATCGTACATAATTTGCCCAAACATCGCTATAAGTGGTCTGAAAAGCTTATCCTAATAATAAAGTAACATGAAGTCTGTCTGTCTGTTTGTACCGAAGCATCTCACTTACCGCTGAACCGATAGGGTTCTCCATAACAGGGTAGCTTCACAAAGGTCCCAGGAAGGTTTATAACTATTTTGGGGGAGGGTACAAACCCCCTCCAAAGAGAAATCACACAAAAATCGAATTTTAAAAAAATATTAGACAAAAATAGACATATTATTTATCAAATTAGATATTTGAAATAAAAAAAAACACATCAAAATTTCCACTAGAGGCCTCTAGGGCCGTAGCCACTAGTAAATAATATATATAGAATAGCCAAGTTGTTTCACGAATTTATGTGCGCTGCGAGAAAACTGTGCATTATTATGTATTATTACAAGCATAATATGTAAGTTAAGCCGTTTGGCAAATATCAAATACCTGGAGACCCTATAGAACCAGCACACGCCTACATTTATATTTTACCTGGAGACCCCATAGAACCAGCACACGCCTACATTAATAATTTACCTGGAGACCCCATAGAACCAGCACACGCCTACATTTATATTTTACCTGGAGACCCCATAGAACCAGCACACGCCTACATTTATATTTTACCTGGAGACCCCATAGAACCAGCACACGCCGACAGCCTCTACGAAGACCACCAAGAGTAGAGGCGTAGTGGAGCCAAATGAGTTGAGCATGGCAACCAAGTCTTTACCACCCTGAAATAGTCAACACATTTTTTAAAATTTTGACAACACTTTTTGTATGGTATAATTATCCTATTAATCTGATTTTTGGAATAATGATTCTAAGGACAACAAAGTAAAGTATAATGAGCGAGGCAACTCTAAAACCAAATCCTAAAAATAAAAGTATATCGATCCTTTTACTGTATCCTATATTTACTGAATTTTGCAACAAATCTATATAAAATTTCGTTTAGACCTATAAATCAATGTTTAGCTTTTTAAGTTTTGACACTCTACAAGAGTTATTGTTCGTTTGTCTTTCTCTATTATCTTAGAGCTTCGCTTTTATGGATCCTTGTTTTGTTTTTAATTTTTGCTACAATATTGTAAAAAAAAACATATCTAAAGGTAAAATATTGAAGTTTTTATTTCATAAAAATAGCGACATACAATACAAATGACCAATGATAGGCCAATACATACACTAAATTACTAATGAAAGGTAAGTATACACATTTCTCCAATGGTAGGCCAGTATGACGTCATTTTTTATAGGCACTATGAAAAGCTTCTGATATTTGATTTTTTTTCAAAACCTAAATTCTAAAAAAAAAATTAATCTAAAATTGTAATTAGGAAATAAATTTTCTGTTTTCCCTAGATATACACAACTGTTTTAAAAGATTTCTTAAATCCACAATTTATTTCTTATTTTGGAACTCTCTAATGTACTGTTTAATCTAATTTAGGTATTGGCAATGTAATATAATTATAATTGCAGAATATAATACAATTTCAATTATAAAGCAGACTTGAATTGAATCAATCTTTAATTAACTTTTGAAGGTCGTTACGAGCTTAAACAAGGACAATTAATCACATCATTCATAGTAAATCACCCCCATAGATCTTAGTCTTTTACTAGATGTTAGCCCTATCATATAATGTAGTAAGGTTTTTTGTCATTTTCTTTAGATATCGATAAATGCTAATACGATTGAGTTCTTCTTTTTTGGGAAGCTTTAGATAGGTCCTGGAATGGTTTAAGGCTATAAGATTTGTAGATTAAAGTACTGGCAAGGGTTTGGGCTATTTCTTCCCATCCTTTCCCTTCGAATACGAATCCTCTAGATGTTAGGGGCCAAAACACTAGTATACCTTTACTGCATCAATTTAGAAAAGAAAAATATTTCAACATTTATTAACCAATAGCGATTAGGAATAATTACAAGCTTCTCTAAAAAGTTCAACCAATTTAAAAATACTTACATATGTACATGTTGGAAGGGCACATAGGTAAATTCCACCTAAGAGAACTGCTACAAATATTTCTCTTCTCCTAAAACAATTATATCCATTAGTAGCGGAGCAATATAAGATTTTGGGTATAGTCCCTTTCGTAAATTCTTTGTATTTTTCACAGCAGCTTTACTCCTATTTCCTAACCCTGTGGGGCAATCACCTAACCCAATAATACCTAACCTAACCTAAAATAACCTATAAAAAGCCATTTAAAAAAAATAACAAATCGCCCCTTATGGGGCGATGTTACGAAATGGACTACTCCTAAGATTTTTTATAAGCGCAGCCACTTAATAGAGTATGGTAACCCGTTTGTCTTTACTGTGTATCTGTATGTCAGAATGTAAAAGTGCTTTAGCTTACAAGATTTCGTGATCTTTATCTAGATAGTTATCATAGAATTGGACCATCTGCCCCCAGTTTAAAAATCACAAAATATGTAAAGTAAAAAGTACTGTGACGGACATAAGAACGCACTGAAATATCAAGGTCATAGAGTAGCTGTGCTACCAATGATATTCTATAAGATTACCTGCCCAAAAGTTTAGGATACTCATCACAAAGACCAGTTATCATAGCCTCTAACCCACCAAAAGTACTGAACAAAAAAATCACTAGATTAGATATTATCATATTTCCTTATTTTTCATTTAAACTTAATAATAATCAAAAAATCTTTTATATAATTTTGCTTAATGATTCTTGAAGCAAATAGGTATAATTGTCTATAATTTGTCTCTTTTGAAACATTTTTTTCATTACGAGATTATCTTGACAATATAATGATGTTCATCTTCCACAAAAATTTTCAACTACTATGTCAATATTCTGCTTCGCAAAAGCTGCCAATCTAAAAGTGCTACTTTCAGATTTGTTGAGATAGCTATAGCAATTATGAATGTTGTTATCCTTGTTGACTAAAAAGTTATTATACCTGTCTAAACCCAGTGTTATTAACAAACATGAAGAAAAAGTGGATCATATGAAGAAAATGAAGTCATTCCTAAAAAGGACAGAAATTCCCTTCCTTGGGTATAGGAAGGCTATTTACTTTCCTTTTTCTTACAAATTCTCTGTAAGGAAGGTGATTTCTGTCCACTATCTTACAAATTCTCACTAAAGGAAGGTGACCTCTGTCCACCATCTTACAAATTCTTCCTAATTCTTAGAAATTCTTCCTTTTCCTCACTATTACAACTATGCTTAATAAATCTACCTTATTTACCCAAATTCTTACTTATTCTCAAAAATTCTACCTTAATTAGACAAATTCTCCCTTATTCTAAGAAGACCTACCTTATTCAAGGAAATTCTTCCTTATTCTAAGAAAATCTACCTTATTCCCTCAAATTCTTCCTTATTCTAAGAAATACTTCCTAATTCTATGAAAATCTACCTTATTCTAAGACATTCTTCCTTATTCTAAGAAAATCTTCCTTATTCTAATAAGATCTACCTTATTCTAAGAAATACTTCCTAATTCTATGATAATCTACCTTATTCTAACAAATTCTCCCTTATTCTAAGAAGACCTACCTTATTCTAGGAAATTCTTCCTTATTCTAGGAAATTCTTCCTTATTCTAAGAAAATCTACCTTATTCCTTCAAATTCTTCCTTATTCTAAGAAATACTTCCTAATTCTATGAGAATCTACCTTATTCTAAGACATTCTTCCTTATTCTAAGAAAATCTACCTTATTCTAAGACATTCTTCCTTATTCTAAGAAATTCTTCCTTATTCTAATAAGATCTACCTTATTCTAAGAAATACTTCCTAATTCTATGAAAATCTACTTTATTTTAAGACATTCTTCCTTATTCTAAGAAAATCTACCTTATTCTAAGACATTCTTCCTTATTCTAAGAAATTCTACCTTATTCTAAGACATTCTTCCTTATTCTAAGAAATTCTTTCTTATTCTAATAAGATCTACCTTATTCTAAGAAATACTTCCTAATTCTATGAAAATCTACCTTATTATAAGACATTCTTCCTTATTCTAAGAAAATCTACCTTATTCTAAGACATTCTTCCTTATTCTAAGAAAATCTAGCTTATTCTAAGAACTTCTTCCTTTTCCTTACTAATTCTCTCTTATTTTCAGATAACCTAGCTTTTTCTAAGAAGTTCTTCCTTAATTCCCCTAATTCTTCCTTTTTCTCAGATAATTTTCCTAATTTATATTGGGATATCATAACTGAAATAGAGGTATAGAGAATATATAAATTCTGCCTTTTCCCCTTCCTTATTCTCTCAAAATCTTGGTTTTTCTCACATATATTTCCTTATGTTTATTGGGATATCAGAACAAGATGTGTAGGATAAGTTTGAGTTGTATCTTTTGACCTGAAATGTTTGTTTGTACTTTAGTAGGTGGAATGTTCATAAAGTACATTTTAATAGGAACCCCAGTCAGAAGTATGAAATTATCTTAAGAAATAATAGAAAATTCAGTATATTTTTTGGTTGTATCTTTTGACATTTAGTGTTTATGTTTTTATTCATAAAATTATTAATAATTAACATAATTTTGCAGAGAAATAAACCTAATAATAACAGGATAACAGAAAAAGACAAGTAGTCTTTACAATCTTTCTCTAGCCAACACATAAAATATTAGACCAAGACCAAAAAAGTAATAATTTCAAAACAAATTAAAATATTTTGTATATTTTACTGATAATTTTCTTCAATAACTATATGTTATTATCAATCCTTTTATAAAAAGTAACAGGATGTTTGTCTGAGCTCCCAAGAAAAATTGCCTAAAGAAAAAAATTTCCCCCCTAACCATCAGAAAAAAATCTTTTCCTTTTCAAAAATAAAATCCCAGGCTTAGAGTCAGACATTTTTATTTGATTAATTACCCAAAGTGTCCATAGAAGCCTCTAGTGGCGTAGCTGCTAGTCTCAACCAATGTAATGTTTTTTTTCTTCACATTCCTATTTATGTGGTACAAACTCTATAGAAAGTTGGCAACTTATTCTTTTCGTCGGTAAAATCAAACAGCTGATAATTATGAAATCAATTCAAGGGCAATTAGAGTGGGTCAATTTTCAATTTTTTTTTAAATTTTGAATTCACCACAATGGATTTATTATTACTTATATCTTACACGAAACATTTCATGTTCTTTAATAGAGTGAACTCTCTTGCGGGCTAAAATAACGATCTTCCCCACCCAATTCTTTACCCTATTCCCTCCCCTCCTAATGGAAAAATGGTACACCAAATAAAATCGAAGGGAAATTGCAACCTAAACTAACTAAAATACTATTAATCCACGTGAATAAATATAGAATTAATTGGAAGTTGAACCATAATTTTGTATCCTCTTAAAATATCATTGTTGTAGATGGTTAAAACATTATCTATCCCCTCTCCCCTTTACCCTATCTCTTTTCCTTCTTTATGGTGAATAAACTGACCAATAAACAGGTTAGCAACTTAATTTGGCGACAACTTTTCTATGTAACTCTATGTCAATAAGATAGGGTACTTATAGCTTTAAAAATCGAACCATCCTTATAAATATTGACCCAACTCGACCCAATTTGTTGCTTTTAAAGACCAATACTAAAATCTAAATACAAAAAGTTTTGACATTAAGAAATATTTTATTTTTTGGTATTAAGTAATATGAATATTAAGAAAAATTCATTATCCTTTATATCTTTTGAACATATATTTATAATTATAAAAATATCCGAAAATCAACAATTCTTTAGCTCTGATGTTGGTCATCACTCATCCCCTCACTAACCCATATGTTCTATTATTCATTCCGAAAATATACTATTAACAGGGATCAAAAGGGATAAGACAATTGCCGATAAGTTGATGTAAATCCTCAATGATTAAACATAAAATTATCCCTTCTGTAAGTTATAATTGGTGGTTAAATCGTTTACTATTAACAGGGATCCAAGGAATAAGACAATTGCCGATAAGTTGATGTAAATCCTCACTGATTAAACATAAAATTATCCCTTTTGTAAGTTATAATTAGTGGTTGAATTGAATCGTTAATGGACAGGACACTCATTTTAATGTACAAACCAATAAAATTCAATAAAAGTTTTAAGTCACTGAATAAGAAAACGTTATTATAAAACTTTGGGGACCAGTGCAGTGTAATAAACAGCTCAATATTCACTCCCTCCCTGGATTATTACAGAGTACACTAAGTTTTATTTTAACAATTTCTTATTTATGGGCTCAACAACTTTAGAGACTTTTTATTTAATTAATTAAGTAAATTGATTTATCATCCATTGTCCTATCCCTCTTAATTCCTGATTATAGGTTGATTTCTCTGTTTCGGCATGGGACAAGGACAACATATCACAGACAATTTATAAATATAGAATATGTAATATAAAAGTTTTTTTAAAAATAATTAGATACCGCTGAACCGATATGGTTCACTTTTACACTGTAGCTTCTCATAGATCCTGAGAAGGTTTATAGCTATTTTGAGAAGGGTACCACCACCCACCTTGAAAAATATTACTCCTTTACAAAAAATTTTAATTTAAAATAAAAAAAAAAGAATGAAAAATGTGGGGATGAGTATGATCCCCCCCCCCCACCAAAACAAAAAAAAAATTAACCCCCTTCCCTTCATTTTTTTCACTTTTTCATTTTAAACTACTATAGAAAATGGAGATATTAAATTCAATTCCCACCACCTAAAGTGCCCCTAAAAGTGTCTCTAGGAGCGTAGCCGCTAGTTTGAAATAAAACACTAACAATATAATTAATTATCCATTAAAATTCTTAAAATTCTAAATATACATAGTCTATGGTCTTATTTTAAATGTATGTCTGTGGGTTAGTGTTCGTTCATGAAAAATACACACCCTCCCTTACCATGTAGGCGGCCGTGCTGTGTCAAATTCTTGTCCAGGCTAGCCAAGCTGACGGACGTTTTTTTTTCTAATTTCTAAAAGCTACCTTTTTTATAAGAATATTTTTTTAATATTATATATAGAAGCAGTATGGTTCTTCATTACTGTTTAGCTTCTTATAAGACAAAGGAAGGTTTATAGCTATTTTGGGGGAGAGTACTAACACATTCTAAACAAATATCTCCCCTAGGAAAAATCTCCCCCCCCCCAAAAAAAAAAAAAATTAGAAACCCACTAAAATTAAAGAGGTCTCTAGGGGCTAGTTTGTCATTAAATTAAAAACATTCTTATTTTTCACTCTTAAAAAAGCTAGCTTTTTTATTTGGATGAAAAAATCTGATCTACATAAAATTATTGCAACACAGACTGTTCTCATCTCCTGGTAGAATATGAAGAAAATAGTAAGGTTTTTCTGTCTGAAGCTTAAGATCCCAGGAATGGTTGGTCTAATTAGCAAGAATTAGCTAAATTATCTGAGACAAAGGAAGGATATGTGATGAGAAGGAAGACTTTGAGGGAATAAGGTAGATTTTCTTAGAATAAGGAAGAATGTCTTATAATAAGGTAGATTTTCATAGAATTAGGAAGTATTTCTTAGAATAAGGTAGATCTTATTGGAATAAGGAAGAATTTCTTAGAATAAGGTAGGCTATCTGAGAATAAGGAAGAACTAGGAGGTATTGGGTTAATTTTCTTATAATTAGGAAGATTAAGTGAGATTTAGGAAAAGATTTTCTTAGAATAAGGAAGAATGTCTTAGAATAAGGTAGATTTTCTTAGAATAAGGAAGAATGTCTTAGAATAAGGTAGATTTTCTTAGAATTAGGAAGAATGTCTTAGAATAAGGTAGATTTTCTTAGAAAAAGGAAGAATGTCTTATAATATGGTAGATTTTCATAGAATTAGGAAGTATTTCTTAGAATAAGGTAGATCTTATTAGAATAACTAAGAATTTCTTAGAATAAGGAAGAATGTCTTAGAATAAGGTAGATTTTCATAGAATTAGGAAGAATTTCTTAGAATAAGGAAAAATGTCTTAGAATAAGGTAGATTGTCATAGAATTAGGAAGTATTTCTTAGAATAAGGTAGATCTTATTAGAATAAGGAAGAATTTCTTAGAATAAGGTAGGCTATCTGAGAATAAGGAAGAACTAGGAGGTATTGGGTTAATTTTCTTATAATTAGGAAGATTAAGTGAGATTTAGGAAGAGATTTTCTTAGAATAAGGAAGATTGTCTTAGAATAAGGTAGATTTTCTTAGAATAAGGAAGAATGTCTTAGAATAAGGTAGATTTTCTTAGAATAAGGAAGAATGTCTTAGAATAAGGTAGATTTTCATAGAATTAGGAAGAATGTCTTAGAATAAGGTAGATTTTCTTAGAAAAAGGAAGAATGTCTTATAATATGGTAGATTTTCATAAAATTAGGAAGTATTTCTTAGAATAAGGTAGATCTTATTAGAATAACTAAGAATTTCTTAGAATAAGGAAGAATGTCTTAGAATAAGGTAGATTTTCTTAGAATAAGGAAGAATGTCTTATAATAAGGTAGATTTTCATAGAATTAGGAAGAATTTCTTAGAATAAGGAAGAATGTCTTAGAATAAGGTAGATTGTCATAGAATTAGGAAGTATTTCTTAGAATAAGGTAGATCTTATTAGAATAAGGAAGAATTTCTTAGAATAAGGTAGGCTATCTGAGAATAAGGAAGAACTTAGAGGTATTGGGTTAATTTTCTTAGAATTAGGAAGATAAAGTGAGATTTAGGAAGGTGATTTTTATCCTCTTTTTCAGATATGTGAGAAAAAGGAGAGTGATTTTTGTCCATATTTGAGATATCTGAGAAAAAGGAAGATGATTTCTGTCCTTTTTGGAAGGGAATTTCTGTCCTTTTTAGGAATGACTTCATTTCCTTCATATGATCCGAAAAAGTTATTATACCTGTCTAAACCCAGTGTTATTAACATGAAGAAAAACAATATTGCCCAAAAAAAGGAACCTAGAATAAATAAATAAATAAGGCATTATTGAAATAATCGCTAGAACATATCGAGGACTGCCATTTACACATCCAGCAAAAGTATAGTAGATGTATTTTCGCCAGTGCAATTTTAAAAAGTATGGATGTATTTACGGCAAACTGAATTTTAGCTGTATTAAAAATATATGATCAAGAAAATGATACATAGATAAATAGTAAGATACAAGTAGATAGATATTTACACAGCATAGAAGCCATTCCACCAAAAAAGAAATATACATAGATAATTAGATAGACAGATAAAGAGAAATATAGATAGATAGATACCTGGCATTGTAGCTATAGCATCACTGTAGACCACAAAAATAAGTCCCTCTCCCTCCATTCCCATCTCATCAATGGGAAGATTCTAAATTCAATAGAAAAATTATAGGAATCTAATTCCTAGTCCTAGTCATATTTTTACTAATAAAGCTACTCTATAATTCCGTCTTAAATATTTTAGGAAAACGTAATTATCTGTGCCTCTATTTAAGATATACAACTGGAGCACATGTAAGTTTTTTAGACGCTTTTGTCTTACAACAGATTTCTACATATCTGTGGTTTAATAAAACTAGAATTAAGAAGCAGTATTTTATTTGCTTTTGTTATTTTTAAAACATTTTTTTGTCTACTGAATTTATGTCAACAATAAAAAAGCTTTTAGTTGGAATTCAACACATTAAAAATATTCAACAAATGATTTTTGAAAATTTTGAATATTTTAAGGCATTTTTTTTTAGTGAATATGATTAAAAATTATATTGGTGTAAATTATGAAGACAAAACCTGAATTTTAGACATGTAACCCAAGACGCTGAATATAACAAAGCCAGCTATGAAGCTTGTCATACAGTTGATGGAACTAGTTATTATTGCATCCTAAATATACAATAGATATACATAGATAGATATATAGGTAAAAATAGGAATAGATAGATAATTACAAGGATTTATAAATGGATAGATAGGTAGAGAAATAGATTGATGGATAGAAATAGAAATAGATGGATAGAAAAATAGATTGATAGATAGAAAGATAAACAGATGGATAGATAGATATAGAAATAGATGGATAGATAGATATAGAAATAGATGGATAGATAGATATAGAAATAGATGGATAGATAGAAAGAGAAATAGATGGATAGAAAAATAGAAGGATAGATAGATAGAAAAATGGATGGATAAATAGATAGAGAAAAAGAATGATAGATAAAAAGACGGATAGATAGAAAGGGAAATAAATGATTAGATAGGTAGAGAAATAGATTGATAGACAGAAAGATAACAAGACGGATAGATAGAAGGGGAAAGAGATGGATAGATAGACGAATAAACATATGAATAGATAGATTGGTATATAAAGTGGTAAGCATATAGAAAGAAAGCTATATTACATGTAGTTAGATATATATGTAAATATATAAATAGATAGATAATTTGATAGATGGATAGATGTAATAAATATATTTATACCTTATAGCAGTTATTGTTGAATTTATTATAGCTGGAAAGTGCCAGAAGTGTACCAAATCCAGGACCAAGAGAAAAGAAAACCTGGGTAGCCGCTGATATCCAAACCTACGGATAATTTTAATTTGTTAGTTGACATGCACCTATGACCCACATGGTCTCAAAAAACGTCAGTTTTTACGACGCCGTTTTTTGCGATGGCCTTTTCTGAGACATACTAAGTAGAAATCTAGATATTCTAGTTTAGATAAATAAAATTAGACACAATTTCATTATTGGGAATTTTAGAACTTTAATTGAAGCTAGTAAAAGTGGCTGACTCAGATTATGACGTAAAAAAAATTAACCAATGAGAGGCCACTATAAATTTTGCCATTGGTTAATTACAGTGTATACTGTCCACTCATGGGTTAATTTTTTTTGACGTCATAATCTGAGTCAGCCACTTTTACTAGCTTTCTATAATTTCACTTTTAAAGCTCTCTAATTCATTAATTCTAATTAAGGCGAATTTAAAGAACATTTCTTACTAGAGTATTCCTTTAGAAACAAACTAATAGAAATATGACCAAGAAATGGAAATTCACTTTAATCTTTTATTTGTCAATAGGCATTTGAATTCAAATAGTGGACTCAAAGAAATCTTTCAAGGTCAAAAAATAAACTTCACTGTATACAAAATAACTTTTCTTTCAATTTCAATTCAAAGATTTTTTTCTTGAGCTTTGATATAATATGCATTTGAAGTGTTTTAAAGGGCTTTTGTAAAATAAATTGTTTTTAGATGTAAGCTCATCTACAACTGTATAATTGTTATATAAGTTGCCTTTTTTTAGTTATCAAGTACACCAAGTTAGGATACACAAAATTGTCCCTTTTATAAAATAATTGTTATTTAATAAACTAAAAACAATTAATAATCACATTTTGTTATGTAGAAATAACTTGTTATTTCCTCGTTATTTTTATAGTGTAGCCAATGAAAATGATATCAATATGGCAGATCTGCTTATCTGTATGTTATTCACCAAATATGTCCCTTTTTATTTGAGAGACAAATAAGGGAGAGAGTAGACATTGGACTGTAAATTATTCTGGTCCCCGAAATTTATACACATTTTACCATTTACTATAGCTTAAAAACTTTGGAGAATTTTTCGTCAATTGTATCTTGGGGGGGAACAAAATAGATAATTTGATTCGTTTATGGATGAAACAATTTTGAATTCACAAACTTTTAATTTTCCGCTAAAACAAACCAATCAATTGTCTCCTTTGTTAAAATCACATCCAATAATAGGATTCTGAAAGTTGTATCATCTTGTTTATGAGACCTACTGGTTTAATTTGTTGTTATCTCAAGTATTTGGATAACCAACAATAACAATGTGTGGGCATTCATTTCCGCATAGTATGGGGATATGCGGTTTAGATTATATGATAATATATAACGTGTGCGGAATCGAATGCACATAAAAAATAACAAGCAGATTATTCTCTTAACCTTTAGTGTGTGTGTGTGTGTGTGTGTCTTTGTGATTATTCTGATGTTCAGGAAAGTAGGGGACATTCGACTGTAAATTATACTTGTCCCCAAAGTTCTCTCATACGTCGCGTTGGTTTAAATCTTTGGGAACTTTTTTAGAATTGTGATTGGTTGGTTCCAAACTATAATTATTCAAACTTTTCATCTAATAACTTCCACCTATGGAAGTGGGAATTTTGTTTATCGTCATTTTTGATATAAACCAATTTATTGCCCCTTGTTTTATCTCTTGAGATCCCTGACTGCTGACCAGCTGAATCTTAGTTTTCGATTTTGTACTTATCACCCTCGTCCTATCTCAATATTTACTACTAGCTAAGAAGCTTCAAACTTAAAAAAAAATTTTTTTTTAATGTAAAATCGTTTATACTATACATTATATCGATTTTCCCTTTGACTAGAGTAGCTGAACATAGCTTTTGCATCATTTTCTTCCCCCCCCCCACTCTCTCTCTTCATCTCTTTCTCTCCCTCTCTTTCTCTGTCTAAAAGAATGCCCCAATGTCCAGAAATTGGCCACAGTATTGATTATTAAAAAAAACAGACTTGCAACATTGTAGAGCTGCTTTGCTCACAAAAATCTAATTTAAATAGCAGTATTATCTGTCCATCTAAAAATAACAGATCTCTGAAAGCCTTTCTACAATGAAAACAGTCTAAATACACAAATACACGCAGCAGACGTTTTGCATACAAAAAAACTAACTTTGACAAGGATGCCAAAATTTATGTATGCAGCCAAGCTTAGCATATCAGAAAGACTAACGAACATTGGCAAATATAAAGTAACAACGCATTCAATATTCAATAATATCTAGAAATCTATCTTTGTAAATGCTTAATGCTTATTATGTACATACTTACATTTTAAGACATAAGAGATGCTACGCTCATAGCATAATGTCTAATCGTCTTAGATATCATTATTTCTATAACCAGATAAATAATAAGGATAATCATATAATAGCTAAATAGGATAGTGGTCAAAAATGAAATATCAACATGTTATAAATGGATGTTATAAGTCATAAAAATGTAAGTATATCCATATAAGGCATCCTATTTTCAAACAATTTGCTACATAAAAAGCAAATTTTGTTTAGACCTCTAAGCAATATTCTGCTAAAATTAAACAATCTGATTTATCAAGCTCCACTCTTATGGATGTTGTCATACTTATTCTTTACAGGTTCAATCAGTAAAAAGGTTTTTAAAAGATGAATATTTTGAGGTATATTCCTTAAATTAGCTCCATTTATTTAGCATAGTTTTTCCATATAGGCAAATAAATTACAAGGTATATATTTGCAGTAAAAATCAATTTCTTGATAGAATAGGTGGGAAGCAAAATTGATAGTAACATATAATTTTCTTGTTAAAACAAGTGTTTAGAAATTAGAATTATACTTATTTTCTTTATCGAAGTATCTATATTAGTATATATTGCTTTTAAAAAAAGTATATTGTACATAAGGTACATAATATGATTGGGGTGTACAAACTAGCAGTGTTTAAACTTTCTTATTACTAATTTTGATCAACAGATGGGGTAAATTTGTTAATAGAAATTTGGTGTGCACCTCAATTTATCATCCAGTGTCTTATTCTTAAAATACATATTAACCTTAGATTGTTCGTTCTTGTAAGTGTAAGATTTGTAAAATCACCTATTGTTATAATCTTTAATAATATTTTAAAATTCAAATAGAGATAACCTAGTGTCTTACTGTCTATTGGCTAACAGGAGAATACTACATTCAAGACAGCTCATTGGTTGAAACATTTTACAGAGATGGGTTTTTGAATAGAATGCCGCGTTTTATTATAAAAATGCTTCGTAGGATTTAAACAGTATACTACAACTTAAGAATCCAAAATTTTAAAATTATTAAATTTCAACCATTTGTATATGTATAATGTCTAATAAAGCTCTAAAAAGATGCATTGATTAATATACAGCAAAAATGGATTTAAGATTATTTATTTTTCTTCTATAAAAGCCGTACCAACAAAAGCAAAATAATTAAATAATTAGTTGTATACTCTGTTTAAATCCTACAAGGCATTTTCATAATAATATAATAATAAAACGCGGCATTCTTCTTTCAAAAACCCATCTCAGATCTTGGTACGTAAGAGCATATTTTTTTCATTTCGTTCGCATATGAGTCAGCTATGAATTGTCGTATATCTTAGGCTAAAGTTATTCCTGTAAAAATGTCATCCCTCGTATAATGTGAAGCATATGACAAAACATATAATAAGTTATGGATAGATGATTTTTAGAATAAAATTGGATGAACATATTATGTCTATTACAAATTATTGCAACCAGGCAGAGGCGGGTGTAAATTTTGAATGGTTGAAAAAATTCCTTAGCTTGCATGTTCTTTAAGATGTAGCTGTTTTTAATTATTTTCTACTCATTGTGTGATTCGTATTGATATAATTGTTCTTGATAAATAGAAAAATAGCGGTTACGCCCCTAGAGGCCTCTTTGGAAGGTGGTGATACCGACCCCAAAAATAGTTATAAACCTTCCTATGGCCTATGAGAAGTTGTATTGTGAAAGAAAAACATATATGTTCAGTAGTTAGCTTCCATACAGACAGACATCCTCTTACTTGATATACAGTGTGTTTTTTATGAGAACTTTTTTGAAAGCAATTTTACCCCACTTATAGTTATCAGAATTTAATGATTAATGGCTTATTTTTTTCGTTTTTTATAACCATTTTTAGAACATCAAAAAAATATTTTAGTTTGTATTTAAAAAGTACAGTAAAATCAAAAATTCAAAACTTAGGTGTCAACATCTAAAAATGTTTTTAGCGCATTTTCTTAAGCTCAAATCTTCTACCCTTTACAAGAAAAAATTGGATTTTCAGTAGTCGACTTTGGGGGGCCAGTACTCCCTCCTTGGTTGAGATATGACCTTCAAACTAGGAATGTGTTCTAGTACATGTCCCCAATAGTATCTGTATCAATTTTTAACTCTGTATCTCAACTTTGAAGCGTTTTGCAGCCATTCTTGCAAAGGGTAGAAGAGTATGAGAAAAATGCGCTAAAGCCATTTTTAGATGTTAACACCTAGGTTTTGAATTTTTGATTTTATTGCACTTTTTTAATAAAAACTGAAATATTTTTTTAAAGTTCTGTAAATGGTTATATAAAACGAAGAAAAAAAGCCACTAATCATTAATTTCTGATAACTATAAGTGGGGTTAAATTGCTTTCAAAAAAATTCTCATAAAAAAACACACTGTATAAGGATAAATATATATATATATAAACCTCATTTTTTGTAAATCATTTGCAAAGTTTGGCATTATTTATTTGGTGCTGTATATCTGTTCACTCAAGTGATAGCTACCACGAGAATATATTCAGATTAAAAGTCCCAGGAGAGAAAATATCATTTCAGTTTTCGTGGATGGGGGGTTAACTTTGGGTAAGATTTTGTACATTATATATTTTTTTACGAATTTACACTGGACTTATATGGTTCTACTTTACAGAGAACCATGTCACAGATTCTGAAAGGTTAATAGTTAAAAAAAATAATAAAAATACGCTGGAAAAACATCCAATCTTTAAACCTTTAATATAAAGTCGAGGCCCCTTAAGTGCCCTAGAGGTTACAGTGGATTGGCGTAGCCGCTAGTCTACTTAAATGTATAAAACAAAGAGATTCTTTAAATTGAATATCAATTAAACTGTGTATCTGTGATAAATTTCTTAATATTTTTAGTTGCACAGTCATATTGTACAAATGTACTTGTATTAAATGTTTGGGATCTACTGCAGTTCAAGGTAAAATATTGCTGGTAAGCAATATTTCCAAAAATTTATGAATTTTTAAGGCTGCTAGCTGCCAAACGGCTGAACGTACAGATCATCCCCGCACACTGTTTTAAGCGGCTTAAGAAGGCCTACAAATAATCTGGAATAGCCATAACTCAATATTGCATAATTATCTCGCAGTGCAGAGAAATGCGCGAAAAGGAACTATTTTACGCGTTTTTTCGTCAGTGAAGCTTTACCTGTGAATAATTGGATCTTGTCTATTCCAGATTATTTGTAGGCCTTCTCTTATGCCGCTTAAAATGGTGTGCGGGTATGATCTGTACGTTCAGCCGTTTGGCAGCTAGCATTCTTTAAAATTCATAGATTTTTAGAAATGTTGCTTACCAGCAATATTTTACCGTGAACTGCAGTAGATCCAATGTTTGCTTACAGACTTATCTTCATTCATACTGACGATGAAACGAACAAACTAAATCATACAGTAGCTTCGCTACTAAAAATGTATCTATTGTTTCTTACATAAAAAAATCTAAAAACCAAACAAAAAAACTATGATGATTGATCCGTTATGGAAATATTTCTAACTTAATCCTTTACTGATAGGTTTTCCAGGAAGTAAGGGATGGAACTATGGACAACTAATTTAATTCTCCCCCCTTCCGCAAATTATGTTAAGCTAAATTCCCCTTTGTTAGTTTAAATTACAGAAATGAGATTGTATTCTGTTCCCCCAACAATTTTCAAAGACATAATATTTAATATATCGCATCGTTTTATAGACAGCTTTCCACGGATATTAAAATCATTAGTTTTGTAAGCTTCGAGTGCCGAAGGCCCAGACTAACAAGGCTGGTTTTTAATATTATGATTTTTATTTAAATATTCGTGGAAAATTGTATGTAATGCGATGCTATACATGATTTTTCATTATAGCTGAGAACCGGTTCTAATCCAGCGGATTGCTTCTTTCTCCCAAAATGTAGTTTAAAAAATTATTGTTGAAATAATCGATATCAACCATTTTGACGTGAATTGTATTAGATCCCAAACAAAAAAATTAAACAAAACGTATAAAAAACCTTTCATCGTCTGTTACGATTAGGTGATTTTTTTGCTTTCTAGAGATATCTCTAAAAAGCTTTCTTTTTTAAAGCGAAGCTTTTCTATAATTAGGGTTAGTCCGTCCGTAACGGTTAGCTCTTTTCGTTAATTTAATCAGGTTAGAACTGTCCTGTCGATTTTAAACTTTGCATTATGATTCCTACAACTAATAGGTACGACTTAGAAAGCGCAGAAACTCTATAATCGTTACCAGAAAGTCCATACGTCCATTTTAAAACATACTATTTTTTTACTTTTTTGACAAAAAAATTGTATATGTTAAAATTATCCGTTTTATCTGATTTTTTGAATACTGATTCCTATTACAACAAGGTACAATATTATAGGCGAAGCATATCTCTATAATCAAGTCCTAAAAATGTAAGTATGTACCTAAATACTATAATGTATTTAAGCAGTTTTGCAACAAATTTACTTACAATTTTGTAAATACTTTTGCATTAATATTCTGCTTATTCAGTTCTGACACGCTATAAGTGGTAATTTTCGTTTGTCCTTCCATTTTAGAGCTTCGCTTTTATGGATGTAATAATGTATGAACAATAAATTTATAGAATAAATGTATAAACAGATTACTAAAAGCTTTCCAATTTCAAGGACCTAAAATTCTGCAGACGAGAAATAATTTCATTAAACTTTGCTTTCTAAATTCAGGTGTTTCATGCTTTCTTTTTCTTTTTGAAAAGAAAGGGACAATTTTAATAAAATATTGTCATTTCTGTGTAAACTTCAGCGAAGTCTTTCTCACATCTAGGCTCCTGACTATAAAATTATATTCATAATCATTTCGATTTACACTACTGCATTTTTAAATCTAGTTATTTGTGATTAACAAAACATTTTTTCTAATAATGTGAACATTTTCTGGCAAATCATAATTATCAAGTTTTTAGTGACATCTTGCGACAAATATAGAACTAATATATTGTAGATGTTCCCAAATTTAATTTTTGCCTGAATTTACGTTGTTTTTTTCTGTTAAGTGTTGAACTCTCCCTGAGGTGGTGGCAAATTAACTATTCCTTATTTTAAGTAATTGGGTTATTGTCAGTTTTATGAGATCAATAGATAATTTTCAAAATATTTTTCAGCAAATGAAAATGCAAAACAAATTTAACTAGATAAAAATGCAGAAATCATTAAAACTCATAAATAGATATCCAATTAAAGGGGTAATGGGGTGTTTACCCCTTTTAGACTTTGAAACCTCTTATTTTACACCCAAAAGTTTTTTAAAAATACGTTAGATTACCCTCTTGAACGTATGGTCCCCCCATTCAAAGTAAAAAGCTTGGCGTCCTTGAGTTCACATTAGTTTACAATTTGCTTTATGTTCTTTAGCCGGCACCTGGCTATATTTACATTTTTGAAAGATCCAGCTGATAGCAAAGACCCAACCCAAAGACGGTATAAGGCCCTTGAAAGAGGAAAAGGGTTACACAGCTATTTATTACTCTATATATATTACTTTAATGTATGAACACATATAATATAAATGATAAAATGATATTGTAATATTTGTGTAATATGAACATCATACATCTTACTCATGCCCTTTCAATCCTTCAATATTTATCAATCTATTCAATATATCATTTTAAGTGTGTACATGGCAGATTTACCACTAGCAAAAATAAAGTGATAATACTGTCTTAAACACAATGATTTGATGTCATAAACACAGTTTTACTGTCAAATTCACACCTGCATTTTTAGGTGGTATGACAAAAATACAGTTATTGCACTGGCATATTCACAGTTTTGCTGTCAATTATACACCTACATATTGACAAAAATACATCCATCTAATTTATTATTTGTCAATTATACACCTACTTATTGACAAATATACTTCTATTAGATTTATACTTATTTATCCATAATATTTAATACATGATATAATACAGTTAGGAGGTTGATATCTTGTTTATAAAAGTAGAAATATAATCTATAATTATGGTTTTGTCCCCATAAAAAAGGTAATGTATAATTCCATTTTTACCCTCTCTTGGCCGATATGATTATTATAATCTACCATTCCACTTTCAAAAGAGGCAAAGCTGTTGTTTTATAACTTAGGCCTGTTCTTACGTATGTCACAACAAAGTGAAGCTTACAAAATGTCTTTAAAAATCAGCCACGTGACGTCATAAAAATGAGGGATGAGAGGAGAAGAGGGTAAGAAAACCCCTAAAAAAGAGATGTATAATCCTTCATTTTTATGACGTCACATGGCTGATTTATTGAGACACTTTGTAAAGCTTCCTACAAAGCATATCGCTCTTTATACATTTTGCAGATAAAGTTAACTATTTCTAAACATTTAAGATATTTAATAATTTGATATTGAAAGGTTGTATTATACAGGGAGGGAGGGGAAACTGGATTGTAAATTACACTGGTATCAAATTTTTATACATATATATCATTTGGCTTAAGAACGTTAGTAGATTGTTCATACTAACAGCGTCCAATATTTTCGACCAATTATTCCTGCATATTATCTTATTTCAAATGCAGATGATTAAAGTCCCTCCACAGATTGTGACGTCATACGATAGAATAGCCAATGAGAGGCCAGTATACACTGTAATTGACCAATGCAATGGTAAAATTTGTGCTAGCCTCTCATTTATCGTATGACGTCATAATCTGTGGAGGGACTTTAATCATATTCATTTCAAATGCGAAACTTTAGCCATTATAGTATGTCAAATGCTAGCTTTAGGTCAAATATACATTAATTGAATAAAAACTATAAATCATACATATATTCTTAACAAAAAGGTCAATTATAAGCTTTCATATTTTATGTACTTTAGCTTGCAAGATTTTATAATTATTTTTTGAAGCTGCAATTTTTTTAAAACTACCATTGATCCCATAATAAAACCTAGCTAATTGGGTCTAAGATTTTTCAGTTGGAACTTTAAAATCCACAAGGCAAAATTTTCTGCAAACTTACAAGTCAATGACAATGACGGGGAGGTATGTGTCTGGTGTAGACATCTATACTTATAAAGAGAGGGGTAGGTTTCTGGTAAAATCCGTAAAGGTTATGTGTTATAAGTAAAAAACAGTAGTAGAACAATAAAAATTTATGTTAACTTAAAATTTTTTTTTTTGTCTATAGTTCTTTTCAATAAGAAATACACATATTTAGTGAATATTATTGTTCTACTACTATTTTTAAGCCTTAAAACACACACCTCTACGGATTCTACCAAAAACCTACCCCCCTCTTTATTGTTGAAAGATAATTGTGACACATTGAGTGTTAAGCCACATCAATAACTGGCCAACTGTCAGATTATCATCAGGGATCTAAAGGGATAAGACAACAACCGATAAATCTATGTACATCAACAATATTACCCCATCTGTAGATTACAATTAGTCGTTGAATTGTTTGTAAACTCAACTTAATGAGCCAACCTATCAAAATTCATTGAAAGTCTAAAGAGACAACAAATAAGAAAAGTTTTTTTACAAAACTTTTGGGAGCAGTGTAATAAACAGTCCAATGTCCCCTCCCTTCCTGGATTATCATAGTGTAGAGTCTGTCATACATAAGTTTTAGAACACCAAGATAAAAAAGGGAGGGATTGGACATTGGATTGTAAATTGTACTTGCATCTAACAGTTTTCAGGAATCTATAGAGATAAGACAATGGCCTATAAATTAATATACATATCCAATGATGATACACAAAATTTCCTCTTCTGAAAATTAGTTTAAACGTTTGGAAACTTAACTTATTGAATCATCCAATTAAAGTTCATTATGAGTCCCCAACAACAAATAAGAAATCGGTATTAAAAAACATAGGGACTAGTGTAATAAACTGCCCATTTAGGCCTCTCAAAATAGTTATAAAGCTTCCCAAGGTCTATGAGAATCTATATTAAAAACAAGGATGACAACATCCATAAAAGCGAAGCACTGAAACGGTAGGACAAACGGACATTAACACTTACATAGTGTCAGAACTGAATAATCAGAATATAAATGTGTAAGAGTCGATGCAAAATATTAAGTAAATTTGTTGAAAAACTGCTTTATACAGGATAATGTTTATGGACATACTTACATTTTTAAAACTTGATTATAGAGTTGCTTTGCTTATAATATTATACTTTGTTGTCCCAGGAATTAATATACCAAAAATCTGATCAATCGGATGATTAGATCACATAAAAATTTGTTGTTAAAAAAGTAAAAAAAATCAACATGTTTAAAATGGACGTACGGACATTTTGGTGATGATTATAGAGTTGCTACGCTTTCTAAATCGTACCTAACTATTAAAGGAATCGCCATGCAAAATTTGAAATCGATAGGACAATTCTAACATGCCTAAATTAACGAAAAAAGCTATCCGTTACAGACGGACGGACGTACGGACGGACCTACCCTAATTATAGAAAAGCTTCGCGTTTAAAAAGAACCATCAGTTTAGCAGCTAGCGAGATCCTTCGGTACAAACAGATAGATACACAGACGGACTCACAGATATCCTGTTGCTTTTATATGAGGATTGTTTTAACGCTTTAGAGTATACACATCATTAGTTAAAGAGTAGCTACACTATGCTCGATAGTACATTACAATTTTCTTGTTTTTTTCTACTAGCTAATATATATTAAGAAAATATTTTGAGGACTCTTAAAAAAAAACAGAAAAGTAATGTTTCTTTCTTATAGTGACCTCTCACTTTGAGAGCATTTTGAGTAAGGCTCTAAAGGGATAAGACAATGGGGGGGGGGAAGTTGTCAAAGGACTAAAATTATTATATACAAAATTACCCCTTAATTGATGTATGAGTGCTAATTTATATTTAAAATAAAAGTCCGCAAAGTTTTATTTTCAACGAAGGAGAGAACGAGTTAATACAGATTTCATACCCCTATATCCGTGTATATATTAAAACATTAGAGTGTTATGCTACTCAGCACCTAAAGTCAATATATGGTATTCATTTATTTAAGTAGAAAAATTATCTAAATTCATTGCTCCAGCGTTTTCTCTCAAATTGCCTGATCGTGCACTAAAACTCCTTCCTTTATAATGAAATAAATATAAAATATGAAGGGAGGGGGGGGGGGGGAGTTTTTGGTGTGTTTGTTTTTTACTTTATTTCAGGTTGGGCTATGTTATGTCGGGCGAAAGGATACTCCGCAGGGTTATGCATAAGAAAAAATACCCAACATATTTAATTTGTTTGCTTTGCGTAAAGCGTATCACCGTATATTTTGAAATAAGTATTTCATGGAAGTAATCTAATATATACAGGCTTTGCCCCATGAGGTAATTCAAAAAAAAAAAGAAAGAAAAAAAAATTCTGGTGCTGCGCACCATAGTCTCCCCAGAATTTTTTTTGGGGTGGGGGAATTTTTATTGTTTGGGGGGTTGGGGTTGTCCCACCCCCCCAAGAAAATAGCTTAAAACCACCACAGGACCATTAGGTATATTCCCTAAAGAGTAGAATCCGATCGGTTCAGTGGTTATCGAGATCTTAAGGGACAGACGGACGGACAGACAGACAGACAGATATCATTCTACTTTGTATTATAGATAATCTTATCAAAATTTATTAAATCTACCCTGAACATATATCCCTCTTGAAGAGGAAACTAATAAACCCTGGGATTAGCGAGATCTTATGATACAAATGTAAGGCAAATCTTGATTTTACAAAATTTGCATAAGTCCTAACTACAAATAAGATGCACTTTTATGTAAAGTTTTTAATGTCTTTAGCTATGACGACAACTAGCAAGCATTAAATTATTTTCTGCTAAATTTTGTGATTCTTTGTTTCATTGGAACACCCAAGTCAATATCATTTTGACAAAAAACTTATGTTCTTTGTCAAATTAACTATCTATAGTGTTTTTTTACTGGCCAATATGTAATTTTTGTACTAAGACATTAAAAAAGGTAGACAGAAAAAGTGTATCGAATAAAATAAACAGCATATTTTTCCTATTTCTTTTAATATCACCGAACTTTAAAAATCGGTGTTTTGATATATATTATGTAAAGGCCCTTGTAAAAAATTTAAACTTAAATAAACTTGAAATATATCTACTTAAAACAAAATAGTATCTTATAAACGCAAGAAAATAGATTTTGTCAAGGTTACTTACACAATAAGTATGAGTAAGTCCTTTAAATTTTTATGGCTAGCCTTTAGGTCTTACAATACCCTTTATATCTATTTAGTGCAAAGGACACCCTACCTCAACAATTACCTCATATGAGCGACGCGAGGATGCTGTCATGACACTCAAACTCCATGGTCATACAACACAGGATAACCAAGGGGAGCCAATGTCTCCTTTTCTATCCAAATACCAGGGAAATTAGGTTAAGTAACAACGATCAGACAACCAACTTTTTAGTTGCAAAACTGAGAAGTCCTGACTGTGCATGGTAATGAGTTGCACCTATTTTGGGCCAAGGCATTCCCCATACTCTATCTATTAATGTCACGCATATGACATAGTAGCACTAGGAACCATTTTTAACGCCTTTAGTTATAATGCAATTTTAAGCTGAGATTCGAACCTCCCCGACGACGAGCAGATGCGCTACGTGCTACGTGTTCAACAAACCATAAAACCCTAAAAAGCTACTAGACTAGCCTACACAATTTTGTAAGATTTGGCCTATTATCTGCTTACCTTTCTCTCCAGCAGTTTCTCCCACTTGGGAAATAGATAGTAGTGTATTCCTGTGGACGCCCCATCTAGTGTTACACCTACAATTAGTAAGGTTTAGGTCGGTTGGTAAGTTATTAGTAAGGTTTCAGGTTTAAGAAAGCCATTATTTTGATTTCTAAAGACGTTTTTCTGCTTTTCTTAGTTTTTTTTCAATGATATGCTAATCTTTTGTAGTAAGACCAAAGCAATTGATAAGCGATTAATGAAGTTTTAATTCAAGGTCTGATTTTCTGCACATAGGACTTTACTTTTTACTAAAATGTATAAAACAAAAAGATTCTTAAAATATCAAATAATCGTTTAGAAGCAGTACTATAGTGGTAATTTACCCCTATATACCCTTTTATTTAACATTGGTAAATTGTCAGTTTTCTCGGATGTCTGTCATAAGATAGTTTACCTCTGATCAGAAGACAGAAGAGTATAACATAAGGTGCTATTGCCGTCACCCAGACCATCTAAAACAAGATTCAAATTTAGGCAATTTGAAATGGTTTAAAAATAAAAAAAAGATATTCATTGTGCTAGCTACTTAGGATAATTTTTTCAATAATGTTTTGACTTAACTTTACTCAAGCTGTTGTGTTATCTTGTGGTAAGTGTAAAATAACTTCTTAGTTTCATTTATCAATCATTTTGCCATTATTGTACAAAAGCATGAACTGGATAATTTTTTGAACAAAAACACACTTTGATATTGAATATTCGTAGATCCCTTTTTTTTCCTTTTAGATATAAACTGGTTCTAATATAATTTATCTAATTATGTGATTTAAGAGTATCAAAAAAGCTTAAAATATGAATATTATCTTTGGCTGCTAGAAATTGCTTTTTTAGTTAAGGGATAATTTTATATGATCAACCATCTAGGGTTATATATTTATTAGTTTTACCTTTCCTGAAGACTTGACACCTTTCCAGAGAGCAAAATAAACCAGGACAAAAACTGCCAATACACTAAGTGCTGAAAATTAAATATAGTTAAATAATTTATTTCAATAAATATTTCTAAAAAAAACAAATGTATATTTTTCAATTTTCGTAATGTTTCATTGACAGTTGTCTATGGATAAGAAAATGAATTTATTCATTTGCTTTCCCGCATTTATAACATACTAATTATTATATAACATTTGCTTGATATTTGACTGTAGTTATGCTTGTCCTAAGTTTTATAAATAAAACAGGTTCTCTCCTTCGTTGGCTTAAAAACATTGGGTAGTGTAATTATATATTGATTTTTTGGTTTTAACTAAATTTACCAATCAATACTTTTAATTTACAAAAGTTGGCGTAATTTTGTTTATCATTATTTTGGAGGAACAAAAATTATTATCCTCAGATCCCTTAAGATGCCGGTGTTACTCACCTAGTTCAGATTTAACTTCCCCTAGATCTGCCAGTCCATTACTTTTCTGTGTTTCAAGCACACCATACCTTAAAATTTAAGGAAAAAAATCAAAAATATTTTAGGTTTGAAAACAAATACACCCATGAAAATGTTTTTAACTTTTGTATTTTGGACATACAATTCACCCAATAAAATATAAGAAAAGTATTCTATTAAATTGATTGAGAAGCATTTTCAGCTTATCTGATTATCAAACTATGATAATGTTAAAGATTAAATTGGCCAATGGTAAAATATATACTGGCCTATCATTGGTCATTTGTATTATATGACGTCATTTTTTATTATAAGCACTATGAGCTGCTTATAAAAATCCTTATCGTTGTAAATCATTTTATTTTCATAAATAAAACTTTTTATACTTACTGAAAATATTCTTGTGCTGGGCTGGTAACAACTGTGGTATTTCTTCCCTAAAACAAGGATTAATTATTATCATAAGTAGCGCAGTATAAATAGATGAAAAGAAAACTGTTATTTACTAGATAGGATTTGGTAAAATTAAAAATAGAAGAATTGAATAAACAGTGAATAAAGAATGCCAAATCAATCATGAAAATTTGTAAACTAAAGTATTTTTAACTTGTGAAATACAGATATATGGCAAACAATTAGAGCAAGTTTGCTACTAATAATTCTAGTTAGCACAGTTTTATTATATTATTCTTATAAATTTAAAGAAATAAACAGAACCATTTAGATAACTTTTACAATAAGAGCATTTTTAATAACAATGCATTTTATTTTAAGTCTAGAAGAAGTCTAGTTTTAAATCTAGAAGAAGGCCCAAAAGCCAACCTAACCCCTTCAGTCTCTAAAAACTTAAAGATGCTTGGATAATCAATAATTTATAACAGAAATACACTATAAAATAAGTAAAAAATATCTAAATATTTGTTCGTATCTTTTTCTACCAAAAGTCTAACTTTTCATAGATCTAAACTGCTAAAGCTCTGCAAGCCATAATCATTGGAGAATAATGGTTGCAAGGTAAGTAAGATAAAGTATACCTGTGTTTGCATGACATCAACACATGTACTGATGTTGTTCCATGGATTATTACAGCTTGTCCAGGGTAAGGATACATTATGTCCACTAACATACTAAAATTTGTCTAGGGTAAGGATACATTATGTCCACTAACATACTAAAATTTGGAACTCTAAGACAAAAGGTTATAATATTTCCAATCAGTGATCAGATTGAACTTTGTTTATTAAAAACTTCTCAATCTGACAAACTGTTTAGGCTTTGGACTGTGCAAAAAAAGTTATGTAGTAAATGTTCTAAGTTGAGGAGTCAATCAATAAGTCAATCATTGACAAAAGATATGTAAAAGTGTTACCAATAGAGCAGAATGGCAGCTGGCAACAAAGTAGTAGAGAGCCCAACCAATGATGGTATTATAAAACATACCAACATAGATATCAATCACACAGATGGCATACCCAACTCCCTAATTATGATCATATGAAACAAAAATATTTCCACTAATTCTAAATAAGTTCATTTTCAAATGATTTATATCTTTGATAATGAACTCAGAAATTTGTTTTATAATAATGATCATATTTCCTTGAGCATGGGACAAATCCTTTTCCATAGAGAAAGGCACCCACATCTGTAAAACAATTTTTTTTTATAAAAGGTGAAACTGCTGGATTCAAACTCTAATAGCTTGATGATTCTTAAACATGAAATCCTAATAATAAAGTAACAGGATTTTTGTTTGTCTGTACAGAAGGATCTTGCTAACCGCTAAACCGGTCGGGTGCTCCTTAACAGGGTAGCTACTCATAGGTTCCAAGAAGGTTTATAACTATTTTGGGGGAGGGTACAACCACCCTTCCAAGATAAATCGCCCCTAGAAAAAAATACCCACACCAAAAAAAATTTTAAACTAAAATAAAAAGATATGGTTGGGGTGAAAGTGGTTTTAACCCCCCCCCCAAAAAAAAAAAAATGGTTTTCGGATTCAAGCAATCCCTCATCAAGTGCCCCTAGAGGCCTCTAATCACAATGTATTACCTGTGGTATTGACCAAGACAAAGTTCCATATAGAAGAGAGGAAGACCCCCAAAGATGAGCATAATAAAGTAGGGAACAAGAAAAGCTCCCCCTCCATTGTCATAGCATACATATGGAAACCTTAATAATACATTTGGTATTACAATCACCAATATAATTTGTAAATATGTTTTAATACTGTTTTAAAATATATTCGTCTACATGTCATAATACCTCCAAACATTGCCAAGATCTACAGCAAATCCTATGACAGCCAGCAGGAATTCAATTTTCTTGTCCCATGACTCTCTACCTTCATCTGCCAAAAGTTCTAGGAGAAAATTTTTTTATTCTAAATTAATATATTATTCTATACTAGCGGCTACGCCCCTAGAGGCCTCTAGGGGCACTTGAGGCGGGTTTAGTTGAATTTGATAACAATTTTTTTATTTTAGATTTAAGAGAAAAAAATTGGAGGAGAAACTTTTTTTTTGTGAGGGGGGGGCTAACGCCCCCTCATTTTTATTTTTAGTTAAAAATTTTTTTTTTTTGGGGGGGGGGGATTTTTAGGGGTGATTTTTCTTGAGAGGGTGGTGGTACCCTCTTCCAAAATAGTTATAAACCTTCCAAGGACCTATGAAAAGTTACCCTGTAAAGGAGAACCCGATCGTTTCAGCTGTTAGCAAGATCCTTTGGTACAGACAAACAGAAAGACATCCTGTTCCTTTATTATCAGGATTATAATTGATTACTTACCTCTGCTTGCGGAATAAACAACTGCTTTGTAGCTTGGTGGTGGACTAAGCTTTAGATTGGGAATCACAACTTTACCATCGCTACCTGATCCTCAAGAAAAAAATATATAACAAATTAAATTTTATCTACTTATTTTATCTCTCTGCAATCAATGTAACATTAATTTCACAGAAACTTGGTTTACCTGATGTTGCTTGAGCAATAGAGTCTTCATCTAAATCCATGTTACCCCCACCCATGTCCTGAAGTGATACATCTGCCCCCTTAGTCATTTCAAAACAATAAGAATTTGATTTTATTATTTTAATAAATGAAAATTTGTTTTATCAACTTTATTAGTCTTTGTCTTCTTAACTTACTTAGAAGTACTTGAATTAATAAATTTTCAATTCTTGATTTAAATACTTTATTGTTTAAATCCTGAACCTTTTCCCCTTTATTTTTATTTTTGTTGGATGCATTGCTCCCCTCCATTTCACCACTTTGTACCTAAAAACACCTATTTAATAGTATAATTAATTTAGTGTTGCTAAAATATAAAATGAGTTACATGAATTTCAAACTAATGATTTCAAAATGAAAATCAATTTTATGCAATGTTAAATCTTTTAACTAGATTCTAAAATTTGCTTTCAAAGGATACCTTTTGTGCAGATTGCACTGAGGCAATGGTGACATCAACCCTGGATCCTCTTTCACCATCATTTGATTTATCCATTGCTCACTAAATAGAAATGAAAATGCATGAAGTTTAAATGATGCATAATTCAATTTAATACTATGGTCAGATACAAATGATATAAAAAAATAACCAAAGGTTGCTAATTCATCAATATTTTGATCAATGAAATGCAAATGTGGTTTAGGAATTTAGTTTTGCTTTGAAATGCCATGGTCACCCAAAACCATAACCACAATTTCTAGCTTCAGTTATTCACAAAATAATGTAGAATTTATTAACAATTCCTAGGAAATAAAAATTAAGGCAAACCTGAATTAAATTTAGTGCTCTAATCCCTGAAAGAATGCCACAAGAAGACCCAATACTCCAAATTTGAAGCCTCCTTTTACCTTTTTCTAGATTTTTGCTTTCCAATTAAGGTTTCTTTTAATTGTTAAGCCCATGACATAACAGCAGAAAATCATTTTAAATGCAATGAAAGACTTAAAAACACAATCTATTCTACTTTAATATAGTCATGTTAGGAGTTTGATAAATCAGTATATGATTACAGCTACATCAAAAACTAATCTGTTTAATTTACATTGAACTACAAAGATAAGCACACCTTAAAAACTTTTGAACATGATTTTTAACCAACATTAAGAATTGTTTGTTTGGAAATTGTTTGTCTATCTTGTTTAATAATGAAATCTTAGCTACCTGTACCTTTACAGATTTTGTGGAAAGGTCTATGATTTTACCTAAATAAGTTACCTGGACACCTATCAATTTCAGGTAAAATATCTGACTTACATAATACTTACCCATTAGTCAGAGTACAGCTAGTGTCTATCTACATGTGTAGTGTATGTAAAAACGTATAGCTTATCAACCTACCCATCAACTTCATCTATAATTTCTCAGGTACCAAATAAAACTTACCTATACAATTAGGGATCATTTCTTAGATAACTAATGTATTTTGCTTATACAGTTAGGAAGTATAACTAGTGTGAATCTAGATGGGTAATTATATGTAAATTTAAATTTCAAACTCTTTTTCAACTATAATTTCCTAGGTATCTAATTAAACTTACCTCTACTTTTGGGGATTATCTCTCAAGGTAGAAGATACTTTTTGACTATATAGACAAAAAGCATAGCTAATGTTGATCTAAATGGGTAGCTGTATATAAATTTAACTTTTAAACTCTGCTTCAACTATAATTTCCTAGGTATCTAATTAAACTTACCTCTACTTTTGGGGATTATCTCTCAAGGTAGAAGATACTTTTTGACTATATAGACAAAAAGCATAGCTAATGTTGATCTAAATGGGTAGCTGTATATAAATTTAACTTTTAAACTCTGCTTCAACTATAATTTCCTAGGTATCTAATTAAACTTACTTCTACTTTTGGGGATTATCTCTCAAGGTAGAAGATAAATTTTGACTATATAGACAAAAAGCATAGCTAATGTTGATCTAAATGGGTAGCTGTATATAAATTTAACTTTTAATCTCTGCTTCAATTATAATTACCTAGCTAGGTATCTAATTAAAATTACTCTTGGTGATTATTTTTTTTCAGGTAGCTAATAAATATTACCTATGCAGTCAGGGAGTATAGCTAGTGTGGATCTCCTAGGATAAGTGTCCATCCTACGGAAGGCTCTTGATCCTAGTGCCCAACTTTGAGAGGGCCTCTCACCCAAGTGCCCACTCATTGGTTGTTTCTAGGAATATGAAATAATTTACTGTCACACATAATTTCGGTCTTTCCTAGAAAAATTCTCTGCTGTTATAGTAATGTGTTTGAAAGACTATAGAAATATTGCATTGAGTTTCGTTCTCTCGGATATTTTTGGCGGTGTTTTTACACTACAGCTAAATTTTTTTATTATCAAAACAATTATCAAACTGCAAAAATGTCAATAAACCTTTCAGTTTCAATGAATTTCCTACTTGGAAAATGCATCTATGTAATCTGTACTTGAATGGGTAGCTTAAAATCATCCTAAGACCAATATGAAATGGTATTATCAATCGTTGTTTTGTAAAATCTTTACTATAAGACAACGACCGCCGTATAAAAATATTAATTTAGCTATTTTATAGTTTAATTTTTGTCTAATTGAAAGACCTCCGGAAAAATCCTCTTATGTTGTTACTTTTCTGATGGGGTTTATTTTTCTTTCTTTTATCATTTTGGCGGCAAAATAAATTGCTTTGATTTATAAGTAGCGCAGCTGCTATATTATTAGGTTTTGATTTTCCGTCCGTTTGTCGTAACAAGTCACTTGCATTATTTTAGTAAGATAAATTATTATATTTTTCTTTTTAGGGATCAGTAAGTATAAGACAACAGAAGATAAACTTATGTAAATACCCAATCATGATCAACAAAACTGGCCCATCTGTAGATTAAATTTCTTGGTGGAATATTTTGACACTGTCAGATTGTTCAAATCAATCAAAATTGTATAAAAACACCACAGTTTTTAAGTTCACAAATGAGAAATCGAGTACATAAAACCAGGGACAAGGGAAGGCTATTCTGGCAAACAATGCTTTAGAGCTGATTTCTTAGATTTCCAGTTTAAACTTGATGATGAGATAAAGCAACTTTTGGCAGAATTTGATAAAAAACTCAAGCATTATTTTAACACTTTTTGCTTTGTTTACTAAAAGCCATGCTAAAAGGATAGACAGAGTTTGCCTACACGTCCAGTTTAAAGATGTATGGGTAGAAATTAAGCTTTTTTACAATATTTAGGTATTTTATCTAAATCATAAACTACTCGTAAATTATATGTTAAAGAGTGAATAAATTTATAAAAATCCTAAAGAGTGAATAGCTGTGATACTTTGAAAAATATTTAAGATTATATTAAAAATTTATCTCATATACATATTTTAATTCAAAAAAGGTTTTTACGACACCTAGCAATAAAATTCTGAACTACATAGCTATGAATTTTCACAATCATACATTTTATAATATTTGTAGTAGTTTAATTTTGACTTTCTTGGCAACTTCTTGTCTCTAATGGCTAAACACGTTGGAGGAAAGTGGCGAATTAGGGAAGTAAAATAATATTAAAAAAGCTTCCCTGAAATCATGATTTAATAAGTACTGCAATAATCAAACCTAAAAACTTCTAATCTTCTTCGAATATTACAACTTACAAACATTTGAATCATTTAAGATATGGGTAATTTCCCCCAAAGTGCCTTGTAGAGCACAGAGTCCCCCCTTTCCCTATCATTAATGTAAAACAAATTGAAAACGATCAAAAGGGCGGCATATTAGAATTGTCCTATTGTTTTAAAACTTAGCATGTGATTCCTGTAGTAGCTAGATACAATTTAGAGCGTAGCAACTCTATAATTGTTACCAGAATGTCCATATGTCCATTTTAAACATTATGTTGATTTTTTTTACTTTTTAATAACAAATTTTTATGTGATCTAATTATCCTATTGATTTGGTATACTGTTTCCTGGGACAACAAAGTACAATATTATAAGCGAAGCAACTCTATAATCAAGTCCTAGAAATGTGAGTATGTCCATAAACATTATCCTGTATTAAGCAGTTTTTCAACAAAGTTTACTAACAATTTTGCTTCGACTCTTATACATTTAACTTCTGATTATTCAGTTCTGACATTCTATAAGTGTTCATGTCCATTTGTCCTATCGTATCAGAGTTTTGATCTCATAGATGTTGTCATCCTTGTTTGATAAATAATGAAAAATGAATTTAATTTTGAGCTTTAGGCATAAGTTTGATTATTTTCTAATTATTTTCAATTTTTCTTTAAAGATCCAAATTGTTTTGATTGAATTTGTCCTATTTCATTTTTTATAGATTCATAAAGTGAGATATTATTTAGTTATTGAATCATTTTGAAACTTTTGCGTTAACCTACTTCAGGGGGTTAAACAAAGTGCTTGAAAATGTTTAGGATTAAAAATTTTTTGAAATATTTTGTTTTTGATTTTAAACAGTTACAAATATTTTGGATAAGAAAAAAATTTTAAGATTTTAATTTTAAGAAGTTTTTAAAAATATTTTTTTAATCTCCCTAATTCTAAATTCTTTAGTAAGAAATCTTTGTTTTGATTCCACCAGCAGACGGCAATTCTAAAATTCTAAGCTAACGAGGTTTGGTGATAGCTTATGATTTATACTGTCTGAAATGAATAATAGTACATAATAGAAGTAGTTGCATCTTTCTTTTTGCTATATCAGCTGACGATTACCGTGGTAGGTTTGGTGATTTTCCAAGAATTGTTGAAGAATTATTGAAGAATTGTTGATGAGACGGACTGCCCCTGCATAAAACCAGTAATATTTACGATCAAATGTTCCCTGGTTATGTACAGCTAGTATTACTGAACGTACATATTTGGCTTTATTTCAATATATTTCTTTGTGCTTCTTTAGAGCATAACTGTCCTTATTTATTTATTAGATATTTAGAAAAGGTAAAGTTGAGTCTTAAATACTAAAGTAACAGGATAGCTCCCCATAGGCGTCCAAGGGGGGGTTAATGGGGCGATTACCCCCCCCCAAACGAATTTGGGGGTGCTGTAGGCACCCCCAAATTTTTTTTCATTTTACCCCCCCCCCCCCATTTAAAATTTACCCCTAACCATTTAGGAGGGGGTATTTACCCCCCCAAAATAAAAAATCTCTAACAAAAAAAAATTTTGCACGCTTCGCGCGCATTTTAATACTAAATTTTTAATAAAATTTAAATTACCCCCCCTCTCCTTTGTATACATATAACCTAAACAAATTCTTTTCCCCAGAGGCGAGTGGTGAAGCCACTAATTAAAAAAGAATATTGAGTTGCTTTGATTCAATATTGAAGGAAAAATTAGAAAAGAAAAACTCTCATTTTCATTTCTAAAACTAAATATTTCTATGACTTTGATCAAATGCAAGGAGATACGGAAGGTTAGAAAAACAACATTGACAATATGTCTATATGTAGTGCAGCAATATATTATAACAGAAAAAGAACAATGAAACTGGTCTTTAAAGAAATTGTAATAGCTGATTTTTTACCTTAGGACGGGCGGAGGACAAACAGTCCATGTAAATCATAGTATAGCTTCAAAATGAACCAATTGGTAGACCTTTATAGAGCTGAACATTTTATCCATTAATCTGTGACTTTTGTCTGTAATCCGAATATTGGATTTCACTTCCGAGATTAGAGAGACGGGATTAAAAAATAGACACATTCCTTTGCAGTTAAGTTGCAGAAATACCCCCCTTCCTCCACCTTATAACATAAAAGTTTTAAAGTAAATAAATCATGGCTATGGAAATTAGATTTTTTCAGGTTTTTAGCATAAAAAAAGACAAACAATATTTTTGGACAATCACCCCTGTAAGGACAAGGACGATTACAATCAATAATAGTTAAGTTTATCCTCTTAAAAATGTCTATATTCTAAAAGTGAAGGGAAGGACAAATAAAGGAATGTGGAAGAGAAGAGGAGGATAAGAAGGGAAGGGGAAGTGAAGGAATGTAAATTATTAGCATTTCTTAAAAATCGGGAAAAAATTTCTTACAAATGAACAGACTGACAGTCAAACTCAAAAACACATAAAATGAAAAACAATTACTGTCCTGTTTTAAAAACTGTGGCTTTGACAAAATTTTCTGTAATATAAATCAGTAAGGAAGGGGATGTATGGCTGTTTTATACTTGTCCCAAAGTTTTATAATAACGTTTTCTTATTCGTTAGCTTAACCACTTGATTAGTTTGTTCATTACGTTGATTATCCATCTTTTCAACCACTACTTTTAATCTATAGAAGGGGTAATTTTGTGTATCAGCATTGGGGACGTACATCAAATCAACGACCAGTGTCTTTAATGTCTTATCTCTTTAAATTTCTGAATCTAAATATATGTTTAGTTCGCATACATAAGTCACGTTACATACGGAATGGAATTTTAAAGTAGTCTTGCTACTACCAAAAAGGAGACTGAAATGTGGTAAAATATTGGAATTTTTGTGACAAAAAGATTATGCAGTAACAGATAACTAGCAGTCATAGAATGTAAGGAAGGCCAAAAAGTACAAGAACACATAACCACTAAAATACTGCTTCTAAAAGTTGAATTTAAATTTGGTTTTGAAAATCTTCTTGTTTTGTACATTTTTGTAAATAAAACAATTAAAAAGTTTGTTAAAATTGAGAAAAATAAGATATACTGTACAAAATGAGACCCCAATATAGCCTGTCATTCATTATACATAGATATAGCTTTCAAGGTTTCTGTCATGGAGAAGGGATGGTTCATCTGGAGAAAATATTTTTCCCCAATCCTAGCCAATTTTTTTGCCAGTAAAGTATAATACATTTTTATTAATATATCTTACCCTAGTAATCTCAAAACGTGTAAGTAAGCAATTAACATTTTTTTTGGCTTACTTAAATGTGCCATTGTGCCATTTTTGTGGTAAATTACTGATAAGCCATAAAGAATACTAATTGCTTACTTATATCAGCATTCTACAACAATTTTGTCTTACTTGTGAGATAAAAGAGGGTGGAGTAAATAAATACTCAGTCATTTACAGTAAAAGTGGCTTATATAAGTTGAAGTGAAGAAAAAGAAGGAGGAGTAATAATTAATCCCTTCCTTCCTGTAAGCAGTTTATGAAAAAAAGAGAAGATTTGGCTGATATAAGCCAAATAAGCAACAATTGTGATTGATTGCTTATAAGTAATTTATCCAAAAATTGCATGATTTGGTATATAAGCCAAATAAGCATTTATTGTGATTGATTGCTTGTAAGTAATTTATCAACAAATTGGATGATTTGGTACATAAGCCAAATAAGCATTTATTGTGATTGATTGCTTATAAGTAATCTATCAAAAAATTGTATGATTTGGTATATAAGCCAAATAAGCATTTATTGTGATTGATTGCTTATAAGTAATCTATCAAAAAATTGCATGATTTGGTATATAAGCCAAATAAGCATTTATTGTGATTGATTGCTTATAAGTAATCTATCAAAAAATTGCATGATTTGGTATATGAGCCAAATAAGCATTTATTGTGATTGATTACTTATAAGTAATTTGCATTTTCATTGATTGCTTATAAGTAATATATCAAAAATTGTATGATTTAGTATATAAGCCAAATAAGCATTTATTGTGATTGATTGCTTATAAGTGATTTATGAAAAAATAGCATGATTTGGTATATAAGCCAAATAAGCATTTTTTGTAATTGATTGCTTGTAAGTAATTTTTCAAAAAATTGCATGATTAGGTATATAAGCCAAATAAGCACTAAATGTGATTGATTGCTTATAAGTAATCTATCAAAAAATTGCATGATTTGGTATACAAGCCAAATAAAGATTTATTGTGATTGATTGCTTACAAGTCATCTATCAATAAATTGCATGATTTGGTATACAAGCCAAATAAGCATTTATTGTGATTAATTACTTATAAGTAATTTATCAAAATATTGGATGATTATGTATATATGCAAAATAAGCATTTATTGTGATTGACTGCTTGTAAGTAATTTATGAAAAAATAGCATGATTTGGTATATAAGCCAAATAAGCAATTATTTTCATTGATTGCTTATAAGTAATTTATGAAAAAATAGCATGATTTGGTATATAAGCCAAATAAGCAATCATTTTCATTGATTGCTTATAAGTAATTTATGAAAAAATAGCATGATTTGGTATATAAGCCAAATAAGCAACATTTTTCATTGATTACTTATAAGTTATTAATAAAAAAATTGCATGATTTGGTATATAAGTTAAATAAGCAATAATTTTCATTGATTACTTATAAGTAACTTATAAAAAAATTGCATGATTTGTTATATAAAATGGAATAATTTAATTGATTTCTTAAAAGTACTTATAATTGTGGAAGGAATTTCATAATTTAATTTTGATATTCTTAACTACAACAATTTTGAAAATTTGACCATAAACACCAAATATATGAGGAAAAATATAAAATAGTTAAAAAGCTTGGATGATTTATACAGTGTGTTTTTTTTTATGAGAACTTTTTTGAAAGCAATTTTACCCCACTAATAGTTATCAGAATTTAATGATTAACGGCTTATTTTCTTTGATTTTTATAACCATTTAAAGAACATCAAAAAAATATTTCAGTTTTTATTAAAAAAGTACAGTAAAATCGAAAATTCAAAACCTAGGTGTCGACATCTAAAATAGGTTTTTAGCGTATTTTTCTCATGCTCAAATCTTCTTCCCTTTGCAAGAATGGCTCCAAAACGCTTCAAAGTAGAGATACATAGTTAAAAATTGATACAGATACTTTTGGGGACATGTACTAGAACATATCAAAGGCCATATCTCAACCAGGGAGGGAGTACTGGCCCCCCAAAGTGAACTACTGAAAATCCATTTTTTTTCTTGCAAAGTGTAGAAGATTTTAGCTTAAGAAAAATGCGCTAAAACCTATTTCAGATGTTGACACCTAAGTTTTGAATTTTTGATTTTACTGTACTTTTTAAATAAAAACTGAAATATTTTTTTGGATGTTCTATAAATGGTTATAAAAAACGAAGAAAATAAGCAGTTAATCATTAAATTCTGATAACTATAAGTGGGGTAAAATTGCTTTCAAAAAAGTTCTCATAAAAAAAACACACTGTAGTTAATTATGCTTGTTAACCCTTAATGGTTAGGGGGGAGGGGCATTCAGGACACCCCTTTCCGTTTTTTTTCTCTCATTTTCTTTGTGTGAAAGAAATGGTCCTCCCATAGCTGAGTTTTTAAACTCAGGTATGACACATAATTGAGAGTTGGAATTTTTTTAATATCTTCATCCAGGCGGGCACAGGATGCAAGCAAAAATGCAGGGTTATCCAGGTAAAGAGCAGAAATAATTTTTTAATTAAACAAAGCATTTTATTAAATTATCCTCTAGTAGTACATGCTTATATAAAATATAGGTGTTAATTCCTTCCTTCCTGGAAGCAGTTTATGAAAAAAAGAAAAATTTAGCTGATATAAGCCAAATAAGCAATACATTTCATTGATTACTTATAAGTAATTAATGAAAAAATGGCATGATTTGGTATTTAAGCCAAATAAGCAATAATTTTCATTGATTGCTTATAAGTATTTTGTCTAATAATTCCATGATTTAGTATAGAAGCCAAATGAGCATTTATTATGATTGATTGCTTATAAGTAATTAAATTAGTTAAATTTCATGTTTTCTAAAAACAATTTTATTTCTAACTTTCCAATTTTCAAAATTGTTGTAGTTAAGAATATCAAAATTAAATTATGAAATTCCTTCCACAATTATAAGTACTTTTAAGAAATCAATTAGAATTATTGCATTTTATATAACAAATCATGCAATTTTTTTTATAAGTTACTTATAAGTAATCAATGAAAAGTATTGCTTATTTGGCTTATATACCAAATCATGCAATTTTTTTATTAGAACTTATAAGTAATCAATGAAAAATGTTGCTTATTCGGCTTATATACCAAATAAAGCAATTTTTTTTTATAAATAACTTATAAGTAATTAATGAAAGTTATTGCTTATTTGGCTTACAAACCATATCATGCTATTTTTTCATAAACTACTTATAAGCAATCAATGAAAATTATTACTTATTTGGCTTATATACCAAATTATGCTATTTTTTCATAAATTACTTATAAGCAATCAATCACAATAAATGCTTATTTGGCTTATATACCAAATCATGCAATTTGTGATAAATTACTTATAAGCAATCAATCACAATAAATGCTTATTTGGCTTATATATCAAATCATGCAATTTTTTGATAGATAACTTATAAGCAATCAATCTCATTTATTGCTTATTTGGCTTATATACCAAATCATGCAATTTTTTGATAGAATACTTACAAACAATCAATCACATTTATTGCTTATTTGGCTTATATACCAAATCATCCAATTTTTTGATAAATTAGTTACAAGCAATCAATCACAATAAATGCTTAATTGGCTTATGTACCAAATCATCCAATTTTTTTATAAATTACTTACAAGCAATCGCTCACATTTGTTGCTTATTTGGCTTATACATGGAAGCTTCCTATAGGTCCTAAGATGGTTTTAGGCTATTTTATTTTTATTCCTTATAATAAAGTAACAGTACCTTTGTCTGTATGTCTGTCTCTCTTTACCTTAGGATCTTGATAACTGCTGAACCAATATGGTTCTCCTTACATGGAGATTAAAAATCAAATTGCCTAAAGTACTTTAAATCATGTAGAAAGACCCCATAATGTTTAGAATTTTTTATGGAGCATGTAAAACCCTTTCTACAGACATCTTAACCAGGTTTCTAACTCAATCCTAGCCAATTTAGCATAAAAAAGATAGACTCATCAAACTTTTAGACATGACAGGTCTCTACAGTTCTTGATGTGTGATAGATCTTTCTTTTTAATATCAAAATGGCTAAGATTGTGTTAGAAACCTGATTAAGGTGTCTATAGAAAGATATTGACGTGCCCCATCAAAAATTCTAAACATGGGGTTTATCTATGAGATTTTAAGTACATAAGACGGTCTGTTCTTTTTTTTAAGACAGAGCAGTCATATCTCTATGTTTGATGGGTCTGTCTTTTGAATGCCAAATTGGCTAGGATTGGGTGAGAAATCTTATTAAGGCGTCTATAGAAAGGTCTTTATAAGCCACATAAAAAAACTCTAAACCTATAAGTGTATAGGAGAACCATATTGGTTCAGCAGTTATCAAGATCCTAAGGTAAAGAGAGACAGACATACAGACAAAGGTACTGTTACTTTATTATATGGAATAAAAATAAAATAGCCTAAAACCATCTAAGGACCTGTAGGAAGCTTCTGTGTATGGGAGAACCATATTGGTTCAGCAGTTAGCAAGATCCTTAGGTACAAAACAGACAGACATACAGACAAAGGTAATGTTATTTTATTTTAAGGAATAAAAATAAAATAGCCTAAAACCATCTTAGGACCTATAGGAAGCTTCCATGTATAGGAGAAACATATTGGTTCAGCAGTTGGATCAATCCTTTGGTACAGACAGACATACATATATACAAAGATCCTGTTACTTTGTTATAAGGAATAAAAATAAAATAGCCTAAAACCATCTCAGGACCTAATGGAAGGTTCATCGTAAAAGATAATTTTATAGGTTCAGCTGTTATTGAGGTTATTTTCTACAGACATAAAAAACTTACTACTTTATATTAGGGTTATGCCGGATATCCGGTGTGGCCGGATATCCGGCCATTTTCAATATCCGGCCGGATACCGGATATTGAAACTATCCGGCCGGATATCCGGCTATAAAATCTTTTATATTTTTTAACAAAAATCTCTTTTTTTTAAATCTTAAATGGCTGTGATTTTCTTATTATTGAAGCTAAAAGAACAATTTTTCTGAATATGTTTATCTTTATGTTTTTTGTTTATATCAGAAATCTCAAAACATAAGTTTTGGCGGTGGCAGCAGTACTTGACAGCTGCCAGCCGCAAACCGACGGTTGGCAGGTAAACAGATTTTTTATGAAATTGTAATATGCCATGAAGATATATAAAAAATTTGAAATCTTCAAGTAATAAATTGCGGTCACAGGAACCGTTTAAAGATTTCTGGAGACCTGGAGGAACCTGAAATCGACTTGAATACCTATATTATATATGAGGATGTACGACTATGGGATATTTTAGTATTAGATAACATGAAATGCTTTGTTTAAGTAAAAAAATATTTTTACTTTTTACCTGAATGACTTTACCAGATTTGCCCGCCAGGAAGGAGGTATTAAAAAAATTTCAACTCTCAGTTATGTGTCATATCCAAATTTCGAAAATATCTCAGTTATAGCCCTATACCTTTTATACACAGAAAATGGGATAGAAAAAAACAGAGGGGAGGGGGGCAGGCATTTAACGCCACCTCCCTGCCCATCCTCCAACCGTTAGGGGTTGGTATTACAGATTGAGGGTATTAATAGTTAATTAGATTTATTTGCTAAGAAGAAGGATCATTTTATAGTTACTTGATTTTTAAGATTTAACCTTAATTTTATCATCTATAATACAAAGTAAACCCCGAACCACTTCATTATGCAATCTACATTTTCCTGGATATTTTGTCTACGGCAGTCCATAAGTGTACAGCTTTACATTACATTGTTTCTATTTGTTAAAGCAACACATATGATAAAAGAAAAAGAGTCTTTTTAAAGTAAAATGCTTATATTTCAATCAAAATCTAAATTTTTTATTTTTTACCGATCCACGTCATTATGCAAATCAAAAGAAAATCAATGAGAAAACGTTTGTTTTGCACTTTTATCCACTTTTAAAAAATGATTCTGATAAAATAACAATTTTTTAAGGGATTTATGCATTAATTATAATGAAAAACAGTTTCAGGTAGATTTTAATGATTTTTCTAAATAAGAAATAATTGAAAAAAAGAAATTCTATCCTTATCACTTTAGAGGACAGCTGCTGACCCCCAGTCTTATGGATGAAGCTAAATACATGTTAAAGATAAAAATTACCCTGAAAAGTATACAAAAATGTTTTTTGATGTGTTAAAAAAATCCATTTTAAAATCTTGATTTTGAGGATGATGGCCTTTAAGATGCTCTTACTGGTGGTGAAGGTGAGCTAAATTTTATCTAAGTACATGACCATTACAACAACTTGTCTATTAACCAATGTACCATTTTTTGTAGTCATAGCAGCCTCCAGTGGAGCCTCTCGACATGAAATATAACCATTATCTAAAAACTACATTATTTACTTTATGAATTTTAGTAATTAAAATTGCAATTATTTTCTTTTTTCATATTGCTTGCCTGGAGGCTGCTATAACTACAAAAATTGGACCATAGTTCAATATATAAGTTTTCTTCAAGGGCATGCACTTTGATAACATTTAGCTCACCATCACCACCAGTAAGAGCATCTTAAAGGCCATCATCCTCAAAATCAAGATTTTAAAATGGATTATTTAGCAGATCAAAAAACATTTTTGTATACTTTTCAGGCAAATTTTTATTTTTTACATGTATTTAGCTTCATCCATAAGACTGGGGGTCGGCAGCTGTCCTTTAAAGTGATAGGGATAGAATTTCTTTTTTTTCAATTATTTCTTATTTAGAAAAATCAATAGAATCTAACTGAAACTGTTTTTCATTATAATTAATGCATAAATCCCTTAAAAAATTGTTATTTTATCAGAATTAATTTTTAAAGGTGGAGAAAAGGGCAAAACAAACGTTTTCTCATTGATTTTCTTTTGATTTGCATAATGAAGTGGATCGGTAAAAAATACAAAAATATAGATTTTGATTGAAATATAAGCATTTTACTTTAAACAGAAGCTTTTTCTTTTATCATACGTGTTGCTTTAACAAATAGAAACAATGTACTGTAAAGCTGTACACTTATGGTCTACCGTAGACAAAATATCCAGGAAAATGTAGATTGCATAATGAGGTGGTTCGGGGTTTAGAACGATGTCTGTCTGTCCGTCTGTCCGTCTGTCTGTCCGTCTGAAGCTTAAGATCTCAGTAACCACTGAACCGATTGGGCTCTACTCTTCAGGGAATATACCTACTGGTCCTGTGATGGTTTTAAGCTATTTTTGGGGGGGTTGGACACCCCCAACCCCCCCAAAAAATGAACCCCCCCCCCAAAAAAAAAAAAATTGGGTATAGTCCTTTCAACGACATCCCTCCACAAGGAGTGATTCTTCGTAATTTTAAAATGGCTTTTTATAGGTTATTTTAGGTTAGGTTAGGTTATTTTGTGTTATGTGATTGCCCCACAGGGTTAGGTAATTGGCGCCGCAGGGTTAGAGTCCCCCGCAGGGGCTAGAAATAGGAGAAAAGCTACTGTGAAAATACGAAGAATCGCTCCTTATGGAGGGATGTCGTGGAAAGGACTATACCCAAACATTTTTTTTTTACTTTCTCTTTTTAAATCTAAAATATGAAAAATTAGGTTGATCAAACCTCTTGGGGTAAGCCCCTAGAGGCTAGGGGCGAAGCCGCTAGTATTATATAAAGCAGTAAGCTTTTTTTGTCTGTAGCAAAGGATCTCGCTAACTGCTGAACCGATATGGTTCTCCTTTAGTGTGAAGCTTCTTATAGGTCCCAGGGTGGTTTTAGGCTGTTTAATTTTTATAAAAAAAAGTCGTTGTAAAGTTTTAAGTTATTTTTCTTCACTTTCATGTCCCTTCTAATATCCCTAGATACTAGGGACGCAGCCGCTAGTATAATATAAAACACCAGTTTATGAAGAAATATTTTTGCGGGTATAGTCCCTTTCGTGGCAACGCCCCTTAAGGAGCGATTATTCGTATTTTCACAGTAGCTTTCCTCCTTTTTTTAGCCCCTCGCGGGGGACTCTAACCTTGCAGGGCCAATTGCCTAACCCTGCGGGGCAATCACCTAACCAAATATAACCTAACCTAACCTAAAATAACCTATTAAAAGGAATTTTAAAAATACAACGAATCGCCCCTTAAGGTGCGTTGCCACGAAAGGGACTATATCCTTTTTTGATACTTTAATATGTAGTAATTTGGCCGGTTATCCGGCCGGATATCCGGTAATTTGGCCGGATAACCGGATATTTGCCGGATATATGGCGTTGGCCGGATATCCGGCATTTGAAATCAGCCGGATATCTGGTATCCGGCCCAACCCTACTTTATATATCAACAATAAGGTTTTGAAATCTTAAAAAAACCTTTCTACTTTATATAAATGGATATGGATAATAGTTATTTCGAATAGTATTATAGACAGCTTCTTTAAGCCCTGGGCTAACAAAACTGGTAGGTATTAATTTTATGATTTTGATTATAAAATTCGCAAAAATTTTCTAAAATATAATGCTATACATGATTTTTCAGTATTGTTGAGAACTGGTTCCAATCCAGGGAATCTTAATTGGTTCTGAGGCCATACTGGAAATTGACTTATAAAATTTGCATAATTTTGCGTCATTTCTATTTTCGGATTTTTTAAAGTGACGACCGACTCCAGGAATCGGTGTATAAGTGTGACTGTGTTAGTGTGTGTGTGTGTGTGCGTGAGTGTGTGCGTGTTTGTGTGTGGTGTGAGCGCGAGGGTTGACTAGGCTGACCAGACTACGCGTCAGTACATTCAAGGCTAGCGAGGGAGAAACATGTTATTGTTATGTGTATGTGCATTGTGCAATGTACTTTTTATTTATAGTGATGGTGTTTTGATAAATAAAAAACATTCTCAAGTGAATTCTATTTCATATTAACTGTACCTTTTTCAACAATTTCAACTATTAAATGATACTTTAAAGAATATTTGAATTGTAGAAAATTGTAAAGTTAAAATTAAACTACGCATCAAATTAAACCAAGCCAATATTTATTGAAAGGAAACTATGCTTGGCATTCATATTACAAGGTTAGACTCTGTTTTCTTTATTTTAAAATGATCATATACATATTACTGAAATATGGTAAATGCTAAAAAATCCGTCAAAATCAAATATTTAGTTTTATTCTGGCAATTATATACTACATAACATTTGATATTTGCTTTGCAAACTATTGTAATGCTGAAAGGAAACATTTTTTGTATATAAGGAACAACTCTTTAATTTACAGCAAATGTTGTATGAAAAATCTAAAAGATTATTATATAATTTTTTTTACGTCATTTGAGCATTTACTTTATTTCAGTATAAATGAAATACATAAGATATAGTAGTGTGTCCGTTACATGACACAAACCTTTTCACATTTTTTGAGCTAAGTATTTTGTTATTTACATTTACTTGTTTTAACTTAACAAATATAAGAAAGGTGCTAGGTTTTCTCTAGAAATATTTGGATTACACTTAGATAATAGAAGAAAAAGAACAATGTTTGTTAATATCACGTTTTGATGTATGTTTATGAGTAAATAAAGAAGGGATGTGTCATTGGTCTGTAAATTACACTGGTACCAAAAGTTTTATTACATCTTTATCTCACTCGTTTACTCAAAACTCTAGCAATTTCGAAACTATTAGTCATTTTGTGGTTGTATTTTTTTTTTTTTGGGGGGGGGGAGTTTGGGGCGATTTCTCTCAGGAGGGTGGTGGTATCCTCACTTACTTAGTTACATAGTTACTTATTAACAAGGATGACAACATCCATAAAAGCGAAGCTCTGAAACGGTAGGACAAACGGACATTAACACTTGTATAATGTCAGAACTGAATAATCAGAATGTAAATGTATAAGAGTCAAAGCGAAATTGTAAGTAAATTTGTTGAAAAACTGCTTGATACAGGATAATATTTATGGACATACTTACATTTTTAGAACTTGATTATAGAGTTGCTTCGCTTATAATATTGCACTTTGTTGTCCCAGGAATCAGTATACAAAAATTCAGACCAATCGGATAATTAGGACACATACAAATTTGTTGTTAAAAATGTAAAAAAAAATCAACATGTTTAAAATGGACGTACGGACATTCTGGTAATGATTATAGAGTTGCTACGCTTTCTAACTCGTACCTAACTTCTACAGGAATCACCATACAAAGTTTGAAATCGATAGGACAATTCTAACATGCCTAAATTAATGAAAAAAGCTATCCGTTACGGACGGACGGACCGACCCTAATTATAGAAAAGCTTCGCTTTTAAAAACAGTATATGAATTTAAAAATTAGAATTATTTATAGCATCGTATTAAAGTTAGCTTTCTGCGGATATTAAATTTAAAAATTTAAAAGTTTAAAACCAGTTTTGTTAGCTCTGAATGGTCGAAGGACCTGGCAAAGAAAACTGATTTTAATTTTATGGTTTTTATTTTAATACTCGTGGAAAATTGTCTGTAATAAGTTGCTATATAGAATTTTTTAGTATGGATTAGAACCGGTTCTAATTCAGCGGATTTTAATTGGTTTTGAAGCCATACTGGAAAAAATATTTTCGGTACTAGGGCATACTGAAACAAGGATGACAACATCCATAAAAGCGAAGCACTTAAACAGTAGGACAAACGGACATTAACACTTATATAGTGTCAGAACTGAATAATCATAATATAAATGTATAAGAGTCAAAGCAAAATTGTAAGTAAAATGTGTTGAAAAACTGCTTGATTCAGGATAATGTTTATGGACATACTTACATTTCTAGGACTTGATTATAGAGTTGCTTTGCTTATTACATTATACTTTGTTGTCCCAGGAATCAATATACCAAAAATTAGATCAATCGGATGATTAGATCACATAAAAATTAGTTGTTAAAAAAATAAAAAAATCAACATGTTTAAAATGGACGTACGGACATTTTGGTGATGATTATAGAGTTGCTACGCTTTCTAAATCGTACCTAACTATTAAAGGAATCACCATGCAAAATTTGAAATCGATAGGACAATTCTAACATGCTTAAATTAACGAAAAAAGCTATCCGTTACGGACGTACGGACGGACCGACCCTAATTATAGAAAAGCTTCGCTTTTAAAAACATTATATCCTGTTTTCTATGAATACAAAAATGTACATAAGATTAAAACCAGTTTTTTTACCCGTGCCTTTGGAATCTCGGGCTAACAAAACTGGTTTAAAATCACATAAAAAAAATGTAAAAAAAATTAAAAATCAACATATTTCAATTGGACGTACAAACTTCCTGTTGCTACGCTTCTTAAATAATACACAGGAATCACCACCTACAGTTTGAAATTGATAGGACAATTCTAAATCGACATAGTGTATGAACAGACGGACGCACAGACCCTTATCATAAACAAATAAGATTATTGAAATTACATCACCAGGCCGGGATTTGACATTATTATTGCATCGTATTATAGACAACTTTCAGTGTAAAGTAAAATCCTTACACTAAAGTAACAGAATGTTTGTTTGTCTGTGTGTCTGTCTGTGTGTATGTATCTTGCTAACCGCTGAACCGATCAAGTTCTCCTTATCAGGGTAGATTCTCATGGTTTCTGGGAAGGTTTATAACTATTTTGGGGGAGGGTACAACCACCTTCCCAAGAGAAATGACAAAAAATCGAAGTTTTAAAAAATATATGGGAGACTTCAACGTAATATAAAGAAAATTATCGTAAAATAAAGAAGTAATGTAGAGACTTTAACAAATATAAACATCTAAAGTGCCACTAGAGGCCTCTAGGGGCGTAGCCGCTAGTAAAAAATATAGGAATTAAAACAAAACTGGAAGGTATTAATTTTATGATTTTATTTTAATATTCATGAAAAAATGTCTGTAATTTGATGCTAAACATGATTCAGTATAGCCGATAAATTGATCCTTAATGATGAAACACAAAATTACCCTATTGTATATTAAAATTAGTGGTTTAAACGTTACACTCTCCTTAGTGAATCAACCAATCAAAATTCAAATCAAAAGTCCCCAAAGTTGTTTAGCCAAAGAATAGGAAAAGTTATTATAAAACATTGGGGACTATTGTAATAAGCCCATTGTCTTATCTCTCGGCTGAGAACCGGTCTTAATCCAGCAGTTAATCGGTTTCAAAGCCATACTGGAAAATGGATTGTAACTTTTTGAAAGAAAACCTTTTTATAGTCAGGGTCAGTCTGTCCGTCAGTACTGGTTAGCTTTTTTCGTTAATTTAGACATGGGATTTTGTTATCTTATTTGTTGGCCCAGAAGCTTTCGGTACTTATATCGAAGTTTTATAATCGCAGGAACCTAAAGGGATATGACAATGGCCGATAAATTAATTTACATCCCCAGTGAACAAAAATTAATAGATTACAATTAGAATTAGAAACGTTTCGAAACTATAGTTTATAAACTTACGGGACTTGTTACACAAACAGCCCAATTTACCATCCCTCCCTGAAAAACGCACGCTCATTGGTCAGTTTGGGTACTTTTTTGTTATTGTCCATTGTCTTATTCCTTACAATTCTTGTTATAAACGAAAATTAAGTTTGAAGTAAAGAAAAAAATCATCTATAAAAGCAATGCTTTAAAACAAAAATATTGGTTCTTTCACTTGAAGTACCTTTTTGAGCAATGGAACCTGAAAATTTTGGGTCGGGTTAGGTTAGGTTATATAAGTAGGGAGGGGGGGGGGGGGGGAGGCATTATTACTTAAAACATTTTTATATGATGCATATCATAGAGCAGTTACAAAGAAGAAGGTGTTATTGGACAGGAAATTATATTTAACCAACTTTATCTTAGTTATCGGCTAAATCATTGGTAGATTAGTTAACAAACTTATTAACTGATGATATTATAATATTTCTTAGTATTAAAATCCAAAAACTTAAGTGCAGGTCAAATAAATAATAAAAATGATGTCTTAATAAGTTTGTATTGACGAAGCCCAATCTGTCCCACTTTTGAGCAAGACGATTCTTATATGACGTCATATAAAAGAAAAAGGGAAGGGGGGGGGAGAAAAATCTCTTGAAAAGAGATGGGAGAAAAGGGAATCGTCTTGCTCAAAAGTGGGACAGATTGGGCTTCGTCGTTTGTATTTAATTGGTCTAATTTAGCAATTAAAAAGGCAAAAAGAAATTTTTTAAAGTCACACCTCTACGGAAAATTCGAGCAAACAATAACTCCCTTTTTACCAGTTTTGTTAGCCAGGGCCTTCGGTCCCCTCAGGTCCAGCAAGTCTGGGATAAATCTTGTAATAATTTTGAAATTTTTATTATTTGATAAATAATCTTTTGCCAGGTAGAAAGGGGACATTAGGCTGTTAATTACATTGATACCCGAAGTTTTATAACAACTTTATCTTATTTGTTTTATTTTTAAGGAGTAATCTTGTTTATTGTCATAAGGGATGTAATACAATTTTTCTCTATTATCGTATCCCTTTAAATGCCTGTCCCTCACAGCTTAAGATCAGGGCTCGGCAGCCGCGTGTAAACCTCAGTGAAATCGTCATATTACAACTTTAATATATAGCTGGAAGTCTTAACCTGTTCCTAAAAACACCATCCTTCTGTTCGATTTTTTGTCACAATAGCAGGTTTAAACTTGAATTGTATTCGAGGCTACTGTACGGCTTCCGAGCCCTTTTTAAAATACAAGTTGTTTCCAGTATGGCTTCGTAACCGAATAATATCCGCTGAAGTAAAACATGTTCTCAATAATACTAAAAAATTATGTATAGCATCTTATTACATATAATTATTCACGAATATTTGAATAAGAATCATAAAATTATTACCAGTTTTGATAGGCCCGACCTTCGGCATCTAGGGTCTAAAAAAACTGGGTTTAATCTTAGATTTTTCATTTTTATATTTTCATGTCCGCTGAAAGCTGCCTATGATACGATGCAATTATATTTATTTATCACTTTATATGCATAGTTTATCTGCTATTGTCCTCTCCCTCCATATTATATTTTAATGTCATCAAATTAACCCTTCTGCAGATAAAATTATTGGTTTAAAAGTTTGGACACTTCTGTTTGTAACCAACCAATCAATGTTCAAGTTTGTTTGTAAAAAATTAATTTAAAGGAGCTTTGTAAAGGGAGGGAGCATTGGACTGAAGATTTTACCACGTTATTTAAACACTATCTCTCATTTGTTGAAGTAAACTTTGGATACTTAAAAAAAATTGATTAGGTTGTACAAAAATCATCCATTTTCATATCCTTTATCAAAAAAAAATCTTTTGGGTCTTCACTTCCGCATATTCTCATATTTGCAATCTTATACTCGCCAAATAACACAATAACATCTATATTAGAGAGAGGTTAATTAGTAAATTTATTTGTGCAGTAATGATGTTAATGGTTTGATTTTTAAAAGCGAAGCTTTTCTATAATTAGGGTCGGTCCGTCCGTACGTCCGTCCATCCGTCCGTCCGTCCGTAACGGATAGCTTTTTTCGTTAATTTAGGCATGTTAGAATCGTCCTATCGATTTCAAATTTTGCATGGTGATTCCTTTAGCAGTTAGGTACGATTTAGAGAGCGTAGCAACTCTATAATCATTACCAAAATGTCCGTACGTTCATTTTAAGCATGTTGATTTTTTTACTTTTTTAACATCAAATTTTTATGTGATCTAATCATCGGATTGATCTGATTTTTGGTATATTGATTCCTGGGACAACAAAGTATAATGTAATAAACGAAGCAACTCTATAATCAAGTCCTAAAAATGTAAGTATGTCCATAAACATTATCCTGTATCAAGCAGTTTTTTAACAAATTAACTTACAATTTTGCTTTGACTCTTATACATTTATATTAGGATTATTCAGTTCTGAAACTATACAAGTGTTAATGTCCGTTTGTCCCTACCGTTACAGTGCTTCGCTTTTATGTATGTTGTCATCCTTGTTTTTTTTTATAAATTATGGAGGAAGTGATGACACGCCATTAGTTCTCATTAAAGAAAGACAAACATTCTATTAAAAAACTTTATACTATACTGATATTAACGCGCAACCATGGCTTAACACGTAGGGCATCCACTCATTGTCGAGGAATTGATGGGATCAAGTCTCGGTTCAACACTGCGTCAAAACTAAGGACGTTAAAAATGGTTCCTACTGCACTGATGCTTTTCAGATGTTCGACATTAATAATTAGAGTAGGGGAAATGCCTTGGACTAAAACACGCAACTCATTACCATGCACAGTTAGGACTTCTAGACAAAGGTCGTGCAAACAAAGAGTTGGTTGTCTATTACATAGGTGTTACATTACTAAATACACTTGGCGATTAAGCATGTTACACTGCAATTAAATAGCGTCACCGAGCCCCAGAGATCATGCTGGTATTAACAAGGACAAGTATGCATAATTATACAATATTGATTTTTAAAAATGTTAAGTATATTCATAAATAGCGCGGCAGTATTAATATCCATAGTAATCTCTCCCCTTGTGATTAAGTATTTTTTTGGTAAATTACTGATTTTAACAAGGGGAATTAGCAACATTATAATAATCTAATTCTAACGAGGACAGTTATATCCATTAGTAGCACAGCAACATTATTTTAATTCTAACAAGGACAGTTATATCTATTAGTAGTACAGCAACATTATTTTATTCTGATTTTAACAAGGACAGGTATATGCATAAGTAGCACAGAAACATTATACCATACTAATTTTATCAAGCATAAGTAGGAAAGCAACAATATACTATTCTAATTTTAACAAAGGATCCCCTCCACCTCTGTTTTCTCTTATTTCCTGTGCCTGAAATATGATTTAACACATAATTTTAGAGTTGAATTTCCTTGAATATTTTTTTTTCTTGGCTCTTATAAAAGATAGACTGCTGAAACTTCTTGTTAACGAGCATAATCAACTATAAAACATCCATTCAGTCCGATTTTTTCCCCAGCTATTTTTATATTTTTCACATTTTCCCCCATATCTTCAATGTTCTTGGTTCTATTTACAAAATAAAATTTCCTGTCATTCTAAGAAAACATCTGTGGTGATCAGACTGCTTTATAGTATATTTTTGTTTATTTTTTACATTTTCTAAATATCTTTGGTGTTATGGTCCGATTTAAAAATTCTTTTTAGATTACAGTATTAAAAATAAATTTTCAAGGAATTTCCAAGCAATTTTAGTGTTTAAAGATGAAAGTACAAGTAGCTTTTTTGATTTTTTACATATTTCCCAATTTTTGGTGTTTTCAGTCCATTTTTCAAAGTTTTTTTTGTAAATAATAGTATCAAAATGATATTTCCTGTTCTTCTGAGAACACTTTAGCATCTACATGATATTAAAATTTTATGAATAACTGAAAAAAGATAAGATTATAATATTTTGTCTATGCCACATAATTTAATATTTTAATTTCTATTATGAGCAATAGAAATCTTTCAAAATTTTCATTTCATAAAAAGGGGTATTTTTATTGGAAAAATATATAATTAGTTACTGGCAACCTAAATTTGTTTTATGAATATATGAATATAATTTTGAATCTAGGTTACATACTTTAATTTCTTAATTTCTAACATGAGCAATGAGTATTGTACATAAAATGTCAGTTTGAAATGCCTAAAAATTTTTTTGTTATTGAAGCTGAAGGCTTCAAATTTAGGGATATTGGGTCTACTTGTGGCAGTCTTTCAGCAGTTATAGCGTTATATTTCTTGCAGGCATCCTTTAAAAGTTTTTAAAAAATGTTATTCCACAGGGTCATTCAAGAGAAATGATTTTTTAAAAACTTAATTAGGCATGGAAAATAAAACAATTGTGTAAAATGATTTGTATATTTGGAAAACCTATCCTCGGACATTTATGTTTCAAATATTTAACAATGATGTTTACAACAAATTATGCCTTATAAACCGGTTTTTGCAAAGGCCTTATTTTTGAAGATGTATGGATTTAAAGATTGGGGAAAAATGCTTACCTTTTTAAAATTCAAATTGCACAGCTTGTATTAATAGTAGAAAAACGTTATACACACCGTTAGAATTGTCATAAACTCTAGTTTTTGAAAATATAAGTACTATTTTTGTGGTATTTGTAGTTTAGGAGCTACATTGAAAAGTGTGAGAAAGGTTGAAAAGTTTTAAGTAAGTTGGAACATTTTAACACGTAGCTCCTGTACTATACATAGCACATGAATGGCTCTTATATATCCAAAAACTAAAGTTTATGACAATTCTAACAGTATGCATAACGTTTTTCTACTATTAAAGCAAGCTGCGCAATTTGAATTTTTAAAATGTGAGCATTTTTTCCATTATATTTAAATCAGAAAATCATCAAAAATAAGGCATTTAGAAAAACCGTTTTAAAAGGCATAATTTGTCACAAAAATGATTTTTAAATATTTGAAACATTTATGTCCCAGAATAGGTTTTCAAAATATACAAAGCATTTTACACAATTGTTAGAAAAACCGTTTTTGTAGGCATAATTTGTCAAAAAAATCATTTTTAAATATTTAAAACATGAATGTCCCAGAATGGGTTTTCCAAATCTATAAAGCATTTTATATAATTTTTTATTTTCCATGCCTAATTTAGTTTTTTTTTTTAAAATCATTTCTCTTGAATGACCCTGTAGTATATAGGTAGTATAAGACTTTTGTTACTTTTCTCTCATTTCAAAGTTTTGATTCTGTAAAATTACCAATTTATCAAGGGTATTATGCATTAGTTATTGTGTAACAGAAAATCAGGTTCAAATTAAAGTTTTAAAAAACTGAAATTCTAGAAAATTGCTGGAGAGAAAAGTTGGCAAGTCTGTAAGATGTAGTTAATGCAATTTAAAGATAAAAATTTTGCCTCAAAGTATATTAGCTTTAAAAAAAAACAATGTAAGGAAAAGCTATACACTTTTAAAAATGGGGTAGTTATTGGGGGTGTAATTTTTTTTATTACCCCAAAGTAATATTTTTAAAATATCATCAACCTTTAATCACTCAATATGTGTAAAGAAGTGCTTATAACTTAGATTTTTAATTACAATTTTGTAAAAAGTTTTGCCAGTAACAAAAAAATTATTTTTACCTCAATTTTGCTTAAAGAATCTTTCATGTTAAGTTACTTTTTCCTTAGTCACTTTTTCAAAACTTTATCAAAACAAAACAAGATTTTTTATAACCTGAATAAAATAAAAAAACATTTCTAAAAATGTTTTGGTGCCTACAGGCAACCCCAAATTCAATTGGGAGGGTAATCACCCCAGTACCCCCCCCCCCCCTTTGGACATCACTGCACTTGTATTATATTTTTGAAATTTTTAAAATGAAAGTCTAACCCTAAATGAAAAATACTATTTAAAATATTTATTTAGTTTATCAATAGCAAAAAGTTATTGGGATATTTTGTGGTCATATTTTCTATATTTAACTAGAATTCATTGTTTCTAAAAATTCATAATCATTCATTGATATTTATGTAAAAAATATTAACTAAAATTTGTTAAGAAGTATTTTATGTATATCATATCATATTCATTATAAATATATGATTTTTTCTTATGAGTTTTTCAGTGGAGAACAGAGCTGAGCAAATCAATCAAAAATATCATTAGAGGACATTAGGATCACTTTAAGGGCAGATTGTCTCAGTCTGTTGTTGGAGTGGTTTTGCTGGACCTTTTATAACACAACATTAAATTAGAAACATCAGATTGATTTATGCTGAAAACTAGTGAGTTTTAAGTAGAAATATAATTTAATTGTATAAATTTCAACCTAATTTTCATCAGTCTAAATTTTGTTAATATTTTACTATATAATTTAATATAATTTTACTTTTAAAAGCTTTTTTATTGATTTTTTAACAGCAATAAGGGGTCTTATAATTCAGTAAGCCATAATTGAGTCAAGATTTTTTTTAAATTCAAGTTTTAATTAATTTTAAAGCAAAAATCCTAGAATTTTACTAAAAAAGCTTTATTGAGACAAGCAATTTTTATCATTATTTACTGGCTAAGTTTTTCCCCTTTTGCTACAAGCTTCTAATTAAGTAAGCAAATGTTTTGGTTAATTTTTTAATTATGTCCTTTGTTTATATTATAAAACCCTTAACTAAACAAGCTATCTTTTTGGTTAATTTATTAATTATTTCCTTCATTATTATTATTGAAAACCTTTACCTAATCAAGCAAGTTTTGTGATTCATTTCTTAATAATATCCTCTATCTTTACTATACAATCCTTACTAGCTAGTTCTGTGATTAATTTCTTACATATGTCCTCCAGTTTTGTCATAGAACACTTATATCTACAAGCCCTTTTTGTCATTAGTTACTAGCCTAATCAAGAAATTAATCACAAAAATTGCTTGTTTAAGTAAGAATTTTGTAGCAAAAATGGATGATATAAGTAGGACATTAATCACAAAAATGGCTTGTTTAAGTAAGGATTTTGTAGCAAAAAGGGAAGATATAAGTAGGACATTAATCACAAAAATGGCTTGTTTAAGTAAGGATTTTGCAGCAAAAATGGAAGATTTAAGTAAGCAATCAACCCCAAAAATGGCTTATTTCAGTAAGGTTTTTGCAACAAAAATGGATGATTTAAGTAAGCAATCAACCCCAAAAATGGCTTATTTCAGTAAGGTTTTTGCAACAAAAATGGATGATTTAAGTAAGCAATCAACCCCAAAAATGGCTTATTTCAGTAAGGTTTTTGCAACAAAAATGGATGATTTAAGTAAGCAATCAACCCCAAAAATGGCTTATTTAAGTAAGGTTTTTGCAACCAAAATGGATGATTGAAGTAAGCAATCAACCCCAAAAATGGCTTATTTAAGTAAGGATTTTGTAGCAAAAATGGATGATTTAAGTAAGCAATCAACCCCAAAAAAGGCTTATTTAAGTAAGGATTTTGCAACCAAAATGGATGATTTAAGTAAGTAATCAACCCCAAAAATGGCTTATTTAAGTAAGGATTTTGTAGCAAAAATGGATGATTTAAGTAAGCAATCAACCCCAAAAATGGCTTACTTAAATCATCCATTTTGGTTGCAAAATCCTTACTTAAATAAGCCATTTTTGGGGTTGATTGCTTACTTAAATCATCCATTTTTGCTACAAAATCCTTACTTAAATAAGCCATTTTTGGGGTTGATTACTTACTTAAATCATCCATTTTTGCTACAAAATCCTTACTTAAATAAGCCATTTTTGGGGTTGATTACTTACTTAAATCATCCATTTTGGTTGCAAAATCCTTACTTAAATAAGCCTTTTTTGGGGTTGATTGCTTACTTAAATCATCCATTTTTGCTACAAAATCCTTACTTAAATAAGCCATTTTTGGTGTTGATTGCTTACTTCAATCATCCATTTTGGTTGCAAAAACCTTACTTAAATAAGCCATTTTTGGGGTTGATTAATTACTTAAATCATCCATTTTGGTTGCAAAATCCTTACTTAAATAAGCCATTTTTGGGGTTGATTGCTTACTTAAATCATCCATTTTTGCTACAAAATCCTTACTTAAATAAGCCATTTTTGGGGTTGATTACTTACTTAAATCATCCATTTTTGCTACAAAATCCTTACTTAAATCATCCATTTTGGTTGCAAAAACCTTACTTAAATAAGCCATTTTTGGGGTTGATTACTTACTTAAATCATCCATTTTGGTTGCAAAATCCTTACTTAAATAAGTAATCAACCCCAAAAATGGCTTATTTAAGTAAGAATTTTGCAACAAAAATGGATGATTTAAGTAATTAATCAACCCCAAAAATGGCTTACTTAAGTAAGGGTTTTGCAGCAAAAATGGAGGATTTAAGTAAGCAATCAACCCCAAAAATGGCTTGTTTAAGTAAGGATTTTGTAGCAAAAATGGAAGATATAAGTAGGACATTAATCACAAAAATTGCTTGTTTAAGTAAGGATTTTGTAGCAAAAATGGAAGATATAAGTAGGACATTAATCACAAAAATGGCTTGTTTAAGTAAGCAATCAACTACAAATATAGCCTAAATGGCTGAGAAGGGATTAAATTTTGAGGAAAAATAATCCGGATTAAAATCTTAATCTGTAAGACATTTACCTCAAAAGCGTCCGATTTTGCTGATTCTTATCAGCCACCCTTATTTTTGGGGTTTTTTAGGGGTTTATAGGGCAATAATAGTTCTTCAAGTAAGCAATTAACCTACGAAAATGGCTCGTTAGTCCGACATGTCCGATTTAAGTAAGCCACTTTTGTTGTAAAGTGCGGACTTTCCCGATGTGAGCACGTCCTACTTAAATCTGACAAAAATGCTTATATAAGCACAAAAAAAGGTAAATTGCTGAGACAGAGATTACTAGGGTTATATCATGATTATATTGTCTTATTTGCGCTTTTTTGTTAAAGGTATTACCAAAAAATTGAAATTAGGGAAAATTGCTTTTTCACACCACATGAATTACACCATTTGACAAATACCAGTGCACGCCTCTGCTATTGTTGTTTAAGTAGATTTGCATATTTCAATCTGATTAATTTATTTAACACTAGCGGCTACGCCCCTAGATGCCTTTAGGGGCACTTGAGGAGAGGAGAGTCGAATTTTATAACCCAATTTATTATTTTAGATTTTAAAAGAAAAAGTAAATACAAATTTTAGGGGAGATTTTTTTTTTGGGGGGGGATTTATTTCTAGGGAAGATTTCTCTTGGGTGGGTGGTGGTACCCTCCGTTAAAATAGGTTTAAACCTTCCCGGGACCTATGAGAAGCTACCCTGTTAAGGAGAACCCGATCGGTTCAATGGTTAGCGAGATCCTTCGGTACAAACACACAGACACACAAACACACACAAACAGACAGACATCCTGTTACTTTAGTATAAGGATGAGAAAATACAAATGATGCACAGGGATCTTCAGGGATAAGACAATGGACAATATATTGATATAAATACAACCCCAGTGATGGTCCACAAAATTGTCCATACTCTAAATTACAATTAGTGGTTGAAACGTTTTGACTCAAATTACTGAAGCAACCAACAAAATTTTATAAAAGTTCCCAAAGTTGTTAAGCTAACGAATAAGGAAAGGTTTAAAACTTTGGGGACCAGTATAATAAACAGCCCAATACCCCCTTCCTTCCTGAATAAAGCGCATCATCAACTTTTTTTGTATGTCTGTCTGTCCCTTCATAACTCATTTTCATAACATCACAACATCAAGGTAGGACAAAGGAATATTAACACTTGTAGAGTGTCAAAAGAATATTAGAAAATAAATTTTTAAGTTGTAACTAAAGAGTATATAAATTTGTTGAAAAATGCGCAAATACAGGAAACTGTTTAAGGACATACAAAAATTTTCTGTCAAAAAGTTATACATCATTCATCATATTTTAAATGGACGTACGGACTTTCCAGCAATGGATATAGAGTTGCTACTTTTACTAAATCGTACCCAACTATTATATAAATACTGACAAGCCTAAATTACCGATAAGGATTATCCATTACGCTCGAACGTACACATACCCTAATTATAGAAAAGCTCGAAAATTATGTTATCATAAAAATTTAGTTTTGATATTCTTTTCAGGTAAGCTTTACATTTGATTTTTGTAGCACAGACCTAGAAGCTAAAGGCGCAGCTGCCATTATATAAATGCTTTTAAACATAAGAAAAACAAAATATTAAAGATGATATAGTAAGGGAAATAAAAAATAATTGATAGAATCATAATGTGAATAAAAAACAGCCAGATTTTATTTACTGAAACAACAAAAAATATTCAAGTTAAAAGAATAATTCACAAATTACAACCCCAACAACGATAAACAAAATTACCCCTTCTATAGATTAAAATTATTGGTGGACAAATTTTGGAATGAGAAGACATGATTAAAAACTTTGGGGACCAGTCCATAGCTTAACATAAGATTACGTTATTTAGAACAAGCGGCTACGCCCCTAGAGGCCTCTAGGGACACTTGAGGAAGGAAAGGTCGATTTTTTTTCAGAGGGGGGGGGGCTAATTTACCCTGTTAAGGAGAATCGATCGGTTCAGCGGTTAGCGAGATCCTTTGGTACAAACACACAGACACACAAACACACAGACATCCTGTTACTTACTTACTTGATACTTGGGATACTTGATGTTGTAATTCTCTGTGTCCCCAGCTAGGGGCCCTGTGAGAATGTCTGATATTCTGTTAAACTCGTAACTGCATCCATTCAACCAACTTTTGCTTGAACTTTTTAACATCTGCTGTGTGTTTGATGTCCGAAGGAATTAGGTTCCAACCCTCCACTACTCTCTCGCAGAAAAAATTCCTTCTAATCTCTAGATTACACCTAGATTTAACTAGGTTTAGAGGTTCAGCTCGAGTTCTAGTTAGATTATTTTCTCTGTTTTGAACAAACTTCAGACCACATTCTACATTTCCAATTTTATTTACAATTTTGTGAACTTGGACCATATCAAACATTTTTCGGCGCTGCTCAAGGGTCCAAAGATTGAGCTCTGTCAATCTGTCTTCATAGGTTCTTGATGTTAGGCCTGAGATCATACCGATAGCTTTCCTTTGCACATTTTCCAGACTCTGTATGTCAAGAATAGACCACGGAGACCACACAGAGCTAGAAAACTCTAAATGTGGCCTTACAAACTGTTTGTATAGCCTCAGAAAAACAACTTTATCTCTAAAGTGAAAACAGCGAGTTATTTGGCCCAACACTGCTCTGGCTCTGCCAACACTTTCCTGAATATGTTGAGAAGGTTTAAGGTTTGAGTGAACACAGACTCCAATATCTCTCTCCTTTTCTACCTTAGATAGTTCAATGCCATTTATAGTGTAATTAAATGACTGATTTCTTCTTCCAATGTGCATTATCTTGCATTTTTTAATGTTGAATTCCATGCTCCAATCTTGGCTCCATTTGTAAAGTCTGTTAAGGCATTCCTGCAGGTTTTCAGCATCCTCCTGAGTCTCAACAATATTAGCAATTTTGGTATCATCAGCAAATTTTCGAATCATATTAATTCCAGCTGTAGCATCATCAATATCATTAATAAATATGATAAACAGAAGTGGACCAAGCACACTTCCCTGTGGCACACCAGAAGTTACTAACTCCACATCAGACTCTTCTCCATTCACTGAAACATATTGTTTACGATTTGTTAACCATTTTTCAATCCATTTTCTGACATTTCCAGACACCCCATGAGCCTGAAGTTTTTGTATTAGCTTGGGATGACTAATCTTGTCAAATGCTTTCGAGAAATCCAGGTAAATGGCATCCAAAGGCTTAGAATTATCCAAAGCTTGGGTTACAAAGTCCAAAAATTCCAATAGGTTGGTCTGACAGGATCTTTCTTTCATAAAACCATGCTGTGTCATTTTCAAGAGATTATTAGTGTACAGATGATCAGTTATTTCCTCTCTAACAATACCTTCAAGCATCTTGCATACACCACTTGTTAAGGAAACTGGACGATGGTTGGTAGGTAACCCTCTGGCACCTTTCTTGAAAATGGCTATAACTTTAGCAAGTTTCCAATCATCCGGCATGTCTCCCGTTTCAATTGAAAGTTGGAAAAGTATCTGTAATGGTTTTATTACACTAGCCTTCAACTGTTTTAGGATATTATTTGTAATCCCATCAGGACCAGGAGATTTTCCAACTTTTAATTCATCAATCTTCTTGGCAACTTTGTCATAAGTAATATTTATATCTCCTATTTCCACTCCAATATTAATGTTATCCATATTTGGTCCAAGTTGTTCATTTTCTTCATGAATAAAAACACTACTAAAATGTTTATTTAACAGGTCAGCCATCTTCTTGTCATCACTCACAATGTTTTTATTTTCATCAAGAAGAGGTCCTATGCCTTTTTTGTCACTCATTTTACTTTTCACATAAGATGTGAACTTTTTCCTGCCAGCATTACCAGTCTGTTTAGATATATTAATCTCTACTCTTCTCTTAGCTCTGTTATGAGCCTTCATTTTTTTATATAACTTTGGCTTTTTATTTTTTAACCTCTTTATATAGCTATTCATCCAAATTGGCTTTTTATTATCACCTTTGCAGACAATTTTCGGCACATTTTTATCAATCACTTTTTGAATACTATCTTTAAATTGTTTCCAACCTTTATGAATATCTCTGTTAATCTCTTCTTCCCAGTTGATTCTGTTCAGCTCATTTTTCATTTTTCCATAGTCTGCTTTATTCCAATCATATCTAACATAATCTTTAATTGCTTCACGTTTCATAAAATGATTGGTATTTATCATCATCATAACATGATCACTATTTCCAAGGGGTCCTAAATTATCAATACTAATAACACTATCATCATTACATAAAACAAGGTCAAGTATATTATTTCGAGAGTGTGTTGGAAAATTTACATATTGACTAAAATTACATTCTAAACATTTATCAAGAAATTCAGCACTTACATTATTACTGCCATCACAGGTTAAATTATTCCAATTGATTTTAGGTAAGTTAAAATCTCCAATAAACATTGTATTTGCAGTTGCATTTTCTATAAGTTTAATTAATTTTTCACTGTTTTCTCTGCTACAATTAGGTGGTCGATAAACTAAAACAATATTAACAAAAGAATTACTAGTTGAAATCTTAAATTTACAATATTGGTTAAAATCATTATTATATTGGTCACTTGGTAAAATATCAAGTCTTTCTCTTGAATAAACTAATAGGCCACCACCTATTCCATTTTGAGTGTCAGATCTGTCTTTTCTGAGTTCTGAAACAATATTAAATCCATTAAGCTTTAAAACATTTTCAGTCACACTAGGTTTACACCATGATTCAGTTACCAGAATGATATCTGGTGGATTGTCACAAATTGTTGCATTTAAGTCATTTACTTTACTTAAAATACTTTGAGCATTAAGGTAAAGTATTTTTAGTCCTCCATCATGTTCTCCTCCTCCTCCTCTGGTGCCTCCCTCTCTACCATCTCCTCTTCCCCTTCCTCCTCCACCTCTGAAGGTCTCGTTCTTTTTTTCTCCTTTCCTGCTTCTGGAGTCAGCTGTCTTTTCTGACCTCCTCTCCCCCTGCCCCTTGTTGGGCCTCTCTCGTTGCTCCTCCCTATTGCTGGGCTCCTCCCACTGGCTGCGCCTCTCCCTCTGGCTGTGCTCCTCCCCCTTTCAGGGCCCCTCCCTCTTTCGTTGAAGGTTCCCCTTCCTCTGACTCCTCCCCTCCTTGTTGCATCTTGCCATATTCTCCTCAATATTAATCTTTTTTCTCCTCTCATTCCCACTACTTTCCACTCGGAGTTTAAAGCAGCTTCTTCATCTAGTTCAGCATTTCTTCTCATGGCTTCTTTTCCAAGTTCTAGCTCTTCATCTCTCTGCTGCTTAGTTAAGTCAGGGGCAATATATATTTCTTCATAATCATAATTGTCTTTCAAGCCACGGGAATTCATAATCAGCTCCTTCTTCTTTTCAGCATCCTTAAACCCTAAAAGTATAGGCCTAGCAGCGTCACTTGTGTTTAAATCACCTAGTCTTTTAATGAACTTAATATCATTGTCAGCAACTCTCACATTCACAGCATATGCTATGTCTACAGCCCATTCTATATCATGTGCTTTCTTCTCCTTGCCAGATTCAAGGTCAACTGGTTCAGGTACACCATAAATGAGGACATTACACTTTTTTTCATCCCTCTCTCTCAGCTCGCTAAAAACATCATTTTTAACAACTTTAGAAGTATTACAGATTTTTTTGTCCAACTTAGTATAGTTCTCTTTACAAACTGTTACCTCCTTCTTCAAATCATCCTGCTCAGTTTGAAGAGATTTAACGCTTTTTTTGATATCCATAATATCTTTGTTGAGTGCTTTAACTTTATTGTTAAGAACTTTAGCAACTTTTTTACAGTGAGTACATGTCCATGAAATAGAGTTACCTTCGCTGCTTTCATCAATTAAGTACTTGAGAAGATCGTTGCTAATGCCAGAACACGTTGGATGTGTGTACTCCTCACATACTTGACACATTACACTGGTATCCTTCCGTTTTAGAGCCTCCTTGCAACCAAGACAGAAATATTTTCCCTTTTCTGCCATCTTGGACACAGCTAATTTTGTTTGATTCAACAATCCACAAACTTCTCCAACATAAACATAAAATATATTCTACTCTCTCCCCTACCCTACCGAGATGTGATAGGTACGGGGCACCCTCGCGGATGTGTAAGAGAGAATATATATACAAATCACAATAATATAATTACAAAATATTACAGAGCTTGGGTGTCCGATTTTTTTGGTTTTATGTTTTTTTTCTCTTTATATAAACTTTGTTCTTTACTTTTACTTTAGATCTTTTTTTTGTTCTTTTTCTTTTTATTTAGATCTTTCTTCTTTAACTTTTTTTTTGGGGATCATTTATGTGATCATCTTTTTTTCTATTTTTTTTTTAACTGTATCTTTTTTTTATATAAAATTAAACCGGACAATCTTTTTATTGCTACAAATGCAATACTCTGTAATATTAGGTTTTAGGTGTTAGTCAGGAATACATATATCCTGTGATTAGGTTATTTGATGTTAGTCTTATTAGTAGGTAATCATTAATCTTTCAACTTAATTATAATTTCCGAAATATCAAGTTCACTAATATAATCTTAATTATAATTATCCTGGGTATTATAGTACAGGAGGGTTATTTATTCCGCCTCAACTGTTTCTCCAACTCAAAAACTCAACATTTTTCCGGCAGCCGCCGGGGAAGACATTTTTATCTCTTGTAGAAGTGAATCAAGCAATATTAGCTCGGTCGTTTTAGTATAAGGATATCTTAAGACTGCAACCGTTCTTGATTTATCGAACTTTCATAAAGAAAAAGAAATCTCTTTTATTTTGTTGAAGCGGTTAACTTTTTTTACACCAAAATTCCAAAAAGTCTTTTTACTGTTGTAGAGATCTTACTGGAAATTAATACACACATCCTTCTACTTTGATTATCTATATTGTATGAACACTACATAAGGTATAAATGATCATTATTTGACACAAAAATAACTTTAACAACCTTTCTTGTTATCTTTATAACAATTTATATCATAGGGAGGGAGAGAACAATAGTAGTCATATAAATCCACAACCCTTTCTTCTTCTATACTAATTTATTACCATTTAACATATAGATTTAGAAGTAATCATGAAAATTTTCTTTATGTTTGTCTGCTAAGATCTCGTAAATTGCTAAAAAGTTCTTAACAAAATGTTATAGATGTTTTTATTGATTAGGACAATTTTTGTACACCAGATAACCCCCCCAACCAAAAAAACATGTAAGTTAAATCATCAACACAACCTCTAGAGGCAGCGTTGATAGTTGTTACAAAAATTTAGCAATTGTCTAATAATAGAACAAGGATGACAACATCCATGAAAGCGAAGCTCTGAAACGGTAGGACAAACGGACATTAACACTTGTATAATGTCAGAAATGAATAATCAGAATGCGGATGTATAAGAGTCAAAGCAAAATTGTAAGTAAATTTGTTGAAAAACTGCTTGATACAGGATAATGATTATGGACATACTTAAATTTTTAGGACTTGATTATAATATTGTAATTTGTTGTCCCGGGAATCAGTATACCAAAAATCAGACCAATCGGATAATTAGGTCACATACAAATTTGTTGTTAAAAGTGTAAAAATATCAAGATGTAATTCTGGTAATGATTATAGAGTTGCTACGCTTTCTAACTCGTACCTAACTATTACAGGAATCACCATGCAAAGTTTGAAATCGATAGGACAATTCTAACATGTCTAAATTAACGAAAAAAGCTATTCGTGACGGACGGACGTACGGACGGACCTACCCTAATTATAGAAAAGCTTCGCTTTTAAAAATGTAAAATTACTGAAATTATGATACATTTATTTTTACAATTATTCTACTTATTATATTAATATTTTATACATAATCATTATAGGTAAATAATATGCAGATATGTTTATTTATCATATAAAAACTAGCAGGGCTCGTCATAGATATGATAGATTAAAAAAATATATACATATGTATAAGAACATGTTAACTCTGTTGTTACGTTGATACCAGCCTAAAAAAAAAAAATTATACTTTTTTAATGAAAATGTTGGAAAGCTTATTGTTCCCAATTTTCAAAATGGTAACTTTGATTTTTGTACTATTCTTATTTAAGCAAAAATATAACAAAGCTACTAAAAATTGTAGGTTTATTTTTAAGTTCTGGATAATTGTATATTTATTTTATATATTTTATCTCATTTATTGGATGCAATTATTATAAAAATTGTTTAGAATTGATAATTATTCTTGTTTTAAACTCTTACCTCAGACAATTCATTCCATAAATATTCAGATTACATTATTTTTTGACTCCAGCCTCTTTAAAACTATAATTAAAATGCTTATGTATAGAATAAAAGTTTTAAAGGCGAAGCTTTTCTATAATTATGATTGATCCATATGTACGTAGGTCCGACCGTAACGGTTAGCTTTTTTTTGCTAATATTGATATCTTAGAGTTTTTCTATCAATTTAAAACCTTGCAAGATGATTCCTTTAACAGTTAGGTATGAATTTTGAAGCGTAGCAACCAGAAATTCCGAATATCCCTTTAAAACATGCCGATTCTTTAGCTTTTTGAAACAAATATTTATATGATAAATTATCATATTCATCTGATTTTGGAATACTGATTCCTAGGACATCAAGGTACAATGTTGTAAGCAAAGCATCTCTATAATCATGTCCTAAAAATGTAAGTATGTCATTAAACAGTATACTGTATTAGGCAGTTTTGCATCAAATTTACTTACTATTTTGTTTAGACTTGTTTAATTTTATATTCTGCTTATTCAGTTTTAGCACTCTACAAGTGTTAATGTTCATTTGTCCTACAGTTTCAGAGCTTTGCTTTTATGGATGTTGCCATCCTTGTGAGAGAAAAATTGACAATTTCCCTTCAACCGACGACGGTGGCGGGTGGACCATAAATGGAATTTTTTTATTTTATGAAAGGTAGGGTTCAGGGTAAAGAGAGGAGAGATCTGAAGTTTTATGGTTGATTCAAACTAGCAGTGTCCAATCTGTTCCACCAATAATTTTATAAAGGGTTTATATCAATTTATTGTCCATAGTTTATCCCTTAAAATCTGTGTGTTTACCTGCCTAGAAAGTTGAACTTCTTGTTTGTCTCAGGATATTGTTCATAACTCCTCTTGCCTGCGCACAATGATTCAGTTTAGTAATTATACTACATCCAAACTTTTAAAAAAAGTATGGGGTGGTACTAGTTCTATATATGGTTGAATCAGGGAAACTGGAAGGGGACTTTGACTGAAAATTACACTGGTATAAAAACATTCAAAGTCATAAGCATTCATAAATGTGGTATATTAGATGTGTCTATGTGGTAAGGAGCTGTGGCGGACAGCCCCTCACCGGACGTTTGTTCTAATAATAGAGCGGGTGTATAAAAATATCATACACTTTTTTCACCCCCTAAACCTACATCCTGATAAAAATCCTGTGCATGCCACTGTTTTGAAGAAATATTTTGTTGTTGAAATTTCAGATTAAATTGTAACATAAATCATTCCTTTGTTTGTCTGAGAAAAATGTTCCTCTTGTATAATTCGTCTGTGGTTTCTGGTTTGAAAAAACTTCTCTTGTTTGTTTCCTCTATGTTCAAATTTCTTGTCTAAAAGCAAATAAAAAAGGAAAAAAGTAGTAATTTTTGTTTGTTTGTTAAGAATACGCTAACCATTAAACCAATTATTTTTTAGGTAAGCTTCATATTTCACCTTATATGGTTTTCAGCTATTTTTCTACCCTTTCCTCCACAACTCCTATCTTAAGTTCCCATGTAAATGGAGTAAGTCGCTCAATGTGACGTCAAAAAAATGAGAGAGAAGATAGGAGAAGTTGTGAAAGAAACCCCTTTAAAAAGAGATGGATAATCACTCATTTATATGACGTCACATGTCCATTTACGTTCCCATTGGCGAAGCCACTACTTTAGTGATTACTATTATAGAACCTGTAGCGTAGCCTTTGAACAAAATTATTAGTTGCAACTAATTTTATGAAACAAAATTTGTTATCTATCTTAATTAACAGAAGAGAAAAACACTGTAAAGAATATTGATGTTAGTAACAATTATAATAAATTGAATGAACCTGGCGTAGGAAGGGATTTCTTTTTATTTTGACATTGTTGTAATAATCATTCATCATGCCAGTGTCTTCATTTCCATATTTTGATCTTGTCTGTCGCAAAAATGCATATCTTGGTCCTGTATACCTAAAAATTTGTTGGTCTGTGTGTTAATAGTTTTAAAAATCTTCTGAAATTTTTAATAAAGGGAGTAAAATTTAGAATAAATGCTCCACATTTTTACATTATTGAAGGACTCATGCTGTGATGTCAGAAATTTGGTATTGTTAAGTATATTCACAGTTCAATATTTTTATCATTAAATAAGCATGAATTGCAAAGTTATGGGCATTCTATTAGAGTAAAACACTAGAGGGGAAAGGGGTTAAATAACTGGATATCCCCATCCCAAGGACCTTGTGCCGACTCTCAATTAGGTCTTTGAAAATCAACCAATAGTGTCGGGAATATTAACACAGCAAAGTAGCAGACAAAATTTGCTAGCAGACGAAAAAGGTCCTTGGAATAGGGGGGCAGATCTGTTATTTGGACAGAAAAATAAGGTTTTATTGAACCTAGTAAAAGTGGCTGACTCAGATTATGACGCCAGAAAAAAATAACCAATGAGAGGCCACTATAAATTTTACCATTGGTCAATTAGAGTGTATACTGGCCTCTCATTGGTTAATTTTTTTCTGACGTCATAATCTGAGTCAGCCACTGTTACTGGGTTCGTTTTATTGCAAAACAGCAAAGCGACAGTTTTTTTTAACACCATAAATAGTTATAGAGTAGCTCAACAATAATTTACCTAGAAATAAGTTGGTCCACAGGTTCAATATAGACAACGTCCATAGCATCTTTCATTGGTTCTTATAGCAAGTTTATTTACGTAGGCCGGGAAGGCAATTCTAAATTAAAACCTAAATATTTTCATTCAAACTTTCCAAAAAAAGTTTTGAAGATAAATTGTCTCTAAGAAGTTTTATAATATATAATTTTCAGCTTTTCAGTATGTAATCCTCATATAAAAGTATCATGATGTTCGTGAGGTTTTCTGTCTGTTTGTACCAAAGGATCTTGCTAACCGATGAACCGATATGGTTTTCCTTTACAACGTAGCTTCTTTTAGATCCTGGGAAGGGTTATAACTATTTTGGGGGAGGACACCACAACCCACCCAACAGAGAAAAAATTCCAACCTTATTTTTTTTACTTTTTCTTTTTAAAACTAAAATTTAATAAGGGGTGTCAAACCCCTCCCCCCACCACCACCACAGGTGCCCTGAGAGGCCTCTAGAGGCATAACGACTAGTAATTAAATATTATGAGATAAATTTTCCTCCTTGGAAATAAATTAGTTTTCCCTTCTGAATAAATAAATACCCTGGCGTAATCTGGCTAACTCGTCAAGAGGACTAATTCAAAACAAAAAGATGGTCAATCATTAAAGCGAGGCCTCTGTGCATTTAGAGTGTGTCCGTCCTTACATCTTTAATAAATATCTCTGATGAAAAAAAAATAGGCATGTTAAAATAGTCCTGTAGATTTAAAATCTAAGATTTAAATGTACAATGCAGCGGTTTAAATTCAAAGTGTAGCTCTATTATCATAAGCATCAAAATGTTACTTTAAACAAGTGTTTTTTTATTATTTACAATATTAAACATTGTGTATCGTTTGGTCATAATATTTTCTGACTTTCCGTGAAGAAAGAATAAAAGAAACTTATTGACAGGAAGTTTGTAAGACGAATTTTGGAATTTGTCGTTAAAATAAACCAATCACGTCTCTCCTTGTCAAAATATAATGTATTTGATATTTTTTGACAAAGGAGACACATGATTTGGTAATCTCTGAGGAAAATTATAATTTTTGAAATTCAAAGTTTAGTCATTTCTTCATGGAGTAAAATATATCAAAATTAAATGTCTATATAAGCCGTTTTATGGATAAAAATGCGCTAAGATGCAGGGATTAAGGGATATGACAACGGACAATGAATTAATGGTTATTTCTCGCATCGTATTATAAACAGCTTTCCGCGGATATAGAAGGTGCATTATTTGCCAAATGTACCACTTTTCTGCACTACCTCTCCGATTTTGTTAATACTCTATATTTTGGTCCGTTGGGTCATTCAAGGATGCTGGATGGCCAAAAAAAAGTTTCAGAGTCCCTGGATGTCTAGATATCTAGCTATCTATGAAGTTAGGTAACAAAAATGTAAAAAACACCCATTTTTTCACAATTTTATAAATTAATTTTTTCATCAATCTTACATCCAATCTATACATTTTATGCACCAAAATGATCGTTTATTCATGTAAAAAGCGCACATAATGTTATTTTGGCCAAAACTCTAATTTTACAGGGTGTCCAACAAAAAGTGTATTTTGGATATCTAGCGTAATACCCAAAATACCTGTCCGAAAAAAATCATTTTTTTGGCTTAAATCCTGTGTTTTATCTGTGTGCATATGTGGTATATAACGGTTCGGACCACCCGGGACTATAAGGTTGTCAAATTTCACTTTAGGACACCCTGTAAATGTGATTTTTGCGTCTGTAGAGCTAAAACTTGGTCCAAATTGGCTATTTTTTTCAAATTACTCTAATATGTGTCTTAGTATGATTGGCCATAGTGTTTTCTGACCAGATTAATATTTTCATATTTTTTGGACACCCTGTATTTTCAAAAAAAGAGAAAAAAAAATTTAGTTTTTTTTTAAATTTTTTTTCTATTTTTAAGTTACTTAAAACTGTCATATAGATACAGATTTTGACTAATAACAATAATATTTGCCTATTTTACAATTTTTTACACTTTTGGGACACCCTGTGCATGTTTTTGAAAAATGATGGTTTTTGCCCATTTTTTGGGGGAAGGAGTTGTTTTAGGGCCATAGACTATTTCTTCATTTTTGTAGAACTTTTCAAGACACATCATTTGTTATTTATGCAAAAACCGAACCGTTTTGCCGTTATTCAACGCCAAAGGCGGAATTTTTTTACGTTTTTGCCGTTCCGGAGGTTCTAATGGGCATTTGTGGTAAGAAGACGTTGATTTATCAAGATAACTGTGAAATACTTTTATTTAGGCATTTTAATTTACTAAATTTCAGGTGAAGTACATTTTTTTGTATATCCAACCGATTTTCGTCGAGATGGATTTCATTTGTTAAAACAAGAAAATGAAGTGAATATAACATAAATAATTGCTATAACATAAGTGATAAAAGAAACACAAATCATGTGCATTTGAAATTCCTTTTGACAAAAATCGGTTGGATATACAAAAAAATTTACTTCACATGAAATTTAGTAAATTAAAATGCCTAAATAAAAGTATTTCACAGTTATCTTGATAAATCAACATCTTCTTACCACAAATGCCCATTAGAACCTCCGGAACGGCAAAACGTAAAAAAATTCCGCCTTTGGCGTTGAATAACGGCAAAACGGTTCGGTTTTTGCGGTTTTTGCATAAAAAACAAATGATGTGTCTTGAAAAGTTCTACAAAAATAAAGAAATAGTCTATGGCCCTAAAACGACTCCTTCCCCCTAAAAATGGGCAAAAACCATCACTTTTCAAAAACATGCACAGGGTGTCCCAAAAGTGTAAAAAATTGTAAAATAGGCAAATATTATTGTTATTAGTCAAAATCTGTATCTATATGACAGTTTTAAGTAACTTAAAAATAGAAAAAAAATTTAAAAAAAAAACAAAATTTTTTTTTCTCTTTTTTTGAAAATACAGGGTGTCCCAAAAATATGAAAATATTAATCTGGTCAGAAAACACTATGGCCAAACATACTAAGACACTTATTAGAGTAATTTGAAAAAAATAGCCAATTTGGACCAAGTTTTAGCTCTACAGACGCAAAAATCACATTTACAGGGTGTCCCAAAGTGAAATTTGACAACCTTATAGTCCCGGATGGTCCAAACCGTTATATACCACATATGCACACAGATAAAACACAGGATTTAAGCCAAAAAAAAATGATTTTTTTCAGACAGGTATTTTGGGTATTACGCTAGATATCCAAAATACACTTTTTGTTGGACACCCTGTAAAATTAGAGTTTTGGCCAAAATAGCATTATGTGCGCTTTTTACATGAATAAACGATCATTTTGGTGTATAAAATGTATAGATTGGATGTAAGATTGATGAAAAAATTAATTTATAAAATTGTGAAAAAATGGGTGTTTTTTACATTTTTTTTACCTAACTTCATAGATAGCTAGATATCTAGACATCCAGGGACTCTGAAACTTTTTTTTGGCCATCCAGCATCCTTGAATGACCCAACGGACCAAAATATAGAGTATTAACAAAATCGGAGAGGTAGTGCAGAAAAGTGGTACATTTGGCAAATAATGCACCAGAAGGTACAATTAGGAGATTGAAACTAGTTTTTTTAGCCCCGACGTGCCGAAGGCTATAGATCAATTTATTTACTATGTTTCTCTCCCATCCCTGGCCTAAATATACTATTGCAGTGGTTCTAAGGTTGTAAATTTAAACAAATATGCCATCTTTTCTTTCCTTAATACAATTCTCTTAGAGGCCTGCTTGGAATCTTCATCTAAAATAAAATGAGATTAATTATGTCCTATAGTAGCGCAGCTATAAATAGCAAGTTAACTTGTATCTTAGTAGCTTAATAGCCAATACTTTTTAAAAAGTGAAGCTTTTCTACAATTCGGGCCTGTCTGAAGGTCTATTCATTCACAACAGATAGCTTATATTTAGGCATATTAGAATTGTTCTGAATTGTTATAAAAAAACTTTTTACCAAGAATAAGGTATAATAGATTTAAGAAAACTACAAAAAAAAATTTAAATTGCACCACTAAAAATGACATACCTTGATCAAGAAATCTACAGATGAGTAACCTCACTGAGTTTGGTAGTGGTACCTTTGTACATAGTTTCCTTAAAAATATTTTTTTTGTATTATTGAACCTTCATATAGCCTTTTATACTATCTATCCTACATCCTATAATATAAAGTTAAGGCTTTTGTCCTAGGATAAATATCTCGAAAAATGCTTGTTCGAATAGATTGAAATTTTCAGGGAAGCTTTATAAATGTCCTAAAGTGATATCTCCCATCCTCCCCTAAGGGCTAGGGGCGAAGCAACTAGTATTCTATATTTTAGCTAACTATCTAATATTTACATTGGTAAATCGAGATTAACCTATCTATTTACCTGTATGTTAGTATCATCTGTATAGCGGATACATATATGGGGCACTTGAGGAGGGGCGAGTTGAATTCGATAATCCAATTTTTTATTTTAGATTCATAAAGGAAAAGTAAAAAAATTGTTTTAGTTAAAAAAAGTAAAATTTTTTATATTTTTTTTTGTGGATGTGGGGGGTAATTTTTTTCTAGTTGCCATTTTTCTTGGGAGGGTGGTGGTACCCTCTCCCAAAATAGTAATAAACCTTCCCAGGAGAACCATATCGATTCAGCGTTTAGCAAGATCCTTAGGTACAGACAGAAAAACAGATAGACATCCTGTAACTTCATTATGAGGATGTCTATCGTTTTGATCTCCCATCTAATTACCTAATTGCTTGACTTTGATACTGAGAAACATCTGTATAAACTTGATTGTTGCAATCAGCTGATCCAAAACCATTCTCAGAACATTTATTACTGAACAATATCATAAAGGGATTAGTAGCTTTCACAAAATTCCATGAGTAAGATTCCAGTCAAATGCGCTTATTAGGTCAAACTGTTTTCAAATATGCTTTTACTATGCGTTTGGTCAACATTAAGGACAGTTAGACTTAATAAGCGCATGTGTCTGGACGCTTGCTCACAATTTAACGGAATATTGCAAAAGCTACTATTCCCTTTTTGCCTAGATTACAATTATTTCCAAAATTAAAGACCCCTCAAAACTTACACACTTAACTGAGGTAATTCCAAAATAATGGAATGACAGTTTTATTTTTAATTTATTGCTAATATAACATTCATTTTAAATAGAAGAAATTTCCAAACTGTATTACATAAGTGATTAGTTGCTTTGCTCCTCAAGGAAATACCTGAATTGTTTTTTAGAAAAGGATGTCCCATTTTCCTTGAAAATACCTGCGTATTAACAGTAATTTTTTCACCACAAAGAAGAGCCAATGGTTAGCGAAAATTTAAGCTTTAGCTAAACAGACAGACAGGTATTGTTCTACTTTAAATAATATACTAGCGTCTACGCCCCTAAAAGCCTCTAGGGGAACTTAAGTTGACCTCATCCCATATTAAATTTGAGTTTCAAAAGAGTAAAAAAATATCTTTTTTTTTTGGGGGGGGGTGAAGACACACTCCTCAAAAATAGTTTAAAACCTTCCCAGGACCTATGAGAAGCTTCACTGTAAACGAGAACAATTTGCGAGATCCTCCAGGACAGACAAAAACGCCTACTACTTTATATAACAGGATAAAAAAAGGAATAGGGAAGAACTAACATGCACATCGAAATACTAAAGAATACCTTCGAACATTGAATTTTCCATCATCTTCACTCAGAAAACTTAAATCCTTTAAATAAAAAAAAGTTATAAAATGATTGTTAAAGTTTTTATAAGTTGATATACATTTTTTACAGTATAGCAATAACAAGATAATACCTTAGAAAAAGTGAGAGCTGTAAGATTAACTGCACACCAAATTAGAATCTAAAAAAATGTATACATTGAAAAGATATCATTTAACCGCCCCCTCCCCATTCCTCAGTCTTTTTTCATACCTAAAGAAACACTATTGTATAAACACACTTATACTTACCAAAATGATTAATATAAAATGAAACTTTTCAAATATTAAAGAAAATTAAAAACCAGTATTAACAAATGTCCAAAATACTGAAAAAGCACTACAAAATTTTAATATCAATTAGTCTGAAACAAGTTTTCAAATTGACGAAATCCCTAGTACAGTATGTTTGTTTGTTACAATATATTTTGGTCAATTGGTAATCCTATTTTCCAATTTCATTCAACTGTAACTAAACAAAGTGTCTAAAGATCAGCCATGTGACGTCATAATAATGAGGAATTATCCATCTCTTTTTTAAGGGTTTTCTTTCCCATTTCTTCTCTCATCTCCCTCATTTTTATGACGTCACATGGCTGATTTTTGATACACTTTGTCCAGTTACCCTTCTAATGCCTAAACGTTTCACTTTATTTCTAATTATTTTGATACTTATTACTTACTCAATACTCATACAATCATTGATACATTTGCCAATGGTAAACAATTTAGTTTTATTTAGCTACTTTTGGTGATTTGTCCTTTTTAGATTTTAAATTGTCAAAAAGATCACCTTGTGTCTCATGATATAGTGAAAGAATGAAAAGCTTTTCCAGCTAATTTCTTATTTATATCAAAATTTGTTCCTCTAATTCGATTATTCATCTTTTTAGGGTGAATAAAAAATTTTAATTTTGTAAAGGTTATCTATCAATATTATTATCCATTCTAGGAAAATATGTATTTGTATATTTTTTTTTGTAACCATAGCACTAAAATCAAAATATTTAACTTACACTTGTTTAATGTGATAGTTTAAAATGATTCTTAAAACACCTTGTAAAACCACAATTCTGTTTAAAGAAAAACTAATAATGAAATTGATCTATAAATATTTTCTTTCCTATTCATTTGAATAAACAAAATTTTATGTTAATTTATGCCAAAAATATCTAAATTCCGTGTTTGTGTGGTAACCGCCTCGGTTAAATGGCCGTTACCCAAGTTCAAATGACTACGGCAGTGCGGACAGACGTGGACACGTATAATTATAGAGAAGCTGGGCTTCTCTAGCTATCACTAAATAACAAACAAAGTCTATTCAGATATTACTTTATTCAGGGTCCAGAGGTTACTAATTTATAATACAACAAATAATAAATACACAGATTGGAATAAATAATACTAAAGCAAAATCAATATAACTATATATACATTAATCAAAATGGGCAACAATGATCCCCCATCCCTGGAAGGGGTGGGGGAACTAAACAATGCAGCTTAGCCATAATACGGCTGTCAAAATATATCATTAATTTTAAAGCATAGGGAGGGGTCAGGCTGACCCCTTCCCCGGTACTCGGGGGAGGGCCCTCGGCCCTTCTCCGAACCAAGGTCAGGGTTGCCACATAACATGGCTCAGGGTCGCCAAATACCACAACTCTCCCCTCGGAAGGCTGGGAGGGGGGTTTTTCCCACCAGACTTCCGACAGTGGTTGAGGCCTTCGGCCCGCTCATTATGGGACTGTTATTTACAAGGGTTAACAATTCAATGGAATCCTAGTGGTGCTTTTTAGAGTTGATGGGCCCCCAACGTGGGGTAGAAGGTAGAGGCTGGCTTTTGTTGGGCACGTAGCTCGGTGCCAGCGGGTGTCAGGCCACCATGGGGCGCGGCCGCTGCGGGGCCGGTCAGCAACGGGGCGTTCTGGTTGGCTGTGGCAGCGGCTGGAGCACTGGCCACAAGGTTGACTGTCTGGGCGGCAGCCTGGCCTACCGAGGGGCCGCGGGGCTTTCCGGAGTGCGGCCCAGGCTTGCCTAGGCGGACATTCCCACTATTGGCTGACTTCATAGACACCATTTCCTCGGCTGCTTCCCGGCCAATAGGAATGGCATCCCAGTCCACTGAAAAGTCCGGGGACTTGGCATGGTTGGCCTTGGCCCTGGCCAAGGCCTTGCGATACAAGGTTGGGTGATACAGGAATACTTGCGACATCGCGTTCAGGGCGGCACGTACACCTCCTTGTGCTGCTGCCAGGGAGATGATGGTTAAGTCTCCCAGTAGCTTGAGAATCAACAGCAACAAACACAGTATGGCTGCGCCATCTCCCCACTCGTGAATGGCTTGTCTAAATCCAGCCCAGACATCCAGGGTTTCCTCCCCTTCCTCCACCAGTCGGTCAATATTATAGGAAACTATGCCATGGTCTCCGGTGGCTGAACAGCTTCCCTGCTGGACGCAGGAGCCATAAGACAGGCCGGTCAGCATGGCGGCCTTATACGCCGGAAACGATAGTAGCTGCTGCCAATCATTCAGCTCGGCCTTGGAATACAACCCTCCCGAGCTAAAGTCATCCAAGGGCTCGGTCAGCAGTTGTTTGGGTGTATCCAGCGGGGGCGGCCTCTTCTTAGGGGCTGGAGTTAGCTCTATCCACCCTTCCTCGGCGTGTACAGTTAGGGGGTAGGTGGAGGAGCAGGGAATCTTGGTGGCGTAACCGCTATACACCTTTGTCACGGCATCTACAAATCCTGTGGGCTCCACCGGCACCTTGTCCCAGCATTCATTGCTCTCCCTTACCACGTATTTATTACGCTGGCAGGTAAGCTGGAGCAATACATCTCCCCTCAAGATAGAGAACGTGCTCCCCTGGACACGCACCGGATGGGCCGGGTCTAGCTGCTGGAGCTTCCAGCAGTTGGCCGCCACCTCTTCTGCTGCTGCGCTTCGCATCCGAGTCTCCAGGGTAAATCCGATGTAGGCCGCGTGTATCTGGGCCTGGAGGGGGACATCCACGTCCCTAGCCAATACTCTGGGCAACGCTGCCGCGGCCGGGTTGGCTGCCACGAACAATGCTGGGTGGTTGGTGGCATGGGCTTCAAAGTCGCAGTTCACTATCGAGGTGGGGGTAGTCATGTTAATAAAGAATTGCGCCTGATGGTCAACCAGGAATGCATCCATCACCAGGCTGGGCTGGAGGCTGCGGATCAGCCTCAAGGGGCAATCTCTCCCCAGGTGGTCCCACACGTACGTGGCCTCTCCGGTGACACAGGACAGCTCGGACTGGGGACACGCCAGGGTCAGGTGGTCGGACTGGGACTCCACCCGTCCGTTCTCGACTACGTAGGTCTCCTCCTTGACCAGCAGCCGTCGCTCCTGGAGCACTAACTCATTGCGGTACAGTTGGCCTTCAAAATGGACGTCCTCCCCTTCACAACCCACCCCCTCAGGGCTGTTGACCAGTGCTCCCACCATATCAAGGGTGAAGAACAGGGGGTGGTTCAGCTGGAACGTCAATGGCTTGGTCTTGCCTGGCAGGGTGTAGACTCGGCTCCGGGCCAGGTCCCGGCAAGTCTCTGGGTCAATCTTGGTTGGCCGCATGAGGGTGGGGACCGACGTCACCTTCAGGTGGCCCCAGACTCCACACCTGAATGTCCACTGGGACACTGTGAGTTGACAGCTATACTCCGTGGTCTCCCGGATCTTAACTTGTTGCAGGATATGTACCTCATGGCCCAGAGGCACCTCCTGGTGTAGCGGCTCTTTGCTACACATCTGCTCTTTGTTGAAGGCGGTGACATGGGTGGGGTTGGCACAGTCCCACCCTACTAAGACATAGCTGGCCGTAGGCCACACAGCTGCTAGCAATAGGCCCCACAGAACCATCCACCAATGGGAAAACCTGCCAGACAGCCACCATCCTCGTGCGCGCATCTGGGGGTTCTCGGCTCTGGCCACAACGGCTTCCTGGGAAGGAGGACTGCTTGTCTGCTCCTGGCTAGATATAAATTTCCATTGAGTGTTATCCTTAGACGCCCGGGGCTTCCCGATACCCTCCCCAATGACGGACTGACAGGCGACTGGTGCCTGTCTGGGCGTCGGCTCCCCTAGCCTCAAGGTGGCCCTTCCCTCATCCATGGCATGCCCAGTGGCATGGGGCTCTAGTGCGTGTGGCACAGGCTCGCCCTGCATTACATCCCTCCCCTGCCCTAGGAACTCAGGTGCATGTGGCACAGACAAGTCCTGATACCCCCAAATCTCAATCTCCCCAGCCTCTAGTGCGGGGGGCACAGGCAAGGCTGGGGGGTTACAATATTTTGGGTACAATGTATTGGTCGATTTTAACTTATCCTGGCTCGGTTGAGGGGGCTGGACAGCTGGACGCAGTTGAGGGACAGCTGGACTCTCCCTGCTGGCTGGGGGCTCGGGCTGACTGGGGGTGACGGGTGTCACCCCTTCCTCTGGGGCTGCGGGCTCGTTCCAGGATCCAGGTCTCTCGGTGGCGGCGACGGTTGTCGCATCAGCTTGGTGGTGCGGGGTAGCACCTCTCGTCCTTCCCAGGTGGCGACGCCGGTTGGCGTCCCATACATCGACTCGGACTCGCTGGCTAGCGCCTCTTGCCTCTCCCGCTCGGCGGCCGCGAGGGCCTCCCCGTACACCATCCCGGTGGCGCTGGGTAGCGCCCCTTGTCTCTCGCTGGGGGTGACAGGGGTTACCTCCTCCTTCGGGGGACTCGGTCTGGCGGGTACCATCATGTTGAGGCCGAAGGGCAGCGGCCGCAGGACTTCTGGCTCCGCAATGTTGGTTGGCTGCACGTACTCCGGTCCCATGTGGTTGAGGCTGAAGCCCAGGCCAACCTGGTTGGGTTCAGCCGCTCCTCCCAGCACGTTGATCCTGGCTGGGATGGTCCCAAACTGCGGCATTCCTTCTGAGTGGCCCACAGCGCTGGGGGCGGCGGCTTGCTGGAGTGTTGCTGGCGGCGCGCTCCCTTCCATGTTGGCTACCTGGGAGCTGGGCTTTCCCGAGTTAGCGCCCTTGCCGGCTACGCGTCTCCTCCCGGCTACCTGGTCCCAGTCAGCCTTGCACTCGGCTGCCGTATGGCCTGCGTAGTGGCAACGTTCACATCTGGCAGGCCGGTCACGGCGGGACTGGGTGCGTCGCTCTTCTAGGCTGACCTCCATAGGCGTAGGACAGTCTCTGACTCGGTGGCCTTTCCCATGGCAGCGGTAGCAGCGGCCTGGAATCTTGGAGGCGTAGTCTGGTGCAACCTTCCCCATCTGGTGGAGACCTGGAGCCAAGGCGCCAATCTCCATTGGCTCCGAATCATCATACTGGGGCAACTGGACGCTGGCCGATCCCGTGAGTCCGTCGGTGGCGTCCACCAGGCACACACCCTCCTTCAGCTGCTTGGTGATCATGGTCACGGTGAACATGGCTCGCCTCGTGTACTCAGGTACCGAGGCGATCTCATGTCCCATCATTTCACGTTTCACGTTGGCGTTGCGGATGCCACGGTTAAGCTCATCAATGAGCAACTCCAGATCTTCGTGGCTGTAGGCCTCCCTGTACAGGGCGCACTTTGTGGAGATATAGGCCTGGATGGGCTCTGTCGAGTGTTGCCTATAGTCCCTGAAGGCTTGCTTCAGGGTCTGGGACTCATAGGCTGGACGAAACAACATTTCACACTCGGCCTTGACTTGTTCGTAGGTCAAGGCTTGGCCTGCCTCCCCAAACAAGTGGGAGGCCATCTCCGCCGCCTGCCCCGCCAGGGATAGTAAGAGGGCGTTGCGGCGGTTCAGCGTGTCATGGGCGGGTACGCGGTAAGCCGCCCATGACATTTCCAGCCTCCGGATGTGGGAGTTCCAGGACTGCTTGGGCGGTCCTCGGTACTCCAGCAGGTTACTCAGCATCAGCTTGCGGTACTCGGCTGGAGCCGGCTGGGGATCGTCCTGGAGCCATCCTTGAAGCTGATTGCCTCCTTGCGCTTGTTGTTGCTCCATCGGGTCAAAGGTTCAGCGTCGGGTCACTAATTCTAAGCCAACACTATAGGCTGCTTACACTTGTGGTCACTATTCTAGCAACCGCTACCGTTTATCACTTGGTTGGTAGTTTGAACTACAAATATATAAAATAGGTGTACACTAGGGTACTTTTCACTAGCTTATCAGCTTTAGGGTAGGCTGGTAGGTCTAGAGAGTTGTTGAGGGTCTGAACTGCTGTCAGGAACTGATTTAGTTTTCCTTATCACACTGTAGATAGGGGGAGGAGCTTTGCAAGTTTTTTTTCTAAAAATATATCTTTTGTATGCTATAGAGTAGCTCCCCTCCTGTGTGTGTGTGTGTGTGTGTGAAATCCCTTTTCTCACAACGCGCCTACGCGCTGTCAGAGCCCGCACACAGGTGAAACGCGCCTCTATCCCTCAATCTGCTCTCTCATTGGTCCGCTTTATCTCCTTTGTCTGTCAGATTTCGTTGCGTTCCGAGCTTCACTGCGCAACCCGTGAAATGCGCTCCGTTCTCCCGGTCTCTGTCTCTGCACGGTAGACGGACTTATCCGAGTGCGGGGAGAAGGGGGAACGCGTGAGGGGACGGGGTAAGGACGCCCTTCCCCAGGTGGGGAGGGGGGTGCCGCGGGCTTGAGGTGACTGGGTTATAAGGTAGGTGGGCTTCTCCCTTAATCCTTGGATTATCAGATGTCACCTTCAATTGTATTTACTTCAATTTATGGGTGAACCCTCCCCTTCTGTTGGGATAGGGGGGTGTATTTGCCGTGCTGCAGGTTTGGGGGTCCGAGTGTTTACCAATGCATTGTTAGCTTGCACCTGGGTTCTATTTTTGGCTTATCAAAATTCACGGCAATTGTTTACCAAACCCTGCCCATAAATCTATTGTTTAGCTTTCACACCAGGGAGGCAATCCATAAAATCTGATACAATATCTGTTTTTCTCAATGGGTGGCTGCGCTGTAGCCTCTCAGGATACTTGGAGTTAACGTAGTTTTTCTCCTACTTGGTACACTACACTCGTATTTTTGCTCACAGCTCGCGGCTATTTTGCTTGCTTCAGCCAGTCGGCGGCAGGGAATGTCCCGTCCTGCAGCGCCGTGGGTCCGAATCCAGGTGGTGGCGGCAGGGAATGTCCTGTCCTGCAGCGCCGTGGGTTCGAATTCCGCTATCTTTCGCAGTAAGTAATGGGCCTGTTTCAGCCGTCTGCAATTACTTGGCCTGTTTCAGCCCGTCCGCAGGCCTGTTTCAGCCTTTGAGCGCCCAATCCTCCGTTAGATTTTGTCGCTCTCCGCGGTTCTCCGTGGTCTTTCGCTAGGTTTCGCTTCCACAACTGCCGGATACAGAGTTAGACCTTGCTATCCAGGGTGGGTAATTCAGGTTGCTTGTGTCAGTTTTGCCAGTTTCACTGCTGGGAGTACCTTAGCCTCAGCTGCGCGTCTGCTCTACACTTGTGTTTTGCCGTAATCTCACACAGCTGTCACCAAGTTGTGGTAACCGCCTCGGTTAAATGGCCGTTACCCAAGTTCAAATGACTACGGCAGTGCGGACAGACGTGGACACGTATAATTATAGAGAAGCTGGGCTTCTCTAGCTATCACTAAATAACAAACAAAGTCTATTCAGATGTTACTTTATTTAGGGTCCAGAGGTTACTAATTTATAATACAACAAATAATAAATACACAGATTGGAATAAATAATACTAAAGCAAAATCAATCTAACTATATATACATTAATCAAAATGGGCAACAATGATCCCCCATCCCTGGAAGGGGTGGGGGAACCAAACAATGCAGCTTAACCATAATACGGCTGTCAAAATCTATCATTAATTTTAAAGCATAGGGAGGGGTCAGGCTGACCCCTTCCCTGGTACTCGGGGGAGGGCCCTCGGCCCTTCTCCGAACCAAGGTCAGGGTTGCCACATAACATGGCTCAGGGTCGCCGAATACCACATTTGATAATGTAATTAGAAATCTGATTTGGTTATAGTTAAGAGTTTTATATTTATTAAATTGTTTTATTAATTTTAACTTCCCACTTTTCCAATTATTTTCATTTTCATCTACTTCATTATATTTTTATTATGTTAAACAACATACATAAAAGCAAAGCTCAACAAAGACAAACAAAAATGAACAAAATTGGAGCAACAAAACATATAATTTTTAACATATTTAAATATGGACCGAGAATTTTGTAAATAAATCTATCCCTAAACTACTTAACAGGATGTTTAATATTGGACATACTTAAATTTTGAGGCTTGATTAAAGAAATCCATTGCTTATAAAAATTTGTCTAATAATCTTAGGTATCAATAAAAGTCAAGTGAATATGGTACTTATATCATATATTCATTTCCTTAATAAAAATAAAACCTACATGGACATTTATGTTCTTTTGTAATGATACAGAGTTGTAATAAATGGAATCTATTTATCACGTAAACCATTTTGTAATGTTTGGAAACTAAGGGCGGTTCTGACCTGCCTAAATTAACAAACAAGAACTTTTTGTTACAAAAATACAGAGTGACCCTAAATGCGGAAAAGCTTTATTTTAAAAACAAAGAAACAAAAAAGAATATTTTCCTGTATTTTTAAATAATTTATTTTCTCGTAATCATTCGTATCTGGTGGATAGGAACCGGTTCTCATCCATACGAAAAAACTATGTCTAGCATTGTATTATATCCAGCTTTCTACGAATAAAAAAATGTACAATCATAAGAATAAAACCCGTTTTTTTTAGCCCATGACTTCGGCACCTCGGGGCTAAAAAAACTTGTTTTAATCTCATAATCGTACATTCAATATCCGCGGAAAGCTGTTTATAATACGATGCGTGAAATAACTAATATGTATTATCTTCATTTTTTAAAACTTACCTCAATGTAAATGTCGTTTTACAAAGGGTGTATATTCAAAGATTTTTTTCACAGTAAATTTCTAATAAAAAGCTAATTATATACTTGAGAATATTAAAAATATTTCATATTAAAGTTAAAATTTAAGATATTTTACCAAATACTCATTTATATGGTCATGTAATTTGGTGTTTAATCAAAAAATAATTATAAAATTTACATGGATAAACATCAACAGCATATTAGAAGAACAATTTAATTAGATATTATCTAATTATTATATCCACATACTTACAAATACAATAATGATCAATATCAAATGAATTGGCCATGGCAAGGGAAAATATCAATATCACAAATTTTGTTAAATACATTTTTCTTGTAACAACTTGAAAAAAAGGAACTATGAACAATACAATTATTTGACACTTCTGAGAATGCCCAATGTTGCAATAGTCTATGTTGGATGCAAGAACTTGCTGATATATAAAGTGCATTATTTGCCAAATGTACCACTTTTCAGCACTACCTCTCCGATTTTGTTAATACTCTATATTTTGGTCCGTTGGGTCATTCAAGGATGCTGGATGGCCAAAAAAAAGTTTCAGAGTCCCTGGATGTCTAAATATATAGCTATCTATGAAGGTAGGTAACAAAAATTTAAAAAACACCCATTTTTTCACAATTTTAAAAATTAATTTTTTCATCAATCTTACATCCAACCTATACATTTTATACACCAAAATGATCGTTTATTCATGTAAAAATCGCACATAATGCTATTTTGGCCAAAACTCTAATTTTACAGGGTGTCCAACAAAAAGTGTATTTTGGATATCTAGCATAATACCCAAAATACCTGTCCGAAAAAAATCATTTTTTTGGCTTACATCCTGTGTTTTATCTGTGGGCATATGTGGTATATAACAGTTCGGAGGACCCGGGACTATAAGGTTGTCAAATTTCATTTTGGAACACCCTGTAAATGTGATTTTTGTGTCTATAGAGCTAAAACTTGGTCCAAATTGGCTATTTTTTTCAAATTACTCTAATATGTGTCTTAGTATGTTTGGCAATAGTGTTTTCTGACCAGATCAATATTTTCCTATTTTTTGGACACCCTGTATTTTCAAAAAAAGAGAAAAAAAATTTTTGTTTTTTTTTAAATTTTTTTTTCTATTTTTAAGTTACTTAAAACTGTCATATAGATACAGATTTTGACTAATAACAATAATATTTGCCTATTTTAAAATTTTTACACTTTTGGGACACCCTGTGCATGTTTTTGAAAAATGATGGTTTTTGTCCATTTTTGGGAGGAAGGAGTCGTTTTAAGGCCATAGACTATTTCTTCATTTTTGTAGAACTTTTCAAGATACATCATTTGTTATTTATGCAAAAAGCGCAAAAACCGAACCGTTTTGCCGTTATTGACTGCCAAAGGCGGAATTTTTACGTTTTTTTGCCGTTCCCGAGGATTTAATGCGCATTTAGGTAGGAAGACGTTAATTTTTCAAGATAACTGTGAAATACTTTTATTTAAGCATTTTTTTTACTAAATTTCATGTGAAGTAAAAACTTTTGTGTATCCAACCGATTTTTGTCAAAAGGAATTTCAAATGCACATGGTTTATGTTTCTTTTATTACTTATGTTATAGCAATTATTTATATTATATACACTTCATTTTCTTGTTTTAACAATTGAAATCCATCTCGACGAAAAACGATTAGCTGCACAAAAAATTTGACTTAATATGAATTTTAGAAAATTAAATTTCCTAAATAAAAGTATTTCAGAGTAATCTAGAAAAATCAACGTCTTCCTACCTAAAATGCGCATTAAATCCTCGAGAACGGCAAAAAACGTAAAAAATTCCGCCTTTGGCAGTGAATAACGGCAAAACGGTTCGGTTTTTGCGCTTATTGCATAAATAACAAATGATGTATCTTGAAAAGTTCTACAAAAATGAAGAAATAGTCTATGGCCTTAAAACGACTCCTTCCTCCCAAAAATGGACAAAAACCATCATTTTTCAAAAACATGCACAGGGTGTCCCAAAAGTGTAAAAATTTGTATAATAGGCAAATATTATTGTTATTAGTCAAAATCTGTATCTATATGACAGTTTTAAGTAACTTAAAAATAGAAAAAAAAATAAAAAAAAACAAAAATTTTTTTTCTCTTTTTTTGAAAATACAGGGTGTCCAAAAAATAGGAAAATATTGATCTGGTCAGAAAACACTATTGCCAAACATACTAAGACACATATTAGAGTAATTTGAAAAAAAAATAGCCAATTTGGACCAAGTTTTAGCTCTACAGACACAAAAATCACATTTACAGGGTGTTCCAAAATGAAATTTAACAACCTTATAGTACCGGGTCCTCCGAACCGTTATATACCACATATGCCCACAGATAAAACACAGGATTTAAGCCAAAAAAAAATGATTTTTTTCGGACAGGTATTTTGGGTATTATGCTAGATATCCAAAATACACTTTTTGTTGGACACCCTGTAAAATTAGAGTTTTGGCCAAAATAGCATTATGTGCGCTTTTTACATAAATAAACGATCATTTTGGTGTATAAAATGTATAGGTTGGATGTAAGATTGATGAAAAATTTTAAAACAGCTGTAGAGCGGCCAATTTTGCAGCTAGGATGACCAAATTTTAGGACGAACTTTTATTTTTCATAACAAAAAAATTAATTTTTCTGATCATCGCCGAAAAACGGCAAATAACGGAAACCGCCATATTCGGCGGTTACGGCGGTAAAACGGCGGTTGGCGGCGCCAATTAATATTTTTATCTGTTTGTTGTTGCTCAAGGATTTACCAAAAAAAATTATAGGTCTCTAGCTGTAATAGAAGCCACGATATTCATGATATATGTCTGTAGTAAAAGCCGGACAAAAATCGGTCACAAAGTCGGTCAGGGAGCGGTCAAACGGTCATAACACCACTTTTCTCAGAAGGTCATTGATATCTAAGTATTCACCAAAAAAAATTTAGGTTTCTACCTTATACACAAAAGTCATAATGTAGAAATTAAGATTTACTTAGAATTTTTTTCTAAATTTGGTGCTACCCAACCGACTTTGACCGGACGCCACGACCGACACAGACCAGATATCCTAATAAAATCAACTCTTGCCGACGTATAATTACTAAACTTAAAAAGTCATGAAGTCACAGCACTCCATCTTACCTACAAAAAAAATGAGATTGAAAAAACTAGAGGGGGGGGGGCTCTTGGAGCCCCCCCCCCCCCCCCCCGATCTGTAAGGGTTAATAAATAAAGTAAATGGTATTATGCTTAATACTACAAGACATGATATTACAACTACAATTTTATTACATAACAATTTTAAAAACTTATCTATATAGATGTTTATTACAACACTTATGGAAGCAAACAATAAAAGTATAAAGCATAGAAAATTAAAAGAAGAATTATCTAATATATTATATTCATAATTGAAATTTATATTTATATTTACTAAATATGCTATAACTAGCAATGCTGTAAATATTAAGAAGTCAACAAGACTAAATGATTTTGTTTTATAGTTTAAATAGCAGAAAACCTTGATGATTGTTGAAATTACTGGGCTCATTTTTTCCTCATTACCTAGTTTGTCTTTTAAAACAGTTTTTCAAAGATTTGTTTCAATGGATCTTTGAAGACCCACCCATTCATCTCCATCCCAAACTAATCCTGTAACACCATCAATTTCATCTCTCTCTGTATTCTTATTATAATTCTTACTTTTTATAGTCATCATCATACCACTGAGGAATATTATAACAATAGGAATAATAGACCAAAAGTCTAAATATGAAATCATTAAACTAAATGATATTGTTCTGTAAATTATCACTACAAGATTAATTGGTGTTAGATTTGTATCAAAGTTAAGGATTTTATGTAGATGTATGACTGTAATTGATATTCCAATAATAGTTGATAGTACCACAGGATATATTATACAAGCACTCCTTCCAAGGTCATCCACTAAGCAGGTTCTGTTATCCAATGTTATTACCCCTCTCAGTAACAGAAACGCTAAAGCAATGTTATTTGAGCAAGAATAAATAATTGTTCTTATTGAATTCACTATTGTAATTCTTCTGTTAAGATTTTCTTGGAAATCTAGTCCACAAATTGTTGTCATAAATGACAATAAGGATAAATGTTGCAAGAGTAACATTGTTGAGATTATTTTCATCCATTCATATTTTCCATTTGTTTGAACTAATTCTGTTTTGTAGAAACATTCATTAATTGCAATGAGAATGTTTATCACAAATGGAAGAATTAGCAATCCTAAAGCATAAATAAATGTTCTCTCACTATAGCCATGACTTATTATTACAAATATTCCAATACAAATGTTTATTGAAAAAAATACATTTTCAATGATGTTAACCAACAGTATTTTCATAAAATTTGTACTTGGTATTGTTTTCAAACATGATTCACTCAATGAATTTTTCTCAGAGTTAACAGTATTTGCTCCTTTATTCATTTTTGTGTTTGTTATTTGCAATGAAGGCAAATATTCTTTGTAAACTGAATTCTTGGTTGAACAAGAAAGATTCTTCACTACAACCTCCAACTTTCCCTCACTTTAATTTACTAGATTTTTTTATACTTTTACCCTCATACTTGAATATATACAGTATTAAAGCAAAGAAACTCTATCCTTCTACCTTTTTATTTATTAAAAAAATATAAAGAATGTGTTCTAACTTTTGTGATTTAAAAAAAAATAGCTAGATGGTGCTTTTAGTAAGTAGTATATATAAAATGATCCATAGAATTTAGACAATAGACATACAATAGTTTTTTTTGTAGACCTCTTATTTTTTAAGTAATTTAAGTTAAAAAAAAAAATAAGTTGGTTTTAAGGTACAAAAATGCAACAAAATTTGACACCTTACTTTTTAAATTCTGTTGAGTAGTTATTGAAAAAATCTATTTTGTTGAACATAATTGGATCAAAACTTTGAACTTTGGGAGCTAAAAAAAGGGTTACAAAAAAGCACAAAAGTGGTAACGCTTTGGGTACAAGTTCTTTCCATGTTACCTTTGAAAATTGTCTGCATTTTGCAGTATAAAAACCAACCCATTTACTGCATGACCTTTTTCTAAGAAGTCCTATCTTTGTATGGTAATGAGTTGCTCCTGCTTTGGGCCTAGGCATTTCCCCTATTCTAACTATTTATGTCACACATCTGAATTAATAAATTCAACAATTGATTGCTTTATCAATTCAAAAATTAAAATTTTGATATGCAGGGAGGGAGAAACAATAGACTAAATATAGTTTTATGCAATATAATTTGGTAGGTAAATTTATTTACCATTCATTGTCTCATCACTGAAATCTAACATTCCCATGATGATGATATTACTGTCATTATTGTGTTAAATGTTTTTTGAAAATTGGTATCATTTTTAAAATTTATCATTTTCTTCTTATACATAGATAATAATTTTGTAATATTGTCTATAAACATTTAGAATGAACATTTTAATAAATTATTTACTTCTCAAGTCTTTAATTTGTAAAATTCTAGTGATTTCTGATTAATTTATTTCAACTAATATAAACAACTAGAACATGTAATAATTTAGTGTTATTTTAAAAAATTTGTAAAATTATGTTTAGTTGCTAAAAATTATTTATTGGTTGTTAGAAAGCTGATTTTTTACTAGAGCCATGAAACATTTTGAGTATTTGAATTTATTTAAAAAGAAAGGCACCTAAAAGAAAATGTGCATAAATAAAACAAATGAGATTGATTATAGATTTTATGCTGAATAAATAATATTGTAAAATAAGCTCCTTAAGGAGGTAAAAGAAGCCATGATCTGAAATAATTGTTTTTAGGCTTTTGATTTCCACCAAAGCTTTAGGAGAAATTTTAGTTCCCTTTAATGGCCAAAATTTAAATTTCTGTTTTTCTTTTTTATTATTGCTATTATTTCACTAACCTTTATTTCCTACTATCCAGTTTTTATTTGTAACTTTGCAGGATTCATAAATTTCAAAATCAATATTGAGGTTGATAGTATAAATATTCAGATTTTAGCTTTAAACTTAAAAATAAAATAAACTTTAATACATGAAATGGATTTCTAATGTGTAATACATAAATATGATATAGGAAATATATAAAATAGAAAATTTAAAGCTAAAACATTGTTTTGTGGATGAGTGTGGGAGAAAGTTGGAGGTTGGAGTGAAGAATCTTTCTTGTTCAACCAAATATTCAGTATACAAAGAATATTTGTCTACATTGCAACACAAAAATAAAATGAACAATGAAGTAGAAAATACAAAATCCGAGAAAAATTCGATAAGTGAATCATGTTGGAAAACAATACCAAGTACAAATTTTATGAAAATACTGTTGGTTAACATAATTGAAAATGTATTCTTTTCAATAAACATTTGTATTGGAATATTTGTCATTATAAGACATGACTATAGTGAGAGAACATTTATTTATGCTTTAGGATTATTGTTTCTTCCATTTATGATAAATGTTATCATAACAATTAATGAATGTTTCTTCAAAACAGAATTAGTTCAAACAAATGGAAAATATGAATGGATGAAAATAATTCTAACAATGCTACTCTTGCAACATTTGCCATTATTGTTATTGTTAGTGACAATGTGTGGTCCAGATTTCCAAGAAAATCTTACCAGAAGACTCACAATAGTGAACTCAAGAAGATCAATTATTTATTCTTGTTTAAATAACATTGCTTTAGTGTTTCTGTTACTGAGAGGGGTAATAACATGGGATAACAGAACCTGCTTAGTAGATGATCTCGGAAGGAGTGCATGCATCATTTATCCTGTGGTTCTAATAATTGTTATTGGAATATTAGTCACAGTCATACATGTACATAAGATCTACGGCCTGGATACATTCTCAATGCCAATTACTCTCATTGTGATAATCTACAGAACTATTGCATTTAGTTTAATAATATCATATTTAGACTTTTGGTCTATTATTCCAATTGTTATAATATACCTCAGTGGTATGATGATCACTATAAAAAGTGAAAAAACAAGGTTATAACAATGAGAAAGATGAAATTGATGGTGCTAAAGGGTTAGTTTGGGATGGAGATGAATGGATCAGTCTACAAACATCCATTGAGTCAAACCTTACAAAAACAGTCTATACTGTTAAACCATTTAATAATAGGAAATTCAGTTCTGCTATTGAAGCTATTATTAATTCTTTTTGCCATACAAAATATGAAACACAGTTATTCTATCCTGTAGATATTTTGATTATAACAGTATTGTTGGTTATAATGTATTTAGTAAATATCAGTGAAAATTTCAATTATGAATACAATATTTTGGAGAATTCTTCTTTTAACTTATTATGTTTTATGCTTTTGTTTTTTGGTATAGTTAAAATTGTTCTTAGTCGGATGAATATTTTTTTTGAATTTTCATGTAATCAGTTTTTAGTCATAACATCATGTCTTGTTATAATAACTATCCTACCATTTTCCTTATTTCTTAACAGTCATTTAACCCCAGTGTCAAGAGTATATTTCTTTACAATTACAAACAATAATAATACAAGTCACATTTCTTTGATAGAAGAAACTGTAGATGCTGGGTCTAATTTTAAAAGTTCTGATTTTATTCATTTCTTTCAAAAAGACCAAATAAAATTTAATCCTAAATACTTATCTAAAAAGAAAAGCCTTGTTTTCTGTGATGTTGTGAAATATTGTAATAATGAAAATCTTAATTTTGTCATAACTCATGCAGATAACAATGTAAGATCTAGTTCACCAAAAATATTTTCACCCAAAACTTTGATTTACCTTAACCAAGATTTTGATATAGAAAAAGTCTTAAAGATGGCAAATTCTTCAAATTTCCTTTATGCCACACACAAAAAGCCAAATGATAAAATATTTTCAGATATACTCTCGTGTTCTGATGAAAGAAATATTGAAATATATTCACCTGTTATTATTAATAAAAAATGTGATTAATTATATCTAAAAAGTGGAAAAGTATTTCAAACAAAATGTATTTCTATGTATGACAAAACCTTCCAAGTACAAGTTCAATGTAAAACAATAAACTCTGATTTCCAGATAATTTTAAATAACACCAATGTTCCTAAAAATAATTTTTCTTTTACAAATAAACTTACAAATGATTTATGTTGTTACAATAATTCACATTCAGTTAGTTTTTATGGAAATTGTGAAATACACAAAAGTCTTTCTTTTCTTGATTTAAATCCTTTATTTAATATCAAAGCAAATTCATGTTTCAAACACAGATTTTTACAGCATTGGGCTTTTGTAGAATTATCACAAGTATGTATTGCTCAGATTTCTTATTTTACAAAATGCTACAACTCAAAAATATTTGATTATGATTGTGAAATAGATTTATTCTCTTGTAAGAACAAAGTTGTGTAATAAAATTTGTATACTAAGTTTAATTTATGTTAAAATACCAGTAAGGTTTTTTCTTATGTCTGTTAAGATCTTGTTACCATGCTCTAATTAACTTTTCCATATCAGGTCAGCTATGTAATGAATGACTTTGTTCAAAAGTCTAGGGGCCCAGCAACTATAAGTCAAATAATTTTTTTTTAACTATACATAGATAACAAGAATAATGACAACAACAATGAGTTGTAAAGCTGGTAAAGCCCCCCCCCCCCCCCCCAGCCAAAAATACTATAGAACTCTAAAATGGTAATTTTTTATAGTGAGGCGGGGGGGAGAATATCAATAATGTTTCTAAAAACTTTGGGGGTAAGTAAGCACCCATTAATTCAGGGCTAAGTAAATACCCCTGTAAATGGGCTATAAATCATACTGATACCTAAAGTTTTAGAACCATTTTCATTGCACCAACCCTTTGTTTGCACGACTATTGTCTGAAATACCTAACTGTGTTAATAGCTTATAGGGTATTTCCACTACACTAACTATTAATGGCATTTGTCTGACAGAGTAGCAGTAGGAACCATTTTCTCCTCTTTAGTAGTGTATTCCAACTCCTTAACAACATCAAGCTGGTATGTCACCAATTACGCCAATGGTGGAGATTAAATTGTCTTATGTGATTTGCCTTACAGCAATCAAAAACTTTTACTGTGAATATTCCCATTACTAGCAGAGCATCTGCTCTTTTATTCATTTCATCAGCCCATCTGTCTATTACACTGATGTAGTGTAGATGGAAATATGATTTTCTCGGCTGGTATTAATGATATAATATAAATAGAATAAAATTGTTTTGTGTCTTCCTATGGAAAACGACATTTAACTTCAACTAACTTCAATGCTATGTCAGACCAGCATTTAAAAAAAAATTAGTACATTCCTCCATCTTACATCAATGATTACCTATACGGGTATATTCGGACTAGGCTGCTTTCCAAGAATCTTGAACGTCAGGTCCAACAACTATGGATAACTAAGGGGAGCCTTGGAGTATTAAGTTAAATAGCATTCAATCAAAAACAAACTCTTTTATTGAACAATCTTTGTCGGGAAGTTTTAATTGTGCATAATAATGAGTTACACCTGTTTGGGGCCAGAGTATTCCCACTACTCTAGCTATTAATGTCAAGCACCTGAAATAGCAGCAGTAGGAACCAATTTTAATATCTCTAATATGACGCAGTGTTGAGATTTGAATTACACCCGCAACGACGAGTGCTTGCACTACGTATTGAGCCATTATCGCATATTACCCTTTTCCCTTTGTTGTGATACTATTTACAACTGTATTTGATTAATACTTTATTCTAATTTGCGGCTAGGCCCCTAGAGGCCTTATGGGGCCCTTAAGGTTTTTTTTGAGGGGGGGGGGGGGGGGGATGGAAGTTGTCGCCTCCACTTTCAATTCTAGTTAAGAAAAAGATTCGTCAAACTTATACGTAGGAAAGACCAGTTGGTCATACAGGGGGGTCTCCAGCAGCACTTTAAATTTTCTAGAGGTAATTAATTACTCTCCCCTAAAACCATCCCAGAACCTATTTGAAACTGCATTGTAAAAGAGAACCATATCTTTCGACACAGACAGACACACAGGGTAGTACCCTTCCATTAACCTAGTTATAAACCTTCCTAGGACCTATGAGAAGCTACATTGTAAAGGAGAATCAAATAAGTTCAGCAGTTAGCAAGATCCTTCGACACAGATAAACACATACAAAGACACACACAGATATTGTTACTTTTTTGTAATGAAAACGAAAAACATTAAATGTTTTGCTTAAATCAAACTAACATTAAAGGTTCAACTGTTAAGAATCATAATGCATAAATTGATAGGACACTTCTAAAATGTTTAATTAATATAAAAGCTTTCCTTTACAGATAGATAGTCTGGCCGTAATTATAGAAAAGCTTCACTTTAAAGTAGCTGTATCACTAAATAAGTACCTATTCTAAGACATATTTATAAACATTTATAAACATGTTAATATATTACTAGAATTTTTAAAGGGTGATTCTTAAGGCTATCAGACACACTGTTAAAAGCGTGGCTTTGCTACTACTAAATCTCACATTGTAAGTACGTCCAAATTCAGCAACATCTTATTCTATTCAGGGGGGAAGGAGACTTTGAACTAAAAATAACACCGGTACCCAATCTTTTGTAACCTAATTATCCCATTCGTTGGCGTAAAGACTTTGAGTACTTTGATTGGTTGGTTCAAAAATAGTAGTGTTTAAACATTTCAACCGATAATTTGTTCGCTTGTGCGAATTACTGAATGATTTATTAAGCATGGCTTTTAATAATGCTGTCATCCTTATTTTTTCAACTTTTTTGTGAAAACACTAGAATATCTTAAACTGTTTTATATATATATTTATTACAAATTGTTACAATAGATTCAATTTACATGAAAATAATTCATAATCATATTCATTATTTTTCAATGCAGAGGTATAACATCTGGTAAAGTAAGAAATTTGTAGAAAAAAATCAGAAAAAAGGTAACTATGTTGTAAGTGTAAATTAACATTAAACAAGATTAAAACTATGGTTATTTAAAATATTTTCCTCATGGATAAAATTTTCATTAATATTGAATAATATAAAATAAAAATAAAAAATCAAGAAGAAAAAAATATGTTATTATTGAAGTTTCGCTTATGATTGGTGTTAAAATGTTCTATCATGATTTTTAACAATAAAAATTGCAATACCTATGTTTATAATTGATAAGGTATTTTTAGTAGCGAAGCTACTCTAGAATTCACTTTGTCCGTCCGTCAGTCCATCAGTCCGTCAGTCCGTCCGTAACGCTATGGGGGAAATGGGATTTACTCAGCTCCTATAAAAGATAGAATGCTGAAATTTTTTGACAACATTCCCACCATCAAGGAGCACAATTAACTATAAAACATCATTGGCGGTCGGACCGATTTTTAGCAGGTTTTAGGCTATTTTTATATTTTTCACATTTTCTTCATATCTCCAGTGTTTATGGTCCAATTTTAAAATTTTTTCAGTTACAGATATCAAAATTAAATTTCCCGTCGTTTAAAGACACAACCATGAAGGTCAGACTGCCTTTTTAGCAGGTTTTAGGCTATTTTTATAGTTTTCACATTTTTCTCCATATCTTCAGTGTCTATGGTCCGATTTTCAAAAATTTTTCAGTTATAGATATCAAAATTAAATTTCCCGTCTTTTAAAGAAAACAACCATGATGGCCGGACTGCCTTTTTAGCAGGTTTTAGGCTGTTTTTATATTCTTAACATTTTTCTCCATATCTTCAGTGATTATAGTCCGATTTTCAAAAATTTTTCAGTTATAGATATCAAAATAAAATTTCCTGTCTTTTAAAGAAAATAACCATGACGGCCAGACTGCCTTTTTGGCAGGTTTTAGGCTAATTTTTATATATTTTACACTTTTTTCCATATCTTCAGTATATATGGTCCGATTTTCCCAATTTTTTAAGTTAAGGATTTAAAAATTAATTTTTTTGTCGTTTAAAGTAAACAACAATGGCGGCCAGACTGCCTTTTATCAGGTTTTTGGCTATTTTTATATGTTTTACATATTTCCACATATCTTTGTCTATTTTGATCCAATTTTCAAACTTTTATGGGATATCAGTATCAAAATAATTTTTCCCATTGTTATGAGCATCTTTAATTTAATTTACTTTGACCAACGTCATCATACAAAATAAAACAAGGTTTCATGTTTATTTTATCCAATAAATCTATTCTTGATTTTAGTAAAAACCTTTTAAATCTACCTGTATGTATTCCCATCTACGATTTTTTGTGCTTCACTACTTATGGATGTTGTCATCCTTGTTAATTATAAGAAATGAAAGTATTTCATAAAGTCTGTGTTTGGTATTGTTCTGAAACAGGATTCATTACAGGATGTATTATCAAAATCTGTGTTTTCTGATCTAATTTCCATTTTCTGTGTTGCTATCAAGGCAAATATTTTTCAGAGACTAAATATTGGGTTGAGAGAGAAAGATTCTTCATTATATCCTCCAATTTTCCCTTTCACACGTTGAAAAGAATATCTATTTTCCCTATTCATTTTTCTTATAGAATCTTACTTTCATTAAGGAGAGATGATTAACTAGATATCTGACTATAAAACAACTTTATATAAAATCTTTATATGGTGAATTATAAAAGAAATCATTGAAACCAGTAAAGATCTTGTGTTAAATTTTAATTTTAAAAATACAATTACTGTTATAGTATCAAAATGTTACTTTAAATAACATTTAGTTCAATGATTTATTTTTTTATGAAAACAGATTTTTTTTGTACTTTAGTTTTAAAATTGTCTCTTTTTATGTTATTTTTTATTGTTCAGAAATAGATAGAAACTGAAAATTTTCTTACTTATAATGATTTTGGCTTTTTAAAGACTATAGCCAAGTTCACAAAAGACAAATGTCAACCTCTGGAAATTTTAGATCGACCTATAGAAGCATTAGGTTGACTGATTTTAAAGGGTATTTGTGGGTTGTACTTGTTTAGGTCAACCTACACAAAAAATTGGTCAACTTTTATAAGTTATTTGTGAACTTGGCAAATATTTTTTTAGAAACAAAGCACTAAATCAGCAATCATATTAACAGATAACAACAGATAACAACATTTAATTATTTGCCTTTAATGGAATCTTTTCACTGTTATCATTTAAAAAAAAGCTTTGCTACAATTGCCTATAATCATTTTAAAATCATTTTGTCTTGTGTAGCAGTGAATTAGGCCAAATTAAATTTTAAACTTAGATATTGAACTGGCACTTTAAATTAATGTTTAAATCATTTTCAATGTTGACAAAATCTTTAAAAAAATAACAGATCCTAAAATTTTTTTTACCAATAAAATATAAATCAAAATAAAATGGTAAAGTACTAAGGTTATAAATGATAGCAACATTTTTCTGGAATTTTTAATTCCTTCACCATATAACAATTAACTTAAGGATTAAAGCACTCTATAATAGTTTAATATGTGTAAGGTTATGTCTAGCATTACCTTAAATATTTTTAGGACTCTGTAATAGTTTACCAAGGGTAAACTTAGGTATAGCATTGTTTTTAAAAGCTATATGTAGGTATGGGAGTGTTGATGTTATCTTAGTTCTTGGAATAGATAGTGTTAACTGGCTAGGTATGTTTCTTAAGAATTTTCATGTTTTAAAATTTCTATATTTCCAATTATATTAATTAAAGAATATTTGATGCTTTTTCATTAAAACAAATTATTGATAATTTTAATAATTTAGTATCTTTTTTTAGAAGCAATGTTTGCTTATTCTTTATTTAATATATAAAATCTACTGTAATCTAAACTTCTTACAAAAATATACAAAAGGGAAAGTTAAGAAATACCTTTTTGTAAAGTAGTAGTGGAAAATTGGAGGTTGTTGAGAAGAATCTTTCTTTTTCAACCCAATATTCAGTCTCTGGAAAATATTTGACTTGATTGCAACAAAGAAAATGGAAAACAAATCCCAAAAAAGTAGTGATAAATCCTTTAGTATATCCTGTTTAAAAACAATACCAAGCACAAACTTTATGAAAATACTTTTATTGCATATTATTGAAAATACATTGTTAGTTATAAACAATATTATATCAATCTTCATTGTTATAAATTATGATTCAAGTGAAAAATCATTTTACTTGCTCTGTTAAATCTCCCATTTATGATAAACTTACTAATCTTATTAAATGAATGTTACTACAAAACAGATTTAGTAGAAACTTGCGGAAGATACAAATGGATGAAGTGCATTCTGATAATAACTTTGCTACCAAACATACCATTTTCCTTGTTTCTGATCACATTGTGTGGTTTTGACATAAACAAAAATTACCAACAAAGAATAATGCATGCAAGTTTAATGTTCAAAATAATTAATGCATCTCTAAACAATGTGACTCTGATATTTTTACTTATCAGAGGTGTGATTACCATTAACAGTGAAACCTGTTTTGTGGATGAACTTGGCAGAAGTGCTTGTATTTTATATCCAGTTATAATTTCAATTTTAGTTGGATACTTTGTCGTTATGACCAATGTACTAAAGCTTACATCTATTAGATACTATTTGGTTCCTATATTACTCATAGTTACATGTTATAGAACAATTGGAATTAGTTTAATAATAACATACTTTGACTATTGGTCAATAATACCTTTGTTGATAATATTTTCACTGAATATATTGGCTGAAACATACAGAGAAGATGAAAACAAGGAAATTGACAATGATGAAATAGATGCAGCAACAGGTCTTGTGTGGGATGGAGATGAATGGGTTGGTCTTCAAACTTCAACAAATATCATGGACAAAGAAAAAAATGTTAAAAGAGACATAGAACAATCAAGTAATAAAGTTAACATTATTATTAAAAATTTGTTAAATTCATTTACACCAGTTTATAGTGATGTTTCATTAATTACAGATATATCTATTCTTGTGGTTCTTTCTGTCTTATATTATTTAATTAATATAAATGAAAACTTTAACTATGAAGAAACTATTCTCAAGAATCATAACTTTAACCTTACAATAATGCTGATATCTAATGCTGTAATCATAAGCTTTACTTTTCATGTCAGTAAATATTTAAAGCAGTTTTGTTCAAAGGTTATTTCTATTGTTAGCATTTGTACATTGTTTTTAATTCTTACCCTAACAATTATAATTTCATTTGTTGGTGTGCATCAGAAAAATCTCTCTTTCTTTATAATAGAAAAGAATAATAATACTAATGATGTTTTCTTTTTACATTTACCAATTGATGATCAACATAATTTTGATAAACTAGATATTTTTATGTCATTTGACAAAAATCAAATTATATTTGATAGCAATGTTATACCTAGCAAACATGATTTAGTGTTTTGCAGCCAATGGAAGTTTTGTAAAAGAGAAAATGCTAGAATTGTTTTGTATTATCAAGGTACTAATCAAAATCTAAGATCAAGTTCACCTGTGAAACTCCCATCAGATAATATCATCTACTTGAACAGGGATTTTAAGATTGAGCATATAAATAAATTAATTAACAAATCTGAAACCTTATTTTTAACAAAATCATTTCCTGACAATAAAATGTTACTAAATGCTCTTAGTTGTACACATGACAAAAATATATTCATTGATAATCATGATAAAATTGTAAAATGTGATACTAAATATTTGTTCCATGGTAAAATTTACCAGAATATTTGTTTGAGAATCAATAATGTATTGCAAACTATAACAATAAAATGCAAAACTGTAGAAAATAATTTTGAATTGCTAAAAAATGTATCTCATTCTCTAAGCCAAAGAGAAATAAAATTTTCTAATGGCTTTTCAAATTCTTACTGTTGTTTAAATGAAACACATTCTTTGACCTTTTATGGATCATGTAATACAAAATCTTTAATAAAAAGCACAAATTTAAACCCTAAAGAGTTTATTAGAAATAGAATTTGTTCAACTCGTCTATTACAGTACAGTTCTTTTGCTGATTATACAAATGACTGTTTGTTTCAAATATCTTATTTTACAAGATGTTATGAAGATGTGGTAAATGCTGATTGTGGTTATCAAACGTTTTCTTGTGATAAAATATTGTAACTGCATTGAAGAATTTTCTTTGTACAATTTAGTAATAAATTATCATTAGTTGTATTTATGAATTTTATTGTTGGCATTTTAAGAAAAACAAACAATGTTTACATCCTATAATATGAAGTAGTAAGGGTTTCTATCTGAAGCTATAGAACTCTAAAACTCCTGGGCCAAATTGGTTGTAGTTTTTATGTAAGCTTTATTTATTTCTTGGAGTGATTTAATCTATTTTTTTACGTTCCCTGAACTCCCCTAGAGCCTAGTGGCAAAGTCCTAAAATATAAAGTTGTAAGGTTTTTTTTGTCTAAAAACAGATCTCGGAATTTGCTGGTACGAATTGATTTTGGGCTGGTTTTAGGCTATTTTCAAAACTTCCTCTCCCTAGAGGCTAGGGTTCGGACAACTAGTTAAAGAATAAATAAACAAATTATGGTATTTGGTGTAAACAAAAAGATTGACATTGACAAAAGTAATATAGGTTATGATTTATTATAAGATTAGCCTTTCATAGATATCTAAACCCAATTATGACAAACTTTTAAAACTACCTCAAACTGGATGATGTATTAGGTCTACAAAGGCAAAAAAGAATGTATATCACTTTATAGAGTAGCTTTTTTTATATGAAAAGTGAGAAATCAAATTATGAACAACAATGCAAAGCTTCATAATGATCAGACAATATTTTCATGTCTTCAGGATTAGTGTGATTGGTAACGTGTTACTGTTGGATAGTTTCAGGTTCAAGTCTGAAACAGACCCTGTCATATTAGAAAATGCCTTGGCCCATAAACAGATGCAACGCATTACCATGCAAAGTTAGGAATTACAGACAATACCCGTGTAATCAAAGGGTTGGTTTTCTGTTGGATGTTGCTTAACCTAGGTGTAAGGAAAAAAAAGAGACATTCCACCGTTTATAACATATCCATGGTTGCTACATTTAACTTTTGATATCTTAAATTGCAAAATCAAAATATAACTTAAAGAAAACGACTTTTAAAAATTTCCATAAACCTTTAAAGAAAGGTTGAAGAAGTTAAGAAAGGGGTGCAATGAAAGGGAAATGGTTTTGTGAAATAGATAGATACGAAAGTTTCTTCACTTTTTGGCCTCGCCCAATTCTATCCTCTGTCCGACTGCAATATTATTCATGTGCGTTTTCCCACAAAACAGTATATACCATAAGACAAGGATGACAACTTCCATAAAAGCGAAGTCTAATATTAGAAGGATGGGCCAATAAACAATAACTTATAGATTTAAACGAAATTGTACCTAAATTTGTTCCAAAATTGCGTAAATATAGGAGACAGTAAAAGGACATACTTTCATTTTTAGGATTTGATTATAGAGATACCTTGCTTATAGTACTGTACCTTGTTGTCCTAAGAATCAATATTCCATAAATCAAATGAAAAGGATAATTAAGTCATACAAAAAATGTTAAAAAATCACCACGTTTTCATGGACATTCTTGTAACGATTATAGAGTTGCTAGGCGTTCTAATTCAAACCTAACTGTTATAAGAATCATCATAAAAAGTTTAAATTTGATAGGACAATCTAACAAAAAGAGCTAACCGTTACGGACGGACGGAATTATAGAAAAGCTTCGCTTTTATAAATGATATCATTAAAAAGCGTTTTAAATTTCTGTACATCAGGTACCATGACACATGACTTTAAATTTAAAAACTCGCTAGGTGTACCTTACATACCTTGATATAAAATTTTCTTATCAAATTATAAAGAATACTTTGTTTAAGTCAAAGTAACATTATATAAAAAAAATTCCAACATTTTTTGGTTTTTTCGACAGACAGTCATCCTTATCCTTAAGGATAACTGTTAATTGTGTGCTTAAGCAAACAAGTTGGTTGGGAGGTAACACAAAAATAGACAAATATCGCTTTTAGTTTCAACTAAAATAATATTTCATTATTGCTTTTTTATTTTTTTTGAGGGGGCGGTAAATTTGTTTTTAAGGGGGGGGGGGGGGTAATTTGTTTTAGGGGGGGGGGGGTAAAATTGCGCGTGAAGCGTGCCGCAAATTTTTTTTACCACCCCTTCCGGCTTCCCCTCCAAATTTTTACATTGTGGGTAAAATTTGCTTGGGGGGGGGGGGGGAATTACCACTTGTTTTGAGGGGGTAAACACCACTTTACCATCCCCCCTTGGACGTCCTTGGGATAACAAATATTTTTATTATTAGGTGGATTCAAACTTTGGGTACTTTGATTTTTTATTTCATTTAGTTGAGTGTCCAATCTTTTAGTGTTAATCTCGGAAGGAGTATTTTTTTTTGGTTGGGGATGAATATAAATTTATCCTATCTTGCTTAAAACCTTTTTTTGCATCATAAATTTCTTTACTAAATCAACTGACAAAGTAAAAGATAGAATTACTACACATTAAAAAAGCCTTGTTAAGATCATTATATTATAATATATCTTTACATGTATTTATTTTAAAATATCTTTACAATTAAATAAGTCAACCTCACAATTATTGTCATACACTTGATTATTATAACACCTTGTATAATAAGATATTTGAACAACACAGTTTTTTGAAATTACGTTGAAGGCAAAATATTTCAAAAATCTATAATCTATACATTCAGAAGAGGATATAAACTTAAGTTTATTCAAATTAGATGATGTTTCAAAATTGTTAATAATCTTACATTTACCATATAAACTAATTGAATGTGAATTATTCAAACAGCACAAGGAATGAGTAAACTCTTTAGAAAAGGTTAAATTTGATTTCTCTAAAATTTTATTACTAGAAATGAGCTGAAATTCACTATTTACAGAGTTACAATTAATTTCAATATTGTGAGTTTTGCCATTTATGTTAATACAACTAGTTTCATATAATTTGTCATTCTTTATGTATTTAATATTGCATTGATAAGAATTGTTGATAGAATTATAAATATAAATTTTACTTGTATTTGAACAGGAAAGGATTTTATTCAAAATTTTTCTAGTTGGTATTTTATGAGAGACAAAAAGCATCTTTGAAGTGTTTGCCATATCAAATATTTTGTTTAAATCAATTTCTTGCTTTAAATAGAATAAATTTTTAAACTTATATTCTTTTGGAGAGCTTGATCTTAAGTTATTAATATTACTATTTAGCACAATGTTAAGACTTTCTTTTTGTTCAGAACATAAGCTTAGCTTTTCACAAAATATAAGACTATTTTTACCAATTATAAACTTTGGATTTAATTTAATTTGATCTTGTCTAAAAGAATAAATTGATTGAAAATCATTATTTTGGTGGATGTAATTAACTTTTCTTGTATAAATTGAAACAATATTAGAATTATTATTACTTGTAACCGTAAAGAAAAATATTTGTAAAACAGGCAAGACAAGATTGAAAATAAGCAATGAAAATGGGATCAAGAATATTGTAAACATACAAATAAACATTAATAAAACAGTATTGCAACTCCAACCATTATATTCATTGTGATATCTTATTAATAAAATAGACATGAAAGCATATACAATAAGACAAAATGTAAGGAAATTGAAAGAGGAATTTTCTAAAATATTAAATTCATAATTAAAGGTTTTTGATAAATTAACAAGAAAATTTATAGTAACTACTAATAAGATAAATATTGCATCAAAAATAAATGAAAGTTTAGTATTGTAAGCAGAACAAGTTATTTCTATAGATGCTAAAATAAGAGAACTAAGATTTTTATTCTCACTTGATTCAACTTTAATTTTAGCTTTAGATGAGTTAGAAGATATGAAGGATGTTTCAAGCCCTATCCATTCATCTCCATCCCAAACTAATCCAGTAAAACCATCAATTTCATCATTGTCTTTATGAATCTTAGTATCACTTTGTGTAATTATCACATAGCTGGATAAGAACAAAATCAGTGTTGGAATAACTGACCAGTAGTCTAGGTAAGACATTGCCAATCCTATTGCAATGGGTCTGTAAACAGCTAAAATTACACTTTTAAGCAAAGAAGTGTTATTACAGTTTTTGAGTTTATAACTATTAATGATTGTTATTAAGATTCCAAAGATATAAGCAATAATAACAGGATAAATAATACAGGCAGTTCTCCCTAGTTCATCAACAAAGCAGGTTTTACTTTCCCATGAAACAATATTTCTTAGTATCAAAAATATCATAGCAATATTGTTCAAACAAGCATAGATTAAGTTTTTTGCTGAATTTACTTTTATCAGTCTTTGTTTGTAAGATTCTTTTATATCTACATGACACATTGCCATGAAAAATAGTAAAAATGGTAAATGTTGTAGAATAACCAATATAAGAAAACACTTGCTTAATATATATTTTTCATTGTTTGTTACTAATTCTGTTTTGTAATGGCATTCATTGATCAAGAATAACAAGTTTATTATAAATGGAAGTAATAAATGCATTAATCCATAGTAGAAAGATCTTTCACTTGTATCATATCTCATAATGACAAATATTGATATTCCAATGTTCAATATGAAAAACAAATTTTCAACTAGATGTAGTAGTAGTATTTTCAAAAAGTTTAGGCTCGGTATTGTTTGGAGACAATTTGTTTTCTTTGTTTCTTCTTCCATTGTTTTGCAAGTTGCTCTGAAGGCAAATATTTTGTGTTTACTGAATATTTGGTTGAACAAGAAAGATTCTTCATCTTGTAACCTCCAAGTTTCCCCTGAATTCATATGTATAGACACAATCTTATACTAACTTTTAATTTAGAAAACACAAAAAAGCAACTACTGTTTGAAAGCCGAAAGGAATTAATTGTATCATAACTTCTGTTTGTTTTTCCAAAAACTTTAACCCTCTCTTATAAAGGGTTGACATTTTATAAAATTCCTTAGAATTTTAGAGCAAAATTACCCCAGCTGTAAATAAAGAAAAAGTGAAGAGAAATTTTTAGATAAATCATTTAACCTGCTTTTACTGTTTTTTTTTTTAAATAATTAATGTCCAGAATTTATGCTATAGAATTTAATCCCTTAATTGATGCAGCCCTTGCAGTGATGTGGGAAGTTGGGAACCCTGCTTCTTTGGGTATTCTGCTACTGCACCAGCAAAAACATTCAAATATGACTCCTACTGACATCAAAAATTTCATAAAGGTATAATTCAGCGTTTTGCATATCTTATTAATCTAAAACACAAATATATAATTAATTTATCAGTTATTTCTTATAATATTGCCAACAATGAGAATTACTTTAAGATGTTAATTCAAATAGTGTTTGATATTGTATTTTTTTTTTAAATCAAAATATTTATTTCAGTCAACATATTAAAACACAATGATTGGATCAAAATATAATAGATATATCCTATTATATAAAGTAGTAAGCAATTTTTGTCTGTCCCAAAGGATCTTGCTAACCGCTGAATCGATAATGTTCTCTTTATAGTGAGGCTTCTTATAGGTCCTGGGAAGGTTTAAACTACTTTTGGGGAGGGTGTCTTCACCCCCCTCCCCCAAAAAATATTTTTTTTACTCTTTTGAAACTCAAATTTAAAATGGGATGAGGTCGAATTTTCTCCCTCCTACCTTAAGGCTTCTAGGGGCGTAACCGCTATTTGTTTATATAGCTTAATTTTATTTTATTCATTTTAATACGCAAAAAATTTCAAATATGTTTCCTAGAGGCAGGATCAAATGTAAAACATTTTGTGGAATTTTTTAGTAAAAAGTGATTATTAAAAATTACATTATGATCATGCGGTAAGAATATTGGTAGGGAGACAAACACAAAAACAGTACAATATATCTAAAACTAAAAAATCTTTGGTACTTAAACCTAAGTAATATTAGTTTTGGTAATAAGTGGTTCAATAGTGTTAAAGAAAAATTAGTAAATGATTATCAGTTCTTTTTTATCAAGATACTTTAAAATTTTATTTATTTATTTTAATTTTTAAGTTCTAATTGGTGATCCCTTTATAAATATATTTTTATTGGTTATATGCTATGTTGTTGCATTTTAAATATTTCTGAGCTATATATCTAATAATAATTCAAAACATGTAAGATGATCTGATCAGAATTTGTTTACTTGATAGAAAGGTACCATAGAAATATCACTCTACAATGAAATTGTGGAAAAAGTTGGAGGCTTTTTTTGAAGAATCTTTCCTTCTCAACCTAATATTTAGTTTACACAAAATATTTGTCTCATTACCAATTTACAAACAAAATGGAAAAAGAAACAAAGAAAATTACCTCTGACAATGACTCCATCAGTGAATCTTGCCTTAAAACAATACCAAGCCTACACTTTATGAAAATACTGCTCATAAATACAATTGAAAATTTACTATATTTACTGAACATTGGTATAGCAGTTTATATAATTATCAAACATGATTCAAATGAAAGATCTTTCATATATGGATTAATGCTTCTAAGTATTCCATATTTGATTAATTTCTTATTTTTGTTAAATGAATGTTACTACAAAACAGATTTAGTGTCCAACAATGGAAGATACATTTATACAAACTGTATTATCATTTTAACAATATTACAACATTTACCATTAGTGATATTTTTATTGGCTATGTGTCATATTAAAGTTAACGAATCTTTTACTCAGAGACTAAAGAAAGTGAACTATGTGAAATGTTTAATCTATGCTTGGTTAAATAACATTGCTCTATCATTTTTGGTACTGAGAAATGTTCTTTCTTTGGATAATAGAACTTGTTTTACGGATGAACTTGGTAGAACTGCATGTGTTCTATATCCAGTGATTATAGATTATTTTATTGAAATCCTTATTATGATCTTTTACAGTTATAAAATGCAGGGCTGTGAAGATATTTTCATGATAAAGAGTGCAGTTTTGATAGTCTACAGGCCAGTTGCAATTGGACTTACAATTTCTTATCTTGACTTCTGGTCTGTAATTCCAATTTTGATCATGATTTCAACCAGTTGCATTCCCAAAGGCAGAAGAAATAATGATGAAATTGATGGTAACACTGGACTCATGTGGGATGGTGATGAATGGATAGTTCTTGAAAAATCAAATATAACTACTAATTCAAATGAAGTTAAAATAAAAGCTTCATCAAGTGAAAAAAGCAACTTTAGTTCTCTAATTTTATCCTTGACTAATATGATAAGTTCAACTTTTTATATGCATAAAATTTCAGTAATTTTAGATATTTTATTTATTATTGTGCTATTGATTATTATGTATCTTGTTAATTTTTCATATGATTTTTACTATGAATTTAATGTATTAGATAATTTTAATTTTAACCTCCTAGTTGTAATGTTAATCTTATTTGCTTTTATCTCAATTTTTATAACATTAAATATTAAATTTATTCAAAATTTATATTGCAATAATTTGACTGTAGCCATATTTTGTTTATTTTCAATCATTGTAATACCATGCTTAATATTTATTTTAAACATTGTCCAACATGAATCAAAAGTATTTTTCTTTACAATAACAAATGCTAATGATACAAATTATGTTTCTGTCCATACAGCAAAAGTTGAACATGTGACTAAAATGTATGATTCAGATTTTATTAATTCTTTTGAACAGGAACAAATAAAATTAAACCCTAAGATTATTACAAATAAAAATAATTTAATATTTTGTGACAAGTTGAGCCTATGTTCTGAAGAAAAAGAAAGTTTAAACTTTGTTTTATTTAGTGATACATTAAATTTTAGATCAAGCTCTCAAAAATTATATCCATTTCAAAATATATTTTATCTTAAGGATCAATTTGATTTTAGTAAAATATATGATATGATTAATACTTCAAAATTGCTTTATGTATCTCAAAATATGCCAAATAATGAAATGCTATCCAAAATTATTTCTTGTACAAATGTAAGTAATATTCATATCTACAAATCAAGCTCTCAATCCTGTAATGAAAAATATCTAAAAGACAACAAATTGTATCAAACTATATGTATATTTATGAATAACAAACTTAGCAAAATTGAAGTTGAATGTAAAACAATCAATGATAATTTTCAGCTTCTTACAAATAAGAGTATTGTTTTTAAAGTAGAGTTTTCTTTTCAAAATGGAATTAAAAATGATTTATGTTGTTTAAATGATTCACATTCAATAAGTTTTTATGGAAAGTGTAAATCTGTGATTAATCCCAATGTTTTAGAAAGTCACCAATATTTACCATCAAATATCTGTCTCCGTCACAGATTTCTACAACATTGGTCATTTGTAAAAGAATCTAAAAATTGTCTTTATCAAGTATCATATTTTACTAATTGTTATAATAAAAAAATATTTGACAAGAACTGTGGACTTGATATGTTTAGTTGTAAAAATATACTTGATTAACTTATTGACTTACCTTTTTTTTGCAAAAGCAAAGCATCTCTATAACAAAATGTAAGGGTCAGTTATAAAGAGTGTATATTAAAATTCCACCCTCATAATAATGTGTGAGTGAAATAAGGAGGAAGGTTTTATGATAATAGTGAAGTAAAGTAGAGGTAAGTTTAACAACTAATGATGACAATAGATCTAAAGTATAGATGTATATACAGGTAACTACCTGCCCCCCTTTTTCAAGGACTTTTTTCGTCTGCTATCAAATTTTTTTATGCTACTTGGCTGTGTTAATATTCCCGACACAATTGGTTGATTTTCAAAGACCCAATTATATGATTACTACAGCTCAAGTGATATGTGTAAGAATTCAAGAATCACCTATAAATAGATTCAGAGAATTATAGTTAATATTGATAAGATTAAATATTATTTAAACAAGGATGACAACATCCATAAGTAGCAAAGCACAAAAAATCGTGAATGGGAATACGTACAAGTAAATTTGAAGTGTATTTGTTAAAATCAAGAGTAGATTTATTAGAGAAAATAAACACAAAACCTTGTTTTATTTTGTTTGATGAAGACGGTTAAAATAAATTACATACTAGATGCGCATAACAATGGAAAAAAATATTTCAAAAAGTTTGAAAATCGGACCAAAAATATAAAAAGATATAAATGAAAACTTATAAAAATAGCCAAAAACCTGCTAAAGGCAGTCTGACTGCGCCAGGAAATCTAATTTTAATATCTACAACTGAAATTTTTTTGAAGACGGTTAAAATAAATTACATACTAAATAGATGCGCATAACAATGAAAAAAAATATTTTCATACTGTCATCACAAAAAAGTTTGAAAATCAGACCAAAAATATAAAAAGATATAAATGAAAACTTATAAAAATAGCCAAATACTTGCAAAAAGGCAGTCTGACCGTCAATTTTGTTTTTTTTTCAAACGACGGGAAATTTAATTTTGATATCTTTAATTGAAAAAAATTGTAAATCTGACTATAAACACCAAAGATATGGGGAAAAATGTGGAAAATATAAAAATAGCCTAAAACCTGCTAAAAAGCAGTCCGAAAGCCATTGATGTTTGATAGTTAATTGTGCAACTTAGTTATGGGAATCTTGACAAGAAGTTTCAGCCTTCTGTCTTTTATAGGAGCCAAGAGTAATTACGTTTCCCCCAAAACGTTTCAGACATAAGGACATACGGACAGTTCAAATTATAGAGTAGCTTCGCTAATAAAAATAAAAAAAACACAGTTCATTTAAAAACTCTTTTATTCTGATAATAATTCAAAACAACTACAAAAATTCTTTGGTTAAATAATTGAGATCAATAAATTTTAAGAGATAATATTTACAGCTTAATTTCTATACAAACATTAAATATTGGACATTTTAAAAATTTAACAGCAAATATGTAATTGTACAGGTGTATTTTGTATATACAGATTTTTTCATCAAATAGTTAAATAATTACACTTTATTTTTGGGTGGTAATATTTACATAAATTTGTACATTTACTTAATGTGATTCAAATTATAATATAATATTAGATACATAGACAATAGATAGTTAAATAGAAGAATCATATACATAATTTGGCATATATAACATTTTTTAAAAATTTGTTTCATAATTTTAAAGTTCTTACATTCATTAAGGTACATTGATATATGATACATAAGGTTAATGTTTAAATAAAAGATTTTTATGTTTTTACATCCATTATCCTTTTCTAAAGTAATGTAATTAAAATGCATAATAACATTTTTGTACTAAGTTTATGATACAGACGTTTTTAATGCGTGACAACTTAAAGATCTGTTGAAGGTGTTGGTGAAATATTTTCATATTCATTAATTTGGCTTGTCTTTGCCGGATGCCGCATCCAATCATCACGCGACCCTAAAGTCGTCTTTTCTCTCAGCCCAATTATTTTCCGCGGGTTTTTGTTCAAATTTATATTTCCCGCATTTTCTTTCAGTTGTGGGGGGTTCTCTGGGACTGGAAATAGTTGGCGGGAAAGACGGCGATCATTGGAGCTGTCTAGGATTGGCGGCTGTAGCGTCTTGGGAGTGTTTAGGACATCTGGCTCTTCTATGTCTGGGGATTGCTGAAATAGAAACATATCATAAGTAAATGCTATTTTCGAAATTGAAGAAGAAAAAATTAGACAGTAACACCTAATCAAGTTAAACTTTCAATTTTATTATTAATAATTCTTACCAATTGAAGATCATGAAAATACTGAAACAGCGGTTCTGTCACGGACCGGCGAAACTTTTGCAAATGTTCTCTGATTGGAGACAAATTTGCTGTCGTCCTGCCAAAATGACAAGTATTTGGTGCTGCTACTTGATGGGACATGGCTGACTTGCTGCGACCCAATTCTGGGGTGGATGTCCGTTTGACTGTTGAAGCCATTGATACAGTTGATTTTGTGGCATTGGAGAAGCTGCTTGAACGGGCTAGGTTACCAGATGTAGAGTTCAGACTTATGTTGCCAGATATATGATGCTTTGGTGGTATAGGGCTGTCCAAAGGAACTGATTCAAGCTGCTTTTCATTCTGAAGAAAAAAATTGTTTATAAATTTGATCTAAGCAAAGACTTTATCGATGTACATCTAAGATTCTCTAATTCAAAATTGAAATTTTAGTTCAAGTCTTAAGATAAATGTTCCAAGATTTGGAAATATTTGTTACCTTTTTACTGCTAGAGAATGGGGAAACTTCAGCAACCGGTTTTGACTTTTGAGCAAAGGCATGTGATGGCGGCTCTCTGTAGGCGGGAAGACAATGTTGTCGCATTGACTGGGATGGGGCCAAAGTTAAACTTTTGGCAGATTCTTTGGTTTGGTTGCTCGTAGCACGTGGTAAAGTGGCTGCATGATTAGCTTGATCATTAGCAATGTCAGTAACATTAGTAAAATCGCCGGAGTTTGTTTTAGTGTTGGCAGATTTATCTCTTGGCAAAGAGCCAGAATTACTATTGCTTCTTGACAGGCTGTTATCTGAAGAAAATCTGTTGAGGGGCAATATTTGGGTACTTACTCCATCCATTCCTAAAATAAAATAAAATTATAAGAGCAAAATATAATAGGGGTTTTTACTTCAAAATTAATATATTTTCAAAGACTTTTACAAACTAAATTTTGCTAATCTTTAATATAAAGCAATAAGGTTTTTTAGTCTAAAGCTAAAAGTCGTGGAAACTTCGTGACCGGAGGGGTTGTAATTTTCAGTAAAGTTCTAATAATGTTTTTGGATGGTTTTATGCTATTTTCTAACCAGCTTTGATCTCATAAATATGGTACGATTTTCTTGCTTGATAAAATAATTATTTATAATATAATTATTATGACTATCATCCACAATTAACTTTAATATTTATCATACTTGAAAATTTAAAGGTAAGGTATATTTTTACTCTAACCTTTCTGACATTACAACTAACCTTGGTTGTCAACAGTATTAGATTCTTTCAACGGGGTAGGAGGTAGTCTCACCATGTTCAGTTCACTTTCATTTAATATAGCTGCTACACATTCAGATTGACCTAAACATCAGATTTAAAAAATGTAAATTTTTATGGTATTTTGATATAAAATCAGCGCACTGCAGCGGTTATAGTTTTATAGTATTATATAGCATCGTATTATAGACAGATTTCCGTATATAGTAAATTGAAAAATTAAAATATTAGGCACATGCCAATAGTTTTTTTTACTTTTTTTCATATTTTTCGTAGAAAATTTCTGTAATACGATAAGATTCATGATTTTTCTGTATGGCTCAGAACCGGTTCTAATCTAGTGGACATTAGTTTTGTAGCAATATTGGAAAAGGAAATGAAATAATTGTGCAAAATAAAAAAAACCCTACCTTTTCCGTCTTTAGTAAACATTTTAGAATTCTTAGTCTGCTGTATATTTGTTTTCGCTTTGGTAGATTCATTCTCTTTAGGTTTAAACATCTTAAGAAAACTTTTCTTTGGTTTATTTTGTTTCATTTCAAATGGAGGAATTTCCACCTTTCTTCTCCAATTTTCAAATAGGATTTCCATTTGTTTTACTGTGTAGGATTTGTGCTTGAAATCTTCTAGTAATCCTATATAAAAATATTGCAATTTTGTGATTAACATTTTGAGGATTTTTATGGTGCATATAAATTTTTATTCTAATATGACTTCATTATGGATACTTTGGCCAAATGTTTTAAAATTTATCTCCTTTTTTATAGACACTATAAAGAGCTTTTAATAAACATCTAAGTGTTCATCTTAAATAGACAAATCATCCTTCCGAAGATGAAAATCATCGGTGTATAAGTTTAGACACCTAGTTTGATCCCCCAAATCATAATATAATAAATAAAGTTGCATGAAAATTTTAGGACCAGCACGATTTTCAGTCCAATGTCACCTCCCTCCCAGATCTTTATGATTCTCTACTAGTTGTCAGGGGTCTTTCTGCATATCTGTCAATCTATTCATCTATCTATTTGTCTGATTTATTGTTTTTCTGTCTGTCTGTCTATCTATACATACCTAATAATTCATCAGTTGCCGCTAGCTGTGCATCCCCGCATCCCTGGACACCTCTATAGTCGGCTCCGTGGAGATCACCTAAACAATTAGGCCCATTAGTGATGTAGCAACAACAAAAAGATAAAAAAAACCTATGAAATATTTTGAAAATTTAATTATTATTGTTTTGAGTTGAAAACTTTTTTTTATGTTCTTAGTTTAGTAAATACAAAAGCTTTTGTTTTCACTATTGGAAAAGTAAGAGGAAAAGCCATTTTATAATATTTATGTCATTATTATCAGAATCCAGAATAAATAGAACTATTCTATTATGCATAATTTAGTATCTGGACAAAGAGTCTAAATAATCAGCTATGTGACGTCATAAAAATGAGGGAGATGAGAGGAAAAGTGGGAAAGAAAATCCCTAAAAAAGAGATGGATAATCTTTCATGACGTCACAAGGCCGATTTTTATACACTTTGTCAGATACATAATTTACAAAAGTTAGATGATATTTTCAATTTTAAGGGAAAGATTCATGTAATTTGTACATACCTTGTGGATTAGCTACACGTCCTAGGGGCGCAGCAACTCCTTCACTCACTTCCTCTGTAT